>NC_140581.1:19913301-20586298 GCF_964204655.1 Triturus cristatus
AGAGAGACTTAATAGAAACAACTATAATATACGCCTGACATTGAACATGAACCGCCATCAGATAGAATTTCTAGATCTCATGATTACAGCACAAGGTGGCACTCTACATACAAGTCTTTTTCGGAAAACTACTGCAGGTAACACTCTTCTTCACGCTCTCAGCAGTCATCCAGATAACCTAAAATGGAGCATTCCATATGGTGAACTGCTGAGAGCGAGAAGAAATTGCGGTACTGATTCTGCATTTACTATTGAACAAAACATCATGATTGAAAGATTTTTAAACAGAGGTTATCCTATGTGGGTGCTTAACATAGCACTAAACAAAATCAGTAAAGTTGATAGGGCATCCACACTGGAGACAAGAGAAGAAAATGTAGTAGATGGAGAAAACACTACATGTCAAGAGACTAGAGTCATCATGACCTTTAATGACAGCTCCCAAGAGGTACAAAAAATCCTAGCCAACAAATGGGATATTTTGACAAGTGGTCCTATCATTGGACAAAGCATGAAAAAAGACCCAGTATTACATACAGAAAAAGTCGAAGCCTTAGAGATATACTTGTACGTAATGATATTACACAAATACCATCTAGAGGAGAACATATTCTTAAAGGTTTCTTTCCCTGTGGGCATTGCAGGGCATGCCATAATAGTCACATGGTAAAAGAGTTCACTATGCCTGGAAAAGACAGATCTAGACGTATCAATCAATTCCTTACATGTAGTACTCCATTCATTATATACGTCCTAGAATGCCCATGTAAGCTCAGATATGTGGGCAGTACTACATTTATGGCAAAACAAAAGGATACAAGAACATCTACGTGCCATAAATAAAAAAGATTTCCATTACCCCATAGCGCGACACTTCCAAGAATTCCACCTTTCTAACAGCTCCTTACTTCGCTATTTTATTATAGAACAAGTACACAATAATTCTAGAGGAGGAAATAGAGTGCTTAAATTGCGCAAACGGGAATCCAAATGGATATTAGAGCTTGAAGCAAAATACCCAGGGGGTTATAATTTGGACGGGGAACTGAGCACCCATCTGCAAGAAGATTAAGATCATATCTATGTTATAAATAATAGTCCTCTCTATATTCTGTATCATACATAATTGAAGTTATTTTTAATAATTTTTCTGTTATTATGAACATGTGTTGTATAATAGAAATCTAGGTGAATTTTAATAATTTCTAAAATATAATTTCTTCTTTTTTATCATAGGAAGGAAGGAAGGGACTCCCGGTATCCAGGGATGGCTATTTCTGATATGGGTTTCCTACCCTTTTCTTCCTTATTTTGGGTCTACACTTCATTAAGATAAAACTTTTTGTCTTTGACACTTTTTTAATTTTTTCCACTATCTGATGTATAGGAACATTGTCAAATATGGGCTTTATGGATTTAATTTAATTGTGGTCTTTTACACTTGATTATTAGGAATTTAGTTATATATGTATGTTATACGATGTATTACATCTCATAACCATTTTTAGTTTCGAAAAAAATCTTTTTATGATGTGACACTTAGAAACAAGTTTGGTCAAAAAAACAATGGTATCGATATTAATACGGCCAACCACTTTGGTATATAAATTTCATGAATGCTTTGTTTTTCAGTATTACCACTATTAGGTTTATACACCTGCATTACAAAACTATAATTTCAAGTATTTTGTGTTGATATACTGTCATTTTTTGCTTTAGTTTCGAATTACCACTATCAGGTACATATATTAGTAATATGACGTTATCAACCCATAATTGTAAGCGTTTTGTGTGGATATATCATGTTATTGATACCGCAGTAATTTTGGGGTATACAGAACTGTACTGCAATATTTTATGTCACTTGAAAAATATAATTTTTATTGCAGATCTTTGAATGTTTTAAGGCTCAAGATAATAAGATAGATTTATGACCGCCATCAACTCACAATGCATATATATCGTTTATTGTGATCACTGAATGAATTGTGTATAAAGACATTTTTATAGTTCCAATATGGCCCCTATATTTGACAGTATTGGACTACCACACTGCTGACATTAGTCCTTCTTTCATGTCAATTCTTGGGCTACTAAAGGTTTATGAACTTTATTGTACACTGTGTGAGCAAGACAGCTACGCTGTCGAAACGCGTAACCGAATAAACTGCACTTGGCTATATGTCCTGAGAGTGAGTTTTATCTGTTTTTTCAGTTTGGAGTGAATATTACGGCCTGGAGGCCTCACCTGCACAACGCATCAACTGTCTACGGGCTATGGTATCCAGACGAAGCAAACTTTTGTGTGAAATATAAATATATATATATATATATATATATATATATATATATAGATATATAGATATATATAGATATATATATATATATATATATTACCTACTGGCGGTCGCCAGTAGGTAGTTATAGTTAGGACCCTGTTTCCATAGGAAATCCGCAACATTCTATTTTGAATAACTTTGGCGCCGGTCGACGAATCCTCGCGAATTTCTCAAAATAGGTGGGGCGCTACGCTCCGCTCCTACCCTGAAAGTCTCGGGGGGATTCGTCAAGCGGGGGCTGAGATAAAAGGGGGGTCCCAAAACGCGTTTTTCCCATGCATTTTTCCATAGGACCTTTAGACAGGGCTACAGCCCGAACGGCTGAACAGAATTACTAGAAATTTGGCAGAGAGGTAGTCCTCAGGTCAAGGAAGTGCCTTTTGTAGGTTTGGTGTAAATCTGTTCAGTAGATTCTGAGAAAATAGCCTTTAAATCAATATATATATCTGAGCCAGCTTACGGTACGCTTACCGTAAGCTTACCGTATGCGTACGGTGGCGTGCGCGAGCGCGATTCTGATTGGCTGTTAGATCTTAGTAAACATTCGAATCGGCCGAAACCAGGAAGCGGCGGCCGCCATTTTGTGTATTTCACTCTGGTAAAAAAGAGTGATATCTTGAAAAGGGGGCAAGGGAGAGAGTTACAGACCCCCTAACATTTGTAAGGGGGTCAAAGAAGGAGAGAAAAGTACAAAGAAAACATTTATTGATTTTTAAAAAAATCACGGGGTACGCGTACGGTAAGCTTACGGTAAGCGTACGGTAAAAAAAAAAAAAAAAAAGAAATGAAATTCAGATTTAAGTGTTTAGATATTAGGGGGCTCTACAAAGAGCCGTTGTGTTTATTAAGTGATTTTTTAGTGGTACCTACAAGTAAGTACCGATGCAGAGTCTAAGGTTCAAGAGGAAGACTCTGTTCCCTTCATCATTGAAGTGCACACCATCTCCTCTATAAATGTCTTGCATGTCGTAACGCAAGTTGTTGTGGTAAATGGAACCCATACCATAGTCACGGAGGAAAGCAGAAACAGATTTGTTGACGTGCTTTCTTGCTTTGTCAATGTGCGGACAGAAATGATTGGACCAGTTCCATTTTTTCCTTTGGCATATGTTAGAAAACACAAAGGCAGTTTTAGGGAAAAGTGAAAACAGTTGTGCAAAGGTGTCCTTCATAAGCATTTCCAGACCTACCCCAGTCAAAGTGCCTAGGTCATTGCCACCACAGTGCACTATTATGAGGTCAGGGTGTTGGATTTGCATGAAGGATTTCACCAATGGCATCAATTGGTGCCACTTTAACCCTCTCTGACCAATCCATTTAATGTCTACATTTGGCAAAGCAAGGTCTCTCACCATACCTGTTTTCTCTGCAAACCTTTCACTCCAGAAGACATAGCTGTGCCCTACAATCCACACTGTGAACATCTTCAAAGGAGAACTGGATGCACTCAGGAGGTGTCTTTCAGTAGAATGGCAATATGAAAAGAAAGACAGTTTGGAAATGGAGGCATACATATTTTTTTCAAAAAAAAAAGAACTGATTGGCTGTTTCATACCATTCTAGAATAAAAACTAGGCTGTATGTGTAAATTAATAGAAGCATGTTTTGTATTGGTACAGAAAAATGTGTTACCAAAGAACAGTACTATGGATTTGCTGTTAGGTTTGAAAAGTCAAGCACTCTTGCTCTGTGGAATTGAAACATTGTTTGGCGAACTTCTGACCTGACTCCACACAGCAGTGTTCCATGAGCTGTTGCTATGGTAGCAGGCAGAAGTCAAGTTGGGGGACGGGTACTAGGCAGAAGTCAAGTTGGGGGAAGGGTACTTTTGGAAAAGGGTTGGTTTTCAACCAATAGAAATGTGTGATTACATTTGAAAAAAAGGGGGAAGCACTGAGATTTGAAACTTACATGTATATGTGTGGAAAAATAGAGGGAAACTTTGCCATTATCTGGTTCTGCTGAGAGGAGAGAGGTGTAGAGAACAGAGATCCTGGCTCTGATAATCTGCTGTTTGAGTGCCACATTTCTTTCACAACTAACTAATTTTAAAGGTGAGGTTAGAGTTTGAGAGGAGATGTATATGGTAAATTAAGAAATGAATAATAGAAATGTAATTCTTTTTGTTGAAGTTGCGTTTATTATTTTCTGTTTTGGGAGAAATTTAAATGTGAGGAACATGTAAAATAATATGGACTATGTTTTCACGATAAATTAAGGTGTATTGGTATAAAAAAAGAATAGTTTAAGGGTTTGAGGTTGGACTCAGTAATGCAAATACATTCAGCATCACTAAGGCTGGTTGCCCTTGGTGGAATGTAGGCAGTCACCCAGGTTACACATGTTGGGAAATATAGGCAGAGATTTATTGTGTACAACTCTGGTAATTTTATATTTGCATTAGTAGGAAAAAGGGGGAGCGATTTTTTGGTGCAGAAGCAGACTCTTAGCACACACCCAGCTCCTTTCCATGTATAATCATGCACAGTATTTACAAGCGAGTGGGGTTTGAGGTTTCAGTCTGTAATGCAAATACATTCAGCATCACTAAGGCTGGTTGCCCTTGCTGGAGTGTAGGCAGTCACCCAGGATACTCATGGTGGTGGTCTGAAAAAGCAGTCTGGACATGGGCTTTTAAAAAAATCTGAAAAGTGGATTCATAATGTGTCAGTCTGTAAAAGTGATTATCACTTGCCAAAAAAAAAGAACAGTAAGTGTGCATTCAAATTGGCAAAGAAATTTCGTTTTGTGACTAATGTGAAAACATGACTCTGTGTGCAAATAGGAATTACAGGCAGAGATTTATTGCGTTTTGCTCTGGTGATTTCACAGTTGCATTAGTAGGAAAAAGGGGGAGCGATTTTTTGGTGCAGAAGCAGACTCTTAGCACACACCCAGCTCCTTTCCATGTATAATCATGCACAGTATTTACAAGCGAGTGGGGTTTGAGGTTTCAGTCTGTAATGCAAATACATTCAGCATCACTAAGGCTGGTTGCCCTTGCTGGAGTGTAGGCAGTCACCCAGGATACACATGGTGGTGGTCTGAAAAAGCAGTCTGGACATGGGCTTTTAAAAAAATCTGAAAAGTGGATTCATAATGTGTCAGTCTGTAAAAGTGATTATCACTTGCCAAAAAAAAAGAGCAGTAAGTGTGCTTTCAAATTGGCAAAGAAATTTCGTTTTGTGACTAATGTGAAAACATGACTCTGTGTGCAAATAGGAATTACAGGCAGAGATTTATTGCGTTTTGCTCTGGTGATTTCACAGTTGCATTAGTAGGAAAAAGGGGGAGCGATTTTTTGGTGCAAAAGCAGACTCTTAGCACACACCCAGCTCCTTTCCATGTATAATCATGCACAGTATTTACAAGCGAGTTGGGTTTGAGGTTTCAGTCTGTAATGCAAATACATTCAGCATCACTAAGGCTGGTTACCCTTGCTGGAGTGTAGGCAGTCACCCAGGATACGCATGGTGGTGGTCTGAAAAAGCAGTCTGGACATGGGCTTTTTAAAAAATCTGAAAAGTGGATTCATAATGTGTCAGTCTGTAAAAGTGATTATCACTTGCCAAAAAAAAAGAGCAGTAAGTGTGCATTCAAATTGGCAAAGAAATTTCGTTTTGTGACTAATGTGAAAACATGACTCTGTGTGCAAATAGGAATTACAGGCAGAGATTTATTGCGTTTTGCTCTGGTGATTTCACAGTTGCATTAGTAGGAAAAAGGGGGAGCGATTTTTTGGTGCAGAAGCAGACTCTTAGCACACACCCAGCTCCTTTCCATGTATAATCATGCACAGTATTTAGAAGCGAGTGGGGTTTTCAGGTTTCAGTCTGTAATGCAAATACATTCAGCATCACTAAGGCTGGTTGCCCTTGAAGGAGTGTAGGCAGTCACCCAGGTTACACATGGTGGTGGTCTGAAAAAGCAGTTTGGACATGTGCATTTAAAAAAATCTGAAAAGTGGATTCATAATGTGTCAGTCTGTAAAAGTGATTATCACTTGCCAAAAAAAAAGAGCAGTAAGTGTGCTTTCAAATTGGCAAAGAAATTTCGTTTTGTGACTAATGTGAAAACATGACTCTGTGTGCAAATAGGAATTACAGGCAGAGATTTATTGCGTTTTGCTCTGGTGATTTCACAGTTGCATTAGTAGGAAAAAGGGGGAGCGATTTTTTGGTGCAGAAGCAGACTCTTAGCACACACCCAGCTCCTTTCCATGTATAATCATGCACAGTATTTACAAGCGAGTGGGGTTTGCGGTTTCAGTCTGTAATGCAAATACATTCAGCATCACTAAGGCTGGTTGCCCTTGCTGGAGTGTAGGCAGTCACCCAGGATACACATGGTGGTGGTCTGAAAAAGCAGTCTGGACATGTGCTTTTAAAAAAATCTGAAAACTGGATTTATAATGTGTCAGTCTGTAAAAGTGATTATCACTTGCCAAAAAAAAGAGTAATAAGTGTGTTTTCAAATTGGCAAAGAAATTACGTTTTGTGACTATTGTGAAAAGAAATGTAGTAATATATTTAAATAAAATAAAGTAATTTTTTTTTAGTTTTTTTCAGGTATTGCTGAAGAGCAGTGAACAAAATTTAAGATGCCTACAAAATCCAGAGTTCAAAAAACTCACAAAAAAAACCTATATTTGAAGACAACTGGAGGACCAAAGTTAGTAGAAGATGCTCATGTTGGGAAAAAGAAAAAATCTTCTGGTAAGCAGAAAAAACAATTTCTAAAAAATATATTCAAAAGAATGAAAAATGTACAAAATGTCTGTACTGGCAAGAATGTTTTGAAAAGAAAAGGACAGGAAAAAATTGAGAATTTAGTTAATGCAAATATACCTTCTGCAACTGAAAAGATTTACATAAATAGAAAAACAGCGTTTAAAGAGATACGTAGAAAAATGTTTCAGAGAAGAGTTATGTCCAATTTGATAAAGGATGTGAAGAAATATAAGCAAAAGACTAAGTTTTATAAAAGAAAAAAAGAAATTGAAGCCATTGCAGCAAAGGCATTAGAATTAAAAAGGAAACTATTCATTTTAATTTTGAATAGGATGCGTACATTAGACAAAATGGTTAATGTACTGAAATCACATAGCAAAAGGAAAAGAGTAGTGAACAGAACAAACTTTTGTAAAGTGTTTTTAGGAAAGTGGATGCATAGTTCAAGTAGTGAACCTTTTTTTAATGAAGAGAGCTATTTTCAAAGTAATAGTTTGCTGCATGCAGTTGACACCAGAGGTCGTGCTTCCGAAGTAAAAAATGGTTGCATAATGGAGAAGGAGATAATGGTTCCAAGAGATGAGGTACAAGTGATGGCAGATGAGGCTATGGGGAGACGTCCTAAAGCCCCAGTGTACACTTGGAATTGTAGTAGTATTTGCACTGTGCGTCAGGAATCTATTGACAAATTCCGTGAGTTTCTAAGAGAATATAGTAAAAAAAGTATAAAACAGAAGATTAAGGTGCTTCAAAGTCTGGATCCATGCAGAGTGAGAGAGAATACTGGTTTGCAGGGTCATTCTCTAGCTTGTCTATCTAGAAAAGTGTGTAATAGTGTTTTCCATCATTTTAGGATGCTGGCTGTTCATCATACTGAAATGAGAAAGTTTGTGAGACGGTTGTATTTTGCCAAAAGTCCAGCAATAAAGTTAAATGAATTGAATAGGGCTCTGTTCCGAGGAACGGTATCAGATGTAGAGAAGGTTGTTGATGAAATTCAGTTTTGTTACTTTGGTCCTGAACAAAACAGTGCAGAGAAGGACACAGTAAATGAGGAAGAAGTGGAAGAGAATGTAGAACCCTCTGTAAGTAACACATTTAATGATCACATAACATAATTTGCAATAATCTCTAATGAAAGACCAAATTTTACTTGTATTTGTTGCCGCAGAACTCATTATAGAAAACAAACTAGGAATGTTGATCTCTATAGAAAGAGTGAAAATGAAGATAATTATAAGTGGAAGGATTTTGCCACATATATATTTCTTGAAAATTGTTTTGATTTGGGTGAAGATCAGCGTATTTGTAAATACTGTTACAACAAGTTAGAGGAAAATAGAATGCCGACCAGAGCTGTACATAATAATTTAGAATTGGATGCTATTCCTGCTGAACTTTCTGAATTAAATACATATGAGTCTATACTCATTCAATGTGTTCATCCGTTCCAGACCATAGTACGTATGGAGCCCAAAACAGGTAAATTACCTCCTTCAGATTTACTGAGAGGTTTAAAAGGTAGAGTGGTGTATTTGCCCTTGGATTTGAAAAAAAATATGGAAACTATTGATGCGGATACTTTGGAAACTGAACCATTAATTATTCTGGTTAATGGTGTACCTACAAAGAATAAGAAGATTTGGCAGGAGCTGGTAGATGTGCGGAAAGTGCAAAGAGCAAATTTGTATTTGAAAAGGAATAACAAATGGTATGAATCAATTTATATAGAAGAAGAAGAAGAAGAAGAAGATTTACAAGAAGACACAGAAACACCAACTGGACAAATTGAAAAAGTGGACAAGTCAAAGGAAGAAGAAATTTATGAACATTTTAGCATACATCCTCTTCATTCAAAAGAAGTTATGGGAGACAATATTGATCTCTTTCAGATGAAGAAAGCAAAAGGAACTCCCGTGAGTGTATGGGAGGAGAGCTTGGAAGCTCGATGTTTTCCCCAGCTGTTTCCTAAAGGAAAAGGAGGACGATACGATGAACGTCCGGAACAGATTCCAGCTTCTGAGTATCGGACTACAAGACTATATGCTGAAGATCCCAGATTTCGACAAAGTATTCCTTATTTGTTCCATCTTTTATTTGAAAGCGACTTGTCTGCACTGTCTTATGCAGTAAATCACATTTTAAAAAGTGGAGTACATTTACAAAATGTGTCTGCTAAGGATTTTATGGAGAAAGTGCAGCACCGAGATGATCATTTGGAAACACAACTGATCAATCTGATGGCTTGTCAGCGTGGGACAAATGAATATTGGTACCGATGCCATGGTGAATTAAAATGCATGTTACGGAATTTAGGAACACCAACATGGTTCGTTACACTAAGCTGTGCCGAGTACGCTTGGGATGATTTACTGGATTTTCTACGAGAGGCAAATTCAAACATTAAAAACATCGAATACAAGACAGCAGGAGAACTGTGCTCATTGGATCCGGTTAATGTTTGCAGATATTTCAATCATAGATTTGAGGCTATGATGTCCTTCATCTGCAATAAAAAAAATCCACCTCTTGGAGAAGTAGTAGATTTCTTTTGGAGAAAAGAGTACCAGGCAAGAGGTGCTCCTCATATTCATATGCTGTTGTGGATCAAGGATGCCCCAAAGTTTGGAACAGATACTGATGAAGCAGTGTTATCTTACATTGAAGAATATGCAACATGTGCTATACCAAAAAGCACAGAAGAGAAAAAGTTAAAGGAGCAAGTTTTACGTTTCCAAAGTCATCGGTGTGGAAAATACTGTCGACGGAAATACAAGAGCAAAGATAAATACTACACTAAATGTCGATTTGGATTTCCTAGACCTGTTCTTTCAAATGGAAGATTAAACAGTTTTATGTCAGCTGTGAGACATACTATCACAAGAAAATCACCTAAGAATACCTACAACCTTAAAAGAAAAGAAGAATCAAAAAATATAAATGACTACAACCCAGTCATTTTATCCATGTGGAACGCTAACATGGATATACAGTATGTAGCTGACAATTCCATTGCTGTTGCTCGATATGTAACGTCTTACATTACGAAATCAGAAAAAACAGAATTGAAGGAAATGTGGGAAGAGATTTCTCACGAGAAGACTGTCAGTAAGAAGCTGTACAGTTTCAGTTTGAAGATGTTATCGCATCGAAAAATTGGATCCTACAAATGTTCAGATAGGTTATCTTCTGCAAGTCTCTACTCGAAGTCAAGAAGAATAATTTGGGCAAGTTTAGGCCTTGCAGCAATGAGAAATCGGGTACTGAAATCTGTTGGAGAAATTGAATATTTGGCCGAGAATGACCCAGAAAGTACAGATATTTTGAAATCAAACATGTTGGACACCTATTATCCCAAGAGAAGTCAACATCTGGAGAACATGTGTCTCTATGAAGTGCTGCAGAACTACATTTATTCACGGAAAGCCACAGAAGACATCAACAATGGAAAATATAAAGTCATTGGTGAGGAAGGATGTTTGGTGAAGCAAACAAAAGGAAGTTTGATAAATCACAGGAAGCTGAGTTGCGACACTACTGACAAGAAGGAATTTTACTACTTGGCTCTTTTACAGTTGTTTAAACCATGGCGTACAGAGGATGAACTACTGGGAGAATTTCAAAGCTATGAAGATTCTTTTATTGCTTGCAAAGACAGCATACAATGCAGTACATTCTCAAGTTATCTGCAAATGTTAAATGAAGAAATTGAACAGGAAACTACAATTGCAGCAGAAATAGCTAGAGACAGTTCTCAGGACAGCCAAAGTTCAGAAACACTCAGTCAAGATCCCCTAGGAGAACCAATCGTTGAAAATGAAGCATCAATAGCCATGAATGAAGTGGAAACGGCTATGAATCAAGCTCAAGAAGAATTTATAGACTTACAAAATTTGGAAAGACAACTGAACGAAGAGCAGCAACAAATTTATGAAGAGATCAGAAACAAAATTGATCACGGATTTCTACATGAAAAAAAAGAGTGCTCATGCACATCATTTCATCCAATCAGGATGTATGTAAGCGGACAAGCTGGAACTGGAAAAAGTTTCCTAATTAAAGTCATCAGAAGCTACCTACAGCAAAAAACGGATTCTACTTTGTCTTGTGTGGTTACTGCTCCAACTGGGTTAGCAGCATATAACATAAAAGGAATCACTTTACATCGTTTGCTAATGTTACCAGTGGAGCATGAGAACAAAATACAATACAACAAGCTAACTGGAGAAGCATCCTTGGAAGTTTCAAGAGTCTTGAAGAAGATGCAAGTTCTCATTATTGATGAGGTGAGCATGGTTTCAAACTTAATGCTTGCCTTTGTGCATTTAAGAATGCAGCAAATTCTGAAGACAGACTATGACATGTTATTTGGTGGAAAACACGTCATAGTTTTTGGAGATCTTTTGCAACTTACTCCAGTTAAAGGACAACCAGTGTTTAATACTGTCACACATGAAGACACGAAGAAGTCATTGGGAAGCATCGGAAATACAAATATTTGGTCCTTCTTTGAGTACAAGGAACTTACTACTAATATGAGGCAAGCAAGCGATGAAGAATATGGAAGTATTCTGAAAGATATCAGAATTGGACTACTCACAGAAGTTGGCAAAAAAGCATTACAGAGTCGGCTGCTACATAATTTATTTCCAAAGGAAGAAATAGTTGCAGAGAAGATATACAAGAACATTGCAGAAAACAAAAGTATCATCTGCTTAATGCCAACTCTACGTGAATGCTCAATATTCAATGAGGAGCTTTTGAAATTGGAAAAGGAAGAGATCAGGAAATTAGAAGCAGTGGACAAAATTGAGGATGGAAGAATTACTGTCACAGTAACAGGCACACTGAAAAATAAATTGGATTCACTAGAGAAGAACATTTCCAAAACAGCTGGATTAGAAAAAAATCTATATGTTTGTATGAACTGTAGAGTATTTTTAAGGAGAAATTTGGATGTTGAAAAAGGTTTAGTTAATGGAGCTATGGGAAGAGTTGTGGGTTTTATTAATTATCAGAAAAAAGATGGAATTGAATGTTTAAAAATAAAATTTGATCAGATAGAAGAAGTTAAAGACATTTGTCGTTGTACAGTTCGTTTCATGCTTGTGAAAGATTTATATGTACGTAGGAAGCAGTTTCCGTTTTCGCTAGCATATGCTGTAACTATTCACAAGTCTCAAGGATTGACTGTAGATTGTGCATTTGTGAACATTGGTTCAACTGTGTTCAAAGAAGGTATGGCATATGTTGCTTTGTCACGAGTGAAAATATTATCAGGTTTATTCATGATAGACTTTGATGACTCAAAAGTTAGTGCTGATACAAATTGTGTAAAGGAGTATAATAGATTAAGAAGAAGCTATGCTCCTCATTTAGGTCAGTATCCTGTGTTGGAGAAACGTGTAGTTTCTCGTAAAAGGAGAAATGAGAATATCTGTAATGAGGATGTACAGAGGAGGAAAAAAAAGAGGAGTGATGTAATTGCAAGCAAAAAGAGTAAGGAAAAAGAAGAACAGGTTGTAGGATGTCATTTTGAAAATAGCTCTGGTGTCAACTGCTACGCAAATGTAGTGCTGAATGTTGCATTTTATCTGGAAAGTTTGCAAGAGCAGATAATAGTAAATCAGGGAAAAAGATTCTGTTCAGAGCTGAGTCTCCTTTTTCAAAAGCTGAGTAATGATAAAACTCAAATAGAAAGTGCTACTGAAATTAGAAAACTATTAGATGTATGTTCAGGACGAACACAGTTTTCTCAAAATGAACAGCAAGATGCACACAAATTTTTGATGTTTTTTCTTCAGGTACTGGAAGAAGAAGAAGTTGCAATTGATAATTTATTTGGTCTCTCTTATAAATGGGAACATAGTTGTGAAAACTGTTATAATATATGTGGCTCTAATGTTGATAATGAAAGGTTTATTTTTTTGACATTGCCAGAGACTAAAACAGTCACTTTTGCTAAATTAGTTAAAGATGCTAATCATAGCATGCAATGCGGTGAGTGTCAATCTGACATGTTTTCAACATTAATTTTAAAGGAATACGGACAGTATGTAATTTTAATGATGCAACGATGTAGAGCTGATGGTTCAAAATTGGATACTTTAATAAAGAAGTTTACAGGACAGCAATTATCAATTTCAGGAAAAACTTTTGTAACTGTTGCAATAATTTTCCATGAAGGACCTACTGTTACTTCTGGACATTACACAGTTTATCTTAAATGTGAAAAAGGCTGGACACTATGTAATGATTCCCAATTGGTTTTTAAGCAACGTTTGCCTTTTGATTTAGCAAATTCCTATCTAATCTTCCTGAAACCTAAATTTTAGAGAGACTTAGCAAGATCTGGACAAAACAATTTTACCATTGTATTGGATTACCATTGGAATTTTCAAAAATAAAGATTTTTTAAATTATCATTTGGCCTAATGGAAAGATAACCAATTGTAATGTGGACTTTTTTAATTTTTAATGAAACTTTCGAAAACCAAAAATTTAGAGAAAATCGGTAACATCTGCACAATTTAAATTTTGGAATGTTATTGGAGTGCCATTGGAAATTTTTTCAAAAAAGATTTTTTAAATTACTATTTGGCCATGAGGAAAAGTAAACAATTCTATTGTGGACTTATTTAATTATTAATTAATCTTTCGGAAACCAAAATGTTACAGAGAATCGGTGAGATCTGTACAATTTAAACTTTAGAATTTTATTGGATTACCATTGGAAATTTAATCAAAAAAGAATTTTAAAATTACTATTTGGCCTAAAGGAAATGGAACCATATGTATTGTGGAGTTATTTGAGATATATTTTTGTGATTATACTTCTGAAACAAAAATGTCAGACGGTATTTTAAAGAAATAAGTATTGATATTAGTTGATATTTTTTTTAGAATATTATGCATTTCTATAATGTTATGTTTAAGTTAAAAGAGATACTGGGCTTTTTTTAATACAATCTTTGAGATTGTTATTTTTTTTTTGCCCGCTGTTAAATGATGAATGCAATTGCTTTCACAATTTATAGTGAAATGCAATATATTCTGAAAACAGCAAAAATAAGGCAAAAATACATTTTGATAAATAAGTAAATATGTGTACTGTATTATAAAATGTTTTAAAAAAATTAATACTTTTTTCTTTTTTTTCAGATTGATATAGAAAATTTTCGAAAACTAGAACCATTTTTAAAGCAATTTATTAAAAAAACAAATGAATAAATATTTTTTTGAGTGGGTATGGTAAGTCAATAATAATAATTGTAGTCTCTCAAGGACCTTGTAATGTGATAATTGATTTTTAGTGTTTTTTACGCGTACGGTAAAAAAAAAAATAAAAAAAGTTTTTAAAAACATATATAAAAAAAAGATGAAAGATAAGGTTGGCTCTTAAAAGAGCCGTTGTGTTCATGCAGGGACCGAGGAAAGAAAGATTGGGAATATTAGTCTCTGCGACAAGTGTGCTGATCTATTTTGTTGTCCACTAGGGAAACACTGGTCTCCCTATGACAAATTAGATCATGACAAGAGGCGCATCGAATATCAACCCTCAGAAACCGAGGGTTAATTTCCAGAGGGCCAGCAAAAGGAGATGCTCCCCCCACAGATGAAGGGCTCACCTGACCTGCAGAAGAAGGACTCGGCCCTGCAGATGATGGTCCAGGCTGAGCTGCTGTGGATGTGCTTGGTTGACTTACTGAAGGGTTACCTCCAGTAAGTCGAGCATGTGTCCTTCTGTGTACATCCTTGAGGTGCCTCATCATGGTATGTTTCCCAAAGGAATACTTCCTGTCAGGATTACCTCTTGAAAGTACACGCTTACACAGCTTACAAGTTACTAAGGGTGCATTTACCTTTTGCTGGCCTTCAGGAAAAGTAAAATAATCCCATACATAAGAGGTCTTTTGTTTCCTCGCTCTCTGCCTCAAGGTAGTGCTGCTAGTGCTAGCCTCACTCTCAGAAGGGCTCTGCTGTTCTGCCATCGTATCACAAAGACAACCCAGCTCCTTCTCCTAAGGGATCACAAGCAGAAATGAGGGGAATGGGTGTGGTGTAGGAGAGTTCTAGAACTGAAAGTAGTTTCAACCAATCAAAAGTTGTGTTTCATAATCACATGACCTACCGTACGCTTACGGTACGCTTACGGTACGCTTACGGCAAAAGTACGCATGCGCGTAAAAAAGACACGCGCTTGCGCGCATGCGCATAACAGTCACTACCCGACACTTCCGCGTAACGTGCGCGTGTAGCGTACACGCGTACGCGTCCCACGCGGAGTACGCGCGGCTACGCAAATTGCGTAACTATACGCAAACAGCGTAGATAAATTACGGACATTGCGTAAACCGTACGCTTACCGTAAGCTTACGGAACGCGTACTAAAAAAAAAATTTTAAAAAAAGGAAAAAATGTATTGCTAATAAATTTTACCTGTTTATTTTATAAAATATATTAAAAAAAACATATTATAGAATTTTAAAAATTTAACCATAGTCTTTAAAAAAGGATAGAAAATTAAAATAAAAATATGTTTAAAAAATAGAAGAAAATAAAAAAATTAGCATTTAAAAAACCTTGCAAATTCACTGAAAAAACCATGGGTTTCACACACGTTATAGTTAGGAATTAGCATTTAAAAAACCTTGCAAATTCACTGAAAAAAACATGGGTTTCACACACGTTATAGTTAGGAATTAGCATTTAAAAAACCTTAGAAATTCAATGAAAAAACCAAAGGTTTCACACATGTTATAGTTAGCTGGACATTTCACTCGTAAAAAACCAATGAAATTCCCCCGTTATAGTTAGTTCAGCTAACTATAACTCGCGCGCCCGCAATGCACTGCTGATGACGTCACATATTACATCACTCATGACATGGTCAGTGACATCACTCATGACATCACTGATGACATCTCAAATGACATCACTGATGACATCACTGATGACATCATCCTTGTGATAGAGTGGCAGACCACCTCTGCCCCTAATATAACCTTTGATACACACATTCAAAAATAGAAATTAAAATTTTAAAAACAATGGACATACCAATACCAGTTACAACAACCTATTCAGTAATTCTAAGATCCACATACACATCCACTCATTCACCAACAGTCCTGTACAGTCACTCATACATGTACTCACTCATCATATGTACTCATACACGTATACATCCTGTTACACAATGCCACTCATCCATAGAGGTACTCACACACATAGTCACTCATGCTAATAAAGAATCAAACATACATTTACTTGCATATACAGTTATACACACACCGCCACACTTACTTCTACAGAAACTTACACATACTTAGTCTTTTAAACAATCACTTATAGAAACACATACTTATTCATACAGGAACTCTTCCAATCTCTCACTCTCACATATACTCGCTTATATACACCAATTGTCACATATACTAGTTTAAAACATATGTAGTTACTCATAGAGACACTATTGAGACAGTCATTCACTCACTAACACACCCATGCACACACTCATTCACCCATAGAGTCCTGCACACATGCTGTCTTCAACACATACAAAGAGTGAGTCATTCATTCATGCACCTATGCACTACGTAATACCCCCCACCGAACCATACAGACATCAGACACTGATACTCAAAAAACCAACTAATAACCTATATAGACACCCATGTAGCTACTCACCAACCCATGCAGCCACTTATACACAAAGTGAGAGACTGATACAGATATTTACATATTTAAACATTACTCACTAAGCCATGTATTCACTAAGATACACTTAATCAGTCAGTTATACAATCAATTTTTCAAAAACAATTCATCCATTTAGACACTTATATACCCATTTATTCTTCCATCGACCTTGAGATATACATATATAAAACATATGTAATTTTCAGAAAAACATACATTCTCTGAATGATGTCATCAGTGATGTCATTTGAGATGTCATCAGTGATGTCATGAGTGATGTCACTGACCATGTCATGAGTGATGTAATATGTGACGTCATCAGCAGTGCATTGCGGGCGCGCGAGTTATAGTTAGCTGAACTAACTATAACGGGGGAATTTCATTGGTTTTTTACGAGTGAAATGTCCAGCTAACTATAACATGTGTGAAACCTTTGGTTTTTTCATTGAATTTCCAAGGTTTTTTAAATGCTAATTCCTTACTATAACGTGTGTGAAACCCATGGTTTTTTCAGTGAATATATATATATATATTACCTACTGGCGGTCGCCATTAGGTAGTTATAGTTAGGACCTATTATCCATAGGAAATCCGCAACATTCTATTTGGAATAACGTTGGCGCCGGTTAACGAAACTTCGCGAAATTTTCAAAACTCGTGGCCCGCTCCGGTCCACTCCTATCCTGAAAGTCTCGGGGTGATTCGTCAAGCGGGGGCCGAGAAAAAAGGGGGTTCCAAAACATGCTTTCCCCATGCAATTTTCCATAGGGATAGTTAATCGCAGCTACAGCCCGAACTGCTGAACGTAATTACATCAAATTTGGCAAAGAGGTAGTTCTTGGTTCAGAAAGAACCCTTTTTGTTGAATGGTGTAAATCTGCTCAGTAGTTGCTGAGAAAATCAAAAGAAAAATGCATATATATCTATGGGCGCGCCGGATCCGCGCACCCTCCTGATCACGAGCTTTTTGCTAATTGGCTGTCAACACTCAGAACCAGGAAGTGATGGCAGCCATCTTGTGCCTCAGTAGAACCGAGGCACAAGAAAAAAGTGAAAGAAATGCGCAAAACGCGAAAAGGGGTCAGGGTAGAAACACCCTGACCCCCTAGGCCTGCTAAGGGTGTCCCACAAGGACCCCCAGGGGCCCAAAATTATTATTTGTTTTTTTTAATTTAGGGGGCAGGCCCTGGGGGTTGGGGACCCCAGGGCCAATAAATTAGAAAATGAAGGGGGGCCACACAGCCCCCCTTCTTAAAAAAATAAAATAAATAAAAGACCGGCATCACGCCGGAGTCAACGCACCCTCCTTGCAGCACTCTGCAAAAGCACCCCCTGGCGCGTTTTCAGATGGGAGACAAATTCCCCTTGAATACTGGGGGTCCCTGGGGGGCAACTAGCCCACCAGGACCCTTCAGTATGCGCCAGGGGGCTACGTTGCAGAGAGGTGTTCTGAGGCCACGCCCCTTTTCACACCTCTCTGCAATGCAGCTTTGTGGCACTTAATGGAGGTAACTGGTGGGCTAGTTACACCCCGGGGACCCTCAGGATTCAAGGGGAGTTAATCCCCCAACTTAAAATGTGCCACGGGGTGCATTTGCACAGTGGTGAAGGGAGGGGACGCGGCCTGAGGTGACATGTGTGCAAACACGCCTTGTGGCACGTTTTAGGTTTAGGTTGAGGAATTAATTCCTCTTCAATCCTGAGGGTCCCTGGGGGCCACCTAGCCCATCAGGTACCTCCAGTAAGCGCCACAGAGCTGCATTGCATGATGTTGTGAAAAGGGGCATGGCCTCTGAACACCTCTGCAATGCAGCTCTCTGGCGCATACTGGAGGTACCTGTTCGGCTAGTTGGCCCCCAGGGACCCTCAGGATTGAGGAGGAATTCATTCTCCAACTTTACATGTTTGCAGACATGTCACCTCAGGCCACGCCCCCTTCCTTCACCGTTGTGCAAACGCGCCCTCTGGCGAGTTGTAAGTTGGGGAATTAATTCCCCTTTTATTCTGAGGGTCCCTGAGGGCCAACTAGCCCACCAGGTACCACCAGTATGTGCCACGGAGCTATGTTGCAGACAGGTGTTCAGAGACCATGCCCCTTTTTACACCTCTCTGCAACACAGCTCTGTGGCGCTTACTGGAGGTACCTAGTGGGCTAGTTTGACCCTAGGGACCCTCAGGATTCATGGGGACTTAATCTCCTAACTTAAATCAGCCTCGGGGTGCGTTTACACAGTGGTGAGGGGAGGGGATGGGGCCTGAGGTCATGTGTGAAAACACACTCTGTTGCGCGTTTTAAGTTGGGGAAATAATTCCCCTTCAATCCTGAGAGCCCCCGGGGGCCAACTAGCCCACCAGGTGCCTCCAGTAAGCGCCACTGCACTGTGTTTAAGAGAGGTGGCCCAGGCCGTGCCCCTTTTTACACATCTCTGCAATGCAGCTCTGTGGCACTTACTGGAGGTACCTAGTGGGCTACTTGGACCCTAGGGACACTCAGGATTCAAGGAGACTTAATCTCCCAAATTAAAACAGACACAGGGCATGTTTACACAGTGGTGAAGGGAGGGAATGGAGCCTGAGGTGGCGTGTGCAAACACACCCTGTGGCGGGTTTTAAAATGGGGAAATAATTCCCCTTCAATCCTTAGGGACCCTGGGGGCCAACTAATCCACCAGGTGCTTCCAGTAAGCGCCACTGCGCTGTGTTTCAGAGAGGTGGTCCAGGCCGTGCCCGTTTTAACACCTCTCTGCAATGCAGCTCTGTGGCACTTACTGGAGGTACCTAGTGGGCTACTTGGACCCTAGGGACCGTAAGGATTCAAGGGGACTTAATCAACCAAATTGAAACGGACACAGGGTGTGTTTGCACACGTCAGCTCAGCCCCCCCTCCCTTCACCAGTGTGTAAATGCGCCCTGTGGGGCGTTTTAAGGGGTAGTTTTAATTAGGGGTGGGCGGAATTTGCGAAATTAACTTTCGCAAATTATCGCGAAAATGTTTAAAATTATCGCAAACAAGCGGAAATATCGCGAAGATGCGGAAGTTTTTTCCGGCATGTTTGCGAGATTTTCTGCATGGTTGCGGGTCGCCAACTTACCCAAGTGGTTGCTTGCGGGCGCGGCCATCTTGTTTTGAGTTGTCTCGTGGTGCATGATCGCGAGAAGAAAGACATGATCGCGCGACGCATGACGTCACTGCGGGCGCGAACTGTCGCGAGACAGCGCAAATGGCTAAAAACAATACAACATCTCATGGAGAACGCAACCGGATCAAGAAAACTTGTCGGCGAACACAGGGAGTTAGGTAAGGCGATCGCGCGCGCGCGAGAATTTATTATTTTACAGCGCGAGCAAGAAACAAATTATCGCCGAGCTGTGGAAACCGGAATTTTTGACATTTTCGCGCTCTCCGCGGAACGCGAAAATGTCAAATTATCGCAATTTCCACGAACGGAACGAAATTTTCGCCCAGGCCTAGTTTTAATTCCCCTGCCCTATTATGTACTAGTGGTTTACAGAGGAGTTTATTCTAATCACAGGGGTACCCCAACGCATAGTGTTACCTAGTGTATGTAGGTGTTTTAACTGTATTCAAAGTGTCTTTTAGCATAGCACTTGCTCTAGGACTGGTTAGTCAGTCAGTTACCACTAATACTCATTTGAAAAAATTGCAAAAACTGCACCAAAACCCAAACACTTATCAATTCACCCAGGCACTCTCCCTGCAGTACTCTAATCATTCAGTCTCTACCCAAGTACTCATGCACTGAGCCAGGCCATAGCACATGGATTTCTTCAAACGCCTATCCACTATGCATGCAGTCCTCTAATCTAACCCTGGGCGTAGTACGCGAAGGGCACTTTGCACTACGCGAGCTACGCGTAGCTTCGCAAACTGCGTAGTGCACTGTGCAAGATGCTGTTTGCACTGATTGCACAGTGCCGGATGCTTGTCCGCACTGTGCAGTCAGTGCAAACTGCATTTTGCACAGTGCAAGCGGTGGTTTTCTGCCGCTCAAGTAGATATCTACTCGAGCTGCAGCTTTCTCAATGCGGACTGGTAGTTTTTCATCGCGACCACTCGCAATGAGAAACCTGACCACCCAGCGTACAGAAGCTCGCCGGGAGGTTTATTTTCCACGCTCGCGATCGGCAACTTGAAGTTGCTGATTGCAAACGAGGAAAAAGTCTCGCCGGGATGTCATTTTGCTTACTTGCAGTCGCCAACTTGACGTTGAGGACCACGAGCAAGCAAAACATAACCGCTGAACTACGCTACGCTACGCGTGTTTGCACTGTGCTACGTGCAATTCGCATAGTGCGAAGTAGCGCATACTTCGCAAACTACGCGAGCGTAGAGTAGTGCTTTGCCCAGGCTTACTCTAATCACCTACACACTTGTCTTTCACACCTTCAATTCCCCAGTCAGTATCCATACATTTCCAGCAAACACCCAGTCACTCTCCTTGCGCTCTTCCAGAGACCCATTCAGCACCATGTACTAATCCATTTACTGTGCCAAAACACACACACTTATAAATTCACCCAGGCACTCTCCTTGCAGTACTCTAATCATTCAGTCAGTACCCAAGTACTTATGTAGTGACCCAGGCCTTATAACATGGACTGCTTCAAATGCCTATCCACTATGCATGCAGTCCTCTAACCACCTATATACTTGTCTTTCACACCTACAATTCCCCAGTCAGTATCCATACACTTCCAAGAAACACCCTGTCACTCCTCTGGCACTCCTCTAGTGACCCATTCAGCACCATGTACTAATCCATTCACTGCGCCAAAACCCAACCACTTATAAATTCACCCAGGCACTCTCCTTGCAGTACTGTAATCATTCAGTCAGTATCCAAGTACTCATCAGTGACCCATGCCTTAGCACATGGACTGCTTCAAACCCCTATCCACTATGCATGCAGTACTCTAACCACCTACACACTTGTCTTTCACACCTTCAATTCCCCTGTCAGTATCCATACACTTCCAGCAAACACCCAGTCACTCTCCTTGCGCTCCTCCAGAGACCCATTCAGCGCCATGTACTAATCCATTCACTGTGCCAAAACCCAACCACTTATAAATTCACCCAAGCACTCTCCTTGCAGTACTCTAATCATTCAGTCAGTATCCAAGTACTCATGCAGGGAGCCAGGCCTTAGCACATGGACTGCTTCAAACCCCTATCCACTATGCATGCAGTCCTGTAACCACCTACACACTTGTTTTTCACACCTTCAATTCCCAAGTCAGTATTCATACACTTCCAGTAAACACCCTGTCACTCCCCTTGCACTCCTCTAGTGGCCCATTCAGCATCATGTACTAATACATTCACTGTGTGAAAATCCAAACACTTATAAATTCACCCAAGCACTCTCCTTGCAGTACTCTAATCATTCAGTCAGTACGCATGTACTCATCAAGTGACCTAGGCCTTAGCATATGGACTGCATCAAACCCCTATCCACTATGCATGTAGTCCTCTAACCATATACTCACTTATCTTTCACACCTTCAGTTCCCCAGTCAGTATCTATATACTCCAGCAAACACACTGTCACACCCCATGCAATCTTCCAGTCAGCCATCCAACACCATGGACTAATCCAAACAGTGCGCCAAAACCCAAACAATTATAAATTCACCCAGGTACTCTCCTTGCAGTACTCTAATCATTCAGTCAGTACCCAAGTACTCATGCAGTGAGCCAGGCCTTAGCACATGGACTGCTTCATAGGAATCTATCGATTCTGGTATGGAGACTATGTACAGGGGAGTAAAAGGAATATTCCTTATGAGTAGGGTGTAGACATCTCCATGCATCTGAGAGCGCCCATCCTTCTGCCCAGGCAGTAAACAGGTCAGCTAGCTTAAGGTCATTCGTACCGTGAAGGGGAGGGTGAGATCTATCCAAGTTAGTGTCTAAAACAGCGTTCCAATCTCCTCCCAACACCCAGGGGATACCATCCCAGTCAGCCACCGCTGCACCCAATCGGAATTGGAAGCGATCCTGGTCGAAGTTAGGGGCGTAAACGCTGCCCAGGATCACCAGGAAGCCGTCCATTGTACCTTTCAATAGAATGCATCTCCTTTGGTCATCGACCCGGCTTTCCAATTCAATAAATGGTACCCCGTGGCGTACCCAAATGGTCGTTCCCCTAGCAAATGCTGAGTAATTAGTGGAGTATATCTGTCCTCGCCATTTTTTACGTGTTTTTTGTGTTTCCGATTTGGTTAAATGGGATTCTTGTAGAAAAACTATATGGGCTTTACGCCTGAGGAGATATGCATGTATACGATGCCTCTTCTGAATCGACCCCATCCCGCGCACATTCCATGTGATTAGGTTATAAGACCCGAAAGTGGTAGCGGTTCTGGGCATATAACTGTATATGGGGTGGAGCTCCAAGTTGTATAGAGCCAATAGCCTGAGATCGACCAAAAGTCCCTCTTCCCGTGACCACTAACAAAACATGGCTCAACGCCCGAACTACGCTGGGCCCAACAACAATTTACAATAATCATATAACAGATAACTGTGCATACGCTTATAGGGGGGCTGCAGCCATCAACCAGGGTCATGTGTACAATGAGGCCAGATTCCTGGCATCTCTATGGTATTTCCGCATTAAGTAATCTCAGGAGTTGGCCTGACGGCTAGGGCGCTCGACCTCAGACCTGGGGAACTGGGTCGAGTCTCAGTAATGACGCTGAACATCCTATTCTGGGCAAATCACTTAATCTCCCCGTGCCTAACAAAAAATGAATGTGTGTCCTCATGAAACGTAACTGGTGCTATGTAAAGCGCTCTGATACCTGATTGGATTCGGGTCAAGTTTATACTATATAAAACTCTGCAAAAATTTTTTAAAAAAAAAGTAAGATACAGCCAGAGTCTCAGTAAAATAGTGCCAATTCCGCATAAGTATAGAGGCAGTGTACATTCTTTGCAAACAATCTAGACCCTCCATAAGAACATACAGACTAAAACATAATGACAATATTCATGTTCAAAACTGTGAAAAAAGGATATAATGGGCTCTGGGAGATGGAGTCCATGTCTTCTGCAGAAGCGTTCATAGTGTAGCAGTTCCAGGATTGTTCCATGCTCGTCGAGCGAACATACCAGCTATCAATTATCAATTATGTCATCCACTGCTTGGGGTGTAATCGTGGGTAATAGAGTTATACTATGCTCGGAGTCCGAATTCAGGGTGCTGTCCTCCGAGTTTGTGGAGATCTTGGTGGAGTCTTCTCAAAATGCCCAGGCAACAGCAAGGGCCCCCTCCTGGTCACGACCTTGTTGTTCGTGTGATGGTCCTGGGCCGCCCCTGCCCTGGCTTGATTTTTGTGATCGATGATAACCCAATGTCTGAAGTCTGCCGGAGCCCTACGAAGAGAAGTCTGACTGGTTGAACTGGCTAGAACCAAGGCACATAACTTTGAGCCATTCCGCGGCGTCCGCTGGGCTCTCGAAGAAGTGAGTTTTTTTGTCATAAATGACTTTCAGCCTGGCAGGGTACACAGGGCATATTTGAGTTGTGCTTTCTGGACTTTCTTCTTCACAGCTTGATAGGACGATCTCTGCCTCTGACCATGACGGTGTAGTCGGGGTACAGAGAAATGCGATGGTTTTCATACTGGATCAGCGCCTTTTCTCTCGCTTTCTGCAGCAATACATCACGGTCCCTATAATTCAGGACTTTTACTATTAGTGGGCTAGGTGTTGCGCCTGGCTTGGGCGTCCCGGTCGGTATTCTGTGGGCCCATTCAACACAGAAGTAGGGAGAGAGCCCCTCTTGCGCTATATAGTCCCTGAACCATGCT
Source organism: Triturus cristatus (assembly GCF_964204655.1). Classification (NCBI taxonomy): domain Eukaryota; kingdom Metazoa; phylum Chordata; class Amphibia; order Caudata; family Salamandridae; genus Triturus; species Triturus cristatus. Next base: position 19,937,912 of record NC_140581.1, read on the forward strand.
TCTGGTAGGCCAATGACGCGGACGTTGTTGCGCCTATTCCTGCCTTCTGCATCCTCCACCTGATCCAGGAGGTCTGTCACCTGTTGCTGCAGCTGTTGTAAAGTTGAGGAATTTGCCATGACTCGAGGTTCTAGGTCCTTGAGGGATTGTCCGTGTTCCTCGACGGTGTCAGCCATTTACCCGTGGTCCGCCCTGAATAATGTAAGGCCTGTAGTGAACGTGCCGATCTGCAGTTCAAGTGCCGTCCTGGATTCTGCAATTTCCTTAAGAATTAAATCCAGCTTGTCTGGTGCACTCTCTGTAAGGTCTTAGGACACAGTCCCTAGCGAGGGGGGGTTCGCTGCTTGGTGGCCATCTAGTGTCTTCGCCCTGACCCTGCCCATGGTGCGAGTCGGCCGCGGTGGCGTGGAACTGTCCCCTGTTGTTTAGGGTAGGTGACTAGAATGACGGGAGGGGGAGAGAAAGGCCCTCTCCATCTCGCACGAGCTAAACCCCGTAGCACGTCCTTGTTAGAGAAATATCCGTAAGTGTGGTTGGGATTCTATGTAGTCGGTATCTGTAGAAACATGCCCAATCCCCCCCCCCCGGGTAGGTCGTGAAAGTGTGCTACCGTCGGATCCACGCAGCCAGAAAGGGGGTCAGATGGTCGGGGGGTCCCATGAAGAAATCAGCAGAAGCGCCCTCCCCACAGAGTGGCTGATGGGGTTGGCAAACAAAAGGACCTCACTGTAGCAGGCAAAGTAAAATAGGCCTGTGCAGTTCCCAGGGCCAGACACAGACAACCAGTGGCACAGGAAAGGAGGCTTGTTTATCGCGCTGCCTGTCTCCAGCAGGTAGCGCCCCTCCACACACATGTATGGTACGGCAACGCGTGGCAAAGCTCACCCATGCCGCTCCAGCTGGTATTATGGCACTGTGTAGGTGTCGCAGGCCCCGGCACGGGGTACGTGTGTTGATTCACGGTGGTACAGCAAAGGTCAGCATTGATCAGTGCAGGTCCTATGTAGTGGCATCGCCTGCCGGAGGTGGGGAGAAGCCTGCGGTAGCATAGGGGTAGTATCAGCAGAAGTTCTTATTCTCCCCCTGGGAGTAGCCGGCTCATGTGCAAATCGCCCAAGCCACACCGGGCCTCAGACTGCAGGGGGGAAATACTCGGCGCGCTCCAGCAAAGAACCAGTGAGGAGGGTTTAATATCTGAGCCAATGAGGGCGCTGCAACTCACCACATTGATCCCGCGAAGGGTCTGCCAAAGGAGTCAGTCCAGCTCTCCCCACTGCCGGGTGCTCCAGGGGCAGCACGGGTTTCAGGCCGCGTGGCCGCCCGCAATCGCCTCACAGGAATCGCCGTGCGGCGTGCCTGCCCCTCCGTGGCTCAGCAATGACTCTATACGTGCCTTTCACTGGATACAATACTCTGGGTAGAGGCAAGGAGCATACATCAGCCACAATGTCAGGCCCGATTCCGCACCGCTCCCGATGTCTTCAATCCTGCAGCGGATATCGCCCAGCAACGCGCCTGGCCGTCCGTGCCATACTCGAGGCTGCGCCACACTTCAGACCCCAGCCTCTGCCCGATCTCAGCGGCGAGCAGGCCTGGTCTCCAAACCTCACAGCGCCACAGTCTCGAGGGTCGCAGAGGGTATATGGCTGTGCAGGGGACTCCAGCGCATCAGTGTCGGTATCCCCGGTCGCCATTAGACCGGGGACGGCGGTGTAGAAGAAGTAAATCCCCCCCAAGGGTCCGGAGCTCTACCAAGACCCAACCGCCATCTTAGGCAGCTGGCCACGCCCCCCGTACACAGTATTGTTAATGTCAAAATTTTCAGGTCTAGTCTGGGCAGCGCATGCAATGCTCTTCGAGGCATGCTGTATTCAGGTAGGAACTTGAAGCTCCGTTCACTCTTCACCCATATTTTTCATTGGCTTGTGTCATTGTCCACTGTAAACTGTGGCTTTGCATTGGTCAAAAGGCTTAGTAGTCCATCCTTAGTACCGCCTTGTCTCATTTTGTAACCTCCCATGGAGATATCCCCTGTTTTGTGTGTTGTTATTCGGTAGGTCTCGCATTTGCAAGAGTTTAAGCTATTGGCATTGTAAATGACAATGCCTTTCATTTATCCGTTTTAAAAACAACACATAAAAGGAATTTACAATGCAATAGCTCAAACTCTTGTAAATGCGAGACCTATTGCATTGCAAATGCTTGTTTTTCCATGGTATTACTGTAAACTTTGAAAAAAAGGGTTCCCCAGAGAAAACAGATGATGGAGCAGGACAGGGAAAACAAGAAAAGGGGAACAACCACCCAACTCCATTCAAAAGGATCTATGTACAGAGTCAAATACAGTAATGAATATCACAAAGAGAATACAATAAATGGAATATATCCAATGGTTTTCTTTATTTATGTATTATAAATCATTTTATAATTTACAAAGCATAATAACATATTGTAATAGAGCAAAAAGAGAACCGCCTCCCCCTCATCCACTAACTTTCATCATACCCATAGACTACATTCTTATTACTCATGCCTAACACATCTTACTGTAACACATCAAAACAATTGTGTACCCTGTCTCAGTGACATGCAAAATCTTAGAATGCTTTGTCTAATTAGAATAAGTTCTTATTGCTTCCCAACACACAAATATATTTATGTGTGGAAAACTGTATACCGAGTCTATTTATAGATATATTTTTTAAACATTTGCTTTGCCATAATATCAGACTTAATATACTAAATTTATAACTAGAAATACTTGTGCCCTGTGGTCCACACAATAAATAAAACCACACTTTTAAAGTTACAACTTAGAGAACTATTTTTAAGACCTCAGTTGCAAGTGCATGATTGTTTCTGCAATATTTCTGACAATACAACAAAGTATAAATCCATAGGTAACTCTAGGAAACTCTTGCTAGAGCATGTGAGGATTTGCTCTTAGGAACTATTGCCCTCACACACCCGAGGGTGGCATGCTTCATCGTCAGGCTTGCTCCACATTGGGCTGGCACTGCAATGCCCGACGGGCCACTCCAGGGGGCACTTTACTTGAGATCTTTTGTGAATCGCCAGGTGAAAGGACCGCACAAGTAAGTGGGTATCCACTCAGTGAGTGAGAGGGTTTGAGTATGTGGTTCAAGAAATAGAAAAAGAGGGTTAAACTCAATTGTAGACTATATGTGTTGATGTATTTAATATGATGTCTATGGTCGATGTCGAGACTCTGATGTGAGAGTCTATATGAATGGTCAACATATGTCATATACTTCATATAAGCGATCTGTTGGCTTTACGTCAGGACCTATTACAACCTAATCTTCTACAGAGTGTGAGGAGCTAAAAAGTGTTTTGATCTCCACAAGTGAAGGGATGACAAGATGATGACTCACATCTACCAACCAATATGGACCACCATCTATAGTGTGGGGTCAGATAATTGTAAAGTAACCTGTTGAGGAACATAAGACACACAGAAGCATTACTGTACTCACAATCAGATATACAAAAGCTGCTGTAAAAGGTGGATGGTCAATATAAATGTATTTATAAATGTAACATATGTCTGTCCTATTCCGTGTATCATAAAGCGACACACGCACCAAGTATGCATGGTGAACAAGGCAGGGCACCCACAGTGGAACTGTGAATCAGCCCAAGCACACACATGGGTATATCAGCAAACATATGTGAGTAGCATGCCGTTTCATGGCTAACACAGGTCAGTTTCTCTACTCAGAAGGGATAGTCCTCACGGATCAGTAGGATATCACGTCAGAAAAATACAGAATCTGTACATTGCATGTGAAATAAAGGAGACAAAAAATAGGGCACAGAAGTGAATTAATAAAGCGAAACTCTTAAGACAGAGAAGTGCAAAGGTAGCTTCAAAGCACTGTGCATTCAGTTTCGACTCACTTGGATTCACTGATCGCGTAAGCACATTGACCTCCTCCCATCCTCACATCCATAGGTGAAGGAAAGTAGGATGGGTGGTGGTTTAAGATGCTCATTGAGGGAACCAATAAGCTAATCACAGAGAGGTACGCGGCCATGGCAATGTTCTTGTTTTCATGAAAGAGTTAATAGCAGAATACCAAGATGCAAATATTAACCTAGAAAAAATATCTTGTTCAAAATACAGATGTCCAGAAAAAAGTATTTTGAATAGGTTTACTGTGCTTAGCTGCACATATTTGAACTTTGAGGGTGATGATGATACACAAACACACTGTAAGGCTGCCCGGGGTGGGGGTTGCGCAGCGGCCCGCCCCCTTGAGGGCGGCCGCCTTAGTGCCACAGGAAGGCACAGGGGTGGGAGGTCGTGTCCCTGGGCTTGACCTAGGGAGACCCCAGTCAGGTAGCTGCTTCCGGCGGGGAGGAGCCAAGGGGGGGGTACATATTCGGTCCCCGCCCCCTCCTCGCCCTCTTGTCCGCTCGTTTGCCTTGGCTACTGGTTCCGCGTCGGTCGTGTTCTCTTGGAGAGATAGAGTCACACTTCGATCGATCGCTCGCCTGGTACGATCGTCAGCGGCCCAGAACGTCCGCCTGTCGCGGTGAGTCTGCTTGAGGTGGGCGATATAAAAATGTGTACGTTGAAAGCCGGCGGTTAGACGTGTCCCAGTCGGCGGCTTCCCTTAGCCTTGGTTATTTGCCCTGGGAGGGGCTCTCATTGGGCCTGAGGTCCCTGGGGACGGGATGTGGTCCGGGGGCGAGACTGCAGACCTTGGGTTCGAGCCTCGTGGTCGCGTCCACAGCCTGTGATTTGGGCAAATCACTTAATCTCCTGCCGAATGTAGATAAGGTGCTCGTGTATAGCGTTGCAATACCTTCGGGTCGAGTCGGGCTATATAATTATGCAACACCGGGGTTGTAGCGTTACTGGGAAAGCCCGGACCAGGTCTTAGTACCCGACAACTGTGAGGTTGCTTCTGGCTCCAAATGTCCGATTTCTTTCACGGCGTCCCTGAGGCCGAGGCAGCTAGTTCAGGGGCGTAGGAGGCCTCGAGCTGCCATGTGTTTGCCACAAACATGGTGGAGTGGGTTGGCCGTACACAGGCTGACCCATGGTTCAGCGTCGCGCCATTTGCCGGGTCGGAAACACTGTCGGTGTTTAGTAATTTTCTGACGGTGAGCCTGGGTCCTTCGGACTCCTCCGAGAGCCTGGGTGGAGCGTAGAGCTATTGGATTGCTTGTGGGAGGCCCCGGCTGGGCCGGATTTAGGGCGATGAGACCGGGGCCATCGCACCTGTGCTGGCTTCTTGGGGGCGTCGGGTTTGGAAGCTTATCATGCTAGTTGAAGCACCGGATGCTGCGTCTCTGTATAGTTGTGGTTTCGACTTCGGTGATGTCCGTGCAGAGGGTGAATATGCCTGCTGCACAGAACGAGTGCCAAACAGATTTCAGAGTGCGTATGATGTAAATAGGTTAGCTGCTTACTTTTTTGCAAAAGAGGCATCCTTTGTTACTTGCAATTTATACCTTGCAGTACCACGCCAGGAGCTGTCCTCCGGTGACTGATTTGACCGCCCCCCCTTACCCCTATGTAAGGCGGCAAAGCCCGGCCATTGCCTTGGCTGCGGGCTCCCTTGGGTGGGGGGCAGCTCCTGGGGTGCAGAGGGAGCGGCACCTCTCCCCTGGTCAGGGCAGCGGTCGGCAATCTGGGGGCGAGAGGTAGCTCGCATCGGGCCGGAGTTTCTTGGTTCAGCAACCCCCCCCCTCCTCTGGGGTTAAGGCCCCTCCCCTTGTTGCCCCGCTGCTCCCCTTTCGTTTCTGATCAATACGGCAGAGCCGGTAGCAGGGTTGCGGCCAGCATGGGCCGGAGGTTGTGTGCTGGGGGGGCTGCGAGGGCCGCGGCCCCCCCCCCCTTTCTACTGCACCGCACCAAAAGAAGGGACCCTTCTAGCAGGCTTTCTGCAGTGCGCAAGAAAGCTGCTTGGTCGGGCCCGCGATTAGAAAAGGATGTGGCGTAAGGGCATCAGGGGCAAAAGCTGCAAATTCCAGGCAAGCTGGCCTGGCAGGAATCCTGCTGGGCACCTCGCAAAGCAAAACAACCAGCACTGCCGGTCTGTGAATACACTACCGGGTCGAACAGAAGGGGAGACAGGAAAGAGTTCAAATCTCGAAAGGAACCTTCAGCGTCAAGGGGGTATGGGGGCGCGGAGTGCGTTACAAAACCCACCAAAAGAAAGATGGCAGGCTGGCAGCGAGCATGAGATAATTTGAAGGCAGAGATGTAAACCCCAGAGATACGAATCGAAGAAAATGCTGCACGGGATCACGAGCAATTTTCTGCAGACAAGGAGAAAGAAACGGAAAAGTGGCCTCCTGTCAATTCCGTGTTTGTGTGTTTTCACTCCGTGTGTTGGAATGTGGCCGCAACCTGTCCAGCAGCTGATCCAGGGAGTGGCCTGTGAGCAGCGCCGTGTACTGTAGGGCGATGTAAAAAGAGTGTTTACAGGTGGAAGTCAGACTTACACCCTGGACAAGTCATAAATTACACAAGCACGCGTGCTACGAGGTGGTGCTGTATGTGTTGCGTGATTACAAACGTACATACCGCGCCTTCAACAGTACGAGAACAGCTTCAGTTTAAACTGGGTTCACCTAGCATGGAACGGCTCTGTTCAGGGGACAGACGGTCACTTTTGGGCAGACATAGGTTTTAATTTACTTTACACTAGCTCTTAGTGTATAAAATATAAAGTACACGGGCCCAATCTCTGAGGACCCCTTCTGCAGGTAGCACCACTCACTTCTCCCTGCGCCTCCAGACCTCACGGTGCATTGCGGGGCGGCGCCTACTCCGGCTTCTCGTGGTCGCCAGGCATCGCGGGGTGGAGGTGCCATGCATGGCAGTGGGGGGTTGGAGCGCCGGTTTGCGCAGTGGTCCGAGGCACAAGCTGCTGGCTTGGGTAGGAAACCAGGGATCGAGTCTCGGAGTCGCGTCCGCATCCTGTATTCCTGGGGCATAACATTCACTATCGCTGTGACTGAAATATGTAGTTACTCGGTGCGCACGCCAGCGCTCCTATCCTTCGGGCCGAGTACGCGTTCTTATCGCAACGCTTCCCGCTCCCTCCACTGCGGAGTTATTTTAAAGTAATCTTTAAACTAGGTTGCCGGGCCAGGACAGGTCAGCATGGCTGTGGATTGCGCGGGCGCTCCCTCGGCGTCCCTTGGTTGCCTTGTCTCCCGGAGGGTGGGGCATTGCTCGGTAGTTGGGGGGTGGAGCGTCGGGTTGCACGTCCGCCGAGGACCAGGCTGCTGACTTTGGCGCAGGAGACCAGGGACCGAGCCTTAGGTCGAGTTTACACTTACCGACATCCTAGGCAGATCTCTTATCTTCTCGCTGGTTTTGATAAGGCTGTCACTCTTGAACAAGGAAGTTCGTGGCAGAAGGCACAAAAGGGCAATTTGTTGTCAAAAAACGGCATTTTTACGCAGTTATGATTTGCATTTCAAGGAAATGTTTTAATAGATTCCCCAGTCTCGAGACAGGCTTCAGCAAGGGTGGGGAAGCCCCCTGCACATGCGCAAGAGTCAAACTCAGAGGCGGAAGTTTTTACTAATCCACTTGTAACATGCTTGAGTGACAGAGGGAAAATTAATGTTCCAGCATTTAATAATTCCATTATTCTTATAGGATTTGCAACGCAGCACGGTATGAAGTATTATCGGTTTCTTCTAGAAAGTGGTCTTTTGGGTGGTAATAGGACCGGGTCGGGTGGCGCAGTGAGCTAATCCCCCCCCCCCCCCCCTACAGGGACCGGTGTCTGAACTCTGGGTCACTGTTTCGATTGCTCAGCCTTTCTTCCAGCTGAGGTTGATTAACTGCGTTCCATTGAGTTGGGTCGCTAGAACCATCTGCTATTAAGTGCCCAGTCACCTTCTGCTCGGCCTTTCATCCACATGAGCTCGATAAGATGAGTACCTTTGAGCTGGGTAACTAGTGGCATCTGATATTTAGTACCAGGCTAACCAATGGCTCAGCGTGTCAGCCACTTGAGGTCGTTAAATGAGTACAATTGAGTTGGGCATCAGGAACAATCTGTTATTTAGTGTGTTTTCGACACAAATTTAGGGGCCCCTCGGCCGCTAAGCGGAGGAGCTGGGTTGAGCCCGGAGGGAGCGTGCAGTATGCGGGGCATCTAGAAGTTATGGGTTGTTTTGAAATTTTCAGGAGAGTCCCCCGTTATACTGCCACGGTACACAAACGGTATCTCACCGGCAGTGGTATTTAGTGCTACCTCAGTGGTTCGCCAGTTATGGCACAAAACGATTCAGCTTATTTCCTTGTTTCGGTTATCAGAGTTTTTTCCGTAGTCTTCTCAGAGAAAGATGTCCCCGCACACTTGAAATAGATCTTTCATCCACCCACCTTGTTTGCGTGCTGCCAAGCAGTGGAAAGCCCTGCAAAGCTGCACTGGTCACCTTTCTTCAGCTTATGGCGGTATTTAGGTATTAGGCTGGTACTAATGAAGTGCAACCTGTACCCAGAAAGTGTTCCAAGTTTAATAAATGTGAAAAGAATGAAGTATACCATTACAAGATGGCTGTATTGTGCCACATAGTTTGCCTTTGCTTGGTGCGGTTTTACTCGACCCAGCTGCATTATTGTCCCTCACAGCCACATCCTCCAGGGCGTAGCAGAGGGCCTGGAGCAAACAGATATTATGTCAGCACATGCCATCACCGGGCGACTAGGACTGGGGGTCGAACATGCAGAGATGTGGGGCGGGCAGCGAGGTTGCGCCGCTCTCCTCTTGTGCAAAGGTGAGGAGGTATGTTCGATAGGCGTTACATCTTCAGCTTCTGAATACATTGGTCCGAGTCCCTCTGTTGTCACTTAGTTTCAGCTAGGAATACTTTTGCAGCTGCTCATGTTTAAACGAGGCTCTACGCACTTGGGGTAACATAATCATGCAGTGGCAAGCGTTGGTCCCTAACCCCTCTGGGCGATGGCTGTGGGGGGTCGGCGCGCCGCTGTATAATACAGAATGGTTACTGCTTGAGAAGTGCTGCTAGGGGTAATACCAGGCGTGTAGCGAACGGCTGGTGATTTGGTTCTTAGGCCCCTCTGTTATGCTTCCGCAAGCAGGGAGGTAGCATCGGTTCTAATATCGGTTGTAATTTTCAGGCACAGCACTGGTTCAGTTTGATGTGGGATGGAGTTTTCTTTGAGCACAGTCACATGGTGGGTTTGTTCTGTGTCGGACTGGGGTTAGCCTTCCGTTATCTCCCTGTGTGTCTCACACGGTTGTAAGACAGTTGGACATCTGCCCTGTGCTGATTGAGTTGCTACCACGCTATTAGTATTAACACATCAGGTACTCGTGGAACCCAACTATAGGTACTCTAGGGCGCAGGTCCTCCATCACACACTTCCTCAGACTGGACTGCCCCTCCCCCGCCCCTCCAATCCTTGGTGCAATAGGGGTCCAAATACTTGTGGGGTTGGCAGGCTTGGACAGAGGTTGGTGGCGGGCTCCCACATCATTCGGTAGGAGGATTTCGAAGAGTCTTTGGGCAGGTCATTGGCCGCTCCTCCCGCTGTATTTACTGTCATCTCATTCCCACTGGAAACCCTTACTCCTTCATGCTTATTGTTAGCTGAGGATGCCTGTTGACGCTGTTAGACCTGCGATTAGTTATTACACACACCTGTGTGCCTTGGCATGGTTTGTTTCGCATCAGGGCCAGTTTGGGGTTACTGGTGAATTGTTAGCTGTAGGGCTGAAGCGGGCGCTTCTAGAACAGGGCAAGATTGCTTAGGCCAGGCAGCAGGACAAAGGTCTTTCGGAAGCTGGCAGAATGGTCCAGGCTGCAACGTAGTGCCATTGCAGAACATAGATTTGTCAACATTCTGCTAGGAAACGACCAGGCACTCTAGGGCAGCTGGGGCGGGAGTGTGCCAGTGCCAAGAGGGTGCGAGTTGCCTGGTTAGGGCGGCTGGTTTGGAGGGAACACTAATACGGATCGCCACAAGAGCACATTTTGCACTCATAGGAGGCTGAATGGATACTTTTATGGCATGGTGTCAGTTGCTTTAGTTATGCGCATGTTTTCTTGGCAGTGCCAGAAACATTCAGAACGCAATGCTGGTGGTTAGCCTGTTGTCATGCTGTTCAAGGTGTTTTAGCTCAGGCATGGCCAAGCATGGGTTATAGACCGGTGGTCTTCCAACTTTACAGCCAGACTCTGAGCAGGCAAAGGCATACTTGCGATGGTGCAATGGGCACTCAGCAGTAGAGTTAGATGGGTCATCATACCCCGGTATGACGCAGTGATGAAACATAGGTTATGGCCTCACACGACCAGGCACTCGAGGGCAGCTGTGGCGGGGGTGTGCCAGTGCCAAGAGGGTGCGGGTTGCCTGTTAGGGCTGCTGGCTTGGAGGGAGCACTACTCTGATCGCCACAAGGGCACGTTTGTTTCATAGAAGGCTGAACTGTTACTTTTATGGCAGGGTGCCAGTTGCTTTAGTTATGCGCGTGTTTCTTGGCAGTGTCAGAAACATTCAGAACGCAATGCTGGTGGTTAGCCTGTTGTCAGGCTGTTCAGAGGTATTTTAGCTCAGGCATGGCCAAGCATGGGTTATAGGCCGGTGGTCTGCCCTGGGATTCGTGTTAACAGGCAGGTGAAGCAGCAGAACTTGGAGGGGCTTGGGTTTGACCTCTGGGTACTAGGGCAGAGTCTGGTTGCTCATTCGGTAGCACGCCCTTGAGTTTGGCGAAACAGGTACCTTTGCGAGCATCAGTACCGGGTAACTTCGCCCGCCCTACAGCACTGGCTGGCAGCTATGCAGGTTGTGGAAGTGGCCTTCCAACAGGGGCCTATGGTCCATATGATTAAGGGAAGCACCGGGGGAACACTTTAAGCTATAAATCTGTTGGAGACCAATTGGCTTTTCCAGTATTCAAATAGAGAAGCATTTTACACGTTGTTCTCCTCTGTGGTCACTCTGACCTGTCTCTCCCTGGTATACTAGCAGAACTTTGGGAGGGCAAGGCTTTACATTTGGTGGTGACTGATGGAATACGATGGGCATACTCCAACGGAGTGAAAGAGGAAGGAAGGCAGGCTGGGCACTGCCAGGCAGGAGTGTCTTGGCAAAGGGATTGTTATTTAGCCATGCACAGGCAACTTTGGACCATCGCCTATTTAGGTTTAGGTCATTTCAGTCAAATCCACGGTGGAGTTTAGAAAGGTTGGGGGAACCTGTCCTGATGGTGCACGCTGGCCGCCGGCCCGGTTGGGCGTAGACTTGTTTTGACTGGACCTGGGAGATGCCCGGTATCAGTATGCTGTAGGTATGATGGCCTACCAGGAGCCATGCGCAGTTGCGCAGAGCAAAGAGGTCTTGGCTTCATCAGGCATGGTCTTATACACGCCAAGTCCTCAGGGTGCCGGGAGGGAGATGGGGTGCACCTCCCTAGTTTAGGCACGGGTCTTTTCCTACTGGACCTAGGGGAAGCTTTGGCTGCAGCAGGCTGTTAGTAATAGGCTACCTTGGCTAGGAGCCCGCTCAGGAGAAGCCATTGAGGTGTCAAGGAGAAAAGTTAATAGCGCCATGTGCAAGTTCACTGAGCTAAGAGGCTTTGGCTTCATCAGGCATGGCCTTTTACACGCCAAATCACAAGGGTGTCTGGAGGGTGATGGGGTGCTCCTCTCCACGCTAGGCATGAATTTAATTTTACTTGACCTTGGTGAAGCCTTGGCAGCTGCGGGTTGCGAATAGACTGGTCCTACTGGGCCTAGGGGAAGCTTTGGCTGCAGCAGGTTGTAAGGAAATAGGTCTACCTTGGTGGGGGGCCCTGGTAGTGACGGTGGCCACTCCCAAGGCTGTGGAGGAGTTACAGGGCGATCCAGGGTCTGCACATACCAAGGGGTATAGCATGCAGCAGCACCGTGTGGTGCTAAGCCAGGATACCCAGGGATCTTTTAGCGTGTCCACTGGAAGACCTACGGCGCCCCGCTAACCGACAGGCGGTTGTGGGTCTGAGCAACCGGGGGCTGCCATGTATGCTCCGCCCACCCATCACGGGGGGGCGTGGTGAAGCATGTGGACTGGAGGTCCACGGATGGGAGGGGTGGACCCTCCCAACATTTGGTGGTCACCAATTGGCGTTGCCATGGTGACTCTAGGCTTATCAGACGGGCAGGCGGCATGGGGCTGGCCTGCCCTGGGATCGCCCGTAAGATAACCCACCGTGTTTGCATATTTATTATGCTAATAAACCTGCAGCAATATTTCTCCACTTACATTCAGTGTCATGTGTTTTATTATGATTATGTACTGATGTATGCTATGATAACGGTTGCCGATATTGGCACTATGTAAGGCTGCCCGGGGTGGGGGTTGCGCAGCGGCCCGCCCCCTTGAGGGCGGCCGCCTTAGTGCCACAGGAAGGCACAGGGGTGGGAGGTCGTGTCCCTGGGCTTGACCTAGGGAGACCCCAGTCAGGTAGCTGCTTCCGGCGGGGAGGAGCCAAGGGGGGGGTACATATTCGGTCCCCGCCCCCTCCTCGCCCTCTTGTCCGCTCGTTTGCCTTGCCCGCCCATCCGCTTACCCGGCATCAGGAGGGACAAGAAGGGGGGGGAAGGTTTTTCTAACAACTTTCACTTTTGTGTTGCAGGAGGAGTTACAGGGCGATCCAGGGTCTGCACATACCAAGGGGTATAGCATGCAGCAGCACCGTGTGGTGCTAAGCCAGGATACCCAGGGATCTTTTAGCGTGTCCACTGGAAGACCTACGGCGCCCCGCTAACCGACAGGCGGTTGTGGGTCTGAGCAACCGGGGGCTGCCATGTATGCTCCGCCCACCCATCACGGGGGGGCGTGGTGAAGCATGTGGACTGGAGGTCCACGGATGGGAGGGGTGGACCCTCCCAACATTTGGTGGTCACCAATTGGCGTTGCCATGGTGACTCTAGGCTTATCAGACGGGCAGGCGGCATGGGGCTGGCCTGCCCTGGGATCGCCCGCAAGATAACCCACCGTGTTTGCATATTTATTATGCTAATAAACCTGCAGCAATATTTCTCCACTTACATTCAGTGTCATGTGTTTTATTATGATTATGTACTGATGTATGCTATGATAACGGTTGCCGATATTGGCACTAATGCACTCGCATGTCGCAAGATGTCGATATAGAGTAAAGAGAAGCACATGTCTCAACATTCCGATTTACTTTTCTTAACTACATATCTGCAGGTCTTGACTATGTATATGTGTGTGTGTGTGTATTTGTGTATGTATATTCTTACTTTCGCAACTATTTGCTATACTGGTCATGATGATTTTTTAGGTCTATATTTCCTGTCAACCCAACAACACATTGAACAGGAAACCACATTTACAACACGAGAGAGCATCGTCTGACACCCGTCCCAGTCTCATCTCAACGGGACTATATTTCTAGCTTCCACAATTTACCAATAAACGTCTTGTGTTCCCTTTCTGCCACGTGCACAAAAAATACATGCACAACGATCACAAACAAGAAAGATGAAACATCAGGCATTCTGGTTACTCTGCTGTGGTTGTAATGCATTCTGTGCACAGCTCCCTGTTGCCCCGCCCTGCTCAGTCAGTGCGTGACGTCATGGAATCTTGCAGAGTGGACTGAAGGCCAGACATAGAGAGAGGGCTGAGCAGAGAGGATGCCGGTCCTGGTGAGGTGTTCTATTCAGTAACCTCTTCAACAAACCTATACCTGATCACCTATATGAACTGCCTACCTGAATCCTACTTGCTAAGGAACGGAAAGTGAACCTACATGTGAAACAAAGAAGAGAAGGGAGATTAAAGACTTAAGAAGAGACAGAGATGCTCTGAACCTCACCAGTGTCCTTTCCATCAGACACCCCACAGACAACTAACTCAAAGACAGAAACCTTAAGAGTGTGGCGTGTTGAGCTCTGGGGGCACACACATGAACAAGGATGAACGTCTAACCAACACCAACGTTTAATGGGTTCAAACTGCTATTAAATACGGGCTGACATCTTATAGGCTGGAGAGCGCTGACAAGCAGCCAAGGATTTGAACTAGACCGCTGTGCCTCATAGCAGGAACCATACCAAATGCAGATTTATTTAGACTTTTTGGAAAGAATAAAATCGCTGAGTGGGTTGCGGCAGTGTCAGTTAGAAGCACAAACATTTTCTTTCTTGTGCATGGTGTGAAATACTTGTGAGGCAGGTGTGCACTGTCTCCGCCCACCCATGTGCATGCTGACAGCGTAGAATGTCGGCAAACATCCTCATTGTGCTGCGCATGCGTCAACAAGAGACTAGTGCGCGACAAGCGACAAACAATAAACTGCATTCAGAGTGGTAGAGCGCCATGAGATTCCGAAATTTGTAGGGGTGCTTCATATTCACCGTTAGTCAGCGCCCGCATATTAATCGATGTATGTTTAGAAGCGCCATAGAAATGTATTTGCTGGAATCGTTTAACATAGATGTGGTTAGAAATGAAATAATGCTTTTGTGAAGATCAGCGTTACAAGTTATTGTAAATGTATTCAGTAAAAACATGATCATTAGGTTTGTGTATTGCAATGTGTTAGGTTAAACGCGTGTCATGTTAAAGTTATACGTGTAGGTTGCTTATTTACGCATGAGAATAATGAACTAATGCTTAGAGTGTGATTTAATAGTGTGTTTAATTTTGTAAAGGTCTAACTGCATATACGTTAGAAGCGAGGGCCTGTTCATTTTCTTATGTTAGCTAACGTTGTAGGCCGAACATGATTCCCTTGGTAAAGGCTTTGGGTTGTAGAGAAATGTACAATCTTAAAGACGTGAAATGTTTCTTCTTTTGTTCCCATGTTTCTGTTGCAGGTGCAAGGACATTTAGCTCGTTAGTGAGAATAAGTCTTTGTTTTAGGAGTTGGGATGCTGTGAGAAGCCAACAGGGGAGTGCATTGGAATGTGCAAAAGTTACTTTTAGCGAGAAAGGTGCCTAGGACCCAAGGTCAACCTAACCGTCGTCGGATGCCAACCGTGGACTGCAGGAAAATTACTGGGAGAAGACCTGGCCAAAGAGGTGTGCCGAAGGGCGTGTTCTACGATTTTGGGGTTTTGTATTAGGGACAGTGCCCCGTGGGTTGAGCAGATGAGGATTAGAAGGGAAGCTAGAAGGAGCATCTTAGATCGAGCTCTGACTAAGTGAATGTACTTCTTAGGAGGTCTTCACTTCTGACACCTTTTTCTTGATTCTCTTACCTGGGATGGGAATGTTAAGTAGGGAATTCAATTTAAAGTTAGTGTAGGGACAGATTGATGTTTTCTTCCTTTGACTAATGATTCCTAATTTAGATGTAGGTCTGACCATTGCCTTTTTGATGATTTGGGAATCAGTAATTCTTTTTGTCCTAAGCCAAATGAGAATCTTGCGTAGGCTTGCTTTTGTTTTAGTGCCCATTTATCTTTTACACCTTGTATTGAGGTGTTTGTACGTTCAGTTGTTTTTGATTGTAATAAAATCCTATAAATTTTAGATTCGGAGTCAGTGGTCCTTTCCAAATGAAGTCTAATTGTGGTAGATATATTTTGATAATTGTGTTCATCCCCTCTACGCTATCTGGCAGATAAAAAGATCCTGGCGACCTGAGTGGGTTCTTGGAGATAATCAGGTAGGCATGAACCCGGCCCGATCAATAGCATGTTGGTAGCTTCGGAAGCGGCGAACCAAGAAGTACTTGCACAGTGTTGATAGAGGTGAAGCAGGGGGATACTGGCACAATGTTACATGCACCTTAGCAGCACTCTGAGATGTTGAAGCTGCAAGTAATAAACATAGAAGCAACTGAGATAGAACCAACAGTAAACCACACAATGTTATCCACACAAGAATGCATTTTTGGCATCTTGTATGATTAATGAATGTTCATTGTGTAGAGGGGATTCTTCACACAAGGAAATTAAGCCTAGGCAATGCCAGTGACCAGTTAAGCAAACAATCAGAAGAGAGAAAGGATTTCCACATGACTTTGTTTGCAGTCCTGCAAGAGTGTGCAGTAAAGGGGGAGTTTGTAGTTTTCTTTCCTGGCCCTGCCAAAGTGCAATATACAGAATTGTGCAAAGAAGGGAAAGAGCATGCTTTATGCCCCTAGTCCTGTGATTGACTGGCTGACAGTAGAGTGTATGTGTATAACTTGTGCCTGGTCCTGCAAGAGAGTGCAGTAGAAAGCATGTGTAGTATATGCCCTTTGTGTGTAGTTGTGGATCTACAATCAGTGTTTTGTGATGTCATAGAAAGTTGGTGAATGGACTGAAGGCGAGACATAGAGAGAGGACTGAGCAGAGAGGATGCTGCTCCTGGTGGGGTATTCTATTAAGTAACCAGTAACCTCTTTAACAAACTTATAACCTGTTAACCTATGGAAACTGGTAACATGACTCATTCTTACTAAGGAGGAATCTTCAATTACAACACATTCTAGGCTGCATTGAGAGCACAAGCAGCTTTGGTTAGCCCTTTTCCATCTTAAAAAGACGCCTGCCACAGGAGCCCTGGCAATTCTGGAAGGGGGTACCACTCCAGGTGGGAGGGTACAGAGCCCCAACAAGGAGGGGGAGGACCAGGTGTGGGAAACCTACCCCAGTCTCCTGTCCAGCCGCCGGGTACAGGCCTGGGGCTTGTGGGTTAGTGCCAGGATGTCATACCTGACCTGAGAGGAGGGAGAAGGGACAAAGGGTGCCAAGCACCTGGGGCTACTGCCCCCGCTCTCTGACGCCACAGAGGTTTGGGAGTCCTGAGAGGCATAGTGCCTGGGTCTCATCACTGACTACTGTCAGTGGCCACTGTGACTTGCTGTCTGTCTGTTGGGACGCACCTGTGAGCAGGCTAAGGTTAGGTGCTGCACAGGTGATGTCCACAGATGAGGAAAAGTATACCCCATGGATTAGCTTGGTGGACCCTGAGAGCATGGACAGAGGGATTCCAATAGGTTCAGATTGGCATAGAACTGGAGTCTGCCCCTGCAGTTGCGGGCCAGGTTCATGTTCTATCGCCCAAAGCAGGGAAGCCCATCAAGGTAGTGATTGGTCTACCCTGCGTTTTGGCTGGAAGGGGGTTGTGTTGGACTTGGCCCTTTTTGCAGGGTCATCCATGAACTTTTTGCCTTCCTCCTATATTTTTTCTGACCTGTTGTTGGCTGTTTTATGACTCTGGGCACTTTACCACTGCTGATCAGTGCTAAAGTGCATATGCTCTCCCTACTGTAAATTAATGTATTAATTTGTGACTCCGTGATTGACTGTTTGGTTTACTTGTCAGATCCTAGTACAGTGCACTGAGTGAGCCTAGGGCGTGTAAATCCAAATGCTGCTGGTGGGCTTGCAGCACTGGTTGTGCCACCCACAGAAGCAGCCTTGTAAAATGTGTCTAAGGTCTGCCATTGCAGAGCCTGTGTGCAGTCTGGTACTGTCATACTGACTGGGCAAGTGTGGTGCAGATTGGGGTGTACAAATTCTCCCTACTTCCACGGATAGAGTAAATTCACAGATACACGCACATACACTCATCATACGCTTGGGCCCATTTCACTAACTTACACTCAGATTACTCTATTAGCACTAAACCTGTGGAAAGAAACCTTCTAAACACCCTACATCTACACACATGGTCGATAAGACCTAATTGACACTGTCTTGAGTCATGATTTAACCAATAATAATCAACAATAATCAAATAGAGTACTCAATAATTGACAAGAAATAATAACCAACACTGTATTTAAAATCATGATTCTTTATCTAAAATTAGTTCAAATGGAAATCAATTCAAAGCAAAATCATTATTCTCATAATTACCTATTCCAGCTAAATGTCAGAATGGGTCA
This sequence comes from Triturus cristatus, assembly GCF_964204655.1. NCBI lineage: Eukaryota > Metazoa > Chordata > Amphibia > Caudata > Salamandridae > Triturus > Triturus cristatus. The sequence continues at coordinate 19,955,773 of NC_140581.1, forward strand.
GGACAGGTCTCTCAGTAAAGTCTCCCGAGTCGCCGTCCTCACAGCATAGATCCTCACCAACGCAGGTTTGGGAAGAAGTGGCAAAGTGGCAAAAACCCTCTCTAGACTAACAATATTTATAATGATTTAAACAATAGAAGGCAACATAAAATGTTTTCGATATCCGCTGAACCGCTGAGCAAAGCGAGCAAGAAAGGATGTAGCATCGCTACATTTGGAAAATCTCCGCTCAGGAAAAATCACAAAAAATAAAAAGACAGAACAGGAACTAAAAATTAAAAAGTATCACTCCACATTCACATTTCCTCGGAACTAACATCGTGATCTCAGAGTTCATTCATTATGGCTCCTTTGTCCTCCAAGGCTACTCGGATGTATCTGGAGACTTGCCTAGAACCGCTGCTGTCCTCACGGAAAATTTTAACCAAGCGAAGACTGTGGTCAGATGACTCTCGACCATGTTCAGCAAGGCCTTCTCATCACAAAATTCACTCAAACACAGGCTTTAAACGGTAGCCATTTTCCCACCAGACCAAAATGTACCATCTTAATTAAACGAGACAAAACAACGTTACCACAGCATAGTGATTAAACAGTGTTAACCCCACTAATACCCTTATGTGTATGTAATTATCTAGCCTTTGCAACACAAGAAAAGCATTAGTACATGACATTTAAAAAGCATTTTCGTGCTTTAAAATACACAGCACTCAGCAACATTTATTAATAAAACATGCACATTTATTAATTAGCAACGCAAAAGCATTTCCACGTGTCGTTTTTCTCTCATTAGTACACATTGGTTAGTTAAAACATTTACACAAAACAAATAATTAATAGTTAAAATTAATATTTTATTAATCGACAAATAGACAAACCAGAGCTTTAAAAAACCCAATAGATTTTCAACAGAAAACTCTGCTCCAGCAATCCCCCCTTTGGTGATATTATCACCAAATAAACAACCCAAAAAAAAAATTAGTAAAATTTTAGTCCCAATTTTTAGGAGAAACTGGAAATGTCTTTTTCTTTTTCACAACACTAGACACCAGACTCCCTTTCATCATCCCTCTTTGTCTCCAAATAAACACTCTCCCTCAATTCTTCTAATTCTATTTCTTGTGGATCTCTTTTTCTTTTATTTCTCCTTTCAATATTTCTTTTAATCAATTTCTTTTTCCCTCCCCTGTTTTTACAACACAAACACACCAATCTTCGTATCAATAAAGCAACAATTATACAAGTCAAAGGAAACAATATCTTACCTATAATAGTACTACCTATTTTTGCAATAAAATTCTTAACAGCAACTACTTTATTAGCTATTTTAGTCCAAATACTCTCAGCTTTCAGTGGTACTAATTCTTCATGCAAATCAGTAATATTTTTGATATAGACCTTCAGGTCTTTGCTTTCATCTGGAATGTAAGTGCAACAATGTTGAACTTTCAATATTCCACAAACTCCACCCTCCTTGGCCAATAGAATATCAAGGGCAAGTCGATTTTGCATAGACATGGCACGTACGGCAATCAATTCCGTATTCACCAAAACAAACCCTCCAGCGGTATTTGTCGATAAGCGATCCACCACTGTTGACAGTTTCCGAATTTTATATGCATTCAAAGAAATTCCCACTGCTGGAATTAAAGCTCCAAAAATGTCACCCACTATTTCAGACCAAGTTTTTCTCTTAAAACGTGTTAGTAAATTAATATGTTCTACATCTTCTATTCTATCTATATGAAAAATCTTTGGAAAAACCAGGCCCACATAACACGTGCCATACCAATGGTCAGGCAACTTGTAATAAGCCTTGTTCCCACAAACATAATACACTCCTGGAAAAATTGGATCCTCTCCTCCTCTAAAACCCCATCCTGTTGCAATGAAGTATGTATCATGACACTCACTAGTCCCAACAAAGTATGTATCATATTGGGATTTCCTTCTTGTAATGCATAGCTTACCCTTCTGTGGTGCATCTAAAGCTAAAGTTGGACTAGCTCCATTTCTCAATTCTTTTCCCATCTCAATGTCCCAAATTGTCTCACTCACTTTGTATTTCCCTGCCTTTTCATGCATGCTCAATCTCCTTTCCTCCACCATGTTTAGGAAAGCTTTCTCCTCTTCTTTCAAACTACAAGTTAAATTATTCTTAAAAATGTAATCTAATGTTAATTCTTCTTTCTCAATAAAAATCTCACCAAAAATGTTAGCTTCTTTAGCTGGATTCAGCTTCTCATTCATAGGCAATTGCCCAAAAATACTATCTTTGTTAGACATCTTATAATCTATTTTCCCTAGCAAATAAAAAACACTACTCAACACACTACAAGAAATTCCATACGTAGCTGGTAAATGGTGATAAGTAACACCCTCTGAAACGGATGCAGGTAATTGCATACAAACATAGCAATCCCTCACTTCCATTGTTTTTACATATTCATATAACAATTTTGAAAAAACATTACTAGAAAAATCATTAATTGACCTATCTTTATGCATGTAAGTTTTACTAATTCTAGTTGGAACTACTTTTTGCGAACTTTTCTCTACATTAGTCTCATTCTCAGTATGTATTTCAAATGTACCTATTGAAACTCTAAATGTAACTAATAAAGCTAAAACACCCCATAGTAGCATTAATAATGCAGTACAGTACCAGCACATTCTACACCATCTTTTCAAGAAGGCACATCTACTTTGATTATTCTCCATGTTAGCCATTTTACTACTTTGACCTTGTCTTTTGACTTAGCCTCTACTACTCCACTACTGTATTACTCTTTAATTCTGGATTACTTCAAACAGCTGGATTTCAGACTTTCTTCTTTTCACTTTTCTCCAAGTGATCTCTTCAGTTCACTCAATTTGGATATTCATCACTTTTCACTCCTTGTTCTTCAGCAACATCAAATTGTATCAGATCATCAACAACATCCTGTGCATCCGACTCTTCTCCAATGTCAGTCAGGATAACTTTTAAGATTCCAACAGATTCTTCCTTTTCCTCAACCACTTTTCTCAAGATCCCCTCCGGATTGTCTCGATTCACTGTGTCTTCTTCTTCTCCTCCTTCAGACAGTGCCACATAAGACCATTCCGGTGATCTGTACTTTTGGTTGGGTCTTCTAATTCTCTTTATCTCCTCAGGTTCTCTTGACTCCTTTTGCTCTTTCCTTTTTACTTCGTTTTGACTCAACACTTCATTCACTTGTTCAGCTTTCGATGTATTTGCTCTTATCAGTCTATATCTCAGCCTCTTTACTCTGTTGTTAGGCCAAAAATCTCCTCTTACAACCTTTTTCGGTCTTGTTTCTGTATTATTTCTCTCTCCAATCCAAGTTCTTTTCCTCAGAACTCGACCTTCTGATTTTTCATTCTCACTTTCATCCGATTCTGTTTCAAATGCCTCTTCTTCTTCAGCAGTTTTCTTCCGCTCCACAGTCTTTTTCACCACTGTTTGAGACTTCCCTACTTCTTTCCCTCCTCGAGTCTCCGACACGCAATCTTCTTGCTGTCTACTTGTCCCTTCACCTAGCTTATCAGAAGTGTTCCCTACACCTCCTCGGGGGTCTTCCACAATCTGTCCCTCTCTATCTTCTTCTGACCCTATTTCTTCAGGTATAATCTCAAGTGGTTCTTCAATCTCCTCCTCTTCTGGTTCAGGAGTAATTTCTGTGGAACTGCTCTTTTCTTTTCTTTTTCCTCCACTGCTTTTTGGAACTTCAGGCTCTCTTACAGAATCTGATCTCCCTTCTGAGATTCTCAATGGTTCTCTTGAAGACTTTTCTGCTTCTTTTTCTGAACTTTGATTCTTTCTCACTGGTTCTGGGTCTTCATCATCACTGGAATCTGACTCTTCAAAATACTCCTTGCCAGTCCCATCCTTTGGGTTTGGAACTCTCAGAGTATGACTTGCATGTACCCAGTTTTTCACACCAGCACACTTCACTGCAGTTGTCGTAGTCAAAATAACTTGTCTTGGTCTTCCCCACCTTGGAACCAAGCAATTTCTTCTTCTGTGTACTTTAATCCTCACCCAGTCTCCTGGACTCAGATCATGAGCTTGCTTCTTCTCAAGTGTGGTAGCTTCTTCTCAAATCTGGTGAAACACAGAATGAACTGCGTCAGCCAGACCTTTACAGTAATCCAAAATCATGTCATCAGTTATTGTCATCAACTTATTGACAGGCACATATGCATGTCGCATTGCGCGTCCCATTAGGATTTCATGCGGACTTAAACCAGTAGTTCTATCTGGAGTAGATCTAATAGTCATTAGCACTAGAGGCAAAACATCAGGCCATTTCATTCCAGTGGCTAAACACATCTTACCAATCCTGTTCTTGATTGTGCCATTAATCTGCTCAACAACACCAGAAGCCTCTGGCCTGTATGCACAATGTAGCTTTTGCTGTATGCCCAATGCTTCACAAATCAAACTCATGAGCTCATTATAGAAGTGTCCACCTCTATCAGACTCAATTGTTACTGGAAACCCGTACCTAGGAATCAACTCTCTTAACAGTAACTTTGCCACTGTTATTCCATCATTTCTCCTAGTCGGATAGGCCTCCACCCATCTTGAGAACAAACAAACTACCACTAGAACATACCTCAGTCTGTTCACTTGGGGCATTTCAATGAAATCAATCTGCATTCTCGTGAAAGGACCACCTTCTCTGCCTATTGTTCCCAGACTCACCACTGTCTTTTTCCCAGTGTTAAATTGCAGGCAAATCAAACACCTTTGACAGATGCTTTCTGCAATTGTCCTGAACTTTGCATTGTACCAAGTCTGTTTAAAAGACCTGATCATCGCATCCCTTCCCAAATGTCCCTGGCCATGATACATCCTTGCCATTGCTGACAGCATGGAATTAGGCATGACTGGTCTGCCATCCCTATAGACCCAAACATGGTCTGTTTCTCTTGGGGCACAACCTGCCTTGATCCAGTCTTTCTTTTCTTCCTTTCCTGCCTCATCCTGCAACTGTTTCACTTCATCCCATGTTTCTAGGACATTAGTAAACATCACAGAACAAAAAGACATTTCACCTTCTCGTTCCCTATTAATTGAGTGATTGTTCTTCGCGCAATATTGTGCAATGTCGTTAGCAAATCTATTGCCAACAGTCACAAAATCATCTCCTTGTCCATGAGCAGCACATTTCACAACTGCTAATTCTTTAGGCAGCTGTATCGCCTCAAGCAATTTCCCAATCACTTCAGCATTCTTTATTGGAGTCCCACTCGACGTCAAGAAACCTCTCTGTAGCCAAAGTTGGCCAAAATCACGCACAACTCCAAATCCATACTGACTATCAGTCATCACAGTCACTCTCAGATCTTTCCCAATCTCACAAGCTTTCGTCAATGCCACCAATTCTGCAACTTGTGCGGATTTCACTCCTTTCAATGGTGATGCTTCCATTACTTCTGAAACCTTGCACACTGCATATGCTGCACTCAGCACACCCTCATCATTCCTCAGGCATGATCCATCCACAAACAGCACATGATCACTCTCAAGTAAAGGAAGATCCCTTATGTCTGGTCTCGGTTTTGTACAATAATCCAACACATCCAAACAATTGTGATCATCTTCTGTCTTCACACCCACATTTTCAACATCCGGCAACAATGTCGCTGGATTCACATTCACACATCTCTCAAGAGTCACATTTGATGCTCCCAGAATGACTTTCTCATATTTAGTCAGCCGACTATGTGACATGTACTGGGTTCTGCTTCTTGTCAAAAGAATTGCCACATTATGAGGTACGAATACCCTTACAGGATATCCCATTATAATTCCCTCACTCTGTTCCAGACTTCTGCATGTTGCAGCCACAGATTTCAGACAACCTGGTAAACCCACAGCTACAGGGTCAAGTGTCGATGAGAAGTACGCAATAGGCCTTCTCAGTAATCCATGCTTCTGGATCAACACTGAAAGTGCACATCCATTTCTCTCACTGCAGTACAATTCAAACTCTTTCTCATAGTCTGGCATACCCAAAGCAGGTGCTTCACACATTCTACTCTTCAGCTCCTCAATTGCTGCCATTTGTTCTCCATCTAGTTCCAATGGATCTGTCATCTCACTTTTTGTCAGCTTAATCAGTGGCTTTGCTATCAAAGAGAAATTAATTATCCACTGACGACAATAACCCACCATTCCCAAGAACATTCTCACTTCTCTCTGGGTCTTTGGGGCTTTCATTTCTCTGATAATTTTAATCCTGTCATCAGTCACTTTTCTCAGACCTTTTTCAATATTGTGTCCAAGATAATGCACCTCTTTTTTTGCAAAATTGCAATTTAGCTGGAGATACCTTTAACCCTCCATCTGCCAGATGATTCAGTAAAGCTATGGTATCTACTTCACAAGCTTCACGTGTCTTTGATGCCACTAGTAGGTCATCAATATATTGTACTAGCACTGAGTTTTCAGGCATGATCAAACTCTCTAATGACTTTTTCAATAACTGATTGAATATCGAAGGACTCTCTGTATACCCCTGTGGGATACGACACCATTCTAAAATACGCTGGCCAAACCTAAATGCAAAAATCGGCTGGCTGTCATGATGCAATGGAATTGAGAAGAAAGCATGACACAAATCAATCACTGTGTACCACTCAGCATCATGTGGAATCTGATACAAAATCACTGACGGATTTGGCACAATAGGACAACACGCCACCACAATTTGATTAACTTTTCTCAAATCCTGTACAATCCTGAACCTCCCATTAGGTTTCTTTAGCCCCATTATCGGTGAGTTACACGGACTACTCAATAGTTCTCTCAAAACTCCTTGCTGAATCATTTTCTCAATTATAGGAGTTATTCCTTCAATTATTTCTGGTGTCATTTTGTACTGAGGAATGTTAGGATAAGTAATTCCCTCTTTCACTGCAATTTTCACAGGATCTACATTATTCATCAATCCCACATCTTCTCCAGTAAAATCCCAAACTGTCCTTTTCACTGTGTCTCTCAACTCTTGAGGCAAATCCTCCGGATCAAACACAGCATATGCACCAATTAACTCACTCTCTCTATTTTCTAGAGTCATTCGGTACAAAACATCCTCATCTGGTGTTTCAAAAGCTATTCCATCCGGTGTACAAAAAATTGTACAATTCATCTTACAAAGTAGATCCCTACCTAACAAATTCACTGGACTAGTGTCACAGACAATAAACCTGTGCATGTCTGAAAATTTTCCTATTTGTACTCTTACTGGTTCAGTAAGACGTGTCTTGATTTGTGTATTGGCTACACTAACTACTTGGATTGCTTCATCCGAGAGAGGAAGATTTCTAATCTCTGTTGACCTGACAGTTGATCTTGTCGCACCTGTGTCTACTAAAAAAGTAACACCTTCTTCATTTATTTTCCCATCCACAAATGGTCCTGCCTGGTCTATTTCTAGAGTTGCACCAAGTATGCACTCTTCCTCCTCTCTTCGGCACCGTCAATAATCACCTTCAGACTCACTCCCTTCATTCTTTAACAAGTACTGCTGTACCTGGTTAGAACGCCTCGATTTGTTTACCTGCTCATCATTGTAGAATCCCGAATCCGGATTATACTTTTGTGACCCTCTATTCTGCAGCAAGGGCGGTTTTGGCTCTAGACTCTGCTGTTTCACAACAGAAGATTGTTGCTGCTGTCGATTATTCCCTTCGTTCTGCACCTGTTGATTTACATTTTTATTCTCATTATTCGCTAATGGTGGATTGGTACACTCAGATCTCCAATGTCCCAGTTGGCCACAGTTGTGACACGGGAACTTTTTTTTGGCTTCCTCAAGATTCCCCTTTCCTTTCCCTGCATATCTAGGTCTATTCCCTGGATTATTTCCTGCATTATTCGCCTGTTCCACCAATTGTGCTTCCTGTCTTTCCACAACTTTCACTTGTGCCCACATTGCTTTCTCTTTCAGCTTTCTCTGTTTTGCTTCAATTTCATCACTGAAATATTTTGCATGTCTCAAAATCTCATCTATTTTCTTACTCTGCCAATCCACAGTATGCTCACGAATTCTCTCACTAATCTCAGGTCTCAGGCCATATACAAATCTGTATACAAAGTGACTCAAATCTTTGTCACCCAGGTGTTCATCCCCACTGAATTGTTTAAAAGCCAGTATCAGCCTCTCATAAAAAGCATGAACTGATTCTTTTGCTTCCTGATGTGTTCGATCTATTTTAACCCAGTCTGTCTCTTTTGGAGGTACTTTATTTTTCAGGTATACGATCACCTGCTCATACTTTCTCATTACCTCTGGATCTGGTGCTCCTGTTCTCTGATCTCTTGGATATTCCTCAGTAGGCCAACTTACAACTATTTTACACTCAGCCCACAAATCTGCTGGAACAATTATATCAAACAGACTATTCAGGTCAATCCACAGCACTTTTGACAATTTTACAAACCTGTCTACCTGCCTATACCACTCGACGGGCTTTTCTCTCAGTCGAGGGAAATCATTCATAAATGATAAAATATCCTGTCTGGTCCATGGAACATGTACATATCCTCCTCCAGGTATTTCTCTCATAGGATAAACAACAGTGGATGCTTTCTCTTTTTCTCTCACAGGAAATGCTGAATAAGTCCTATCCCTTGATTCTTCTCTTTTCTTGTACCACCTATCCTTCCACTTCTCAACATCACCCCATTTTCGCAATAAAGCGATCATCTCTTTAATCTGTCCTGTTCTACCAGCACCATTCAAGTTTTCTATGTCTTTGTCCGTGAAATCCATCCTGTAAGACTTCTGCAAAGCTTTCACTTTATCCATATCAACTCCTTGCTCATTCGCTATTGCTCTTAACCTGTCATGTGTATTTTTAGTTCTCCAGGTGATATTTTTACACATAAATAACAATTCACCATCATGATGATTTTTTAGAATTTCTGTAGGAACTGTCCCTGCAACAAGCTCTTCTAATTCTACACGTAACCTAGCCACATCAATTGCCTGTGAATCTTTATCCCTCTTTTGAAGAACTTTCATACATTCATTCAAATCTTCAGCTGTTATTTCAGTAGATTTTCTCACTGGAACCACTTTCTTCTGCGGTTCTAAAATCGGCATCCCTGAACAACTAGCTTCACCAGCATTCAATCCTGAATTAGACTGTATCTCCAATCCTTCACTATATGTCTCATGTCTGAATTTTTCTGTCCTTTTTCCTGAATCTCCTGAAGGACCAGCCAAACTTGTCAATCTATTCCCAACACATGGAATCACCAAACCATTCTCACCTGTCCTCTGCTTATCAAAAACAGGCATAATCGGACCTATGGTTACAGGCACCGTAACAGCGTCTAGATTCTTTGTCAGCTCTTTGATCTTTTCAGTCAACTCCGATGTAGTTCTGACTAATTCTCTCGTATTTTCGCCACCGCTTCTATTCTCTCTTTCCCTGAAAGGATTACCACTTCTTAACTCAGGTGTCACATTTTCTGTCTCAATGATACGCAATGTATCTCTTATCGGAGAAACAACTGGTGTACTCTCTTCTGGTTCTGGTCTATATGGGGGTGGTCTTTTATAAATCATGTCATTCAAGACTTCATCCTCATACTCATTAACTCCATATCTTCTCACTTCTGCTTCAGGAACCCTTTCTGTACCCTTCTCTTCAATTGTTCTCATAGGGTATAATCCCTCTGACATACTAGCATCTCGCCATCTCGTCATTCGATCATGATGAGTTTCACGACCATGTCTCCTCCCAAACATATACCTATAGTTTCCCCCAGACCTCTGCTTTTCTCGCTCATGTACTTCCTCCTCCCATTCCACTAAAGCCTCAAACTGTGTCGGCCTTGGTCTTGGGTCAAGACATAACATCTTTTCCCGCAAATTTTTCAACACGGCCAGATTAAATGAACCATGTTCTGGAAATGCTAGAACACCATCTTCCTTTGTATACCTAACCCAATTCTCCAACCATATACAGGTATGATACCCATATCTCGCAGCCATGAAGGATGCAGGCGTTTTCGATGCAGGTAACAATTCACCCTCTCTCGTTTTAACATCTTTGTCCTTGTCGAACCAATTTTTAATCTTTCTGAACAAAGATTTTTTCTTTTTCTCTTCTTGGTAATACATTTTAGCTTTTACCAAACTTTTCTAATCCCTTCCGTAATACAACTGAATATTACGATGTTTTATCCAATAACAGCGCGACTCGCACTAACGCACCAATCCTGGAGCGTCTACGTCACTAGAGTACAGAGTGACTCTTTCCAATCCCTGCGCGGCTCACACCAACACACCAATCTCAGCGCGAGCACTGTTCTGATCTAATATCCAATCAGAGCGCGGTCTGTTTGACGTCAGCAGTCGCTGCAGTTTCTCGCTCCTGTCTCCTGTCAGTCGTCTACCCCTCCTTTACAAAATGTTTCAGTTGACTTCGTGTCAGATTCTACAAAATCTATTAGTTACAACATATAAACATCTCCATTGTCTGCTTCGCTAACCAAAGAATAGTAAAGAAAAATCTATTTCACAAGAATCCCGTTGACACAGTAGCACATCCCTCTGCTCTGCCCTTCTAACATGCATTTATTAACTGTTTCCTCTCGGACTGCTCCAAAGAGTATTACAATTAACTAAATATATGAGCATTCACGCACATTCATACAAGAAAATGTAGTACATACACACAGAATCCTGCTTTTCCCGAGAACAGCGAACAATCTGCTCCACTACAGAATCATAACATACGTTAACCAAGCAGCGCTTACCTCTGCCCAGTCCTTCAAACAAGCTCAGTGAATACCTATTACTCCTCCCGCAATAAGCCTTAACGGTGAACCTTACGGATCCCTGGGACTTAAGACCAAAGTTTCACAGATAACCTTCGCTACCATACACACTCCTTTTATACCAGAATATTTCTAATAGTAACACACAACGATGTCACTAATTCCGAACACAGACAATGTGACGCGCAACTTCAATTGTCACACGTTTTCTTTTCCTGCATACATACAGGACCAACAATCCCGTCTTTCCCGAGAGCAGCATATACTTCCCTCTGCCCTACTACGGAACTGCTACCAGCTCCCAAATTCCAGAAGCACTACATAAAACTCAACATGACAACTTCAACATATAGTATTAGTACATATACCAACATCAATCAATAATCAATAAATCAAAAGCCAATGTACAAGCAATCTAATCAGATCAAGACAATCATCAATAACCATCAAATTCTGCTACCAGGAAATTGGTGCAGATTGGGGTGTACAAATTCTCCCTACTTCCACGGATAGAGTAAATTCACAGATACACGCACATACACTCATCATACGCTTGGGCCCATTTCACTAACTTACACTCAGATTACTCTATTAGCACTAAACCTGTGGAAAGAAACCTTCTAAACACCCTACATCTACACACATGGTCGATAAGACCTAATTGACACTGTCTTGAGTCATGATTTAACCAATAATAATCAACAATAATCAAATAGAGTACTCAATAATTGACAAGAAATAATAACCAACACTGTATTTAAAATTATGATTCTTTATCTAAAATTAGTTCAAATGGAAATCAATTCAAAGCAAAATCATTATTCTCATAATTACCTATTCTAGCTAAATGTCAGAATGGGTCAGGACAGGTCTCTCAGTAAAGTCTCCCGAGTCGCCGTCCTCACAGCATAGATCCTCACCAACGCAGGTTTGGGAAGAAGTGGCAAAAACCCTCTCTAGGCTAACAATATTTATAATGATTTAAACAATAGAAGGCAACATAAAATGTTTTCGATATCCGCTGAACCGCTGAGCAAAGCGAGCAAGAAAGGATGTAGCATCGCTACATTTGGAAAATCTCCGCTCAGGAAAAATCACAAAAAATAAAAAGACAGAACAGGAACTAAAAATTAAAAAGTATCTCTCCACATTCACATTTCCTCGGAACTAACATCGTGATCTCAGAGTTCATTCATTATGGCTCCTTTGTCCTCCAAGGCTACTCGGATGTATCTGGAGACTTGCCCAGAACCGCTGCTGTCCTCACGGAAAATTTTAACCAAGCGAAGACTGTGGTCAGATGACTCTCGACCATGTTCAGCAAGGCTTTCTCATCACAAAATTCACTCGAACACAGGCTTTAAACGGTAGCCATTTTCCCACCAGACCAAAATGTACCATCTTAATTAAAAGAGACAAAACAACGTTACCACAGCATAGTGATTAAACAGTGTTAACCCCACTAATACCCTTATGTGTATGTAATTATCTAGCCTTTGCAACACAAGAAAAGCATTAGTACATGACATTTAAAAAGCATTTTCGTGCTTTAAAATACACAGCACTCAGCAACATTTATTAATAAAACATGCACATTTATTAATTAGCAACGCAAAAGCATTCCCACGTGTCGTTTTTCTCTCATTAGTACATATTGGTTAGTTAAAACATTTACACAAAACAAATAATTAATAGTTAAAATTAATATTTTATTAATCGACAAATAGACAAACCAGAGCTTTAAAAAACCCAATAGATTTTCAACAGAAAACTCTGCTCCAGCAATTGCACCCACTTGCCAGTCCCTAAACCTTCCCTTTTCTTCATGTCAGACACCCCTATGGTAGGCCCAAGGGCAGGGTGCATTGTAAGTATAAGGTCGGACATGCCATGATGTGTGTGGCATGTCTTAATAGTGAATTACAGCCATTTTCGTTTTTCACTATTGCAAGGCTAACTGTTCTCCATAGGCCAGAATGGGCTGTTAGATTATTACATGTTTATAATTTTAACTGACTCAGGGAACATGGTAGAAATTCGAATTTAGTATGCCTGAACTCAGAATGATAAAATACACCTTTTAGTGAAGGTGGTTTTAACATTCTGTGTTTGAAAATACCACTTTTAGAAAGTAGGTATTTTCTTGCCTAACCTTTCAAGCCTGCCTCTGCTAGGTTGTGTATTCCTTTGTCTGGTTTCTGTGAGTGACAGGGCTGGGGGATTCCAAGAGACAGGATGAGTCAGCCCAGTGGTGAATAGAGAGATCTGCATCTAGATGGGAGGGAGGGGTTACACCTGAACCTTGAATAGGGCTGTGCCTGCCTTCCACAATGTTGGCTCCACCTCCTGGGGAGTGGCTGATGTCTCTGCCATGCACAGTGATTGAAGAGAAGGAATCCTGTCAAAAAAGTGCTCCAGAGCTGTACTTGCCTTCCACAATGCTGGCTACACCTCCTGTGGGACGTCTGATGTTTCTGCCCTACACTGTGATCGGAAAGGAGAAGTCTGGTAAACAGAGTGCTCAGGAACTGGTTTGGACCAGGCAAAGGCCCCGCTCTCCTCAGAGAACAAAGGATTTTGGGGTATAAGTAGTGGGAGCCTGATCCCAAGAATTTAGATCACTTTTGGAACAAGAAGAAACCTTTACTGAGGAGCTGAACCTGAAGAAACTGAGGAGAGACTATCCCTAAGCTAAAGTGCTGCTTGGGGCATTGGCCTGCAGTGGTTTGCCTGACTGCCAAAGGAAGGAGAAGAGACTTTGTGTGCCTATTTCAACTTGTAAGGATCTCCAAGGGCTTGGAACAGAGCTTGCCTCCTGCTGAAGTCTCAGGGACAACAGACTTGAACCCCCAGCTCCCCAGAGTTCTTTGGAAGTGCCTGCTGCTGTTTTGGGCATTCTGAGGGACTGCGTGTCGCAAGGAGCTGGAAGCGCGACTCAACGAAGCTGAAGCGTGTCGCCATCGCTGCTGCTGCCATCGCACTTCTGAACAAGGGTGTCACCGCTGGAGTTGTCGCACTGCACCGCATCGAGAGAAGCGTCTCGCAATGAAGAGGAAGCGTGTCGCCGTCGCTGCTGCCTGCCGTCACACTTCTGAACAAGGGTGTCGCCGCTGGAGTTGTCACACTGCACCGCATCGAGAGAAGGGTCTCCTCAACGAGGAAGAAGCGTGTCGCCATCGCTGTTGATGCCGTTGCACTTCTGAACAAGGGTGTCGCCACTGGAAATGTCACATTGCACCGCATCGAGGAAAGCGCCTTGCATCCCAAGAGATGTGCGCCGCCGTCGGAACTGCTGCAGTCGCGTTTCTGAACAAGGTTGTCGCCGCTGTGGTTGTCGCATTGTGCAGAAGCTTCATGCAAACTGGGAGATGAGTGTCACAGCTGAAGCTGTTGCTGTCGCACTTCTGAACAAGGGTGTCACCGCTGCAGTCCACGCATTGAACCGAGAACTTCTCGCATCCCCGTAGAAGCATGCCGCATCTGGAAAATCTTCACGTCTTTATTTCTTTGCACCAGAACTTTGCCGCATTTCCATCGCTATGACATTGCTTGTCGTGGAAGCGCAACGCATCGTAAGGTACATTGACGCAAAGTGTTGCATCTTAAGAACTGAACTGAACTAAGCTAAAAACTACCATCTTAAAGTAATAGTATTGTGTATTTTTGTCGTTTATGGTCTTTTGGTAAATCTATATAAAGTATACTTATTTTTTATATAAAACCTGTGTGGTGTCCATTTGTAGTGTTGTCACTGGATTACTGTATGTAGTCACAAATGCTTTACACACTGCCTCTGAGATAAGCCTGTCTGCTCATGCCAAGCTACCAAGGGGGTGAGCAGGGGTTATTGTAGGAGTGTACTCCCTTACCATGACTATAGGCAAGGGTCCCTATTTGTCACAAGTACCTACCTGTGCCAACTAGAGACCCCAAAATCTATCAAACAGCAATGCATTCCCATTAAAACTCCAGTGTTGAAGACAATCAGCACCTTACACTAAGCCTTTTGCTGTGCTGTCCTTAGAAGGTAATGTAGGAAGGTGGAATCTGACTATATGGTTGCCTCCACTTTTTGCCTGGTGTTTTCCTGGTTTATGACTTAGGTGGACTGGGATCCTGCTATTCAGGGCCCCAGTCTATCTGCTTCCTCTGTAAAATGGTTTGCATGTACATTAGGTACATATCTAATTGGATTCTGGAGTGCCTTATAAGCCCCTAGTATATGGTATACTACGTAACTAGGGCATAGGTACCACAAAGGCCTACCAGGGGCTGAAACATGTATTATGCCAGCCCTGAGAAGCACTCCAAAATGGCACCACAGGTCTCCTACTGCAGCCTGGGTAAGGGTGTGCTGGCACCCCTTACAGCGGTATAGGCTACCTATATCATTACCATTGCACACACATATAAATCCTATAATTCACTCCTATGGCAGGCCTTAACAATCCTGAAGGCAGAGTGCTTGGTTTTTATGTGAGAGGGTGCACCTGTATGAGCAGAGCCCCTCTGCAGTATTCAGAGTACCTCCTCTGATGCTATTTGTGGTGCAGCCTGATCATATACTCTTAAGTGCAATATAACCTCGCGGTAAAAGCTAACTTTGGAATGGCTGCACGGAAACATGTTGTGTTTGGTGTCAAACGCTTTGGAATACAAGCCCCCTGCCAGTTCTGGTGGCAGGGATAGCATTCCACCCTTCTAGAGGGATAGACATGTTCACACTTGTCTTACCCGGTAGGACTTTCTAAAGACCTGGCATCACAAAATGGATGCCCCTGCACAGACACGGGTCTGGCCTCCTGCTGCTGACTGAAACTCCGGCGGGGGAGGCCTGAACAATAGGTTTCCTGTCCCAGGGAGGTGTAACCACCTTCCCAGACAGGCAGATGTGTATTGGGGCTTGGCGGGAGCACTCTCTGGTGCTTTGAAGTCCTGCACTGGGGGCACACTTGGTGTCCCTGTGCATAGTCTGGTTCAAACCGGTTGCAGGGGCTACCTGCCCCTGCTCTGGCGCAAAACTGGACAAAGGAAATGGGTGTAACCATCCCTCTTTCCAAACACTCCCATAGGTGGGTCCCTAGAGTATGTCCAACCCCCAAACTTAGTATAAGTAGGGGAACCCAGTCCTTGCAACTTTAGATTACCCTGGATGAAACTCTGCAATACATATCCTGGACCTTTGATGTTCTATCCTGACTAGAAGACTGAAGAAATCTCCCTTGGAGTCAAGGAGTGACTCCCATGCATGGCAGGCACCAAAGAAGCAACTGTCTGGTCTGCAATTCCGAAGCTCCGGTTGGACGCCGAAGTCTCTGCATCACCAGAGGTGGATTTCCTGACTTTCCTGAGACTTCCCTGAGTCCATAGCAAAGCTGAGGCCCGTGGCTATCGTGGGTGACAAGGAACCATGACCCATGGGCACCACATACTATTGCTGGTACATTGACTTCCTGTTTATCCTTGAAGTTCTGCTTTGCGCTCCGAGTAGCCCCAGCCTTGAGCACTAACTGCACTAAAGATCTCCAGCCTCCACTACACGAGTGACCCTTGGGCCCAAACGTGTATTTGTGCTATTACTACTGATTGCTAACTTGTAAATTAAGTACTTCGAACTCCAGTCTCATAAAGAGACTAGAGGGGTGTGTTTTATCTTAAATACATATATTTTAAATATATACATGGTGTGGTTGTCCTTTAATTTGATCATTCAAGAGATTATAGACTGGTAAAACAAGCTGCTTTACATTCCTTCAAGACTTAGCGTAAAGGCTGCTTCCCAAAGCTACCACTAGGATAGCTTTCAATAAAGGTTGTCTTTTACCAATCACCATAAGGGGTTGTTTGGACTGATACAAGGTGCCCACTAGAAATAGTGGACAGCACATATGATGCCACCTTCTCACAGGTAAGATGTGTTGCATCTGACCAAATTGAAATTTTCACTCTACAGGTAGCACCTTTTACAGAAACCCTTTGCAAATAATCAGACATAAAGGTATTTCACCTAAAATATCTTGGCAGATAATGTTTTAATTAGAATCTATTTTTTGTTAAATTTGTAATAATTGTTTTTGAAGATCATGTTTGCTATTACAATATTTTATCTTCATTCAAACCAGTAATATTTTGTTATATGTTTCCTTTACCTAATTTCTGAATCTTGTGTTAAAATTCCATTTGTGTCGCATAGCCCATATAAGAGTGTGTAGAAATTTTTCACGAGCTTTCTCTATAATTTGTTCTCATTTACAGATTAGCTTTGGAGCTTTGGATCCCATTTTTAGTAACAAATTGAGCTTCCCATCCTTTTACCGGACAGTTCCCAGTGAGTTCTCCCAGCTGGAAGGTATTTCTCAGTTGCTAAAACTTTTTTCCTGGAGCTGGGTTGGGATTCTTGTTCCAGAGACTGACAGCGGTGAGAGAGCTTTGCGACAACTGATGACGCTGATCACCGAGGGTGGAGGATGTGTTGAGTTTTTTCATATGTTACCTGTTACAGATTCAAACATGAATAGTGAAAGACTGATCCTGATCGCAACTGCTCTCAAGAGGTCCACCGCTCAGGCCATCATTCTGTATGGCAGTGGCGCAGAAATAGTAGACTTTTACTGGTTTTCTGTTTGGTACCATGTGCCACCGAAGGTTTGGGTGGTGTCAGGGGAAGCCCATGTTGAGGAATTATTTCATATTCGCGATGCCTGGAAATCATTTAATAAACTCATCACATTTTCAATCAAGAAAGGGGAAATCAATGGATTTAAAGATGTTCTTCAAGGTGTCAATCCTGCCACATTTCCAGAGTTTGGTCCCTTGGACTTTCTCTGGGAAGGAATTTTTGAATGTGAGTCAGCTGGAAGAGGGAATAATACTGGGGTTTATTTGCCTTTTTGTTCAGGAAATGAAACTCTGCAAAGTGTTCATTTGCCCAGCTATGATGTTGTGAACTTTAGATATACATTCAGTGTTTACACAGCTGTCTATGCTCTTGCACATGCTTTACATGAGATGCTTGAATCACCCTCCAAGGAAGGAACAGCTCGTGCTGCTGGGAGCTTCCATCGGGATCTCAAGCCCTGGAAGGTAAGGGCTCTTTGCATAGACCTGCAATGCCATATGTGTCTCTTTCCACAATAACACTGGACACCTGGCCATTACTTTTTAACAGTAGCGTCATGTATTTTTTTCAGTATGGGTATCAAATATATCTGTTGAGATTTTGCTGCATTAAGTCAAAGACTCTTCAGATTTTCATCAGAAGTAACAGTATAATGCTAGCGGATCAAACCTTCTCATATGGCCAATACCTGATATGATATGTCATATATTGTCCTCAGTAGAATCACTTTAGAAAACATACTAAATAGTTTGCAATTCCCATCTATTGATTTACACTGGGACTGGAGATAACTGCCATAATTCTTCATAGTGTAATTACTCACAATTATAGTAATTATGTGTAATTACATGGGAAGTGTAATCTAGAATTTAGTAATAATCTCTTAGAGCAAAATACACTCTTGTGTTCAAACCAAGTCTGGGTGGTGAACTCTGCTCTGCTTGCATCAACTTCAAGTTGGCGAGCACGAGCATGGAAAAGCAACCTCCTAGCGAGATTTCTCAATGCGGGCGGTCAGATTTCTCATTGCGAGTGATTGCGTACGCTCGCATTGAGAAACAGTCCGTTCCCGTTGACTCAAGTAAAAATCTACTCAAACAGCAGAAAGGAATCCGCGCACGCTTGCGTAGTGCATGGTGCTATTTGCGATGATTGCACTGTGTGCACAAGCACTTGACACTGAAAATCACCGGGAACTGCATTTATCTAACACCCTCCACTGCTCGCGGAGCACGGCATAGCGCAGCGGAGGTTTTTTTGCACTTTCAAACTGGGCCTGAGGATGCATTTTCCACTATGAAAATAGCACAAAATGGTGCAGGCAATGGACAGCCACAGCCAGCAGATTCTAGACTTTCTTTTAGATCATTGTTCCTGCGCTCCTGCAGCAGTATTCATTCCCCAAATTACACTTGATTACTTAAGCTAGATTAATCGTGTAATTTTGGCAATTTTGCATTTCAAGACTAAGGACTCATTTTTGAAATTACTCTGATTACTCCAGCATAATTAAAATTATGCCCAGGCCTAATTTTCACCCTTGGCATAGAGTATATATGGGTTCAGGTACAATGATGAGATGGGCATAGCCAAAATTATTTTAAATTGTAAATATGCATTCTTCTTCTTATTAATATTAAGATTATTATTAAGACCATATTTATTTTGTTGCCATATTAGTGTACCATATTGTTCTAAAAATGTGTAGAATACATCAAGTCCATGCTTCAAGGTTAAGAGAGCAAGGAAACTGACAGGATCCTAAATAACCGCACATTTTAAAGTCTCGGCTGCCACCTTGATTCCCAAAAATATTTAAACCTACCCAGAGGAGTACGGCTTGCTATGCAATCTACTAATTTACCTGCAGATTTGTATCAGTCGGTGTCCTACTGCACAATACCCAGAAACTGCTGATTTATTTCTGGATTATTCTATACACTGCAAGGGACATATTTGGCAAAGCATGAGTACCCTAAGAAAAGAAAAAAGATTTCAAAAAAGCCAAATTAGTGATAGAATGTGACATGCATTCCAGCGTTTTCCCTAAGAAAAGAAAATGAAAAGCATGTTTAACCTATGAGCAGTGTATAGACATGTGCAACAACTAGAAACATGTTACATGAGGACTAACGTGATTATTATTATTATTATTATATGACATTTGATTAAGCGTGCGGCTACCCCCAACGGGGGTGTCCCGGCGCTGCGGACAACTGCGGTACGGAGCAGAAAAGGCTAGCAGCTAGCAAATAGCCAGGTCTTCAGGTTTCGTCTGAAAAGGGATTCGGTGTCAGTCATACGGATGTGAAGAGGGAGGGCATTCCATAGCCTTGCAGTGATTACTGCAAAGGCTCTACCACCTCTCCTTGCTCTATGGTATCTGGGGGGAAGCAGTAGTCGCAGGTGATTGGATCTAAGTGTCCGGACGGAGTGAACCTGCTTCAGCCTGTGTCTAAGATATCCTGGCCCCCTACCGTTCAAGGCCCTGAAGGTAAGAACCAGGGCCTTAAACTTAATCTTAAGATGAGGAGAGATCGAATGGCGGTAAGGGATATTACAAATCAACCTGGCCGCCGCGTTTTGGACCAGTTGGAGTCGGTGGAGGAGATAAGCTGGTGTCCCCACATAGAGGCTATTACAATAGTCCAGGAGGGATGTGATGAGAGCATGCACGATAGTTTTCAAGGAATCCCGAGGTAGATAAGGAGACATCTTTTTTATCATATGGAGTTTGCCAAAGCAGGCTGAGGTGACTTTATGGATTTGGATCTTGCCAGATAGCTCATTATCCAGTTGGAAGCCCAAATTGTGGGCTACATTGACCGGGGAGGGGGGAGGGTTTAGTTCTGAAGGGCACCATAAAGATGGGGGAAGAGGAGTTTTTTGGTTAAAAAAAAAGCACCTCGGTTTTGTCCGTATTATGCTTCAGAGTATTGGAGGTCATCCAGGCTACAATGTTCGAGAGGCAGGTTTTGAAATTGGAAAGTCTTTCGTCAGAGTGGTCTCTAAAGGAAACGATAAGCTGAGTATCATCCGCATAGGAGACCACTCTGACTCCAGAGGCCTCTACCACGTTTGCCAAAGGTGAGACATAGACGTTGAAGAAAAGAGGGCTAAGCGCCCACCCCTGAGGGACTCCGCAGCTAAGGTTTTTTTTGTCTTTCAACATAAAGGGGTTGCACCATGCCTGTTGGGTTCTGTTAGATAGAAAGGATTTGATCCAGGCTAACGGTGTATTACGAATCCCAACGTCGTAGAGTCTATCTAGCAATATGGCATGTGAGACAGTGTCGAAAGCTGCGGACAGGTCGAGGAGTACAAACATGGCCACCTCGCCTCTGTCCACGCTTTCCCTAATGGTTTCCGAGACCTCTAGTAGTGCAGTCTCCGTACTGTAGCCGGATCTGAAGCCGGATTGAGAGTCGTGAAGTCGATTTTGGGCCTCCAGGTAGGCAGTAAGCTGTTCCTGCACTACCTTTTCTAATATTTTGGCTGGTTTGGGAAGAAGTGATATCGGACGATAGTTAGAATAAATTAAAGGATCAGCTTCCGCTTTTTTTAGAATAGGAATTAACATGGCCTGTTTCCAAGAAGTAGGAAATATGCCTGTGGCAAGAGAAGAATTCCAGATAGAGATGAGCGGGTGTACAATAGCCGGGGCAAGGGCAGTAAACACCTGGGCTGGAACTGGGTCGAGAGGAGAACCTGATTTACATTGCTATATTTTTAAAAAAGCAGTGTCAACTGTGATTGCTTTGAAGGCATGAAACAGTGTAGAGAGGATGGGATCCTGAAGAAGAGTATCCACTTCCGTTCTCTCCGAGGGATTGAAAGTGGAAAAAATATTGATTATTTTAGTGTGAAAAAAATTGGAAAGGCCATCACAGATCTCTTGACTGGATTTAGTGGGACCAGTAAGGGCAGTAGGATTAGTAAAATTTCTCACCCATTTGATAAAGTGTTTTGGTTGAATTTTAATGGAGAAGTATTCTTTCATAGTAGCCTTTTTAAGTATGTGGAATTTTTTCACTGCAGCTCTATAGGTGTTTTTAGCCGAGGGGTCGTATGTTAGTCTCCATCGACATTCAAGCTTTTTGCATTTGCTCTTCTCTTCTCGGAGCTTAGGAGAGAACCAGGGGGCCGAGGGAGTCAACCGTGTCGAGGCGAACGGTAGCAGGGGAGCGATGGTGTCCACAGCTAAAGAGAGGCAACTATTAAACTTCTCCACATTTGAATTAGGGTCAGCCGATGAGAGTTCGTTCAGATTGTTCAATCTGGGCTTGATTTTATCACAGGTGACTTTATACCATTTTCTCCCCAACCCCTCTTTACGGCTGTCGCTGGACAGCTGGGGGCTGAGGTTAAAGTGAAATGGTATAAGGAAATGATCAGACCAGAGCAAGGGTTGCGGCTCGAGGGTGGTGAAGGTTGATAAGTTAGTAAAAATAAGGTCAAGGGTGTGCCCCGCCTTATGCGTAGGACTATGGATTCTTTGGTCTAGGTTTAGGCCTTCGAGAGTTTCTAGTAAAGATCTGGCTTTAGGGCATGAGCTTTCATCTACATGGAGATTGAAATCACCTAGAATTATGAAATGGGGGTGTTTTAGTGATAAGTCCGCTAAGGTCACAAGTAGCTCTGAGAGATGCGAAGAAAGTGTGCCAGGAGGATTATAAATCAAGACTCCTGCCAGAATTAAGTGCGAGGCATCAGATATGCTAAAATACATGGCTTCAATGGGGCCTGAGTTTGTTAAATTTCTCGATGTGATGTTCCATTCTTTCCGTAGTATTATGGCAATTCCCCCCCCCCCCCCTTTAGTGCCTGGCCGGTTGATCCCTGCAAGGTAGTATTCCCCGGGAATTGCTATAGCAATATCTGGTTTAGAAGTGTCTTTAAGCCAGGTTTCGGTTAGAAACATCAGGTCCCATGCGTGAGACGTGAGAGATAGCCAGATATCATTGGCATGTTTTGGGAAGGACCGGCAATTTAGTAGGCAAGCGTTTATTTGTCTGGGCGGCGTCTGATGGGGATTCAGAGAGCAACGATCTTGCAAGTTGTTAGGCACATAGGCGAGTGAGCATGAGCAGTATTTACATACAAAGCGCCTGGTTAATAGTTGCACAGGGTTACATATCTTTCCATTGCAGGGCCGGGGTCTTAGTGATAGCAGAAATCACCTTGACAGGCATATCCGCCTGATTGGGGGGCCACTGACAGAGTTTCCCGCGCTAGTCGCGGCACAGGCGCGGGGTTCACATAGCCTTTCTACAGGAAACTCACCTTAATCAAACTGAGGGATTAGCGCTGAAATGTAGATGGTGAGGTCAACTCTTTTACACGACTTATTCGGCTTTTGCAAGGGGAGCATTGATATGGATTAGAGCGGGAGTCCCATTCCAACCAATAAATTGCACAGTAGATCCAGAGGGGAGGTTTGGAGCAGTATTGGGCCGCCTCGATGGGATAGATGTAACATTGTGCAGCATATACGCTCTCAATGTGGATCAGATCCCCTTCCTTAACCACCTATCTGGGAAATTGGCTCCCTACTTGACTGGACCAGTTTTAATGGGGGCGGACTTTAATTCCATAGCAGACATCACAATGGATAGATCCCACCCCCCGCTCTCTGACGCTCCCATACATAAACTCTCCAAGGCTAGACATGCGTGGCAGGACAAGTGGAGGTTGATAGACACATGGCGCGCATATCACTTAGAAGAGCAAGATTACCGCGCTCCATGAACTGCACGTGTGGTTAGAGGCGATGTTGTGCACCCCTGGTATCCACGCTAAAGTGACTCACAGTGAATACCTCGCAAGAACACTTTCTGACCACAACCCTCTGCTGGTGACTATGTGTTGGGCCAGGAAGAGACCTGTGGTGTCGACTTGGAGATTGCGTCCAGAAGCATTGGAGGACACAGTCTTCCGCGAGGCAATTAAGACAGGTATCACCCAATACTTTAATGAGAACGAAGGGACAGCTACCACAGTGGCGCTGGAGTGGGACGCTTTTAAGGTGGTAACACGGGGCCTATGTCTCGCAAAGATGGTGGGGGTGTGGAAGACGCTTGTGAACGATATTGACACAGCGGAGCAACGTTTGCGTACAGTTTTAGAAGCTAGGGAAGCAGTAGCAACCCAAGTGGAACGCTTACGCTGCTTTGACCATAGAACCTATTTAGCGAAGGCGCATGCAGAGGGAGACAAGGCGAGCACATTATTGGCATGGCTAGCAAATCCAAATCCTCTGGGCGCGCTCATCGTAGGACTGACGTTTCCGGCGGGAGAGCTGGTATGCACCCAACAAGAGAATAATGGGCTGTTTCTGGATTACTGTACCGAATTATATCGAAGCAAGTTGGGAATTATACAGGAGAGATCCTATCAGACTTGACCCTGCCACAATTAGATAAGGAACAAGCAACATTATTGGGACAGGATATTACACTAGGGGAAATACGGGGCGCAATCAAACACATGGCACGCAACAAAACGCCGGGAATAGATGGCCTGCCCATAGAGTTTTATTCAACATATGTAGATTGCCTAGCACCGCGGTTGCTAGCAGTGTTCCAGGAAGCACAGGAAACGGGACAGCTACCTGCCTTTACTAGGGAAGCAATAATTATTCCTTTTTTAAAGTCTGGAGGGACCCTCACTGATAGGGCTGCCTATCGCCCTCTCTCCATGTTGACCACTGATTATAAAATTTTAAGTAGAATCCTTGCGACTCGACTCCTCCCATATATGGTACAGCTGGTCCATTGTGACCAGGCAGGATTCATACCCACCCGGAATACATCTACTAGTGTAAACCGGTTACTTCGCAATTTAGGGGAAGATCATAGTGCGACGGTCTTATCGGTGGACATTGCAAAGGCCTTTGATAGCCTGGAGTGGCCATATTTGTTTCAGGTCCTGAGAGCACTGGGCCTGGGGGAGGATTTTGTGAGATGGACTGAAATACTTTATAGATCAGCCACTGCGCGGGTGCCGACAGGAGCGACAATATCCTCTCCTTGGTTAATCGAACGAGGCACGCGACAGGGGTGCCCACTCTCCCCTCTACTATTTGCACTAGCCATCGAACCTTTGGTGGCCAAAGCCAGATCGGGAAGACATTATACTGGCCTAGAATTACGTGGAGACATGCAATATATATCGCTCTATGCTGATGACCTCCTCATGTTCCTGGCTGATACAGAGGGAGCTCTGCGTGGAGCGACATCTCTGCTGCGTACCTTTGGGTCGACCTCGGGATTGCAGGTGAACTGGGCGAAGACTTGCCTGTTTCCTGTGGACAAATCGATGACGAGCCCTATGCAAGTAGAGGATATTCGATGGGAACCTCACTGCCTACCTTATCTTGGAACTAATATATATCACTCGCAGGAAGACCTATTGGATGGTAATATAGGCAGAGCTTTGAGAGGCATCAAGGGTAGTATGGTGTTCTGGAGCACTCTGCCCCTTTCCGTAGCAGGTCGAGTGGCACTGTTGAAAATGGTGGCTTTACCCTGGTTGTATTATTTTAGAGTGCTGCTAATATGGATACCAAGTTCGATTTTTAAAACACTCCGCTCTATGATGGGGGGGTTCTTGTGGGGCAACGGACAGAGAAGGGTGGCATTGGACATAATGATGCGGCCACGAGGTGAGGGGGGTTGGGCAGTCCCAGATTTTGAATCTGGTGGCACAACTGCAATGTCTCACCCAAGCAGTGGCCAGGGAGTTCAGGGGCCCGGATGATTTGGCCAGTCGGTGGATCCCACGTCACATACTGTCCTTCATTATCCTCCAGCAGCGACTGCACCTTATAGTATTGTCCCATGAGGAGCGGACACTACGATTATGCTGGAATCGGACTCAGCGCAGAGGCGAGATTGCCCACCCATATGCCCCGGAGATACCCCTGGGCATGTGTACTGCACTCCCGCATTGGGGGATTGGACTGCATTGGCCGTGTGGGAGGAGTTAGGGGTCCACGTGCTGCAGAATAGATGCGGCCTTCCCAGGGGCGACTTTTTACTGCACTCAGCTTTAACATCAGTAATTCAGCGGCATTGGGGAGGAGGGCTATCAGAACCGCGGACGACTTTGGATTGCCAATACGTTGTGATGGCAGCAGGGACATTTAAAGCTGTCACATGCTTAGATAGGCGAATGATAAATGAGGGAGTAAAACCATTGACTCAATTGCAGGGGAAATGGGAGGCAGACCTTGGTAGGGAAATCCCGGAGACAACATGTTGAAAGAGCGTTGAAGAGCACACGTAATGCCAGGTTTCAATTGGTTCATTTTTATATACTACACAGAGCATACTTAACCCCAGATAAGATCAATAGGTATTTTAAGGTGGATACTGCTCAATGCCCACGCTGCAATCTAGAAGGAGCGGACTTTCCCCACATGATGTGGAGCTGCCCACAATTGGGAACGTATTGGGAGGAGGTGGTTGACTTACTCCGAGAGGTGACATATCGACAAATAGAGTCAGATATGGGTGTGTGCCTCTTGCACTGGTTCCCACACACAACTAGAACATAAGTCACAAGCAAGTTCTGGGACTTGGGTTTGTTGTTAGCTAAGAGGGAGCTTACAATACACTGGAAATCTAAGCAGGGTCCCACCTTTCCACGATGGAGGGCAACATTTCTCAAATGGGCGACAAGTGAGAGCATAGTTCGATTCCAACAAGCTAAGAGAGCTAACAACGAAAAGGCACTTGAAACTGCAAGGGCGTGGGAGCCCTTAGTTGCATTGTTACATGACCCTGAGTTAGATTCGGATGGGACACAGTGCTAGAAACATAAATGGAAGAACCTTGAGCAGCTGTCTAACAGGAGAGTTGAAGTGTTGATCGGGCACTATAATAATACACATAGGACTATAATAGAATGAGCTGAACAACTAGGGAGCTACTGAGTTAATTAACTTTGTGCATCACAGAGCACATATCAGAACCGCGGACGACTTTGGATTGCCAATACGTTGTGATGGCAGCAGGGACATTTAAAGCTGTCACATGCTTAGATAGGCGAATGATAAATGAGGGAGTAACACCATTAACTCAATTGCAGGGGAAATGGGAGGCAGACCTTGGTAGGGAAATCTCGGAGACAACATGTTGAAAGAGCGTGGAAGAGCACACGTAATGCCAGGTTTCAATTGGTTCATTTTTATGTACTACACAGAGCATACTTAACCCCAGATAAGATCAATAGGTATTTTAAGGTGGATACTGCTCAATGCCCACGCTGCAATCTAGAAGGAGCGGACTTTCCCCACATGATGTGGAGCTGCCCACAATTGGGAACGTATTGGAAGGAGGTGGTTGACGTGTTGATCGGGCACTATAATAAGACACATAGGACTATAATAGAATGAGCTGAACAACTAGGGAGCTACTGAGTTATTTAACTTTGTGCATCACAGAGCATGGTTTCTATACACCTATTGCATATAACCTGAACACACCGGTGGTAGGAGGTAGGAAGGGGGAGGGAGTGAGGGGGGAAGAACTGGTTTGCTTATTACTGATGTGGTTGCTTATTAATTAAAATGATGTGTCTTGTTTGTGGGCCACTTATAGTCACACAACTGCAAGAGGACAATTACTCGAAAGGGCAGTACTGAGACATAGCCTCTCATAGATGGAATTGTAACCACTCCAACATATAGACAACTAATGGGGTACAATCTATCGAAGAACTTTGGTAAAATGTATATCAACCAAATGTATGCAAATCAAACACCAGTAGATTTGGTTTTTCTTTGTTTGTTTTAAAATCCAATAACAATTTTTATTTTAAATGACAGTCAACAAGTGTTTAAACATGTATATATGTTTCATTCTGAATAGAACACATAACTGTTGTGAAATTTGTTTCAAACCCTACACATGAGAGAATCATTTGAAGGGAAAAGAAATGACAAGTAGCTAAGGTATTACTAATGTTTAGCACAATCAGTAGTCACAGTGGTAAATCTAACACACCATTCTACAAATATATGCACTCCCCCAATATTTGTGGCATTGTAATATAGAACAATAAATCTTGCCCCCTTGATGTATGCACTTTTCTCAATGTTGTAGCGACTTACAGAATGTAGCTGTGAATCTGAATATACCTGTGACTGTCTGCTAGGACATGACATGGAGCAAACTGTCTGGAAGGAGGTAGAGCTCTCATCACATCATTAGATGTTGGGGCTGCCTGAGTTCGTGCTCATGGCCAAACGGTCCAGGGCAGCCTGTGAGGGGAGTCAGAGGGACCCAGAGCCTGAAACAGTGGTTGCAGTACCTGGCAGAGAGAGAGGGGTCAGGCGGCATGAGAAATTAGACCAAATATTTCCCACAGTCCAAAAGCAGTCTAATCTTGAGGTGGAGGACCTGGTACCTACAGGAGAATACATGTCTGCCATGGGAGACCCACCTGACCTGGCTGGATGGCAGCCTGTAGGAAGACTGTCCAAGCCATAGTTCTGCAATGTACAGAGAGAGTGCCCAACTCTCAAGAGTCTATGGTGATGACTAAGGCCCATAAAATTGGAGCATTTCTGGTTATTGCCTCATTTACAAGCAGAAGGATCTCCTGAATAGTGAGCCTATTGTCTCTAAGCCTGTGTGAAACCAGAGTGTTGATGGGCCTCCAGTTTTGTACACCATTCCTTCTGGAGCTGGCTCATGATATTCCCTTGGTAGGACATTTAGGGTGGGCCAAAAACTCTTTGCTACCTGTTAATCCAATTTTATTGTCCCCAGATAAGGATGAAGTCAAATACATTTCACAGATCCTGTATGTCATGTCAGGCCAATGAATAGTCAGGTTGGAAGTGCAAGGCTCCCATCCAGAATTTCCCAATGTTGAAGCACGCTTTGACAGGGTGGGTGTAGACATTGTTGGTCCCATTAATCACAAGACAGTCCTTGGGAACAGGTTTATCCTGGTGTTGGTGGACAATGCCACCCGGGGTGCTAAGGTCATACCCATGGTAGCCAGGGCACTGATGGTGATATTTACCTGAGTGGGGTTCCCTAAAAGGGTAGTGTCTGATAGAGACATCAGCTTCATATGATAGTACATGAATTCCATATAGATAAAGTGTGCTCTTACCTACCAGTTCCCCAAACCATACCATCTCAAGACCAATGGGCGTGTTGGCAGATTCAACAAGATCCTGGAGGGATAATCATTGGGGCTCTTTCACCCTCAAAGAATCAGGATGCCTTGCTTCCATGCCTGTTGTTTGATTACAGAGTGGTACTACACAAGGCAGCAGGTTTCAGTGCCTTTGAGGTGTTCTTAGGGCACTCTGTGAAAGGACCTATCAGTCTCACGAAAGAGGGATGGGAGAAAGCAATGAGGAAACCCTCATAAAATGTGGCTGATACATGAAACAAGGTACTGAAAATTCAGATGACAGTCAGAAAATGATCAAACAATTGCATGACAAATAGGCCACTCTGGTGGAATACTAACCTTGCCATGAAGTGCAAATTATAGAACCCATGGAGCTTTAAACCCCCACAATATTAGTGGATTGGATTGTATGAAATCAAGGATTAATCCTGTCCCCCACACTGACAGAAGGCCATCAGAGAAACTGTGTATTCATTCAATCAATCAATCAATCAATAAATCAATATATCTATCAATCAATCAGCATATGTAAAGGGCAGCACTGTCATTCCTAAGGCTATCTGGGCACTAAGGGTGCCAAGTCTCTATTGCAAAGCCATAGAATTGAGTTTCTTTCTGAAGTCTGCCAGGGAGGGTGCTGTTCAGAGGTGGAGAGACAGGTGGAGTGGCCCCACTGCCCCTGCGATGGATGTAGGGTGTGTGTGCAAGGGCAAGTGAGGCAGAGATCAGGTGTCTTGAGGGCAGATGGAACTTCAGTCAGTGGTTGATGTAGAATGGTCCTTAGTTGTGAAGAGCTTTGTAGGCATGTATGTGGATCTTGAACTGGCATCTTTTCTGAATGGGAAGTCATTGGAGGTTTTTGAGATGAGGGGTGATGTAGGTCCATTTGGGGAGGTCCAGGATGAGTCTGTCTGAAGTTCTCCATGGTCTGGGGTCTTCTGTGGAGCTGGGTGGAAATTTTAGTGTAGAGAGTGTTACCGAAGTCGAGGCGACTGTTGACAAGGGTGTGTGTGATGTTCTTTCTGGTGTTGATTGGTATCCATCTGAGGATTCTGCAGAAGGAGGTGACTGGGAGGTTGAGGTTGTTGAGGCTGGGAGAGTTGGTTTGGGAATAAAAGTTGTTGTGGATGGTGGCGATTGCTGTGGAAGTGGTTCAAGAGGGTGTTGCAGAGTTCTTGGGAGGGGTGTGTGGTGTTCTCTGTGGCTGTTGGTTTGGAGAATTTCTTGAGTAATTTGAAGACCTCCTAGACATGGTTGGCCATGGTTTCAATGCAGGCAGTGATGGCTGGTCTCTTGGCTTCATTGAGGCACAGGTCGTAGTTGCTGCGGGCTGCTTTGTGAGCGGCACTGACTGAAGGATTCTTAATGTCGAGCTATAGCTTCTGAGTCACTTGGTGGTTCTGATCTGACTGTTGACAGTTGTTAGGACAATTTGCCTCAATATTCTCACGAACTATTCAGCTCAGAAATTAATGTAACCATGACATTCATCCAAGGGAGAGGAGGCCAATCAAAAACAAGATTTGCAGGCTATTTCATAAGGTGAGAGACAGCATCAAGCATCAGGTGTCCAAGATGTTGGAGATAGGGGTGGTTGAGCACAGTGGTATTGGTATCAAAGGCTGCCTCACCAAGTAGTGGTTCTGTTTGGACTACAAGGGCCTCAACACAGTCACATAGTGGTGATGAGCTTTTGACAGGTTAGGAGCTTCCACGTTTCTCAGTTCTTTTTACTTGACGCTACTGTATTTGTAGGTAATTCTAACAGCGGGAGCCAATAAAAGGTTGAGAATGACCCTGTCACCTTCAAAAGTTTATTCAACTGGGTCCTGGCTGCGTAGAAGAACTTTAGTGCTACCTACCTGGATGACATTGCTGTCTTCAGCTCCACCTAACCAATGTGAAGGAATTACTACAGTCCCTGAAGCCATCGGGCATGAATATTAAGGCCAGTAACTGGCAGATAGGGAACTGTTCTCTTGGGTACATGGGTCACATAGCTGTTTTTGGACTTGTACAGCCTCTCCAGCCCAAGACCCAAACCATCCTGGCCTAAGAAACTCCCAATACAAGACCCAGGTGAGAGCCTTTTTAAGCCTCACTTGATATTATAGGAGGTTTGTGGGTGTTACCACACTATTCTTAACTCCCTGGCTGAGCTGACTCCCAAAAGCAGCACAGGAATGTGATCTGGATAGAGCTCTGTCAAAAAATGTTGATAGTAACAATGATGCTGTGTGCACAGCACCAGTGCTCAAGGCACTTGACTTTTGTACGGAATTGTTTGTGCAGGCAAATGCTTTCATAACTTAATGAGGGATGAAAGACCAACCTATAGCCTTCATCAGTAGATGGCTACTAACCAGGGAGCAAGGCTGCAGATCAATTGAGAGAGAGGTATTTGCAGTGGTTCAGACAGACTACAGGCCACCCAGATAGCTGATGCAGGTGCGAGGTGAGAAGCCTTAACAGTTGAGGTAGTCCAATTTCCTACTGGAATTTAAACCAATGCTTAGTGTCTTTCCTGGTTTTTCCACCTTGAAGATGAGCATTTCCATGGGAGTCATGGCGGTTGGTAGTTTTCTATGCATTCTGGTTATATAGGAAATGATCATCTTATAATTCAAGAATCATGTTAATTTCTATTCAAAATCCAATCTGACAGAAAAACTGAATTTTTAATCATTACATTTTCCATGCCTAAATCTTCTGGAGGTTAATTTGCATTAACCTCCAGCTGCAGCCCTCTGAGTGCCCACTCCCAGATAAGGTGTGAAAACTTCTCCCAGAGAGGAGACAAAGAATAGTAACTCAGACCCCCTACATTTGTATGCATTTCCCCCTTTATTTGTGAGATAAGAGTTGCATTAGTAAATCTGACACCCCATTCCACAAACATAAGCGCTTTCCCCAATGTTTGTGTCATTGCAATTTACAACAATGAATCTCATACCTTTAATTTATGCACTTTTCTTTGTTAGAGGGACTGGATTTAGAAAAATAAATCTCGTCCTTCCCCTCCAATTCAAAATATGCATTTTGCCTAATGTTTCTAAGAATAGAGTTAGAAGAGTAAATCGCACCCCTTCATATGCATATTATCCCCAGTGCTAATAGGACCGGAGTGAGAAGAGTGTCAAAAGTGCTTACATTTTGGGTTGACTAAATGCAATGTTTGCAAGTCATGAGTTCGAACACATTTTAACCCAGGCTTGGTTGTAGGAGCTCTCCCCAATGTATATGGGTTTACAGTTAAATTAGTTATTCTACCCCTCACCACAAAATGTGAAAACAAAAGTACTCACTTTCTCTAATTGAAGTTAAAATAGGATGATTTATGTACTTTTCCAAGTCTTTTGGGTATTGAAGTTAGAATAGTAAATATGATTCCCCCACATTTACGTGCCATCCTTGATCTTAGTGCATTTTTAATGTATTGTAACATCATTATTATGTGCTGTATAACCCTACACGAGGCATGGAAGTGCTCTACAGTACATAGGATGTTACTCTACTTAAGTGATAAAAATAATATTTACCACAGTCCATCGAATATATGCTTTTTCTCCAATGCTTGTTGTCTAATTAAAAAAGTAAATCATTCTCCCCAAAAATGTGCATCTTCTCTAATGTTTGTGAATTTGACTGAAAATTAACTGGACTATTTAAGCCCCACTATCTGTAACAGTGGATTAGCATAGGAAATTCACATTTTTGTCATCAATATTTGTGGTTCTTATTTTACATTTTGAATTATTCCAGAAATGTTTATGACATTTTAGACAAAGGTTTAAAATATTTGTAAAAAATAGGCATTATAGTAAATTCCAAGTTTGTAAAGAAGAATACACCCTTTGGCTATATAAATATCAATTTCAAGTATTAACACTTGTTGAAAAAACAAGATATTTTTTGCATTTTATATAACTTCAATTTAAAAGAAAACTACAATTGCATACAGTTAGATACATCTTAATAAATTAATAAGTATGTATAGTTACCTAAAAACACATACTTTAGGCAAAAATAAAGTGTGCTTAAACAACGTGAAAGATTTCTTTCCATTAAATATTCAATAATTTGACAGATATATTTTTATTTTTATATATTGATCATATAATTAGAAAAGGTAAAGAACATATTTTGGTTAGAAGTCAAGAGCTAAGTATTATTATTTATTTATGCAATATTTTGTGTATTTTATTTTTGTTTTCTGTATTTTGACAAAGTGAATTGTTCATTTTTAAATACTGTGCTTATGTCACAATATTTGTATGACATTTCACATGAGATAAAACCAAAACAGGACGTAAGCACAAGTACAGTATGTTTGCTCCATAAATATCCATATTATCAAAAAGTATAACAAGCACTTGTAGTTGTGGTAGGGCAAGCTGGGTGGACCATTTGTGGAAGGGACGCTGAAAGACTGTGCTCTGACTTTAAGCCTAATGGCATAAAAGATACACACTGGGCTGTACAGAGCTTGACACAAAATATGAATAATCGATGTGTGAGAGAGTATATTGTGAATCATTGTCTCCAAATTGCAAAGGAATATGATTGGAGCGTATTTGGTCTTCACCCTTCTATTAATTTTATATGCTGAGATGTTTATAATTATGACATTAATTTATACTCATGCAGAAGACTGGTAAATAACAGAAAAACGTATTTACTAATTACAAAATAGCAATATATATGTGAATAGTTGTTTTGAGATGCAGTATAGAATTACCTCAAGAGCATAGCTCCATGAGAGTGCTGTGAGACTTCTGCCAGTTTTTCCCTTCTCTGAAAATGGTGTACTTTAATTTTGTGTATTAGATAATCTACTAGGTGTGACCCCAAAATGTCAAGGACCATGATATATATATATATATATATATATATATATTGAATGAACAGCACTGAGAAGTATAATTCAAGCAAAACCCTTTTAAAGTTATTGTTAGCAGCAAGTAGAGACACATACTGCAGGGAGGTGGAAGTTCAGCAGTGAAATACTGCTGTGGTGGGATTAAACAGATAACCATAAGGAAAATATTATCCATTAAGGTCAATGGGTAGGAGAAAATGATTATTGGAGGCACATTTTTAGCATATATTTGAAAATTTTATTAAGGTGATTTTTAAAGGGCCTGTAGGAAGGTGGAATCTGACTATATGGTTGCCCCCAAACTTTTGCCTGGTGTTTGGATGTTTTTTGACTAGTCTGGCTGGGATCCTGCTATCCAGGACCCCAGCCTATCTGCTTCCTCCCTAAAACGATGTGAGTACCCTAGGTACAACCCAATTGGATACTGAGGATACCCTGTCAGCCCCTTGTAGATGGTACCCTAGGTACCCAGGGCATGGGTCCCTCAGAGGCCTACCAGGGCTGCAGCCCTTCTTGTGCTAAGCTGGGACAGCCATACCAACTGACACCACCAGACCACTTCTGTAGTCTGGGTAAGGTGGTGCTTGTGCACCTTACAGGGATCCAGGTACCCTGTATCCCACCTATTGTGGTAAATAATTTAATTACCGGGACTTAATTTGATACAGAAACATAATAAAATAGCTCAGTAAATAAGAGGCAGAATCCGTGGTATTAGAGGTTCGGAATGGGCTTTATTCCAATGGTCGATTATAATCGGTTGCTCCAAGTTCCGTCACCACGAAGGTTCAGGAAGTGAAGTACATACGTTATTGACAATCAATTACTTTTATACAATAGGCTTTACAGTGAAGCAAATACAAGAGGCGTAACAATTGATAGTGTAGATAATATATTCATGCGTAGCAAAAATAGGCGTAACTGGGTGTGATTAAAGAACGTCATCAGATGTGATGTCATAATAGGGTGGTTCTATGAAAGAATTTCGCAATGTCAGCAGAAATACTTGGCAGAAATGCGCGCGCAGCAACATGACGTGTGATTGACGTGCAACTAGGGGGTGAAGGGGACTTGACATTTAGCTCTACATGTGGCGACAGAAGTCTGAAGGGTCAAGTCAACCTAATCCCAAATCATATCTAACATCCTATGTTTAAAGAACTATGTTATCCAAAAGAGAGGTCTCTTAGAGTAGAATCTTATTCTATACTGACTATACTGACTGTTAGTGCGTGTACAAGCGTCTAGGTGTCTACACTAGATGCGAGGGTAGAAATCTTCCATAATAATAGGGCTATGAATTACTTGCATAAAGACAGAGAAGCCGGGCCTTTTCTCGGTAGCTGGAAGAATGTTTACTTAAACTATTAGACAGGAATGCATTGGGCAGGGAACGGAGCAGATAATTTCGAAGGTGAAATACAGTTTTTGGCAGGCAGCAAGCTAATGTCAGGCTTCGTGGGCCGCGCAGAGAATGAGACAAAGTTCATGGTCACGGATGCAGGCTCAGACTGGAGCTTTCAGAGGCAGAAGGCAAGAAGAGTTCGACGACAGAATCAGGGCCTACTTGCCTGGACTGTAAAATGGCATAAGTGAACCATATAAAGCCGGTGGCCTTTCATACTTAGGAATGGAATATCCGGCCTATTTATGGCGGATCTGAAAGAGGACATGTTGACGGTGGACGCACATGTGTTTGCGTCTTCATAACTGGAACTGGAGGGGACATACATGTACTTGTGATTCATACATGAAACCGTTGGGGTCCAAGATAGGGGACATAACTGATCAGAAAAATCCATATTTCCACATTCCCTCCTTGTCCCCTACTTGCCCGTTAAGAGATATCAATCTTCATCAATCCATTGATCTGTTCATATAGCATCATTTGTTCTTCTTTCTTCTTCCGGGATGAATGAAATCCTGGTGGTGGAATACACGATGTGGCACACAGACCACAGATCGCTGGTCCACATTGCAGACATAGACAGCAACTGAATAGTACGAGAAGGCCAATACCTAGGAAAGATAGGACCTTCCATCCAAAGGTAGATATTACACTCCAAAACCAACCGGACCAAGTCCAGGTGCCTGGGTTCTGGTGTATCTGGCTTACAATCTTATGAAGGCGAGTTATGGCTTTATATACAGATGGCGAATTTTCTGGTATGAAAATGCAACAGCTTGATCCGATGACCCTACAAGCTCCGCCCCTATCGGCCAGGATGACGTCAAGGACAAGACGATTTTGAAGCAGAACAATCCGCATAGCAGACTGCTCTTCTGTTAAATTGCCTAAGGCGGAAATAGTTTCGTTCACTACTGCTTCAAGTGTTCTAGTTAATCTACGTATCAGCTTACTATTGGTAACGGTACCTATATAGGGAAAGAGACCTTTATTGAAATCTGTGTATTTTTCCCATGCTGTTTCAGTATAATCAACTATTGGGAGATCTCTCCTTACTCTATTATATACTAAATGAGTATTTCTGTGATAATCAGGAGGAGCTAGAAAAACAGGTGGCAAAAGGAATCCAATGTAGCAAGTACCATCCCAATCTAGAGGCAGACGTACATAGGCCGTCTGACCACATATGAAATAGGAATGGCGGGAAGCTCTAAATGTAGACTTGCCTTGATCACTAAATTCTACTACAGTGGTGCATCTACTATGGCCCATATGTATGGAACCATTCTTTCTTACACATAATTCACCCTTTACTGGAAATATTGACATAGCGGGCACAATTGGAGTAGCTTCGGATTCGACATTTAGGATCATAAGATTAAGCGTAAAATTACCTAATCCATATACTTCATTTTCTAGATCAGTTCCTGTTCTCTGAGGAAGTCCCTCCTTGTTAGGGTAGCAGACTTTAAGTAGAACTAAGTTCAAATTTCCCCATACCCAGTTATCTTGGTAAACTGCAGAATTCGAATCTAGAGAATTTATTAAACTAAACCATGCTCCACAGGAGCCGTTGTGTGTGAACGGGTATGGAAAGAGAGGTAGAATTCCTTTATAATTCGGATAGGGAGGGAGTCGGCCACATATCCAACAATTTGTAGTATTGTTAACCTGATGGGAATGATGTAACATACTAATAAACGTGTTATTGCGCAGCGCAAATCTATAAGACAACTCAAGCGGAGGTAATTCACTAAAAGAATGCTCAGCAGTAACATTGTAAACACGTCTAGAAATAGGATAATATATGTGCAACAATATACTTGCAGTAATTATTAAAAGACTTAAGAAAAACAAAATTAATAACGTCACTATGCAATGACTACGCAGTGATTTACAGTACGCCTGTCGTTTCAACATTTTTCCGGTGTTATCTCTATTCAGGTCCAAGGGATACATGTCAGAGACAATTCAACCGCTTCACCTCGGAGAGGACTTAAACAATCAAATTGCTTGACTGATTGGACCTGAGCTTTAGTTTATAATGTTCGGAATTACTCTTTTCAACAAAAGGAAGTTTTGAGTCAATGGGTGAAGACTCACGAGGTGTGGTATTCACATCCGAGGGTAGTCCATGAAATTTCTTGATATGACTTGAATGAATCCAACCTTTCCTGCCCTCGATCTTCACGGCTGTCCTTGTGGTGAGCAAGACCAGCTGCGGTGACTTCCACCTAGGTTCCAGTTGAGTCTTTCGATCAAAGTTCCTCACCAGGACCAGGTCTCCCGGAACTACGTCATGGGGTTTCACCTCAGTGTTGTCAGGAAAAGCTGCAGCTACCTGTGAACGACAAGATTGTAGTGCAGACATCAAGGAAGCCAAGTAATCTGTCAGCATATTACAGTCAATATCAGTTATTTTGCGTGGTATGGGCGTCCCCCACATATTTGGTGGTCTGCCAAAGATCACCTCATACGGGGATAGCCCAGTTCGTGAGTGTGCTACCATTCTCATGTAGAAGAGTGCAACTGGTAACGCTACTACCCAGTCGACACCTTTCTCTCTGCATATTTTGGACAATCTAATTTTCAGGATCTGATTATGTCTTTCTACGAGACCTGCTGCCTCGGGGTGTCGGACACAGTGGAATTTCCACTGATAGCCTAACAAGAGCGAAACGTGTTTCATTAATTCGGATGAGAACGGCTGGCCGTTATCTGAGTAGACGACACGTGGTAAACCGTATCGTGGGAAGAATTCTCGAACCAACTGTTTGGCAGTAGTCGGGGCAGTGTAATCTGAAACCGGGTATGCCTCCGTCCAACGGGAAAGAGCACAGACAACTACGAGAACATATTTGAATCCTCGACATCGTTCCATCTGGATATAATCCATCTGGAGGACTTCAAAAGGGTGATCAGGGGGCTGAAATCCACCCTGTTCTACGGGAACGCTTTTTCCTGGGTTGAACTGACAACAGATCATACAGGTACGAACTTTTTGTTTAGCTGCTGTTCGTAAATGTTTATTGAACCAAATGTGTTGAATGCTGTCTAGCATAGCTTTTTCTCCTAGATGCGCTGGACTATGTACAGTGTTAATTATAACCTGGACCATTGAATCAGGAAGGAACCACACAGACTTTTCCTTCATCATCCATCCTTGTTCCGTTTGGATCCCTCCTAATTCAGTCCATTTCTTTATTTCGTCTGGTGTAGCATGTGTCTGTATATCAATTACATCAAGAGTAGGATCTTTAATCGTCATACAATGTGTTGGCGTCGGGACTATTGTCTTTGTCATGTCGGATGTTTGAGTTTGAGCAGTCTGTTTAGCTGTTCTGTCAGCTAGATCATTGCCTTGAGAAATGATATCAGTAACTTTCGTATGAGCTTTACATTTCATAACTGATATTGCAGTGGGTAGATGTATTGCATCTAATAAGGCATGAATGAGGGGTCCGTGCTGAATGTGGGCACCGTGGGAAGTTAAATAACCTCTCTCTCGCCACAGCACGCCGAAGTCATGTACAACTCCGAATGCATAACGTGAATCAGTGTATATGTTGACTTTTTTATTTGTGGCTTGAATACAGGCTTGTGTCAGAGCGATGAGCTCTGCGGCTTGAGCTGACAAGGTATTTATGCAATTTGTTTCAATGATTTCAGTATCTGTTGTGACTGCGTAAGCGGCCACTAACTCTCCTGTACTTGTTCTCATACATGAACCATCTACATACAACGTCAGGTCTGGGTCTGACAATAGAACATCGGTTAAGTCTTGTCTGGGTTTCGTCGTGATTGTAATAACTTCAATACAGTCATGGGCTAGTGGGTCTGTTCCGTTTATAGGTAAAAGTGTGGCAGGATTCAATGTGTTACAACGTCTGATTTCTATATGTGGTTGGAACAATGTTAATTCATACCCTGTAAGTCGTGCTATAGTCAAGTGTTGTGTTTGCGTTCGATTCACGAGAACCTCTACTGCATGTGGTACTTGAATTGTCAATGGATGTCCTAACACTATGGCATCGCTTTGTCTGATTGCTAAAGCGGTTGCTGCCACTGATTTTAGGCATGCAGGCAAAGCCTGAGCTACTGGATCTAATGTACTAGAGAAATAGGCACATGGTTTGTGTGATCCTGCTTGTTCCTGTGTGAGTACTGACAAGGCAGTACCTTCGCGTTCTGTAACAAAGAGTGTAAACTGTTTATTGTAACATGGTGTTGCTAAAACAGGTGCTTGGCATAAAGCTTTCTTTAGGCTTTCAAAAGCTTGTGTATGTTCCTGAGTCCAAGGGAGAACAGTCGATGTGGCTGCCTCCTGTGTTGTCAATTGAATGAGTGGTTTTGCTAGGAATGCATACTGAGGGATCCACTGTCTACAATATGAAGTGAGGCCTATGAAAGCCCGCACCTCCTTTTGTGTCCTGGGTATTGGCATGTTAGCTATTAACTGAATGCGGTCGGGTGTAAGCTGCCTTCCCTCCTTGGACAGCGAGTGTCCAAGATAAACAACTCGCTGGACACAGAATTGCAGCTTAGAAGGGGACACCTTGTGCCCCTTTTCGGCTAGAAATTGTAAAACTGTCAGTGATGCTTTCTCACATTCATGTTCGCTTCTCGCGGTGATCAGCAGATCATCGACATATTGAAGCAAGGCAGTGTTAACTGGCATGTGGATACTGTCGAGTTCTCGTTTCAGTGCTTGGCTATAGATGCTGGGGCTTTCTGTAAATCCTTGAGGTGCGCGTGAGAATTTAAAGCTGCGTCCATTTAAACTGAATCCGAACAAGTATTGGCTTTCTGGATTTATTGGGACGCTGAAAAAGGCATTCTTGAGATCAATTACAGTAAAGAATGTTGCTTCGGAATCAATAGCTGTCAGTAAGGACGAGATATCTGGGACCACAGGGAATTGTGGCACAATGCACTTGTTCAATTCGCGCAGATCAATAACCAGTCGATATACTGGCGGGGCCTTCGGATCTGTTCGTTTAAGAATCGGAATTATCGGTGAATTACATACATTGGAGTCTGTTTCCACAACCACTCCTTGGGCAATGAGCTCGTCAATGATTTGCAGTAAAGCCACTACAGCATCTGGTGGTAACTTGTATTGTCGCATTCGTGGTAGTACCACTCCTGCCTTTAGTGTAACTCGGTATGGTGTAATATTCATGCAACCAACATCAGTAGGGCCTTGCGCCCATAGATGTGTAGGTAAAGTCTGCAGTCGGGGATCCATGTCTCTGGACACATAGTGACCTTTAAAATCACGTAAAAACAATCTTACTCCTTCCGGAGAACAACATATTATAGCTCCTAGAGCTTTCAGTGTTTTTATACCTAACAAGTTTTCTGGACATGATTTAGTAAGCAATAAATCTGTAGTTCGGGTCAAAGGTCCTATTGTAAGTGGAAGAGGCTGTGACACTTCATTAACAATAGGTTTTCCTGAAAAACCAAGGGAAATATTTTGTGAGCCTGAGAGGGGTGCCCCTGGAACTTCACTACATTTTATAGTTGTTCGACTTGCCCCTGTATCAAGTAAAAATTTTCTATCTTGGCCTAATAATTCACTGTGTACATAAGGTCCCTCTTGGTCTACAGGGACCTCGATAAGGGGTAAGTCAACTTCCCTCTCTAGGCTGCTTCATGCGTATCGTTGATAATCAGGATAGTCGTACTGTGCGGTCTGGTACAGCTGTCGTGTCGTGGTTTGTGTGGCAGCAACAGGCAGCGCTGGTGCAGCTGGCACAAACTGTATAGACTGTGGTGGAGCTGGCATGGACTGTGCATGCTGCGGGGCTCCTTGTTCATTCTGATCCTGTCTAGGTGGCCGTGGTCTTTCTTTTGTATTACCTATGGCGATATTATGTTTCAAAACTGGACAATCGTGTACGTAATGACCTGGCTTTTTACAATAGTTGCATGTCCCTTTTACAGGTCCTGTTGAATCACCGGAATGTGTCGTACCCTTTTTATGTCCTTCAGCTGGAACTGTCTGGGAGACTAACATTTTCATTTTCGTGTCTTTCATGCGTCTTTGTTTATGTTCTTGTTCCTCTCTAATTCTATTGTGATGATACTGTAACATTTGTAACATTTGTGATGGAGTGTTACCTTGCCAGGTACTCTCGAATTTTAATACTCTATTCTTCACTTGAGGCAAGGAATTTTCAACCAATTTTGTCACAAACAGATGTGGGTATGATTCGCTACTTGCTTTTATGCCACTATTTATACCAAAACATTTTTCAAATCGTGCATAGAAATCACAAGTGTCTTCATCTTGCTTTTGTTTACAGGCTGAAATTGTACCCCAATCTTCCTTTTTCGTAGTTAATAAACGTGGCAGTACCTGTACTAGTAAACCTGGTAGTGCTTTAGTTTTATCCCCAAGCCCTGCTCCTGCAGTTCGGGCCTTTTCTTCTGCTTCTAATGCTGACCATTCTATCTTTTGGTCGCCTACCTCCCACTCTTTTTCCCTGAGTTTTTCAAAAATGCCAGCAGGCATTAATACCTTTAATATTGTCATAATGTCGGGA
Organism: Triturus cristatus; assembly: GCF_964204655.1. Lineage (NCBI taxonomy): Eukaryota > Metazoa > Chordata > Amphibia > Caudata > Salamandridae > Triturus > Triturus cristatus. The sequence continues at coordinate 19,997,191 of NC_140581.1, forward strand.
TAGGTATACTCTCCCATGAGTAACATGTCTTTAATTTCTCGGTGGAAACCTGCTGGGTCTTTGTCATGACTGGGTACCACTTTCTTCATTTCTAACAATTCTATTTTCGATATGGGCGTATATACAAATACGCGCTTAAACTCATTGTCCTCGCCTTTTATTGGGTGTACTTCTCGTAAGGGATTCTGTCTGTCCATGTAATACGTGGTTCTTTCCTTGATGGGCAATGAGACATGTTCTGGACATACAAAAAGAATGTACTGTTTCTTGATTCTAGTATTTCTTTAATTAATTTAGTACCTGAACCTCTCCATCTATTCGTGAGTAATTCAGTCAGTATTTCAGGTAAGGGACCGGGATCTGAATGCTGACTTTGATATAGTATAAGGAGTTGTTGAATCATATAAATCCCAGCTAAACGCTGTTCATCTGGGGGGAGATTCAAAAATGTGTGTGCTACTGTATCATCACCATACATTCCGGGACTGTCAACCCATTGAACGGCTGACCTGGCTAATTCTGGCTAATTCTTGTTCATCCCTAGAATCGAGAAAATGATAACCCCTTCGTTCTCGGAGTAATTTGTCAGCGGCTTGGAACAAATGCTCGTGAGACCTTATATTTATTATAGGTGTTTGGAAATTCCTGTTATTATCCGGATATATCGGACGTATCGGGTCAATAAGACATCTAGTATTATTACAAGATCTTCCTCTACCTACATAGGCTATGGTGTCCGACTGTCCTGTGGGCAGTCCTGATCCTTCCTCCTCGCTTTGTTCGAACTGGTCTACCGCTATTCTTTCTTTGTGTAGGCGTTCTATTTCTTTACGGATCTTTCGGCACATGGCTATTATACAATTTTGCTTATCATGTCTCCCTTCTGATATATTCTGGCTCCATCTGGTAAGAGTTTGCATTGCTTCCGGGTCTACCCCCGGTCGGTCTTGATTTCTGATCACACAATTTACAAGGAAACGTAACAGTTCCCCCTGTATCTCCACTTTCTGGTATTCCATAGCTCTGTTAATACACTCAGAATCTCGCCCTGTTTGGACAAAATGATATATATTATCTAGATGTGCAGTCATTCCGGGTAACTTCCCTAGATACACCGCGGCTCGTCTGATACGTAATGATGCCATGATCATTTCGTCCTCTTTGCCGGGCACAGGGTCATATCTACAATCTATAAGAAGTTCCTTAAGCGTACGGGCATTTATGAGTTTGGGGGTACGTGAATGTGCTGACTCTTGAAAGGTAAGTTTATTTATTCTGGGTGGCGTAGAAAAAATGTTGGTAGCACTTCCCGTAGCTCCGTCTGGGGTATCGGGTGTGAAAGGATTCGTTGAACGCGATACCGCAACTATAGGTGTGGACACAGCTATAGAAGTAGCTGTGGGAGCAGATGTAGAAACAGATGTGCTTGCCGGGACTTGTGTCAGGATTTGTGGCTGTAGAGATACAGATACTGGATCTTGGCGTTGAACCTCCCTGGCAGGCGGTCTATGTGGGGCGGGATTAGCGTACTCGGGAACTGCGTCATCTAAATATGAGGAAAGAAAAACATCTTCTGCGGTTCTAGGATGCCCCTTAGGATGTACTTTTATTGGAAATAATGGGGGTGGCAAGTCTTTTGGTATTTCCGGGGTAGCCTTAGGTAATCCCTCGGCCAGGAGGGGATACATACCATTCATAAGGGCATTTCTTTGTCTGTCTATTTGTTCTGATTTCACTCGTGTACCTTCTTTAATTAATAGATTTTCTCGGACTTTATTTGAATTCTCTCTATTTTTCTCTTCCTGTCGGAGTGCTTTTTCTGTACGTCTATGAGATTCTTTACGCCATAACTCAATGGCGTCTTTCTGTGACTGTCTGACTTTCCTTTTCCATAACTCCTCCTCTACTTTCATGATGCACTCTGCATCCCAGGTCCCAGCTGCGGGCCACCTCTGACTTTCTGGTAATTCCTTGGTGTAGTCTACCCATAAATCAAGAAATAATATAGCGTCTAAGCCATGTTTATGATACATGAAGTACCCTGGAGTGTCCCTAGGAGGAATAGGAACGGCTTCTTCGAGTACCCCTTTTCTCGTTGTGATCTGTCTTAATTTTGAAAAGAGCGGCATATTGAAAACTGATCTGATACTTGATTTTGAACAAACTTAATACAGTAAACACAATAATGAACAGTCATTCATACCACAATATGCAGAACGTATTTAAAACATTTAACATTTAACATTTAACCGAGCAACAATGATGATGACGATCTAAGGAAAACTTAATCACTAAACATAATACTCGACATTATCTTGGTTATTCTGAATATATAAACTTGATATACTAGATATACTGCTAAACAGTACAGATACACTGCTGAAACAGTGCAGACCGGATTTGTGTACCCAAACCCGTCTTGACCGGCACAACCTATGTGCACGTCAGAACGCCTCCCCAGTAATGGTACTCACCGGGTAGCTCGGAAACGGAAGGCCTCGGAAACTGAACTGAACTTGAACCGGACTGGACTCGACTCGAACACTTCGGAAACTGGACTCGACTCGGGACTTCGGAAAACTGGTGGGCCTCTGTATACCTCGGATCTTGCTCTCTCAGCTAGGCTCTGGTCGGGATACTTCGCACTTCTCACCGCCTCGTCTGGGTGTTGATTGCAGCCTCAGTCGCCCCCGCTTGACCGGAGGGAGATACAGGAAATCCTGCTGGTACGCGTTGTTGTCCGTCCAGCTGTGGCAGGAGACCGGGCCTGCAACTCACCGCCGGCGCGTGAGATGAGAAAGTGTCCCTATTCGGGCGCCATTCATGTGGTAAATAATTTAATTACCGGGACTTAATTTGATACAGAAACATAATAAAATAGCTCAGTAAATAAGAGGCAGAATCCGTGGTATTAGAGGTTCGGAATGGGCTTTATTCCAATGGTCGATTATAATCGGTTGCTCCAAGTTCCGTCACCACGAAGGTTCAGGAATTGAAGTACATACGTTATTGACAATCAATTACTTTTATACAATAGGCTTTACAGTGAAGCAAATACAAGAGGCGTAACAATTGATAGTGTAGATAATATATTCATGCGTAGCAAAAATAGGCGTAACTGGGTGTGATTAAAGAACGTCATCAGATGTGATGTCATAATAGGGTGGTTCTATGAAAGAATTTCGCAATGTCAGCAGAAATACTTGGCAGAAATGCGCGCGCAGCAACATGACGTGTGATTGACGTGCAACTAGGGGGTGAAGGGGACTTGACATTTAGCTCTACATGTGGCGACAGAAGTCTGAAGGGTCAAGTCAACCTAATCCCAAATCATATCTAACATCCTATGTTTAAAGAACTATGTTATCCAAAAGAGAGGTCTCTTAGAGTAGAATCTTATTCTATACTGACTATACTGACTGTTAGTGCGTGTACAAGCGTCTAGGTGTCTACACTAGATGCGAGGGTAGAAATCTTCCATAATAATAGGGCTATGAATTACTTGCATAAAGACAGAGAAGCCGGGCCTTTTCTCGGTAGCTGGAAGAATGTTTACTTAAACTATTAGACAGGAATGCATTGGGCAGGGAACGGAGCAGATAATTTCGAAGGTGAAATACAGTTTTTGGCAGGCAGCAAGCTAATGTCAGGCTTCGTGGGCTGCGCAGAGAATGAGACAAAGTTCATGGTCACGGATGCAGGCTCAGACTGGAGCTTTCAGAGGCAGAAGGCAAGAAGAGTTCGACGACAGAATCAGGGCCTACTTGCCTGGACTGTAAAATGGCATAAGTGAACCATATAAAGCCGGTGGCCTTTCATACTTAGGAATGGAATATCCGGCCTATTTATGGCGGATCTGAAAGAGGACATGTTGACGGTGGACGCACATGTGTTTGCGTCTTCATAACTGGAACTGGAGGGGACATACATGTACTTGTGATTCATACATGAAACCGTTGGGGTCCAAGATAGGGGACATAACTGATCAGAAAAATCCATATTTCCACACATTTACAACACATATACTCTCATAGGTCACCCCTATAGCAGGCCTTGGTAATCCTACAAGGCAGGGTGCTGAGGTATGTGTGAGGGGGACCCCTACCTGAGTAGGGCCAGTCTGCAACCTTCGTAAAACCATTGCTGGGTTGTTTGTAGTGTAGCCATACCATATACTCTTAACCGCATTATAAGTCTATCGCGATAACCTGATAACTTGAGAATGGCTACACAGAACCATATTGTGTTTGGTGTCAAACATGTAGGAATCATACCCCCAGTCCAGCCATGGGCATGAGGATACGATTCCCCCCTGCTAGGTGGGCGATGTGGGAAAAGCGGCAGAATTTAGACACCAATTTAAAAGTGCACACGCAGTACAAAATGGATGCTACCAGCCACCCACACAACTCTGGCTGCCTGTTGCTGGGGAAAACCCCAGCCTCGACAGCTGGACAATAGGGCTCCTGTGACAAGGAGGTGCCAGCACCTCCCCAGACAGGATATGTGAATTGGAACTGGGTGGGTGCACCATAGGATGCCTTTCAGAGTTGCAAGTAGGCTGCTACAGCGCCACAATTCTGCATAAACCACCTGGAACTGGTTCAGGGGCATCCTGCCCCTTGCCCAGGCGGGAAACACACAAAGGGGAGAGGGTGTAGCCACCCTTTCACGCCTCACCACTCATTGGTGGACACTACTCTGGACACTCCCCTAATCTTGGGGATAAATGTGAATAACGTGGCCCCAGAGCCTCAGATCAATCTTGGACTTCACAGACTTGACCTTCGACGAGCTGCTGCCCAGCTGACTGAAGAATTCTCCCTTGGGGTAAAGGAGTTACACCCCTGCTTGGCAGGCACCTGAAACACTGCAAATGACCCAGTTGGAACTTTGCTGCTCCCCCAGACTTTGTCAACCTCCAGCAACCTTGAGGTGGGTTTCCCAAGCATCACAGGGGCCAGTGAGTGTGCACAGCAAGTCAGAGCACCGTGGACCGCATGGGGGCCGAGATTCCCAATACCCCAGGACACCAGCCACCTCTTGCATAGCACACGACCCTGACCAGTGGGGAAGTTTTTCTTTGGCCCATTAATGAGCCAACCTCTCAGCAGCAATTGTGCCAAAGATCAGCACCCTAGCCTCCTCCGGTGGCCCGTGGGCTCCCTTTTACTCACTCCAAATTGCTGCTTCCTGTGGTCCCTTGTCTTTCAACTGATGGGCTCTAGCGGAGGTCAATCTCGACATTTAAGAGTTTCCTTGGTTGCTCCAGGTCTGCTCTATAGTCTCTCCAAAGGAGACCTCTCACAGACCTCGTGGGTCTTCATCAGTAGTGGATTTGTTCATCTTGCGTGGGTTGCGGTTGCCAAGGCTTAGTGGATCCAATCCGGACACTAACACTGCAGCGACCCTCACCTTGCATAGGACAGTCGCTCTCCAGAAGCTGGCCTTCCTTGAAGCCTCCCGGAGCCCGTGGCTGCAGATCCAAGCCACACCTCTTTCCACTTGAAGCACCCAACATTGAAGGGCTCTTTCCTTTGAGCTCCCTGGTCACTGTGCCGTGACCCAGACTCTGTCGCCTCTGCTTTCAGGTTCCTCTCTACAAGATCTACAACTACATTCTTCACGACATCATCAACGCTTTTGGCTAGCAGCAGTTTGGTACATTTTCCCATTGAAAATCAGCCCGCGACCCGACATCGAAAACGACCTATGCACCCGGATTCCCTGGGGCAGGTAACAGTGGTACCTCGGTACTCTCGTGGTAGTGAGCTCCTCAAAAGCTTAACTCTAAGCCCTTGACTTTGAACTCCTGCTAGAAGTGTCCCTAATCTTTTAAAATCAAACCGCAACATTCTCCTTAGGCTATAATAGTGATCCAGATAGCAGCTATTTGCACTGCACGCGTCTCCCGTGGGTCCCCTTCCTCATAACCTGGGGTGTATTCTTAAGGGGCCAGAGATCCTAAATGCCCTAGGCATTGTCTGTAGAATTGTCGAGGTTCTTATACCACTTTTTTAATATATGGTTTGGTCCCCCCGGGGCCCTGTGATTTCAGTGCTATTTATTGTATCTATAAATGCTTGTTTGATTTGTAACTTTACCTCTAGCCTCATAAAGAGACTTGTGGGATTCTGGCTAGAATAAATACATATATTTTATTTATATACCTGTGTGAACTACTCTTTCATTTGGTCATTCAAGAGGTTATCTATGGTAAAACAATAAGCTTAACACTCCTTCAAGACTTAGCCTGAAGGCTGCTCTCCACAGCTACCACTAGGATAGCTTTCTTTAAAGGTTGTCTTTTAAACCTATCATCATAAGAGTCGAATTGAACTGGTACAAGGTTGCCACTATAACTAGTGACCAGCATAGGCCAACTTGTCACATTGGTGTGCAGCGGTTGGATTCAAGCTTGCCATTGTTTTACCAGATAACAAATTGAATTTCTAAAGTGAAAACCACTTGGTACTAAAGGTACATATAAATTCAAGCTTAGAATATAATAAGTTCTACTGAACTTAGGAGTTGTGTGTAGAGGGTTTAGCACACCTTGACTACAACTCAAGAAAGGGTTCAGTAGGCCACACCTAGTGTAGGTAGATACACCAGTACCACTACACAAGACATGTCTTTAAGTTCAGGTGCCCATAAGGCCCTGGAAGGACCCTCAAGGGTACCAGTCGACAAGTATGACCACCTCTCTTTTGCTGAGCTTAGGGAGATGTGTACTAGCAGACAACTTAAGACAAACAAAGGTGCCAACACTCAACGTCTCAGAGAAATCCTGCTCATAGCAGACTTTAAGCAGACTTTAATGTCTGAGGGAGTAGACAGGTTGGGTGGGCAACCCACAGAAGAGGACACCCAGTTGGTGGACTCTGATGAGGACCAGGAAGAGGAAGTTGAACTTGACCTGGATGACCAAGACCACTCACAACATGGAGGTGATGGCCCAAGAGGCACTCTCTCCATCCCTAATGGGAGAGTGGTGGATCCAAGCAGAAGGAACAGATCTCCCTCAGTGGGGTCTAACCATTCTGAGAGATCCCAAAGGACCTCTGCCTCTTCTCAGAGAAGAGAATCCTCCCAAGAGAGGTATAGCAGACTGCTCCAGTATGAGCAAGCCAAGCTTCAGCTCAGAAGAGAACAGTTGGCACTAGACAGGGAGTCCCTGGAGCTTCAGAAAGCTTCAAGAAAGTGGGGTCTAGAGACCCCTGGTGGCAGTATTAATACCCCTAGAGTTAGAGAGAAAGCTCCTGACAATAGGAACCTGCATAAGATTGTGCCCCCCTATCAGTCAGGGGATGACATCCACAAATGGATAACTGCACTTGAGAGGGCCTGTAAAGTACAGAGGGTCCCAATAGAGCAGTGGGCAGCAATCTTATGGCTCTCCTTTGCAGACAAAGGCAGAGACAAGCTCCTCTCTGTAAGAGAAGAGGATGCAGATGATTATTATATCTTGAAAAATGCTTTGATAGATGGGTTTGGCTTAACTACTGATCAGTACAGGTTGAAGTTCAGAGACACCCAGAAAGCACCAGATCAAGATTGGGTAGACGTTGTGGATTGTGCTACTAAGGCTCTGGAGGGTTGGTTAAATGGCAGCAAAGTAAATGATTATCAAGGATTGTACAATCTCATCATGAGGGAGCAGATTCTTAATAATTGTCAAAACCAACTCTTACACCAGCACATGGTGGACTCTGATCTGACCTCTCCCCAAGAATTGGGAAAGAAGGCAGACAAATTGGTCAGAACCAGGATTAGGCCCAAGAACCAAGGTGGTGACCAGAAGAAAGATTCCACAAAGCCCAAAGAGAAAGGTGGGGAAAAATCCCCTGAAGGGCCCCAAAAATCCACTTCTGGGGGTGGGTCCCAAAATCCTTCCTCTTCCAATAGGAAACCCTATTGCCATGTGTGTAAGCAACCTGGCCACTGGAAAACTGACTCCAGTGTCGTACTTTAGAATTTGGGACCGCGTAGGAGGCAGGGCCCTACCCCTGTCTATCCCGGTATTAGCGAACCGCGAATGGTCAATGCGGTATGTACAAGTGCTTTGTGTAACGTTTTAGCTATGAATGCACTGTGTATACGCTATTATACATCACTACGTGGGTTCCATCTTGGAGCAGTGGCCATCTTATGGTTGCCCTCACATAGGCTACCTATTATGAAGTAAATACGGGCCTTTAGAGCACATGTACCTTCCTTTGACTTCTCTGTGACCTGGGCAGCTTGGCTCCGCTGCCCCAGGTCAGTCCGGTCTCACGAGCTCCCCGTCCCCCGGCCACATGTGATTAGCATCAGGGCTTGACACACCATAAAGCCTTTACATCAAACACGAGCCTCCTGCTAATCTCTTTCACACCTGACTGTTCCTGCTTTATGGCTTGTTTTCCGAACAGGAGATGCTCATGTTTATTGGGGCCTATCGATATCTGATGTGGGATCTGAGCCTTGCTGGGTAAATAATTGCGGGCTGGCTTAACTGGAATGTGGGATGGTCATCATGACTCTGCCTTTTCGTTTATAATGTATACATGTAATGGCCATATCGTAAACCAAGGAATGTGTGCCTGAAGCACGATATTTTTGTATTTAAGGAGAAGCCCGTTTCTGTGATTTTTAGCAGTCTCCTGAGAACATACACGCTGTTGTACTTCTAGGATACCTGTAATTGGTCTGCAGCCAATAAACTGATTTTGACTTCACCCAGAAGACTCTGTGTTTCTGTAGGTCTGAAACAGGAAGAACCCCGAAGTCATAGGGTGTGTTCCCCTGCACCGCTGGGCTTAAAATACCCAGCACTTCAGTTGGCGCCCAACTCGGCGCGATTTCAGCGGTACCGGTCCAAGCCAGAGGTTCGTGAGGAGCTTCGTGTGGAAATTCTGGAGGAAGGCCGCCACTTCATCGACCCCTGCATGTCGACGTGGTCCGAAAGTCTTTTCTGCGAGGTTCTCCGCGTCCCGACGGCTACGAAGGACTGCTGCCCTGATTAATCGCCCTGTTTTGGACCCTTGACGATTTTTTGGTAGAGCGAAACAATCGAGAGAGTCTTCTGGTGATGCCATCGATCATCAATATTCAGTTAAGTATAAGTGGAGCGTCTCCTAGTTTGAATTTGGTATCCTTCGGGATCATTTTTGATTTGGTGCTTGCAAGTCCCAAAGCCAGAGGACTCGTGTATTCACGAGACTATCATATTCGATAATCCTTTGACGTTTGAAACTAGACTAGTGAGCGAAGATGCCTGGTGCTAGTGTATTTGGTAATTGGTTTTGTTTAAGTTGTAGAAGGGATTTCCAGTTGGAGGATGCATGTCCGGTTCCTCCAATTGGAACTCCTACTTATGAGCTTTATGTAAAACATGGCGTGGTCCCCATTGCATATAATGAAGTATGGATCCGATACACCAGAAAGGACGGTGTTTTAAAATGGCCCCAAAATGGTAGTTTCGATACAGATATCTTAGATAATTTGGAAGTTAAATTGTTTAAAAAGAAAGCCGGCCGGCGATGTTTGATTCTTTCCGCCTATGGCGAAAGGAAGCCAAACAGAAGGAAATTAAGCTAGCGAAAAAGAATAAGAAAGAAAAAGGTATGTCAATGATGCAAGCAGCTGTGCAATTTAAAGAGAATGAGGAGGAACAAATGAATGAGCAATTACATAGACAGCGCAAACTAGGGATTGATAAATGTTACCCTGTTTTGTCACCCCTTGTGCAAGATGAGACAAAAGAGAAAGATTCCCTAATGTCCCATTTGCTAAGTTTGTCACCCCCGTATGCGCAAAATGCTACCGCGCCTCCACAGCCTGTAAATGCGCAGCCTCCAGTAAATATGCCGCAAGCCTTCCCACAGCCGCCAGCTCCTCCTCAGCTGGCTCCTACCCCTATAGTGCAGCCCTTTCAAGGGCCGCCAGTTTTGTTACCTGTTGCCCCCGCGCTTCCTGTGACTTTGCCTAGCACGCCAGCTGCCTCCTCTGGCACTCCTTCTTACACTACCCAGGTACCAGTATCTGAATCTGTGTTTCTTCCCTCTGTCTATCCCCCCGTTGTCGCTTCAACTTCTCCTTCAGCACGACAACGACTAGCTAATGTAGTGACTACTTTAATGTCGCCTCTCTTTGGGTCATCTAGTGCGACCCCTGGTTTACAACGTAAGCAATTGCGCAGTCAGCTGCCTGATCCTGAAGAGAAAATGGTATTAGATCATATGGCGCGTAGGTGGATTATTTTTTCTTCACTCTATGATGTGGAGTCAGTTGTTGACGTTTTTCACCAATGGGATGCCCCGAAACAGAGGTATGTGTTCGAGAAAATGTGTGAAATCCTCTGTGAGGAATTGGATGATCATGGCAGAGATCGAAACCCGCAGGAGTTGTGTCAAGTGAGATTCGATTTTGAAAAAGGTACGATTGTGGGCCCCGATATAAATAGAGCAGTTGTGATCTTATTATCTTTGAGGAATGATGATTGCCAGCAGTCGTTGTTTGAGCAGGATTTCCCTGTGGGGAAGAAGGTAAAAGCACGCCAATATCCAATGCGTGAGGTTCCTCCAATGTGGAGACCTGGTGATTTGGCTGCTAACCCACCTGTTCAGCCATATTTTCAGCGTATTTGGGTACATGTCCCTTGGAAACGATCCGAAGTGTTAGCGCTTAAGCAGACATTGCCTGACCCCCGTAAAAACCCTGCAGGATATTATAAGGAGTTATCATAAACTGCAGAATCGTGTGTAATGAATCTGGCTGACATAGACATGTTGTTTGGGAATGTTGTTTCACAGCCTTTATGGGGATCCATTCGTAAAGTAGATCACGCTGCAGAATTGGGTAACACATGGGCTAATATCATTGCTGCAGATGCTGGGCAAGTTGGTGGCGCGAAACCTGACCCTTTAGTAGCAGAACTCCCTGGTCGAATTATTACCTACATGAAAACTATAATACCCGCGATGCGCGTAAATTGGGATAAATTATCAGCATGTAAGCAGAAGAAAGATGAGACAGTGTCTGATTTCTTTACCAGGTTTGAAGAAACATTTATCGACCACAGTGGTCAAGACATGAGTACTGAAGGTGGCCAACGGTTATTTGTTGATAAATTTGTGCAGAATCTACTTCCCGAGTTGTGTAAGAAATTAAAAGACTCAGAAAGTTCTTGGGCTGTTTCCTCTTCAGCGCAAATACTGGCTACTGCACAGTATTATGAAAATAGAGATAAAGACGAAAAAGATAGAACAGACAAGAAAACGAAAGAACTGAAAATGAAGGTCCTTTTGCAGCAGGCCTATCCGCCACGTGGAGGACAGAATAATTATAGGCAAACACAAGGTGTCTATCACCAGCCCCAACAATTTCAGAATAATCAGCAAATGAATGGGTATTATCAACCACACATCCCTGTAGGTCCCAACCAATGTTCATATTGCAAAGAGGAAGTTCATTTCAAGTATAGTTGTCCTAAATTAATGCAGCGTAACAGTAATGCGTATGGCGCAAGAGGTAGAGGTGGTCAGCAAGCTCCTAGAGGTAGGGGGCGTGGAAATGTTCCCCAGAACGCGCGTCCTCTTCCGCCTCAAAATACCATAAACAGCTTTGATCAGCAAGCCAACGCGACTGGTAATACAGCTCAGTATTACAATAATGATTATTATGCAGAAGATGACAATGTAGAAGATAATGATTACTAGGACAGCCGTAGACAGAGAGAGGGAGTTGTTTCAGTGCCAGTGGATCAGAGCGGACCTTATGTTAAAGTAACAACAGCAAATGTAACGGAGCCCTTTCTGCTGGATACTGGTGCTGCAAAGAGTTCAATAATGCATTCAAAACTCCCTGGCGCGCCTTTGTCTGGCGAAATGAATGTTTCAGTAGGTTTTTCTGGCGCCCCAGTTAAGAACCCGATTTCTAGTCCTATGTCTCTTTCTGTTGGACCTTGTGAGCTAAAAGCACCTCTCATCCTAACAACAGGTTGTGGTGAGAATTTGTTAGGATTAGATTTGCTAAAAAGATTACATGCGACGCTATATTGTTCTCCTTCAGGAGTACAACTTACATTAGGTAAGAAAGTGATTTCCCCAATGTATTTATCTAAAAATGCAATGCCGCCTGAATTGTCATCCCTTCCGGATGTTCTGTGGGCTACTGGTCCCAATGATGTGGGTCTCTTGGAAATACCGCCATATGTGGTAACTTTAAAGGCCAATGTCAGATTGCCACGTATTCCCCAGTATAAGATCTCCAATGAAGGTCAGAAAGTGTTGTTAGAAATTGTCAGCGATTTGATTAAAAAGGGTGTAATTGAAGAGACAAGAGGCAACGTTTGCAATAGTCCGGTTTAACCTGTCTTAAAAAGAACGGACCCTTCACAGCCACCTGTTTACAGATTTGTGATTGAGCTTAGAGAGGTTAATAAGATTGTTGTGCCACAGGTTCCAGTTGTCCCTGATATAACTGCCTTGTTAATCATGATTCCTGCCTCCGCTGCATGGTTCTCAGTGATCGATTTAAAGAATGCTTTCTTTAGCATCCCAATTGCAGAGGAGAGCAGAGACATTTTTGGCTTCAGTTTAGGAGGTCGCAGCTTCCGCTTTAAACGCGCTCCTCAGGGCTACTGTGAAAGCCCATCAATATACAGCCAAGCTTTGAAAGCGCAGCTTGATGCACTTGTTTAACCTAGTGGCGCTATCCTCATTCAGTACGTTGACGATTTACTAATCGCCGCGGATACTGAAAAGATTTGCAAAGAAGCTACATTATCATTGTTGCGTCATTTGTCTGACTTCCATCACAAAGTGTCTCTCTCAAAATTGCAATATTGTCGACAAGAAGTGACCTACTTAGGTCATCTCTTATCGAAGGAGGGAAGGAAACTGACCCCAGAAAGAATTCAAGCCATTGCACAGTTGAGTGTGCCAAGAACACAGAGAGAAGTGCGTGCTTTCTTGGGCATTACCTCATACTGTAGGCATTGGATTCCCAATTTTTCCTTGTTGGCAAAACCTTTGTTAGCATTAACATGTAAAGACACACCAAATCCTATCCCATGGTCTGAAGAGTGTCAGAAAAGTTTTTTGGAATTGCGCAATGCATTATGTTCAGCTCCTGTGTTGGGTACCCCTGACTACAGCAAGCCTTTTACATTGTATGTTCACGAGAAAGATGGTTGCGCATTATCAGTGTTAACACAGTTTTTTGGCGACAGACCGCGCCCATGCGCATATTTTTCATCAACCTTGGACCCTGTAGCGAGGGCATTGCCAAGTTGTCTGAGATCCACAGCTGCCGCAGCTATGTCTATTCGACAGTCTGCTGACTAGTAATGGATAATACATTGATTGTTATGGTTCCACATGCTGTGGACACATTGTTAAACAGGACCAAGACGCAGCACTTAACTAGTGCGCGATTATCTGGATATGAGCTGACACTGTTAGCAAATCACATACACATAAAGAGATGCAACACGTTGAATCCAGCTACATTATTGCCAATTCCAATAGATCTAGATGAGATTGAGCAACATGATTGTCTGTTCAGAACAGAAGAAGAGACGAAAGGGAGAGTAGATCTCAAAGATACTCCCCTGACTGAGTGTGATGGTACCTTATGGGTGGATGGTTCGTGGTTCAAGCTCCCGAATGGTGATACAACTGCTGCATATGCTATCACTACTTTGCACACGATCGTGGAAACTGCACGTGTGCCACAAAATTCGGCTCAAGCAGCAGAATTGATTGCCCTTACGAGAGCATGCGTGTTGTCTGAAGGAATGAGAGTGAACATATATACGGATAGCCAGTACGCCTTTGGCGTGGCCCACAGTTTTGGGCGATTATGGAAGGAACGTGGGTTCCTGACTTCGCATGGAGCTAAGATTCAGAATGGCAAGTTGGTGAATGATCTCCTTGAGTCACTGACCCTACCGTTGCAAGTTGCGATTATGAAATGCAGTGCGCACAAGAAAATCACTGATGATGTTGGTCGTGGTAATGCGTTTGTTGATGAAGTCGCGAAAGAAACAGCAAAAGATGTGAAGACTCGAATGTATGTTGCAGGCCCTGCAAGATGGGTTGGTGATGTTGGAATGTGTGAAAACACAATAGAAAGTGTAAAGTCCCTTCAAGCTGAAGCCACAGAGAAAGAGTTGAGCAAGTGGAGAGAAAGTATGGGTAAGTTGGATGAGAATGGTTGTTGGGTTGATTTGTCAGAACATAGGCGATGGTTGTTACCTGATGCATATGTGCTTCCAGTGGTCACGATGGCACACGGAATGGCACATATCAGTACGAAAGGAATCTGTAAGTTATTGGCTCCAGTATGGCAGAATGCTGGAATTCCCAAGTGTGCAGAGAATGTGGTCAAGAATTGTATGGTGTGCTTGAAGTACAACCCTGGTAGGGGAACCCCAACTCCAGCTGGTCATTTTGCGCCTCCATCACATCCATTTGAAGTTTTGCAGCTAGATTTTATTCACATGGAAAGGTGCAACAACCTGAACTATGTATTGGTGGTTGTTTGCGCTTTTTCAAAATGGATAGAGGCCTATCCCCTAAAAGATAATACTGCTCTATCCACAGCCAAAGCCCTTGTGAAATAATTTTTCCCCAGGTTTGGAATGCCAAGAATGGTGTGGAGTGATAATGGGAGTGAGTTTGTGGGTAAAGTGATGAAGAATGTGTGTGAGGGACTAGGTATAAAGCAAAAATTTCATGCTGCAAATCACCCCCAATCAGCTGGATTAGTAGAGCGCTACAACGGCGCTCTAAAACTTAAATTGGCCAAAATCCAGGCGAGCACCGGTCTTAAATGGCCTGACGCTCTGCCTTTAGCACTCCTATCCACAAGAATGACCGTGCAGTCACGAGTGGGACTTAGTCCTTATGAGGTAGTTTTTGGCCGCCCGGCCAATGTATGGGGTGTGCCAAGACCTACGAAATTCAGTGAAATCGAGCATCCAGTACTGCTTGATTACTTGTATGATTTGACGGTTAAACTGCTTGTTTTACACCAACAGGTGCATGATACTCTCCCCCCGGCCTCTGAGGCTCCAGGACACCCTATCGACCCTGGCACGTGGGTCTTGGTGAAAAATTTCCAGCGCAAGAGCAACGATGAGCCTCGTTGGATCGGCCCTCATCTCGTACTCCTATCTACACGATCAGCTGTTCGAGTAAAGGGGAAGAAGAACTGGATCCACGGCGCCCACGTGAAAAGGATCCCTTTGCCTCTGCCGTATGACCAGTGGGTCCAGGAGGGTATCGCTGACTCTGAAACAGACACTGTACCTCGTTTTGTACCATTCAGTGATGCACGCATAAAAGGCACAACTTCAGCACAACAGAGTGACGACATTTTGCAAGAAACTGTGCCACCGTCAATTCGATTGGACACTACCGAGCCTGAACTCTTGTTTCAAGATCAAACAGTACCTGGCCGTCTCCACTACAATCTGAGACCAAGGCCTATGGACAAATAAATATTCTTTTCCTCACCTTTTTGTTTTTGATACCATAGCTCTCCCATCTGAAGGACTTTCTTGATTTTTGTTTTTCGAACCACCATCCGGGTTCAGCCGCAGGGTTGCGGTGCCAAGACTTTGGGGTACAGGCCGGAGACGTTAGGTCAACGGTTCTGGTTGGTCTAGGGCGTTCCCTGGACTGACAGGCGTACTCCTTAGCAGAAGAAACTCACCCGCCGCGAGCGGCACGATTAGAGGATGGAGTTTTTTAAGATGGAGAGACCCGCTGAGGAAATGAACTTTAAAGCAAGAATATGTAAAATAATGAAAAGCAAATGTTTTGTATTTTTATGCCTGTTTATACTATGTAGTATGGTAGTGTTTACTGTAGGATTTGTATTCTTCTCCTCTCAAGAGCCCATTACGCCCACTGTACAGCCTATACCTCCTTCTACTGTCTCCTTACACTCTTTTCACCCTTTGCCTGAACATGAACAAGCTAGACGGTCTGAGTTTGTAAACAACTCGTTTATTCAGCTCCTACACCAGCACCAACTAGTCATGAATACAACCAATTGCTGGGTGTGTGGTTTAATGCCACATACCATTAACAAGGGTATTCCATATCTAGTGCTGCCGTTTAGTTACAATGGATCGTCATGGGCATTCCAGACCATGTTTCTCTTTGCCCTAGATGCTTACTCCCCGCGACAACCGCGTTCCATCAGACCTAGCACCAATAATAAAGCCTTAATGAAAGGAGTTGCCGATATGAGCAGAGATATCGATGCATACTCATCTATTCCCAAGGAAGAATTGAGAGCTTATGTAGGGTGGAACGCGACGGGGTATAGTATTAGTCTGGGTGAAAGACAGCGAAATATTTCATCCCCAATCTGGGTTGTACCCCACATAGGTCGGTTCTGTTTGCAAGGTAATGGTCAGAATCCTAGAGCTCAACTGGGGAGAAGTGACTGTACTGAAATGTACACTTTCCCATCACAGTTTTCCCCTGCGTTTCTGGCTGCCAAGGGTACATATTTTGTATGCAATGACCGAGCATATACATGGTTGCCCCCTGATTTCTCGGGCACATGTTATATTGCAAATCTGCTACCGCCGACATTTACTGCTGCCTCTGACTATCACAAGACCAGAGTTGTGAGAGGCGTGATTAGTAAGGAGGATACTGCCGGTCAGGAAGCAGGAGACTTCTTCTTGGGTTTCTTGCCGTTTGGGGACCTATGGTCAATAGTAGGAACCTGAGACAACTGACTTGTGTGGTTGAATCCACTGTTAATGTTACGGCTGGTGCCCTTGGTAATTTGACAGCTGAGCTCCAAGCGGATCGCCTCATGACTTTGCAGAACCGCATGGTTCTAGACGTCATACTTGCAGACCGCGGTGGGGTATGTAAGGTTATCCAATCTAGTTGTTGCATTTTCATACCAGACAACGCTCCAACAGTTTATCAAGCCATCTCCAAACTGCATAAAATATCTGAGTCCATACACGTGGATAAATGAGATTGGTCACTGGTGGGGTGGTTCTGGGAACTGATATCTGCCTGGGGTTGGAAA
Source organism: Triturus cristatus (assembly GCF_964204655.1). Lineage (NCBI taxonomy): Eukaryota > Metazoa > Chordata > Amphibia > Caudata > Salamandridae > Triturus > Triturus cristatus. The sequence continues at coordinate 20,014,243 of NC_140581.1, forward strand.
GTTCTGATGGTCATTGGAATGATCTTAGCCATCCTTTTCCTGTTCTGTCTGTGCATACAGTGTGCTCCTGCGATATGTGGCCTCTGTGCTACATTATGTGTAAGGAAACCTGTATCGAGGGACGAGCTAAGTAATAGGATGATGCTACAGCAACATCTCCATGACTTCGTGAATATTGACCTAGACTCGGATTGAAATGAGTATAGTTATTGCCTATGTAAGGGCAAAAGGAGGGTCTGTCGTACTTTAGAATTTGGGACCGCGTAGGAGGCAGGGCCCTACCCCTGTCTATCCCGGTATTAGCGAACCGCGAATGGTCAATGCGGTATGTACAAGTGCTTTGTGTAACGTTTTAGCTATGAATGCACTGTGTATACGCTATTATACATCACTACGTGGGTTCCATCTTGGAGCAGTGGCCATCTTATGGTTGCCCTCACATAGGCTACCTATTATGAAGTAAATACGGGCCTTTAGAGCACATGTACCTTCCTTTGACTTCTCTGTGACCTGGGCAGCTTGGCTCCGCTGCCCCAGGTCAGTCCGGTCTCACGAGCTCCCCGTCCCCCGGCCACCTGTGATTAGCATCAGGGCTTGACACACCATAAAGCCTTTACATCAAACACGAGCCTCCAGCTAATCTCTTTCACACCTGACTGTTCCTGCTTTATGGCTTGTTTTCCAAACAGGAGATGCTCATGTTTATTGGGGCCTATCGATATCTGATGTGGGATCTGAGCCTTGCTGGGTAAATAATTGCGGGCTGGCTTAACTGGAATGTGGGATGGTCATCATGACTCTGCCTTTTCGTTTGTAATGTATACATGTAATGGCCATATCGTAAACCAAGGAATGTGTGCCTGAAGCACGATATTTTTGTATTTAAGGAGAAGCCTGTTTCTGTGATTTTTAGCAGTCTCCTGAGAACATACACGCAGTGATCTTTGACTTCACCCAGAAGACTCTGTGTTTCTGTAGGTCTGAAACAGGAAGAACCCCGAAGTCATAGGGTGTGTTCCCCTGCACCGCTGGGCTTAAAATACCCAGCACTTCACCAGTTGTCCAAAGAATGGCAATAAAGAAAATGTTCCTCCCATTGCAGCTCCAACACCTCCTGTTACTACTAGTAGTAATCCCCCAGGTGGTGGAAGTGTACCCAAAAACCTAGTTGGGCTTTCTTGGGGAACTCAGGTGGACTCTGACCTAGCCAGGTCCCCTACACAAGCAACTCTAGTCTGTGATGGTGGCATGGGGTTTGTCAACTTTACCATGACTCCCAGTATCCTGGGCAGGTACAGACAAGAGCCTATGATCAATGGTCAGAAGGCTGTGGCCTATAGGGACACAGGGGCTAGTGTCACCATGGTGACAAGGAAACTAGTGCCCCTACAACAGCTTTTACCTCAGTTTAGCTACCAGGTGACCAATATTGATGGAATTAGGACAGACCATCCCATGGCAGTGGTAAATCTCAGCTGGGGAGGGGTCACTGGCCCAAAGAGAGTGGCAGTGTCCCCAAACTTGCCTGTAGATTGTCTACTGGGGAATGATCTGGAAATCTCAGCCTGGGCTGAGGTGGATCACAAGGCCCATTTAAAAATGTTAGGCATCTCTGGGAGAGTGGAGGAGACCCTGAGGGCCTCACCTCCACCCCAGGAGAAATTAAGGGGAATGAAGCCCGAAACTATGGATCACTCCACCCAAACAGAGAGCATAGGACGTGAGGAACAGTCCTCCCCCCACCAGACTAAAGGTAAGGTCAGCTTTCTAAGGGAACTGATCCTGCCCCTTGTGAAGTAACTACCCCTGAAGTGGTTAGGCCTGTCCTGGCCACAGCTCTGATGGCAGGGGATCCTTCCAAGGTGGTACCCAGTCTGGAGCAGGTATCCTGCCCCTCTCTACCCTGCCTCAGTCAGCCCAGGGCTGCAGAGGTCAGGGAGGTCAGGGAGGTCAGGGGACCCTTAATGGGCCCCTGTCAAGAAGAACCCCCTCATCAGCAGATTAGGGACACCCAGCAGAGTAGTTCTAGCCAGGTGAATATTCCTCTACAAACTGAGGGATCCCCCTTACCCCTAGGTACAGGTACCCCCCAGATGGACTTTGTTGGGCACAGGGAAACCTGGAGTACAGTTGCCCCAAACCTTCCAGTGCCCTCCACTATTCCAACCAGAGGGACCCAACCCCCAGCAGTAGGCAGCCAGAGGTTGACCCTTAGGGCCAGATATGACACAGTCATGGACAGAAAGGCTTCCATGGTGACCAGTGACCTGAGGAGGTTGAGACCACCCCAAATAGGGCCTCACTTAGACTCAGACACCCCACCAGCCTGCTTCTGTACCAAAACCCAATACAGGTAATTTCCCTAGACTTTGGAGAAACTCTAAAACCCCTTGGGGTAGGATTTCCCAAGTGGACCATGAGACAGGGAGCAACCATGCTAGTGCAGGCTCTTCCTTATATGGCCACTCAGGAAATAAATGCTTATCTGGACAAGGTTAGCCTTATCTCCTTTCGTTTGGGGTGGGTTATGTACGAAGGTGGAATCTGACTATATGGTTGCCCCCAACATTTTGCCTGGTGTTTGGATGGTTTTTGACTAGTCTGGCTAGGATCCTGCTATCCAGGACCCCAGCCTATCTGCTTCCTCCCTAAAACGATGTGAGTACCCTAGGTACAACCCAATTGGATACTGAGGATACCCTGTCAGCTCCTTGTTGATGGTACCCTAGGTACCCAGGGCATGGGTACCTCAGAGGCCTACCAGGGCTGCAGCACTTATTGTGCCACCCTGGGACAGCCATACCAACTGACACCACCAGACCACTACTGTAGTCTGGGTAAGGTGGTGCTTGCACCCCTTACAGGGATACAGGTACCCACCTATTTACAACACATATACTCTCATAGGTCACCCCTATAGCATGCCTTGGTAATCCTACAAGGCAGGGTGCTGAGGTATGTGTGAGGGGGGACCCCTACCTGAGTAGGGCCCCTCTGCAACCTTTGTAAAACCATTGCTGGGTTGTTTGTAGTGTAGCCATACCATATACTCTTAACCGCATTATAAGTCTATCGCGATAACGTGATAACTTGAGAATGGCTACACAGAACCATATCGTGTTTGATGTCAAACATGTAGGAATCATACCCCCAGTCCAGCCATGGGCATGAGGATATGATTCCCCCCTGCTAGAGGGGCGATATGGGAAAAGCGGCAGAATTTAGACACCAATTTAAAAGTGCACACGCAGTACAAAATGGATGCTACCAGCCACCCACACGTCTCTGACTGCCTGTTGCTGGGGAACACCCCAGCCTCGACAGCTGGACAATAGGGCTCCTGTGACAGGGAGGTGCCAGCACCTCCCCAGACAGGATATGTGAATTGGAACTAGGTGGGTGCACCATAGGATGCCTTTCAGAGTTGCACGTAGGCTGCTACAGCGCCTACATTCTGCATACACTGCCTGGAACCGGTTCAGGGGCATCCTGCCCCTCACCCAGGTGGGAAACACACAAAGGGGAGAGGGTGTAGCCACCCTTTCCCGCCTCACCACTCATTGGTGGACACTACTCTGGACACTCCCCTAATCTTGGGGATAAAGGTGAATAACGATGCCCCAGAGCCTCAGATTAATCTTGGACTTCACAGACTTGACCTTCGACGAGCTGCTGCCCAGCTGACTGAAGAAATCTCCCTTGGGGTAAAGGAGTTACCCCCCTGCTTGGCAGGCACCTGAAACACTGCAATTGACCTGGTTGGAACTTTGCTGCTCCCCCAGACTTCGTCGACCTCCAGCAACCTTGAGGTGGGTTTCCCAAGCATCACAGAGGCCAGTGAGTGTGCACAGCAAGTCTGAGCACCATGGACCGCATGGGTGCCGAGATTCCCAATACCCCAGGACACCAGCCACCTCTTGCATAGCACACGACCCTGACCAGTGGGGAAGTTGTGCTTTGGCCCATGATTGAGTCAACTACTCAGCAGCAATTGTGCCAAAGATCAGCGCCCTAGCTCCCTCCGGTGGCCCGTGGGCTCCGTTTTTCACACTCCAAATTGCTGCCACCTGCAGTCCCTTGTCTTTCAACTGGTGGGCCCTAGCCGAGGTCAATCTCGACATTTAAGAGTTCCCCTAGTTGCTCCAGGCCTGCTCTACAGTCTCTCCAAAAGAGACCTCTCACAGACCTCGTGGGTCTGCATCAGTAGCTGATTTGTTCATCTTGTGTGTGTTGCAGTTGCCAAGGCTTAGTGGATCCAATCCGGACACTAACACTGCAGGGACCCTTATCTGGCGTGGGACAGTTGCTGTCCAAAAGCTGGCCTTCCTTGAAGCCTCCCGAAGCCCGTGACTGCAGATCCAAGCTACACCTCTTTCCACTTGAAGCACCCGACACTGAAGGGCTCTTTCCTTTGAGCTCCCTGGTCACTGTGCCGTGACCCAGACTCTGTCCCCTCTGCTTTCAGGTTCCTCTCTACAAGATCTACAACTTCATTCTTCACGACATCATCGACGCTTTTGGCTAGCAGCAGTTTTGTACATTTTCCCATTGAAAATCAGCCCGCGACCCGACATCGAAAACGACCTATGCACCCGGCTTCCCTGGGGCAGGTAACAGTGGTACCTCGGTACTCTCGTGGTAGTGGGCTCCTCAAAGGCTTAACTCTAAGCCCTTGACTTTGAACTCCTGCTAGAAGTGTCCCTAATCTTTTAAAATCAAACCGCGACATTCTCCATAGGCTGTAATGGAGATCCCGATAGCAGCTATTTCCACTGCACGCGCCTCCCGTGGGTCCCCTTCCTCATCACCTGGGGTGGATTCTTAAGGGGCCAGCGATCCTAAATGCCCTAGGCATTGTCTGTAGATTTGTCGTGGTTCTTATACCACTTTTTTAATATATGGTTTGGTCCCCCCCTGGGGCCCTGTGATTCCAGTGCTATTTATTGTATCTATAAATGCTTGTTTGAATTGTAACTATACCTCTAGCCTCATAAAGAGACTTGTGGTATTCTGTCTAGAATAAATACATATATTTTATATATATACCTGTGTGGACTACTCTTTCATTTGGTCATTCAAGAGGTTATCTATGGTAAAACAATAAGCTTAACACTCCTTCAAGACTTAGCCTGAAGGCTGCTCTCCACAGCTACCACTAGGATAGCTTTCATTAAAGGTTGTCTTTTAAACCTATCACCATAAGAGTCGAATTGGACTGGTACAAGGTGGCCACTATAACTAGTGACCAGCATATGCCAGGCCAACTTCTCACAGGGCCAACATAGGAAGGTCCAGATTCCCATAGGTACTCTCTGGCTTCTTTTGCACAACCTTAAGGTCAATCAATCAATCAATCAAAGCATTTATATAGCGCACTACTCACCCGGAGGGTCTCAAGGCGCTAGGGGGGGGGGTCCGCTACTGCTCGAACAGCCAGGTCTTGAGCTGCTTCCTGAAGGCAAGGTGGTCCTGAGTCAGGCGGAGGTGGGTCTTGGAGGGAGTTCCAAGTCTTGGCGGCCAGGTAGGAGAAGGACCTTCCTCCTGTGGTGGCTCTTCGGATGCGGGGGACGGCGGCGAGGGCGTGGCGGGTCGATTGAAGCTGGTGTGTGGGAGCGTAGAAGTTGAGGCGGCTGTTGAGGTATCCTGGGCCTTGGTTGTGTAGGGCTGTGTGTGCGTGGGTGAGGAGACGGAAGGTGATTCTCTTTGACCGGAAGCCAGTGCAGATCTCTCAGGTGTCCGGAGATGTGGCTGCGACGGGGGATGTCCAGGATGAGTCGTGCTGAGGCGTTCTGAATCCGCTGGAGTCTCTTCTGGAGTTTGGCGGTGGTTCCGGCGTAGAGGGAGTTGCCGTAGTCCAGACGGCTGGTGACGAGGGCCTGGGTGACCGTCTTCCTGGTCTCAGTGGGGATCCACCGGAAGATCTTACATAGCATGCGCAGGATGTTGAAGCACGACGAGGAGACGGCGTTGACTTGTCTGGTCATAGAGAGGGAGGAGTCCAGGATGAAGCCCAGGTTGCGTGCGTGGTCTGTTGGTTTGGGTGCGCTGCCCAGGGCGGGGGGCCACCAGGAGTCGTCCCAGGTGGAGGGTGAAGATCCCAGGATGAGGACTTCCGTCTTGTCCGAGTTCAGTTTCAGGCGGCTGTTCATCATCCACTTGGCTACGTCTGTCATCCCTTCGTGTGGGTTGGCTCTGGCGGTGGCGGGGTCGTTGGTGAGGGAGAGGATCAGCTGGGTGTCGTTGGCGTAGGAGATGATGTTGAGGTTGTGTTGATGTGCGATGGCTGCGAGGGGGCTCATGTAGACGTTGAAGAGGGTTGGGCTGAGCGAGGAGCCTTGAGGAATGCCGCAGATGACTTCGGTGGCCTCTGATCTGAACGGGGGAGGCAGACTCTCTGTGTCCTTCCGGCAAGGAACGAGATGATCCATTCCAGTGCCTTCTCCTGGATTCCGACGTTGCTGAGGCGCTGCACTAGGGTACGGTGGCAGACAGTGTCAAAGGCCGCGGAGAGGTCTAGGAGGATGAGGGCCGCTGTTTCTCAGTTGTCGAGCAGGGCTCGGATGTCATCGGTGGCTGCGATCAGGGCGGTCTCGGTGCTGTAGTTGGCCCGGAAACCAGACTGCGAGAGGTCGAGGGATCTGTTCGTCTCGAGGAAGGCGGCCAGCTGCTTGTTGACGGTCTCCTCGATGACTTTTGCAGGGAACGGGAGCAGCGAGATGGGGCGGTAGCTCTTGAGGTCGGTTGGGTCAGCTGATGGCTTCTTTAGTAGAGCGCTGAGTTCGGCATGCTTCCAGCTCTCTGGGAAGGTAGCGGTGTCGAAGGAGGTGTTGATGATGTCCCGCAGGTAGGGTGCGATGACAGCGTCGGCCTTGTTGAAGACGTGGTGAGGGCAGGGGTCGGTCGGGGATCCGGAGTGGATGGAGTTCATCGTGCGGACGGTGTCTTCGGTGCTGATCGGGGTCCAGGCACGGAGGGTTGTGGTGGGGGGTGGTGGTTCAGTCATGGCGTGCGTCGGTTGAGTGCTGAAGCTGTTGTGTATGTCCGCGATCTTGTTGTGGAAGTAGGAGGCGAGGGAGTTGCAGAGGTCTTGTGAAGGGGTGATGTTGTTGTTTCCGGCGTTGGGGTTGGAGAGCTCTTTAATGATGTTGAAGAGTTCCTTGCTGTTGTGGGAGTTGTTGTCCAGTCGTTCCTTGAATGCAGTTTTCTTGGTGGCGTGGATCAGTTGGTGGTGTTTTCGGGTGGCGAGCTTGAGGGCAGTCATGTTGTTCTGCGCCAGGCTTTCTCGAGGGCGCGGCAGTTCTTCTTGGAGCTCTTGAGTTCGTCGGTGAACCATGGGGCTTTCTTGCTGCCGGGTCTGCTAGGCGGGGTCTTCAGAGGGGCGAGGTCGTCTGCGTAGGTGCAACAGAAATAGTTTATCAACAGAATAGTTTATCAAAATATTCAGATGAATATTCTCTGCTAAAAGTAACATTTAAGTCCCATTGCCTTTTCGGTGGTCCATGTTGGCATAGTCTACAGTTTTGAAACTCGTCAAATTTCCCTAAAGCTATCACACAAGCAGAGTATTTCAACTTCAATTACTTCCATGAATGATTTTAAGAGTGTCAGCATTATGAACACAATGGGCCTGATTGCGATGGTGGTGAACCCGTGACCGGCAGGCTGTCGGTGGTGGGTTCACGGCCATCTTAAGGCTAATTACCGCCCGCCAGATTGTGATGGCGGGCAGTGTGCCGGTGAGCGGTAAGCCACGGGTCCGACAGAGGCAATTGTTATGATTGCCTATCGGACCACCCGCATCCTCAGAATGGTGGCAGTGCCTAGGAGGCACCGCCCACCGGATTAGGATGCTAGATCCCCGTCAGCCTTTCCAAGGTGGTACCCCCACCATGGACAGGCTGGCGGGGAGTGAATATGGGAGCCCATTGCAGGCCCCCGTGCAGGGTCAGTTCGTTACTACACTTGGGGGGCACCTATGGTGCCCCCTACATTTCCCTGCACCATGTGTCAGGCACCGCATGGTGCCTGGCACGTAGTGAGGGAAATATACAAGGTGCATTTTTAACATTGCTGCAGGTGTTGCAGGTAGCTAGCCGTGGTGGCGGTCGCATCCTAATTCCATGTGTAAGGCTGCCACCTTATAGGTGGGCGGGTCCAGTCCCCTACACGATGGTAGACAGACTGAAGTTCGTCCGCCACAGTAATGAGCCCCAATATATTCAATATGGAGAGGTGAGTATTACAAGAAATAACCCATGGCCCTTGGCAAAGCTGTTCGATACTGATAAGATCATTAGACAGGTTGAGTGGGAAAGGGGTTCTTGTTTATCCACATGAAGGGCTGCCATAATCGTCCTGGCTATAATGCATTTAAAGCTCTTGGTGCATGTTTTTATTAACTGCTAATTTCACTAGCCCATGTATTAAAAGCAAGCACCTATTTTCTTCCTGAGTTATGGCTGTATACGTCTTATATCTAGACACAAATTCAGCTTCAAAATGAGGTATAGATTTCTTAACATTCAGGAATATAGCCCAATGGGCTGGAGTTGCAATTAAGACTAACAGCTTTATTTAGGCAATCATCACAGATTGTATTTGTTTTAATTGTCAAATTTCTCAATACCTCTACTTTCTTCAAGCCAGCTGCATTGGGCCAGGTGACTTTGCTCCTAGAAACATTACTTTGGGCCTGAGTTTTTTTCCCATGAATTTCTGGACGTCATCTAACTAACATTTCTGGTGTTGTAAGGGTTATTACTTGGAGTAGATATATGTCCACCAAAAGGAATAAGTCCACAAAGTGTTCAGGTTAATACAAAGTTTGCATATTTCAAACCAGGGTCAAAACATGTTAGATATGGTACAAAGCAGGTTTACCTTAGGAAAATAATTAAAGTATTTAGCCATACCAACACTTTTATAACAGTAAAAAACATCACTACAAACAGCACCACAATCAATTCCCAAATATCAAGATAAGAGAACTGAACATAAGATTTAAAAAAATGTATAAATAAAAAGGCACTAAGAAACAGAATGGCTTCTTTGGCTGAAGTATACTGTGTCCTAGGTACAAGCTGAGACTGACCATGACAAACCTGAGACGGACAAAGTTCAGTGCATCGACTGAGTCAAAATGTTTACCTTTTGACATTAGGCATGAATAAAGTATTCAATGGTACCCTCCATCTGTTAGGGTGGCAGAGGTAATTACCTCAGTCAACCTGGTCAAACTACTACCCATCATATTTTGTGATTGTCACAAACCCTGTCATGCCTTTGTACCTCTGAATGGGATTTCACGATGGGTAACCCAACAAGACATGAGATATCAAACATTAACAGACAAACTGCAGAAGCTGCATACAGAAAACATACCTAGAGGACATGTAGTAAATATTTACTTAAGTAAGGTCATGAAACTCATAACATTACATCTAGTGCTTAGTACCCAATATGCACCACTACAAAACTACACATTTTTTTAAAATATACAGAACTTAATGTGGCTAAGAAATTGGTTATAAAAAATAATATTGCAATATACGCACCCAACATCACAATATACATACCTACCTCACCAAAGAATGGGGCACAATAGGCCAGAGCCACTGTGCTGCTATTATTCTAAAAAATAACCTCATGTTCCCTATCAATACGCTACATGGAAGCCTCCTCAAATTACAAATATGATAGAAGACAAAACACAGTATCTGAAAGTATTACATCTAAACTCAAATTGTGTTACTCATTAACACCAATCAAAATCAAGCAAGATGTCAAGGCAATCACTTATACCTTGGAAGAAACATGTAACTCTAAAAATGATAAGGAAATATAATATCTACCATACAATAGTGATTGTATGTCCTTCGACAAACAATAAAGGAATAGTGAAAGAGAGAACAGTCTGTGACAAGAGTTTCCTCCCTCATTACCAATTGTTTCCTCAGCATACCTTATTCATACAACTTTACAATTCCTGCCATTCCATTTCTATGGTGCAGAAAATATTGAATGACATCAAGGACAAAGCTACAATGTACAAGAGCATTCTATAGCAATATATATAATGTCAACTACAATGACAAAAATATCAACATTACCCGTTTCCTTCATTTCGAGGTGACACTGAAAATCCTTGTCATCTCCATCTGCAGTGCTGCCCATGCCTCTATAGGAAACATAATCCCAAGCCTCAGTGGAAGCATTATCCCTTCTCATGAGGGATCATAAGGATTCCATCAAGGAGAATACAGGGAATGAGGCTCAAGTGCAAAACCATTTTATTGTGCCGCATACACAAAGAAATACATGGAAAGATTGGAGACCGTAGAGGACCAGTTGTAGGTTGCTGGCCTGCATTGAGATGGTCAGGAACAGTATTTTCAGCCAGGCCGGGTCATTTAGAGCTAACACTGTACTTGCTGGTTCCCATAAGAAGGCTCATATCTAACAAAATCGCACCTAACAACTTTCTGTTTGTTGTATTGCTCTACATCTCTCAGTGTGTCACTATTCCATTGTTCGCATTTGTTCTTTTTGTTCCTTTCCCAGCTTGTGTATTCCTTGTTCCTTTTGTATCCTATTGTTTTCCCTCAGCCTTGTTCCTGATCTCCAGGAACGTTGGGTGGCTGCCTGTTCACAAGTGTGTTTACTGGCTGCTTCTGGGTCTCAGAGCCTTTCCTGGTTCATTCTGGGGTTATTATTGCCATCTCCGCTGAAGTTCCTGGTGATTCCACACTGTCTTTCTGTTCCTATTCATTCCATCCTTATTTGTACTCCCATTTGTATTGTTCAGATACGTTAATCTTTATTATGCCATTTGTTCTTAGAGGACATTTCTGCCTTGACCCTAAAATCCCCCACTACACGTCCATTGGCTCTTGACATGCAGAGGGATTCTCCTGTGAAAGTTCTTCACTAATGCAGTGTGTTCACTATCTCACCTTCCCTTACTCCTATACCACTATTACCCTGCTCCAGAGACACTAGAAAGTTACTCAAACTATAGCACTTTTTTGGACATTGGTAGAATATTGTCTGATCTAACGCCTTGGTCTCTCTTGCAGGAATGCACACATTCCTGACAGGAAGACCTTAATGACCATCCTGGGTCACACACACCCACTGTGCCCACCCCCCACAACCACTATATTTAATAATGGACAGTACTGCCCTAGCTGCTGTAATAACCACTGGCATAGCATTTGTTGTGCAGCTGTGTAAGTCCACACCTGTAACCACATATTTTGGTAACAGGTTGGTTTTGAAAAGGATAGGGTAATACTTGTAGGTGGAGGAATGTTGAGGGTGCAGCCACCAGTGTTATTGGCATGACAAGAAACCTGCAGGAGTGTAAGCTGGGCCACATTGTTGATCTCCGAATAGCCTAGAAACATCTCTTGATCGCCAAAATGTTATCCAGTGGGCCAGAATGATGTCTTGAGCATCAACTGAGTGAGATAACACTACATTCTAGCATGGTGCAGGATGCCCTAACAAAACTTACTGCTGCAGTGTCAGAATTAGCATCCTCTTTCCATGAACAAGCACCATCTGCTGCCAGTTGCAAATTTGAAACAGACCCAGCTAGCAGCAGCTAGATTTATTCAGTGATCCTTAAGAAGGGCATGCATCTGACCCTGCTGAGAGCATCACTAAGATACCCATTAGTAAGAGAGGTAGAAAGTGATGCCCTGCTGTGACGCTCTGGACAATTCAAATGATCCACCTAATAAGTATGCATTTGCCATCTACTTGTGGACTGAAGTCAACAAAAAGCTCTAAATATGATTCCATAACTAACCAGGCCAGTGGAAAAGTCATATTTACATTAAATAATAAGGAAAACAACTTTTAGAAAGGTTCATTTCCCTTGCCTAAAACTCATGAAAGCTAGGTTACATGAGCCTTACACCTGTCACTCAGCTGGTGCCTTCCCTGAATGAGGTGAAGAGACAAAGGCCTGGGTGTAGGGTGTTTTTTTGTTCCTTTGGTAGGATGTACATTTCAGCTGTGCCTGCAGACTTAATTTATTTCAAATGGGCCTCCCCTGAAACAAGCAGATGTCAATGGACACCTGGACAGGCCCCGTCTTTTGTACTCTGAGTTAGGCAGTCACAAACCCCAGTGGGTTGAAGCTTCACCCAGAACAGGTTTGCAGTAGGGTGAAACTAATTTCACTGGCCTCACTTCTGGTTGGGCACACAGGCACAAATTGAGGAGGGTTTCACCATTTGAGGTTTTATATGTGAGGGTTACTTTCAGATTGGTTGCAGTTTGGCAAACAGGAGCTGCTGAAAATGATGTGCTGCTGCTGGCACCAGGCCTAATGATGACTGTTTCAAAATGTGCTTTGAATGGGCTGGATGCACAACAGCTTGAGTTTGAGTGGAACTTTTGTGGGAGTGTTTCTGGGTGGCAATGCTCTCTTCACAAAACGACACGGCCCCCTGGCACAAACTCCTGGGATGATGCTCTTCTCCCTGGTTGGTTCTGTTGAGAGATACTTTTGCTGCCTTTGTTTCTCCAGTCCTGCTTCCAAGAATCATCTAGTGAGGATATTGACAATCTAAGCTTCCCAATTCCTAATGGCAACATTCTGATTTTCACATAATTTCTTGTTTTATGAATTATAAAAGGAATAAGTTCCTTTTGCCTCATGCATTGCAGTGCTTTGTCAGTCCTGTGGGTATGTTTCTCGCTCCAGACCCTGTATCTTTATATTTCTTGAGATAGTCTGTTTCCAGTTCTTGCTTAAGTTCCTGGTAGTTCAAGTCTTCTCCAGCTTTCTCCTGTTACCTGGAGGTTCGGCCACTATTCGCTACCTTCTTTGTCCCCCTGGAGCCTTGCTGCCATTTAGGAGCTTTTTCATCCATCAGGGCTCCTTCTGGAAGGCACCATCTGCTTGGGTTATACCAAGTGTTGACGCTATTGTGGCTACTTGAAGAAGTCGCCCATACCTCTGGCAGACCAGGGCTATTAAACCCTGGGAGTCCTGATCATCCTGAAGTCAGAAGCCCCTTTCCAGGCAAAACTCCCCTTACAGCAAAAGTACATAGGGTTATTCCAGGGAACTTCTATCCCAATAGTTAGGGACGGGCCAGGATTATACCCCCCCTTAAGCAAGTACGAGGCATATATGTTGTATATCCTGGCATCCTCCTCAGAACACTTTCTGGACTCACTGAAGATCAGAAGAAAACTGAACTTCCTGTCTGTGACCTATAATGAGCCCTAAAAGTCTCGACCGGCTCCATCTTGTGCACAGAACAAAGAAGTAGACCCCAGCGGTCCTTAGGCTGACCTGAGTCACAGGCACACAGGGACAAGTCTGAAGAGGCCTTTTGTGCAACTGCCGACCTTACCAGAAGCAGCTAGATCTGCCCTGTTCCTTCAAGTGCTGTTGCTGAGGTCCTGGCTGAGTCTCCTTGGCAGCAGGACCTCATAGAGAATTGATCTTGACTCATGGAGCCCTCATTAACTACAGCCTGCAACCTTGCCGCATTGACTATTTTTGAGCTACAAAAAAGTAACCAACTGTGAATGTAGAACAGATCTTGACCAGGTAAAGGTCCCAAATGTATATGGTCAGGGAAAGTATTTAGGACCAGGTCACGTGATGTCACTGACCATGTAATGAGAGATGTAATATGTGAGGTCATAAGCAGTGCATTGGGGGGGCGTAAGTAATAGTTAGCTCAACTAACTATAACTGCAGAGTGAAATCTGAGCCGAACTATAACATCCATTTAACGTTTGATTTTGTCAGTGAATTTGTGAGGTATATTTAAATTCTATTTCCTAATCATAAAGTTCATGTAACATTTGGTTTTTAAGTGAATTTCGATTGTTTTTCACATTCTATTTCCTAACTATAAAATTCCTGTAACCTTTAGTTTTTTCAGTGAATTTCTATTTTTTTCAACTAGTAGTCGTGTTTGGAGAGTGGTGGAGAAAGGGAGCGGGGTCTCCAACCAGCTCTCAGGAATCACGCAGACTTACTGAAGGTAACAGGAGGGCTTGTTGGCCTCCCAAGGGCCCTCACCATCCAAGGGGACTTCATCCCCCAACCAGTGGTGTGCCAGGAGTTGTGTTTGCAGAGTGTTGGAGAAAGGGGACAGGCTTCCAACAACCTCTCAGCAATCCCACTGTGTAGGAGTTACTGAAGGCAACAGGAGGGATAATTGGCTCCGTAGGACCCTCAGGAGGTACGGGGACTTAATCCTTTAACCAGTAGTAAGCCAGGAGTCATATTTGCAGAGTGTTGGTGAAAAGGGGCGGGACATCCGACATCTTGTTGGGACATCTCTTTTTTTTCTTTGTATTCTTATTTGTTCCTTGTGTTAGGGAAGGGGGGCATGTGGCCCCATTCCCTAGTCCGATTTCAGTCTGGCAGATCCCATCCTCCGGTACCAGTACACAAGGAGCCTGAATGCCCTTACAACCCCTGCCAGCTCCCTGCCTCCTGCGGGACCCGGCAAAGTTTGATACACAGAGAACTGCTAAACATGCAGCTCCTTGTGTGTCAAAGCAATTCTCATCTGTTACCTTGCCCACATGTCTGTCAGCAGGGATACAGAGGACACCTTATCTCTCAGCACTAGGAACACAGTTCCCACTTGCTGAGAGCAGAGTGTTTGCTCTGAATTGGCAAGAGCTGTCAAAGCTCCCACCAAGTCAAAGTAAAATGCTATGTCCCGCTATGGGCACCCCGGACCATAGCAGGAGCTGCCCCTGGTGGCCCCAGGGCCATTATTGGCTCCATGAGGGGGACCCTGTGGCCATCCTCTTTTCTTGGATTTTGCACTGGCAAGGTGGTGATCCCTGAGGTGTGAGTGGGCCAAGTTGAATTACCACACCCATATTTGGGAATACCTCAGGGAGGTGGTAGTTTCCAGGACTGCGGGGGGCAGTCTGCGTGGCCCCCTTGCATTAAGTGCTGCAAGTCCTGGGGGAGGTGGTGGTCCCCGGGGCTGTGGGGGTCCTCGCTGTCTCTCGCACCCAATCTTAAGAAAGCCCTAAGGAGTTGGCCCCCCACATTGTTATCATTGTTTGTCCCAGGGAGGTGGTGGTCCCACTGGCATTTCTAAAGCCATGGAGGGGGCCCCATGATCCTCCTTTCTTTATTAGGATAACGCCGCATGCCCCAGGATTTGGCCAAACTTAGACTCCCTCTAAAAGATGAAAATTTGCAGCAAAATTGAATTTAAAAAATGCTTTTAACCCCCAGTGGGATGGATTTTGCCCAAATCGCAAAAAACTCACTTTCTGGACCAACATCTAGCTTTCCGCCAAATGTGGCGTGATTCCGTTCAGTGGTTCAGGCTCTAGTCATGTTCAAAATCCCTATGGGAAAATGCATTGTTTTGGGAAACCCCCTTATTTCGCAACCACCCGCTTGATGGATCATTCCAAACTTTTAACACACTAGCTGAACTGACTGTAGCACAAGTTTATAACACGTTGTGAAGATTCATAAAGCAGCACAAAAGTTATTGTCAAAACAAAAACACTCTTCCGATGGAAACAAGGTTCTAACAGCTTATATATATATATATATATATATATATATATTACCTACTGGCGGTCGCAAGTAGGTAGTTATAGTTAGGACCACGTTTCCATAGGAAATCCGCAACATTTTATTTTGAATAACTTTGGCGCCGGTCGACGAATCCTCGCGAATTTTTCAAAATAAGTGGGGCGCTATGCTCCGCTCCTACCCTGAAAGTCTCGGGGGGATACGTCAAGCGGGGGCTGAGATAAAAGGGGGGTCCCAAAACGCGTTTTTCCCATGCATTTTTCCATAGGACCTTTAGACAGGGCTACAGCCCGAACGGCTGAACAGAATTACTAGAAATTTGGCAGAGAGGTAGTCCTCAGGTCAAGGAAGTGCCTTTTGTAGGTTTGGTGTAAATCTGTTCAGTAGATTCTGAGAAAATAGCCTTTAAATCAATATATATATCTGAGCCAGCTTACGGTGCGCTTACGGTACGCTTACCGTACGCGTACGGTGGCGTGCGCGAGCGCGATTCTGATTGGCTCTTAGATCTTAGTAAACATTCGAATCGGCCGAAACCAGGAAGCGGCGGCCGCCATTTTCTCTCTCGCACTGAGAGTGATGTTCAAAATATAAAGCCCAAAAACATATAAAGGGGCTGTTTAGACAGCTCCCACACACATAGCAATGTTGAGGGAGTCCCCAAAGATCCCCCAAGGCCAAAAACGGAATTTTTATTTTTTCGCTAATTTCGCGGATTACGCTTACCGTAGGCGTACGGTAAAAAATTATAAAAAAAAAAAATTATCCACACACACTCTCCCCACCCCGTGTGCAATTGGTGCATGGCTTATTAATAATGATTTAAACTAAAATATTTAAAAAAAAAATAATAAAAAAAAAAATTATCCACACTCTCTCCACCCCGTGTGCAAATGGTGCCCGAAGGGCACCATTTGTGCATGGCTTTTAATATATACGAAAAATTAAAATATTACCTTTCAAAACGAAGTGCATCATATGTCCTCCATGTGCGCACGGTGCGCGAAGCGCATCGTGCGTACATGGCCCATCTAGCGTAACGTGGGCACGCGGTGCGCGTAGCGCACCGCGTGCCCACCGTGCGTGCACGGCACTAACTGCGTAAAGTGGGCGCGTGGTGCGCGAAGCGCACCGCGTGCTCACTGTGCGCGCACGGTGCGCGAAGCGCACCGTGCGCGCACGGAACGAACTGCGTTAAGTGGGCGCGCACGCCACGAATGGCGTAAAGTAACTTAGCATTTAAAAAAAACGTACAAATTCACTGAAAAAACCATAGGTTTCACACACGTTATAGTTAGGAATTAGCATTTAAAAAACCTTGCAAATTCACTGAAAAAACCATAGGTTTCACACATGTTATAGTTAGCGGAAATTTTACTGATAAAAAACCAATGAAATTCCCCCGTTATAGTTAGTGCAGGCAACTATAACTCACGCGACCGCAATCTTCTGCTGATGACATATGTGTCTTTATGAAAAAAAAAATATTTGTAATATATGTATAGCTAGAGATGTATGGAAGAAGACATGGGCAAATAAGTGTCTAAATACAGTATTAGCATCAGCAGAGGATTGCGGTCGCGTGAGTTATAGTTGCCTGCACTAACTATAACGGGGGAATTTCATTGGTTTTTTATCAGTAAAATTTCCGCTAACTATAACATGTGTGAAACCTATGGTTTTTTCAGTGAATATATATATATATATATATATATATATATATATATATATATATATATATATATATATATATATATCAAAAACCGCAAAGGTAGCGAACTCGCTACCGTTAGCCCTCCCCCTACTCACTTGTGATGGTGGTCCGCAGTGAGGTGGCAAACCTCTCCGTATTCCGACAACGCTGTAATTCCTCCTTTTCCGAATCCCCAGCAACCACGGACACCAATTGAGCTTCAAAACGATCTTTTTAATGAGAGCAAATTAGGCAAACAATACTCTACGCGTTTCGGGATCACACTCCCTTGATCACGAGTAAAGCAAAGTGAAACAGGAAGTGCAATAAATAGTCATGTGATTATTTTGATAAACAACGAAAACAGACTCTTAGGCTACTCGTTACTTTCACGAGGCCATTTTTTTCTTGAAAGCAACTTTAACAAGTTAACAATGACAGTGCATTTCGGGCGACTGAGTGACACGTTTGTTGTGATCTGACCATTCATTGCAATGTATGCTAGTCAGTGACTATTCCAGTCCATACAAATGTATGCATTTCACCCAATTCCGATTCGCTCGTGATTGTTTCAAAACATTCACTGCTCCAGCCCAAGTGGGCATTATATGCAAACGTTCAAATAACTGGTTTGAACGACAATTACTTCTACTTGACAATTAAATCCATATAAATGTATTTCACTAAATTCCGATTCGCTCGTGATTATTTTCAAACCATTCTCTACTCCAGCCCTAGTGGGCATTGTATACAAATGTCCAAATTACTTTTACGAACGATAGTTAATTATACTTGATAGTCTAGTCACATATATGCATCTTCAGTCAACACTTCTTGCCCCAGTGGGCTTATCAGAGATACTCAATCTTCCATATGTCACCCGAATAGGACAGAGTGTGCATCTACAAGAAAAAACAAATAAATCAATCAACAATTGATCCAAAAAATTAAAGTAAGACTATACTTCCTGAAACTATGCAGTTTTAAAAATTCATAAAAACATTTTAAGCAATGACATTTAAACACGAGTTGCTGACTCTTGTTTCAAAAAATGCTGACCTGTGAAGATTCAAAACATAAACTTGTTCAATTCATCCCAAGTGCACCGCTAACTCTTCGTCACAGTTATGGCCTATCGGAGCCAAAGTACCATATTGGATTATAAGTTTTGACTCCAATCGTCTGAGGTCCTGTACTCTATTTCCTCCCCTCTCATTCATCCTTATTGTGTCAAGGACACAAAAACTCAGTAAATCACTGTTTTGATTGTGATGACTCAGGAAATGTCGTGCAACAGGGTATTGTTTATCGCCATGCTTGATGGCGCGAAGGTGTTCTAAAATTCTAATCTTGGCCTTATGTATGGTGCTGCCAATGTAGGCTTTTTTACAAGGACAAAACAGGGCATAGACGGCATAATCTGTGTTGCATGATGTATGTTTTAAAATCTTGTGGGGCTTGTTGTTTGGAGAAAGGATGCATTCCTTGCAGTTTTTGCTGTGTTTGCACGCCTTACACTTTCTGCAAGTGTAAAAGCCTTGTACCCCTAGAGTGTTGGTCTGTGTGGGTTCAATGGTTCTGCAGAGTGTATCCTTTAATGATTTCGCCTTTCTATATGTGATTTGTGGAAACATTTCCACACTTTTTGAAAGGTCACTGTCAGTGTGTAACACTGGCCAAAAAGTATTGAGGCTCTTGCGCAGATCCCTGGCTTGATTGTTAAAGGACGTAATGAACCTTATTTTCTCTGTTTCATCATCTTTTATTTCTTTTTCAGTCAGTAATGATTCTCTTGATCTTTTAGCTACTTCTATCTTTGCTTTGTTCACAGTGGTCTCTGAATACCCTCTTTCCAGAAATCTCAGAGTCATAACTCCTTCTTCCTTTACGTAATCCTCCGGGGAGCTACAATTGCGCTTGGCTCGCAAGAGTTCTCCCAAAGGGATACTGTCTAGCAGAGGTTTCGGGTGACAGCTGCGTGCATGCAAAAGGCTGTTTCCACTGTGAACAAAGCAAAGATAGAAGTAGCTAAAAGATCAAGAGAATCATTACTGACTGAAAAAGAAATAAAAGATGATGAAACAGAGAAAATAAGGTTCATTACGTCCTTTAACAATCAAGCCAGGGATCTGCGCAAGAGCCTCAATACTTTTTGGCCAGTGTTACACACTGACAGTGACCTTTCAAAAAGTGTGGAAATGTTTCCACAAATCACATATAGAAAGGCGAAATCATTAAAGGATACACTCTGCAGAACCATTGAACCCACACAGACCAACACTCTAGGGGTACAAGGCTTTTACACTTGCAGAAAGTGTAAGGCGTGCAAACACAGCAAAAACTGCAAGGAATGCATCCTTTCTCCAAACAACAAGCCCCACAAGATTTTAAAACATACATCATGCAACACAGATTATGCCGTCTATGCCCTGTTTTGTCCTTGTAAAAAAGCCTACATTGGCAGCACCATACATAAGGCCAAGATTAGAATTTTAGAACACCTTCGCGCCATCAAGCATGGCGATAAACAATACCCTGTTGCACGACATTTCCTGAGTCATCACAATCAAAACAGTGATTTACTGAGTTTTTGTGTCCTTGACACAATAAGGATGAATGAGAGGGGAGGAAATAGAGTACAGGACCTCAGACGATTGGAGTCAAAACTTATAATCCAATATGGTACTTTGGCTCCGATAGGCCATAACTGTGACGAAGAGTTAGCGGTGCACTTGGGATGAATTGAACAAGTTTATGTTTTGAATCTTCACAGGTCAGCATTTTTTGAAACAAGAGTCAGCAACTCGTGTTTAAATGTCATTGCTTAAAATGTTTTTATGAATTTTTAAAACTGCATAGTTTCAGGAAGTATAGTCTTACTTTAATTTTTTGGATCAATTGTTGATTGATTTATTTGTTTTTTCTTGTAGATGCACACTCTGTCCTATTCGGGTGACATATGGAAGATTGAGTATCTCTGATAAGCCCACTGGGGCAAGAAGTGTTGACTGAAGATGCATATATGTGACTAGACTATCAAGTATAATTAACTATCGTTCGTAAAAGTAATTTGGACATTTGTATACAATGCCCACTAGGGCTGGAGTAGAGAATGGTTTGAAAATAATCACGAGCGAATCGGAATTTAGTGAAATACATTTATATGGATTTAATTGTCAAGTAGAAGTAATTGTCGTTCAAACCAGTTATTTGAACGTTTGCATATAATGCCCACTTGGGCTGGAGCAGTGAATGTTTTGAAACAATCACGAGCGAATCGGAATTGGGTGAAATGCATACATTTGTATGGACTGGAATAGTCACTGACTAGCATACATTGCAATGAATGGTCAGATCACAACAAACGTGTCACTCAGTCGCCCGAAATGCACTGTCATTGTTAACTTGTTAAAGTTGCTTTCAAGAAAAAAATGGCCTTGTGAAAGTAACGAGTAGCCTAAGAGTCTGTTTTCGTTGTTTATCAAAATAATCACATGACTATTTATTGCACTTCCTGTTTCACTTTGCTTTACTCGTGATCAAGGGAGTGTGATCCCGAAACGCGTAGAGTATTGTTTGCCTAATTTGCTCTCATTAAAAAGATCGTTTTGAAGCTCAATTGGTGTCCGTGGTTGCTGGGGATTCGGAAAAGGAGGAATTACAGCGTTGTCGGAATATATATATATATATATATATATATATTATCTACTGGCGGTCGCCAGTAGATAGTTATAGTTAGGACCGTGTTTCCATAGGAAATCCGCAACATTCTATTTGAAATAACTTTGGCGTGGTTGACGAATCCTCGAGAAATTTTCAAAATAGGTGGGGCGCTCCGCTCCGCTCCTACCCTGAAAGTCTCGGGGGGATTCGTCAAGCGGGGGCTGAGAAAAAAGGGGGTCCCGAAACACGTTTTCCCCATGCAATTTTCCATAGGGACCTTTAGTCCAAGGTACAGCCCGAACGGCTGAACAGAATAACTTTAAATTTGCCAAAGAGGTAGTCTTCAGGTCAGGGATGTGCCTTTTGCAGGTCTGGTGTCAATCTGTTCAGTAGTTCCTGAGAAAATCAAAAGTAAAATCATATATATATGTGGGCGGAGCCTAACGACACATCTCATCCTGAGATCTGATTGGCTGTCAGCACTTCATCCAAGAAGTGTTGGCAGCCATCTTGGGACCAATATACATGATAGCACCTCATTAAAAAGCATTGCAGTTAATAGAAGGTTTTAAGACTTTAGTTACATTATAAATCATTTGTTGATGGTACCATACTCATTTTAGGAATTGTGGTATGTTCTAAGGTGATTTCACCATGTGAAAAAGCCTTCTGCTGGGATATCATGATTGAGAGAAAAATATTTTCTCATGCTTTTCCCACAGAGGTGTGGAAGGTGATCTATAAGCTAAACTGAGAGCTTATTTTCTGTAAATTCACATTATCTTTCTCAGTCATGTGAGAATGAAGTCTGACATTCTCAGTAAAACATGTACATCCAACAAGGGCAGAGACTGTCAGTTGATTCCTTTGTGTTCTACTGCAGCTTCCCAGAGTGTTCCAAAGAACAACTAGAGCGCTAACAGTCCTACTTATGATAAACGTATGGCACACCTGAAGCCATCTTGCTTGGATTAAAGTGGTAACTCTTAAAACATTTAATTTAAAAAGGAACAAAATGAGGGGATTCATTTTTCCATAAAAAGTATGATTAGTGCTGCAGAAAGAAAAATTAGGGCACATTTTGAGTGACTTCTCAAATCCTCTTCTATTTCATTAAAAAATTCTGACATGCAGACTGAAACATGCACTTTCAATACCAGCAGCAGTTTCCCCTGGTGAGCAGTAGCTTTACTACAGTGATCTAATGAGCAAAAAGAGTGCTAACATTCTGAATTGATGGCAAATGTGTGACACATCTGAATGCCTTCTTGATGGAATCAAAGTAAAAAACTGAAAGTATTTCCTACTGAAGAGACTGCAGTAAATGAGGAAATTAGGAAACTTCATAACAAATAAGTCTCCCAAGACGGCCACCAGAGACAAAAGAGCCCAAATGTAGCCCAAATATCACCCAGATGTAGCCCAAGTATAGCCCAATGACAGAATGTCCCAGAGTGTTCTTAAAAACAACAAGAGCGCTTACTGTCTTCATTATGACAAAAGTATGGCACACCTGAAGCCATCTTGATTGGAATAAACTGGTAACACTTAAAACATTTAATTTAAAAAGGAACACAATGAGGGGGTTCATTTTGCCATAGAAATTATGATTAATGCTGAAGAAAGAAAATGAGGGCACATTTTGAGTGAAACATGCACTTTTAATACCAGGAGCAGACTTCCATGGTGAACAGTAGTTTTACTACAGTGATCTAATGAGCAACTAGAGTGCTAACTTTCAGAATTTATGGCAAATGTGTGACATATCTGAATACCTTCATGATGGAATCAAAGTAAAAAACTGAAAGCATTTCCTACTGAGGAGACTGCAGTACATGAGGAAATTAGGAAACTTCATAACAAATAAATCTCCCAAGATGGCCACCGGAGACAAAATAGCCCAAATGTAGCCCAAAATCACCCAGATGTAGCCCAAATATAGCCCAATGCAGACTTGTTAGGTATTGGAGTGCTTTACATGAGCATTGGTTACATCACACAAGAACAAATTCATTTTGGTTGTAGACATGGGGAGACTAAGTGATTTGACCAGAATCACAGAATGTTGAGCTGAAGCAGAAACTCCAACCTGGTTCCCCAGTTGCAGTTCTGGAAGTAACACCACATCCTCTCCCCTAAGTGCAACATTTAATCAAGTGGTCAACTGGATAAAAAAACATAAAGATAACAAATAATTTAAAAGTGCTTTGTCGCTATTTGAAAACTCAGAAAATATGTCCCTATTTTAGTCTTTTAGAGCACTAACCATAATTTTGATGCCAATAAGACCCTCTAATATATGTAATTTCTAAAGGAAATGCTCTAGGTATTACAGTTTTGATTACATCAAGATGACGTCAGGCGTTCCACACTTTTGTAATAAATATAGAATGTTAGCAATCTAGTTGTTCATTAGGATACTGTTGAGAGGCAGAGTCCAGGGGCATGGACTCTGAAAATTGAAGGCAGGTAGGAGGGTGCAAAGGCCACAATTTAACCACACTGAGCAGGCAGGAAGGGCCGTGGCAGCACAACAGACTAGGGAGGGCAGTGGAAAGGGGGGCAGGGGCAACAAACCAACAATACAGGACTTGCAAGAGAGGCTGTGGCAATGTAATAGACCATTGTGGGCAGAAGGAAGAGGCAATGGTAGTACAACCATACATGCCAACAGACCCGATTCAGCCAGGAAACGTCCAATGTTTTTAAGCTCAAATGGGCTTTATTTGATCTGTCTCCTGTCTACAATCTCCTCTTTTTCAATGTAACTCAAAGGGGAAAATCAATACCCCAGTTTTTTTTCAAAATCTCCCTCTTACCAAGCTCAAAATGTTCGCAAGTATGGTACATTGGATCATGGAAGGAAATGGGGTAGGGACATGGACTTGGATAACAGAGGACAGGAGGGACATGGAGAGGTGCACCAAACTGACCCTGCAGGGCAGGCATCAGGGTTTGCAGCAGCACAATACACCACACAGGGCATGCGGGACGGGAGTGCAGCACAACAATTCATAGAAAGCAAGAGGGAGGGGACAGGACCATGCACATTGACAACAGAGAACAGAGGGGCAAGAGGCAATGGTAGCTAGCTGACCATAATGGACAGACAGGAGAGAAAGCTGCAGCATAACAGACCATAAAGGGCAGGAGGGACGGATCAGGGGAATTACAATGGAACAGACAAGCCAGGAGGGAGGGAGTAAGGGTCTTCACATGTAAACAGAGGGCTGGGGGCAAGGGGGAAGGGCAGGAGCAGCAAGATAGCCATGGAGGTCAGGCAGGATGGGCACTAGAAGCAAGACACACCATGAAGAGCAACAGTGAGACTGTGATGGCATACACACAGACCATGGAGGGAAGGTGGGAGGGGGTCAGGGGCAGCTAACTGACCACACAGGGAAGGTGGGAGGGGCCATGGCAGCACAGAAGACCATGCATGGCAAGTGGGAGGGTTAGTGGCAGCACAATGGCTATGATGGGCAAGAAGGAGGGTGCAGGGGCATGCACAAAGGACGATGGAGGATAGAAGGGAGGGTCAGGACCTGTGCACAGACAAGAAAGTTCAGGGAAAGGGGCCTCACAACAGACCGCACGGGGCAGGCAGGAGGAGCAGTTGCAGCACAACAGACCAGGGAGGGCAGAAGGGTGTGGCAGTACAATGGACCATGTAGGACAGGAGGAAGAGGATAGGGGCATGGCATGTGGACAGGCAGGGTGGAGGTGGCAGGGACAGGTTACAGTCATCTGACAATGCTAGGCAGGTGGGAGGGGAGTGGCAGCTCAACAGAACACTCAGAGTAGATAGGAGTGGCAGGTCCATGGAACATGGTGGGCAAAAAGGATGGAGCAGGGGCATGCACAAAGACATCGGAGGGCAGGGGGAAGGAGAATAGGGTCAGCAAGCTAAGCACAGAGTTTAAGCAGGAGGTCAATGATGGGGCATAGAATTGGGCAATGGAGGGCAGGAGGAGTGGACTGGTACATCATACTAAATTTAGGGCAGTGGCAGCACATCAGACCATGCATGGCAGGAGGGAGGAGGCTAGTCCATGGATTCACACAACAGAGGATAGGGAGGAGGGGGATGGGGCAGCAAGCTAACTGTTCAGAGAAGGCGGGTATTAGGAACTTTATTGTTTTTAAAACGTGTGTCTGTGCGAACTACTTAAAATATGAACAAGTATGCAGCATAATCTCACTTTTATTGAGGAAGAAGAGGGCGTTTGTGACTGTGACTCCGGGCTCACTTGGCAGAAACACCCCCTGACCCTCCACCCCCTATCGCAAAATGTAATGCCCGTGAAAAGGGTAGCTGAACACAGTGTTATATAGAACATACTCCTGAGAGCACGATTGAAAATTAAAACTAGATATAGTGTATGGTATAAACTATGCACCAAAAAGTGTGATATAAGATGAACCGGGCATGAAATATAATATGCAATACATTGTGCGCAATGACAGATTCATTGGAGAGCGCGAGATAGCACAGGCACTAGCGCGTGCTATGCGATATGCGCCTTGGAGTGTAATATGCACAGGGCAGTGTTGTGTAACCTAACTAGTCTCTAAAGTTGTAATATAAAATATGTGCTGGGGAGTGTAACGTTGCATATGCACTGTGACAAAGATATGGATCCCAGATTGTAATATGTATGGCATAGCACTGTGCGTTATAACATAGGCATCGAGGAAGGCACGTTAGATGGGGCAATATAACCCGTGCGAAGACAAGTGTGGCATGACATATTCACGTGGTGGTGTTACAGTGCACATGGGCTAGAGAGTGTCATAGCATATGCACTGGCTGGTGGAATACAACACAGAGGTGTGTGGCACTCGGCAGGCAATGGTGGGTGTAACACAGCATTGGGCTCTGCCAGGAGCGCGCTGTGACTCTCAAGTGATGTTCGTCTCCTTTCCAGAGAGTAAAATAAAAAGAATCACACATCCGGCAGTGGATGTGTATTTTATTAACCGTGAGCGGGGTTTCTTGTATAGTTTTGGTCGAATTCTTGTTGAATCCCCTTTGAATGGCTTGGTGTGCATGTGTATTAAATGTGCCCGTCAATAGCTACCCATGTTTGTATAAATAAACGACAAGGGTGTCTACCGGGATTAGGCACGGTAGGGCATCAGACATGTCAGAGCTTCACTAGTGGTGTAAATACATTCCACGTGGATTCATTGTATGCATAGTCGCCTTTTAATGAATATCACGCAAATCGTCATGGTGATAGGTAAATGTAAATGTAAATGTAGTTGAGCTTATATAGCGCACAGCTACCCGCTGTGGGTTTCCCGGCGCTTTCTTAGGGAACCCGTCCTGGTATTCCCCTGTGAGATAGCAGGGTATCCACAAGGTGAAAGTCAGGCATCCCGCCGCGAGGGGCCGTTGTACGTACGGTTTGTCCAGCATGTCCTAGGTGTGTCTATAAATATATATTTTTTAAAAATAATAAAAAACAGTGTCCGGCCCTGGGGATTGGGGTCAAAAAAATATAATGAGGAGACAGGCCCTGGGGGATGGGGTCATCAGGGCCAATAAATTAGAATAAGAAGGGGAACCACACAGCCCCCCTTCTTAAAAAATTAAAATAAATAAAAGGCTGGCATCATGCCGGAGGCCACGCCCCCTCCTTGCAGCACTCTGCAAACGCGCCCCCTGGCGAGTTGTAAGTTGGGGAATTAATTCCTCTTCAATACTGAGGGTCCCTGAGGGCCAACTAGCCCAACAGGCATCTCCAGTATGCGCCAGGGAGCTGCGCTGCAGAGAGGTGTTCTGAAGGCAAGCCCCTTTTTACACCTCTCTGCAACGCAGCTCTGTGGCGCTTACTGGAGGTACCTAGTGGTCTAGTTTGACCCTAGGGACCCTTAGGATTCAAGAGGACTTAATCTCTCAACTTAGAACAGCCACAGGGCGTGTTTACACAGTGGTGAAGGGAGGGGACGGGGCCTGAGGTGACGTGTGCAAACACGCACTATGGCACGTTTTAAATTGGGGATATAATTTCCCTTCAATACTGAGGGCCCCTGGGGGCTAACTAGCCCACCAAGTGCTTCCAGTAAGCGCCACTGAGCTGCATTGCAGAGAGGTGGTCCAGGCCGTGCCACTTTTTACACCTCTCTGCAACGCAGCTCTGTGGCACTTACTGGAGGTACCTAGTGGGCTAGTTGGACCCTAGGGACCCTCAGGATTCAAATGAACTTAATCTCCCAACTAAAAATGGACACATGGCGTGTTTACACAGTGGTGAAGGGAGGGGACGGGGCCTGAGTTAACGTGTGCAAAAATGCCCTGTGGCCTGTTTTAAGAGGTAGTTTTAACCCCCCTGCCCTATTATATACTAGGGGCTTACAGAGGAGGTCATGCTAATCACAGGGGGACCCCAACGCATAATGTTCCCTAGTGTATGTAGGTGTTTTCACTGTACTCTAAGTGTCTTTTAACATAGCACTGGCTCTAGGACTGGTTAGTCAGACTCAGTTACCACCAGTATCCGTCTGAAAAAGTTGAGGGTACAGGATGATTTTGCAACAAGGATTCTTTCTGCTCTTCTTTTTGTTCTTTCTGCACGTTATCCTTCTTCCTGCACTTTTCTTCGTCTTTGAGGACTTCTGTTGCTTCTTTCTGCACTTCTTTTTTTTCTTTCTGTGCATTTTTTCTTCTTTCTTCACATGTCCTATCTCTGTAGGCATAGTTAGAAATTAGCATTTAAAAAACCTCTGAAATTCACAGAAAAAAACCATAGGTTTCAGGCACATTATAGTTAGGAATTAGCATTTAAAAAACCTCAGAAATTCACAAAAAAAAAACCAAAGGTTTCAGGGGTGTTATAGTTAGCTGGACTTTTCACTTGTACAAAACCATTGAAATTCCCCCGTTATAGTTAGTTCAGCTAACTATAACTCGCGTGCCCGCAATGCACTGCTGATGACGTCACATATTACATCACTCATGACATGGTCAGTGACATCACTCATGACATCACTGATGACATCTCAAATGACTCCCCATGCACTTCTCTACTCAGCCATCCAGCACCATGTACTAATCGAAACACTGCGCCAAACCCAAACACTTATAAATACACCCAGGCACTCTCATTGCAGTACATTAATCATTCAATCAGTACACAAGTAGTCATGCAGTGACCCAGCCCTTAACACATGCATTGCTACAAACCCCTGTCCACTACCCATGCATACCTCTAACCACCTATACACTTCTCCTTCACACCTTCAATTTCCCAGGCAGTACCTATAGACTCCAGCAATCAACCTGTCACTCCTCATGCACTACTCCACTCAGCCATCCAGCCACATGTACTAATCCAAAAACTGCGCCAAAACCCAACCAGTTTTAAATTCACCAAGACACTCTCCTTGCAGTACTCTAATCCTTCAGTCAGTTCCCAAGTACTCATGCAATGACCCAGGCCTTAACACATGCACTGCTACAAACCCTTGTCCACTATGCATGCAGTCATCTAACCACCTACACACGTGTCTTTCACACCTTCAATATCCCAGGCAGTACCCATACACTCCAGCAATCACCCTATCACTCCCCATGCACACATCCAGTCAGCCATTTAGCACCAAGTACTAATCCTTTCACTATGCAAAAACCCAAACACTTATAAATTCACCCAGGCACTCTCCTTGCAGTACATTAATCATTCTGTCAGAACCCAAGTAGTCATGCAATGACCCAGGCCTTAACACATGCACTGCTACAAATCCCTGTCCACTACGCATGCAGTCCTCTAACCACCTACACACTTGTCTTTCACATCTTCAATTCTGCCAGGCAGTATACATACACTCTAGCAAACAACCTGCACTCCCCATGCACTCCTCCACTCAGCCATCCAGGACCATGTACTAATCCAAATACTGCACCAAAACCCAAACACTTATACATTCACCCAGGCACTCCTCTTGCAGTACATTAATCATTCAGTCAGTATTCATGTACTCATGCAGTGACCCAGGCCTTAACACATGGACTGCTACAAAACCCTCTCCACTACTCATGCAGTCCTCTAACCACATACACACTTGTCTTTCACACCTTCAATTACCCAGGCATTAACTATACACTCCAGTAATCACCCTGTCACTCCCCATGCACTTCTCTACTCAGCCATCCAGCACCATGTACTAATCGAAACACTGCGCCAAACCCTAACACTCATAAATACACCCAGGCACTCTCATTGCAGTACATTAATCATTCAGTCAGTACACAAGTAGTCATGCAGTGACCCAGCCCTTAACACATGCACTGCTACAAACCCCTGTCGACTACCCATGCATACCTCTAACCACCTATACACTTCACCTTCACACCTTCAATTACCCAGGCAGTACTTATACATCCACCAATCACCCTGTCCCTCCTCATGCACTCCTCCACCCAGCTATCCAGCACCATGTACTAATCCAAAAACTGCGCCAAAACCCAGACACTTATAAATTCATCCAGGCACTCTCCTTGCAGTACTCTAATCATAAAGTCAGTATTCAAGTACGTATGCAGTGACCCAGGCTTTAACATATGCACTGCTACAAACCCCTGTTCACTATACATGCAGTCATCTGACCACCTACACACTTGTCTTTCACACCTTCAATTACCCAGGCAGTACCTATACACTCCAGAAAACACCCTGTCACTCCCCATGTAATTGTCTAGTCAGCCATCCAGCACCATAGACTAATCCAAACACTGCGCCAAAACCCAAACAATTATACATTTAACCAGGCACTGTCCTTGCAGTATTCTAATCATTCAGTCAGTATCCAAGAAATCATGCAGTGACCCAGCCCTTAACACATGCACTGCTACAAACCCCTGTCCACTACCCATGCAGTCCTCTAACCACCTATACACTTCTCCTTCACACCTTCAATTTCCCAGGCAGTACCTATAGACTCCAGCAATCAACCTGTCACTCCTCATGCACTACTCCACTCAGCCATCCAGCCACATGTACTAATCCAAAAACTGCGCCAAAACCCAACCAATTTTAAATTCACCTAGACACTCTCCTTGCAGTACTCTAATCATTCAGTCAGTTCCCAAGTACTCATGCAATGACCCAGGCCTTAACACATGCACTGCTACAAACCCTTGTCCACTATGCATGCAGTCATCTAACCACCTACACACATGTCTTTCACACCGTCAATTGCCCAGGCAGTACCCATACACTCCAGCAATCACCCTATCACTCCCCATGCACACGTCCAGTCAGCCATTTAGCACCAAGTACTAATCCTTTAACTGTGCAAAAACCCAAACACTTATAAATTCTCCCAGGCACTCTCCTTGCAGTACATTAATCATTCTGTCAGAACCCAAGTAGTCATGCAATGACCCAGGCCTTAACACATGCACTGCTACAAATCCCTGTCCACTACGTATGCAGTCCTCTAACCACTTACACACTTGTCTTTCACATCTTCAATTCTGCCAGGTAGTATACATACACTCCAGCAAACAACCAGCACTCCCCATGCACTCCTCCACTCAGCCATCCAGGACCATGTACTAATCCAAATACTGCACCAAAACCCAAACACTTATACATTCACCCAGGCACTCCTCTTGCAGTACATTCATCTTTCAGTCAGTACACAAGTAGTGATGCAGTGACCCAGCCCTTAACAGATGCACTGCTACAAACCCCTGTCCACTACCCATGCATTCCTCTAACCACCTATACACTTCTCTTTCACACCTTCAATTACCCAGGCAGTACCTATACACTCCAGCAATCACCCTGTCGCTCCTCATGCACTCCTCCACTCAGTCATCCAGCACCATGTACTAATCCAAAAACTGCACCAAAACCCAAACACTTATAAAATCATCCAGGCACTCTCCTTGCAGTACTCTAATAATTCAGTCAGTATTCATGTACTCATGCAGTGACCCAGGCCTTAACGCATGGACTGCTACAAAACCCTCTCCACTACTCATGCAGTCCTCTAACCACATACACACTTGTCTTTCACATCTTCAATTACCCAGGCATTAACTATACACTCCAGCAATCACCCTGTCACTCCCCATGCACTCCTCCAGTCAGCCATCCTTCATGTCCTAATCC
This sequence comes from Triturus cristatus, assembly GCF_964204655.1. Taxonomy (NCBI): domain Eukaryota; kingdom Metazoa; phylum Chordata; class Amphibia; order Caudata; family Salamandridae; genus Triturus; species Triturus cristatus. Next base: position 20,045,273 of record NC_140581.1, read on the forward strand.
AAACAATGCGCCAAAACCCAAACACTTATAAATTCACACAGGCACTCTCCTTGCAGGACTCCAATCATTCAGTCAGTACCCAAGTACTCATGCAGTGACCCAGGCTTTAACACATGCACTGCTACAAACCCCTGTCCACTATGCATGCAGTTCTCTTACCACCTATACACTTCCCTTTCATACCTTCAATTACTCAGGCAGTACCCATACACTCCAGCAATCACCCTCTCACTCCCCATGCACTCCTCCACTTAGCCATCCAGCACCATGTACTAATCCAAACACTGCCCCAAAACCCAAACACTTATAAATTCACAAAGGTACTCTCCTTGCAGTACATTAATCATTCAGTCAGTACATAAGAAGTCATGCAGTGAACCAGCCCTTAACACATGCACTGCTACAAACCCCTGTCCACTACCCATGCATTCCTCTAACCACCTATACACATCTCCTTCACACCTTCAATTACCCAGGCAATACCTATACTCTCCAGCAATCACCCTGTCACTCCTCATGCACTCCTCCACTCAGCCATCCAGCACCATGTAGTAATCCAAAAACTGCGCCCAAACCCAAACACTTATAAATTCATCCAGGCACTCTCCTTGCAGTACTCTGATCATTCGGTCAGTATTCATGTACTCATGCAGTGCTACAAACACCTCTCCACTACTCATGCAGTCCTCTAACCAAATACACACTTATCTTTCACACCTTCAATTACCCAGGCATTAACTATACACTCCATTAATCACCCTGTCACTCCTCATGCACTCCTCCACTCAGCCATCCAGCACCATGTACTAATCCAAAAACTGCGCCCAAACCCAAACACTTATAAATTCACCAGGCACTCGCCTTACAGTACTCTAATCATTCAGTCAGTACACAAGTATTCATGCAGTGACCCAGGCTTTAACACATGCAAAGCTACAAACCTCTGTCCACTATGCATGCAGTTCTCTTACCACCTATCCACTTCTCTTTCACACCTTCAATTACTCAGGTAGTACCCATACAGTCCAGCAATCACCCTCTCAATCCCCATGCACTCCTCTACTCAGCCATACAGCACCATGTACTAATCCAAACACTGCGCCAAAACCCAAACACTTATAAATTCATCCAGGCCCTCCCCTTGTAGTACTCTAATCATTCAGTCAGTATTCAAGTACTTATGCAGTGACCCAGGCCTTAACATGTGCACTGCTACAAACCCCTGTTCACTATGCATGCAGTCATCTGACCACCAACACACTTGTCTTTCACACCTTCAATTACCCAGGTTGTACCTATACACTCCAGCAAACACCCTGTCACTCCCCATGCAATTCTCCAGTCAGCCATCCAGCACCAAGGACTAATCCAAACACTGCGCCAAAACTCAAACATAAATTTTCCCAGGCACTCTCCTTGCATTATTCTAGTCAGTCAGTCAGTATCCAAGTAATCATGCAGTGACCCAGCCCTTAACACATGCACTGCTACAAACCCCTGTCCACTACCCATGCAGTCCTCTAACCACCTACACACTTCTCCTTCACACCTTCAATTACCCATGCAGTACCTATACACTCCAGCAATCACCCTGTCACTCCTCATGCACTCCTCCACTCAGCCATCCAGCACCATGTACTAATCCAAAAACTGTGACAAAACCCAACCACTTTTAAATTCACCCAGGCACTCTCCTTGCAGTACATTAATCATTCAGTCAGAACCCAAGTAATTGTGCAGTGACCCAGGCCTTAACACATGCACTGCTACAAATCCCTGTCCACTACGCATGCAGTCCTCTAACCACCTACACACTTGTCTTTCACATCTTCAATTCCTCAGGCAGTATACATACACTCCAGCAAACACCCTGTCACTCCCCATGCACTCCTCCACTCAGCCATCCAGGACCATGGACTAATCCAAAAACTGCGCCAAAACCCAAACACTTAAAAATTCATCCAGGCACTCTCCTTGCAGTACTCTAATCATTCAGTCAGTACCCAAGTACTAATGCAGTGACCCAGGCCTTAACACAAGCACTGCTCCAAACCCCTGTCCACTATGCATGCAGTACTCTAACCACCTACACACTTGTCTTTCACACCTTCAATTACCCAGGCAGTACCTATACACTCCAGCAAACACCCTGTCACTCTTTATGCACTCCTCCAGTCAGCCATCCTGCAATATGGGCTAATCCAAACACTGCGCCAAATCCCAAACACTTATAAATTCACCCAGGCACTCTCCTTGCAGTACTCTAATTCTTCAGTCAGTACCCAAGTACTATGCAGTGACCCAGGCCTTAACACATGCACTGCTACAAACCCCTGCGCACTATACATACAGTCCTCTAACCATCTATACACATCTCTTTCACACCTTCAGTTACTCAGATAGTACCCATACACTCCAGAAAACACCCTGTCACTCCCCATGCACTCCTCCACTCAGCCAATCTAGCACCATGTATTAATCCAAACACTGCGCCAAAACCCACACACTTATTCACCTAGGAACTTTCCATGCAGTACTCTTTTCATTCAGTTAGTACTCAAGTACTCATGCAATGACCCAGGCCTTAACACCTGCACTGCTACAAACCCCTGTCCACTGCGCATGCAGTACTCTAACCACCTACACACTTGTCTTGCACACCTTCAATTACCCAGGCAGTACCTATACACACCAGCAATCACCATGTCACTCCCCATGCACTCCTCCAATCAGTCATCCATCACCATGTACTAATTCACACACTCCGCAAAACTAACCCTGGGCGTAGTTCGCGTAGTCGCGCTTCGCGAAGCTTCGCGAAGATGTCATTGCACTACGCGACCTTCGCGAAGCTTCGCGAGCTTGCGTAGTTGCTTGTGGCAACCTGTTCGCGATGGCTTTTTCTTGTTCGCGAGCGCGGTAAGCATGTTCGGGGAACTGTTTGCATGCTCGGGGGATATATCTCGCGATCTTACCCATGCGGTCGCCAATGGGCGCGGCCATCTTGTTTTTCTATAGTCCCGCCCGCTCGCGATGCCTTATTTCCTGTTCCGGGTCGCGGATAGCGTGTTCGCGATGTGCATTGACGTGTTCGGGAGCGCATTTTACTTGTTCGCGATAAATTGTACATGTTCGCGAGAAATATCGCGCGAACTTACCCACGCGGTCGCGAATGGGCGCGGCCATCTTGTTTTTCACTCTATGCCATGTTTCTGGGCCTACTTTTGTATCCTCCCTTTATCACAGCAATCCTTTGTCTTTAAAGCCTTTTTCCTGACTTTTTTTAGTTATTATCTATCTCTCTGTTTGCCTCAGTTTATATTTTGCATTTTATTTCTACTTTTACTGTGTTTTTGTTACTTTTATAAAGTTCTTTCTATCTTCTTCCCCCTAACTTTTTTTCCCCTTCGGACTTTTCTTTTCTGCCTCCCACCCACCCCAGAACCATGGCCAAGGGCACACCAAGTCCCAAGGGCAAGGGACCTGCAGGCGCAGAGAAGCGCCGCCTGCCTTGCGGCAGAATGCGTCCTGCAGGGGTGCAGGCCCGGCAACTGTTTGGGGAGGAGGAGGTGGCGGCTCTTGTTTTTTTCATCCAGCGCCTCCTCCCCTTGACCTTGGCAGCAGGCGGCAGGCCCGGCTCCGGGTACGCTACCCAGGAGCGGCACCGTCGGTGGGCGAAGGTGCGCCGGGCCGTGTTCCGGTGCACTGGGATCCGGCGCACCCACAACCAGCTAGCTCACCGGTGGTCCGACATCCTGGACCGGGAGCAGGACCTGTTGGACCTGCTAGGTGTCGAGGTCATCGGGCTTGGTGAGTAACTGATTGTGTATATTAAATTAGATGAACAACAAGATTACTGCTGCGTGTCAAGCGTTGCTGGTATTACGTTCCAAAAAGCAAAATGTTCTTTGATTTAAGGACCCAGGTGCACGGTGGTACTCTTACTTGTTTGCAACGTAGTTTGCGCTAGCTTGTGCTGATGCTGATTATGTAAGAGTTTACTTTACAGAACTGAAGTTAGGTAATGCGATTTGCTAGAGAGACTCTAGTCCTTCCATTGTCCTACTGTGAAATAGTGGTGGATGGATATTGGATACTAGGTTTAGTTTGTTAGTAGTAGTTACTAATTGTTTTATGCGGTCTGCGTGACGCATCCTCTGTCACTGAGTGCTGCTTACCCCAGTCCTCCGTCGAACCTTTTGTACTTTGTTTAGTGAGTGGTAGGCTTAGCATGGTCAGTCAGTAGCAGAACTAGATCAGCATTATGCAACCAACCCACAATTTGTTGTATGTATGCACTAATGTATGCAACTATGCATGTGTCCTCCATCTCATCATCTATGCATTTGATGGCTGAAAAAAATTGAAGTGCAGACTTAGTGAACAATTGGCCGGTCTGGAATAGGTGGTGTAGGTCAGGTGGTACTTACTAGGCTTTGTTAGTATTTGGAATCAGAATGATCAAGGAACACTGGAGTGTTCATAAATAAGTAGACGATCCGTAAATGCACTAGGAAGCAGCCAGTAGTCGATCCATCTGATTAGATAGGTCAATTTTATTGCACTTGTTGTTTCCTAAAATGTTCTTTGACTTATTGTTTTTCCAAATGATTTATTATTTTTCTCACAGCACTCCTTAATGTTGGTCTCTTTCTTTATTATATTTTACATGATCATCAGCACCACCCAGGAGCAAGAAGACGGGGTCGGAGTCGGCGGGGGAACCCCAGGACCTCTCCTCTACTGAGGCTCCTGCAGCTGGCCCCAGTAAGTCCTCCATTGGTTAGATTGACATTTATATTTCCCTAAATGTTATGTTACTGCATCTTTTCTTTCCCAAACTCTAAATTATGGTTCAACTTTCTGAATCTCTTTTTTACAAAAGCTTACTTCTTTGACCTTGACTATCTGTTTACTAATTCTGTTTATCCCTGCCTCGAAGTTGCTTCTAACTCCTTCTGCTATGACTCTCTGTGCTACTAATACTACTACTACTATTACTATTATTACTCTGTGTGTAGCGAAGCTTGCACAGTTGCCCACTCTTTAATAGAAGGTTTTCTTTGCAACAATAAAACTCTGATTGACCAATAGCTCTAGCCACTGGGTCCTGTCCTTTGGGTTGTCCTCTTGAAGTCTTCTCAATGATGAGGCTTTGACAATTACCACAAACAAAATGCCCAACCAGATATTTGACTAGTATTTTTGATCGGATAGTACATGATACTACTATTGTCTAGGATTCTGCAGAGCCACATACAGAACTATGCACAACAAAATAGGATGGTGCTGATGGGAGGTTGGATCTTACTGATCACACCTCAGTCCGAAGAACCCAGGATCCCCTAACAGACTAGCTATAGTGTCTCACATTAGGGTCCCACTCCCGACCCCCCCACGAAGACGATACACAATGTTGATGATGACGGAGACAGAGACAATCCAGAACATAATAACAAACACCATTATGCTCACACACTTGTGTAAGTCCACTCCACCACACCAAATACCACAGAGTCTATGTGTAAGTTCAAAAGGTTTATTTGAAACAAGTATCAAACTCTGTACATCGTTAATATGAAATTTAATTTACGACAGCCATAGTCAATAAGCCAGCAAAAAGCCTAACATTAAAACAGTAAACATTTACAAGTGCATGATTGACAACAAGAACAAGAGCCAAGATCTTTATAATTCTGGAAGATCCCTCACCGTAGAACGTAGAAATACTGGTTACATCATCTTGCAGCCACTATGCTCTGTAAATCTCTGGTTTGTAGAAGGGAATCTTTCGCCTATGATATATGAGAAAAACGCTGCGAGTTAGCCGTTAGATAGTATACTGGTGAATGATGCTAGCATTTTGCAGTCATGCCAAAAAGTGTAACATGTATGTGTGATGGCTAAGCAATATAAACTAAACAAAGTCAATATGTTGTTTTTTTTTCGACCTCTTCACTTGTACGCAACAGTCAAGCGGCCTTAAAGGCATCTACTGCACATGTCAATATGCTGGCAGGTATAATATGCACCAAAAGAGTAGTAGTCGACATGATGAATCTAAAAGGGTTACTCATGGCTCAGGCTAACTTTCAAAAGAGCTGAGTAGGACTAGATGACCCTAGGAAGTGGAACCATATCCTACTAGTGTCTGTCTACTGACTGTACTTACTGTCTAGTGCTGATGTATGTTGCATCGCATTAACTTTTTGTTCAATGTTCCAAGTGAACACTTAAAATAGGGGGAGGGTTACAGGCATCTAAAAAATTTTTGATGCTTTTTTCTAGGCACACTACCATCCACCAGTGCCGTCGGGGCCAGCGATGCGGCCATTCCGGAGGGGGCAGGCGAACTGGCGGCACCTGCAGGAGACACAGGGCCCAGGGGGGATCCAGCAGCAGTGGCCGGCGGCGGTAAGTTATATTCATTACTTCTTGACATTACAGCTAGATGGAACTGTGTTCACTATTTCACTGTACTGTGCGACATTATACAACGGTTGAAGAAGACACCCTTTACGTAGCATTACCAGCGTGAGTAGAGTAACCAATGGCCTCTTCTATTTGACTCCAAAATCAGCTGTGAATGTTTTATGGAGAAGACAAACTCAGATCAGATGACCTTCATGGATGTGTTGAACATAGAGGGAAAGCACTAAGGGTGGAAGGACGGGCGAGATAAACAATATGACTGACCGGCAGAGAAGGATATGTTGTTGGAAGCATGTATAGGAGTCTGATAGTAATAAGATCAGATGCATGGGTTGTTGAAGGATGGGTGGAAGGTGAAAGAATGCCTGCCTGGGTGGGCGACACAGTATGGGTGGATAGTACTAGATAGCAAGAATCAGCGGTGTTTTTGGTTCAAACTCAAAGCCAAGGCAAGGAAGGAAGGAGCAGAAGCATGGGTGTTTGTTGGTGAAACCAACTAAGGTTTGTTAAGAGATATATACAAAAGGATAGACGTTTACTTTAATGGATGTATGCCTGGATGTACGATCACCAAGAGACAGTATAGGTGGAAAGTGTCACTGGAGATTCTTACTTTGAAGAAAATGTAACAGAAACTGCGCGACAGTAGCAAAGCCTAGAGGAATCAAGGTAGTATTATGAGCATACAGTACACTTGCAGTAGTTTGCAAGCACGTCATATATTATCAAGCGGAAACCCCTTCCTCCCACTCTGGGGACCACTCCCTACCTATTATTATTAATGTATTTACGATTGGGGCAGCCAGCCTGCAAAGGGTGGCCTATCTGTTGTTTAATGTTTATGTATATTGGTTACACAAGCAATGAAAGCAAAGTACCCTCTGCAGTAGCGGTTGGTGGTGGGATTGTTGGCGGGCGGCGACATGGGGAGGGGACGGGTGGGTGGCACTGGCGAGTAAACTGTGTATTACTGTTACGGCCAAATACAGGTAATCAACATAAAAATAAATAAAACTATTTTCAAGGTGCGCACTGCACCGCCGAATGCGATGCAGTGTGTGCTACTGTGTGCAGCAATGTTTTTTTTTTTATGTATTCTTTAATTACCTGTGAATGTCCTTAATCCATCGTTTACTATCCCCACCCTGCACCTTCCCACGTCACCGACCGGCAGCACTCCCACCACCGACCGCTACCGACCTGATGTCGTATATCGTATTAGCACTAGCAGCATCTATAATATGAATATAAGCAATGATCGTTGGATCCGATAAATAAATAATCAGCCTTTTTGTAGTACCCATGGTAGGGTGTAAGTGAAATTTTGCATGCCATTTGCCCTCATGTAACAGAGTATGACCAGTGCCAACGGCCGTAAGGCGTCAGACAAAAAGATGAGCTTCCCCACCTGCAGACAGTAGTAGTAAATAAAAGTAACGTGAGTCTGCATCATCATGTGGCTCATATCTGTTTCTCTTGGGTGCAAGCTTAGCTGATGGACCTGGCATGCCGCCTACAACAAGGTTATGTAATTGGGCTAAACTACAGATAAGAACAGCACGACTGGTGTACCGCAGTACATACATAGTACGATTATATTTATAAATAATGTCTGAAACGGTCACAAATGTTAGAGTCCAAGGAAGTAGGATTAGAGATACTTACCCCAGCACCAAATCCCAAATGTTATGAACTGTGCTTGCTAGTGATACTGTGACACTATGTGTTGAATGATTTTAGTGTTCCTGTTTTGCTAAGAGTATTGGCTCCAACATGTTCTTTTTCTTTTTTGATATAGATGATACTCCTTCCAATAAACCATCAAGGAAGGAGTTGGCCGCTAGGGCCCGGCGCCGGAAACTGGAGGCCATCTGCGAGCATTATCGCCGGCTGGTGGCTCAGGAGGAGGAGGAGGAGGAGGCGGCTGATGCTGCAGCCTCCTCCAATGCCCCGGGCCCCAGTCAGGCCCGGCCTCCACTTTCACGGCGCCGTGGTCCGGCATTTGCCCGCCGCCGCGCCTCGATTTCCAGCACTGCTGCCCCCCACCCTGGAAGCAACTTTAGGGCATTTCGCCGCCAGCTGCTCCGCCGGATGGCCCGCTGGGAGGAGAACATGGAGGAGCGGGTCAAGATCCTGGTGGACAAACACCTTAAGGCCCGCCGACAATAGAGGACCTCGTCGTTTGCCCCTTTTTTAATTCCTTTTGTTGGTGGGTGGGTTTGTGGGCGTTGGGGATTTCAACGGACTTTGGGACTTTGAACTTTCGTTTCGTTGGGGTTAGGGAGGGGGGTGGGTTAGGTCAGAGCGGGATAGTTTATTTTTGTTAGGGGATATTAAAAATATACTTACTATTTATTTATATGATGTTAATGTTTTTTGTGGTGGGTTACAGTTTTCCGAATTCAATGTAAGTTACATGCTTGTTTACTTTGTTTCCGTGCTGCTGCATGCCCACAGCCAGTGTTTGATTTAAAAGATCTGCCGATTTTGTAACACACAAACCGATAGATGCAGTACCCCTCACTGAGTTATTTTTAATTGTCATAGTACTGTCAGTCTCTCCTCCTAGTCCATACCTCCCACCAAACTTATCTTACCTGTGATTGATGATGAAGTTCGGCACACTGATGGCTGCATGGTTGGTTTCCCAAATTGACGGAGTAGATGCCATTATAGTGGTGGTAGTAGTAGACACTGGCAATAGCGTTTGAAAAAAGAAAGAGAAAGTCACTTGACTGAGACTCAGGGAGGAGGAGTGGAACAGAACACAAAGTAAACTACAGCATGGGTGGTCAAGCAGAAGAAGATCCTTGCCCTGCCTTAGTTGAAATTCAATTAGTGTTGCTTTCACCACATCTGCCCCAGCAAGCGTGTGATCAATTGGTGTACATAGTCATCACATCACACCTCAATATAAATCACACAGCCCGGGGGAAGAGGGTTAGGGATTGATGATTGGATGGGAAGTGGGGTTTTGGGAAAGGATTGAGAAAGAAAAACAGACAATATGCATGGACACAACAAAAGTAAAACACAATCTTGTAAGACGACCATGATCCATTATCAAAGAAATCAAAGTATGAAGTGAGAGAAAGCAAATGCATGCATGCTGAGGATGATAACTTGATGGTTAATGAGATAATGAGTTGTACTATAACTACTATGACCCAATGAGACAGTACAGTCAGGGACGAAATTGAAATTTGCCTTGCCTGTCTGACGCCCTCAGAGCTCAGACCGAACCCAATTACCTGCTCTACCGGGCTTACTTTCATTTTTCAAGCTAGCTAAGGAAACTAAAAAAAAGCTGGATCAATTAACAAACAAACCACAACACACAGTCGTAATGATTAAAGAGAAAAAAGCAAGCAAATAAATGTAAAGACGAATGATGATACTAAAGTTACTGTATTATCCTGGTCCAAATGAGGAGTTGCATCATTCTCGTCATTCTTCTTGGTCCTCCCTTCCATGGACACTCCGCACATCAATCTTGGGTATCACTGCCTGCCTGATGCGTATTGGTAAGGTACGTGTGAGTCGTTTCTCCCACTGTAGCACAGGGTAAAGGGCCGGCCGGCCTGTAAGTGTAGATGGAAAAACAAACGGGGTATTGAAAAATTACAGCCTTTACAACAATAAACTCAATTACAGTGGAGTGCAAGACAACACTCTGGAGAGAACACTTTCAGACTGAGGCAGCTTGGATAGGCTACATAGTGTGTCTACTCTACAGCAAGCATTAAGGTACAACAACAACGGGACAGGATTCAGGAGCCAGCACAGCCACAGAACAGGAGAACCGCGGCACAGGCCAGGCACCCTACCCCTTACTTACATTTTGACCGAGCCAAAGAAATGTCAAATGCACTGCAGCAACCTAGAATTTTCCCAATGAAGTGACTAAATCAATGCGCCACTGTCCGTCATACCACTACACTCTACTCCAGTCCACACCACTACAAGGACATCTAGCCTAGGTCTGCTGTGGTTCTTGTTCAAACTTTTTACCTGTTATTCCATAAATTTTCTCCAATCCAACTGACTGTGTGCAAAGATAGTATGCTCAGCATCCTCAATGATGGTGACCGTGTGGTACGTATTCTCCAACACCAACTCAGTCTGTAGTGACTGATTACGTTTATAATATATTCCATATTACCAAATTGCAACGGATATTGGCCGGCACCTGCAGTGGTAGGAGTACAATGTGGTCATTATTAAACAACAAGGAAACATTAACTGTCACCACACCTGAGTCACTTGTACTTTGTCGATAAACTAGTATAGTTCTACTTCATGGCATGCACAATTCTTCGTAGTCAGCCAGCATCCAATGCAATGCATGCCACCATCATTCACAATAATCACTCATTACCTGTCTTGGTGTTCTCTTTGGCTGTCTGATCTGATGCCTGCCTAGCCTTCTGCCAGTCAGTGATGAGTTTCTTTCGGATTGGAACCAAAATGGAATATAGGTGGAGTCACGTTTCACTTCTTATGGAGGGACTGTTAGAGGCAACATGTATTGTACTATACTCCATCTCCATCCAATGTCTGACTTGCTTGAAATGTACTTAGGGAGAGTAAGGAACATGGAGCAGGACCCTGAGGAGTGGAGTGGACAGTTATGCACAGACGTGCAACTCCAATAGGGAAATAAACAAGCATTTGCAATGCAATAGGTCTCGCAGTTACAGAAGTTTAAGCTATTGGCATTGTAAATGACAATGCCTTTTATGTACGTTTTTAAAACGAAAACAAAAATAAAAGGCATTGTTATTTGCAATGTCAATAGCTCAAACTCGCGTAAATGGAACACCTATTGCATTGAAAGGCTTGTTCTAGTTATATTCGGCATATATTTTCGCTATTCCAGTATGTATAAAAAGTGGTAGTATTGCTGTTCTTTATTTTCCAGCCTCCATACATGTTGTTGCAGATCAGTTCCTGAAAAGTGTTTGACAGGCAGCATGAAACTGTTGATTTGGCCATAAGGGGGGCAAACGCCATTGTCTATACACCCCAGGCTTACCTCAAGGAGCCAAGCAGAGTAGACTGTAGAAGAATGCTGCGGTTCAGAGAGCTGTGAACGTGACATTGCATTTATAAATGATAGTTCAGTGAGGGTTCAGCATTCATTTGCCGTGTAGAGGAGATTAGCTCCCTCTCTCAAGCTGTCTACACGATTACATATTTAGTGTAATCGAAAAATCACACATTATCTATAATACACAAAGTATTTCCGTTTCTAGGAATAGCTGGCCGTCCGTTTTATTAAAAATACAGTTAGGGCCCCGTGACGTTTCGCCAGATAATAGCCGAGCCGGGTCTCGCTGACTTTATTAATGCTGGCGTAGCCTGAAAAGAAGCCTTTCCGTGGCGCAGGGATGTACAGAACATTATTTGCAACAATGAAAAACAAGACAGGGGCAGGGACGAGCTGGGCTTGCAGCGCGTTTCTCATCCGATTTTTAAAGGCAGATTTTTTGGCTGGTAAATTCGGGTCCAGAAACACTATTTCAGTGGAATCGGGCAGAGCGGTATCCTACCTGGGAATTCTTTTCAGTCTGACTCATATCTCGTCATTACTTGGCCTGCTTTGTTGGTAAAAGTCATCAGAGTGTTGTTAACTGCATGACGTTTGCTAGTAAAAGAAAACACAAAGTTAACTTGCGTTTTCACAGGACGGACAGGAAAGTTGTTTTGCATACACAGGTCTCTCGACCACATATGATTATTTTGGCAAGCAATCGCGTTGGATTTTTTTTAGAGAGTTTAGTGCTGTCTTTTGGCTCTGTAAGTAATTTGACGTTAAAAGGTTATGAGCTTTAGTGTGAGAGCAGATTTAAGAAATGTTTGCTTATGAAACTAGTGCGTCACTTTCCTTAAATTAAGCGTAGAGCTGACTTAAGTCCATAAGTGTGCTCTTTTTGGAATGGTTCTACAGAAACTGGGGCTAAAACACAGTGATGGAAAATTTCGGTCTGAAGCTGCTGTACTTCGCATGCCTCAAGAGCTGTTAACCACGGAACAAACTCTGGGTGCGGGGTGGGGGCCTCCATGAACCTCCTCGTTTTGCTAATTATTTACGTGCGGTTATTGAGGTGTTGAGCCTCTCTTAAAAGTCCTCCATATTTAATTTAAAAAATACTTTCAATAAATGTCCCTAAAATCGAAAGTGCTTAATTGAGACTCTTAGAAACGTTGAAAAAGTATATTTCATTTTATATATTATGTTCCTTATTTTTTCATGACATTTGTTGCCTGATTTCCATAATGAACCGTTTGTTGGTTTGGCGCGTGCCTTGGCTCAATACGGAAGAGCCAGACCTGGCCCTCTTTGAGTTTGCTGGCTTGTATTTTGTTATGTAAGGGAGCTCACGGTTACAGAAGCCTTTTCCATTCAGCAAGGTGGCGCGAGTCTAAACATTTGTGTTTAGAATTGTGTTCGAATACAGAGCTGCGTGGATGTGGGCTGAGTGTTTTTTGTAGTGTGCGTGTGTTGGGGGAAGGAGCGGTTATTTTATACTCTGGTATTTCCTACTACTATAAATGCACGGTCCGTTCTAAATCCCCCTTGATTTCAGGCCCACAGACAGTTTACTTCCTGGCTGCTGTTCATTAGGCTGCATTTACTGTCTGAAGACAGCAGAGGCCCTCGGTAACCTAGTTTGATGTGCGTACTTCTCAAGACTATGTCAGCTTCAACTGCAACGAGCATTGGACCGCAACTCGACCACATATGATTATTTTGGCAAGCAATCGCGTTGGATTTCTTTTAGAGAGTTTAGTGCTGTCTTTTGGCTCTGTAAGTAATTTGACGTTAAAAGGTTATGAGCTTTAGTGTGAGAGCAGATTTAAGAAATGTTTGCTTATGAAACTAGTGCGTCACTTTCCTTAAATTAAGCGAAATCGCGATCGCGATCAAAGCTGCCGAGCCAGACCTGGCCCTCTTTGAGTTTGCTGGCTTGTATTTTGTTATGTAAGGGAGCTCACGGTTACAGAAGCCTTTTCCATTCAGCAAGGTGGCGCGAGTCTAAACATTTGTGTTTAGAATTGTGTTCGAATACAGAGCTGCGTGGATGTGGGCTGAGTGTTTTTTGTAGTGTGCGTGTGTTGGGGGAAGGAGCGGTTATTTTATACTCTGGTATTTCCTACTACTATAAATGCACGGTCCGTTCTAAATCACCCTTGATTTCAGGCCCACAGACAGTTTACTTCCTGGCTGCTGTTCATTAGGCTGCATTTACTGTCTGAAGACAGCAGAGGCCCTCGGTAACCTAGTTTGATGTGCGTACTTCTCAAGACTATGTCAGCTTCAACTGCAACGAGCATTGGACCGCAACTCGACCACATATGATTATTTTGGCAAGCAATCGCGTTGGATTTCTTTTAGAGAGTTTAGTGCTGTCTTTTGGCTCTGTAAGTAATTTGACGTTAAAAGGTTATGAGCTTTAGTGTGAGAGCAGATTTAAGAAATGTTTGCTTATGAAACTAGTGCGTCACTTTCCTTAAATTAAGCGAAATCGCGATCGCGATCAAAGCTGCCGTGCGGCCGCGAAAGTGAAAGTAAGCGCGGCGCGCGCGCCCGCGCACATGCACTGTAGCTCTAGGCTGGCCTGGCAGCACTTTTTGGAGCCCACATACAAAATGTCTCTTCGAGCCTTTGGCTCGCGAGACCTAAAAAAGGAGACTGTTGATGGCTTTGTTGTGAATGTAGATTTTGAACCAGAAAAACAGATACACACAGTCACACACAAATAAAGGAAGGGAGAACAATTTGAAAGCCTAGTTGTCAGGGAAGAGGAGCTCGTCCTCAAACTCTGGTGGTTCGGACAGCAGTACGTCTAACAATCCGCTACTTATGTCATCAAAGTCACTCTCCTCTTCCTCCTGTGATTCACGTATTTTGTACTCTGGTGGTATAAAGTGTTGATTCATTTTGATCATGGTTAACCTCTCAACACTTTTGGGCGAGAGACTGGTCCTTTTGACAGTAACAATGGCACCAGCAGCACTGAAAACACGCTCTGAAGAGACACTTGCAACAGGGCAAGCCACATACTTTATCGCCAGCCTGCTGAGCACTGGCCATTGGCTTCTTTTCCCATACCAATACACCAATGGGCTTTGCTCCATGTAGACCTCTGTTGTGTCATCTAGATAGGCCTGAACCATCCGCTCAATGTTCAGGGGTGCTCCGATTTCCTGGGCCTCTTTTGCCTTTGCATCAGTCATTGATGTGCAATACCCTTTCCGTAGAAACCAATCACCTGCCGTTTTTGTACATGTGCCTGATGATCCTGTTGGTGCTGTTGATGTTATTGCTGCTGGCAGTGTTGACTGCTGGGAGGCAAACGCACTGCTCTTGGCTTCTGAAGTAGAACTTCGTTCTGGGTGCCCTGCAGTACTTTTTCTGCCCTGGAGGGGCAGGCCTTTAATGAAGATCCTTTCGTTTTCAAACTCAGTGGCTTCCTCAGCTATCAAAGTTTTGTACTGGGCAACATTCACTTCTGAAAAAGGAATGACTTCATTACTGCGCAGCAATAATTTGTAACGTGGATCCAAAATTGAGGCAGTAATGTAATGTGGATCTGACAGAATGTTATTTTGAATCCTTGTATTGTGAGATAAGCGAGCGGATAAGGTGTCTGCCAAAGAATGTGCGTCTACTTTGTCATCCACATCTGCGTACATTTCTGCCACCTCCTTCAGCTGTTGCTCTAGCATGTACAACAATGGGATAGCTTGGCCCATAGTACAGTCCTCCCGGCTCACTTCACGGGTGAAGACCTCAAAAGGAAGTAGCATCTCTGTCAGGCTTTTGACAAGGTCCCATTGGGCCATCTCAACTCTCATGCCTTTCACTGTAGGATCCCCTGACCTTTTCATGACATAAGCATTAAGTGGTATGTACTGCTCAAACAGACGCTCAAGCATGTAATACGTTGAGTTCCAACGTGTTGGCACCTCTTGGATGAGTGCTTTGACTGGCATTTTATGCTCACGTTGAATCACCCTCAGCTCCTTCCGGGCTTTAAAAGAATGGTTGAAATGTGTGCATATTCTTCTGCAGGTGGTCAGTAAGCTGCTGACTTTGCTTTCATTTTTCAGAAAGTCTTGCACAACAATGTTAATGCAGTGTGCCAAACATGGCACCCTGAAATACCCACCATCTTTCATGGCCCGAACTACATTACTGCCATTGTCCGTGGCAACAAAACCAATGGTAAGACCTCTTGGTCGCAGCCACTCAAACACCTTGCTGTTAAACTCATCCAAAATGTTAGCAGCAGTATGAGATTTCTCCATTGCAAACATGGCTACAGTTGCATGTTTGCGAGTGTCTTTAAAAATCTCAGCGGTGTCAACAACGCCGTCAGATATCTTATCTTTAACACCCGAAAAAGAGACCCAGTGTGCAGTGATGCACATGTAATCAGTGGCTTGGCAACTGGTCCACATGTCTGTTGTCAGGTGTATACTCTGAACAGCACTCTGTTTTAAGGCTTTTCCAAGCAATTCCAGCACGTCGTGATGTAGTGCTGGAACAGCAACTCTTGCAAAATAGTAGCGGCTGGGAACTTTCCATTTTGGGCAGATGGTGGTCACAAACTCAAGAAAACCCACCCCTTCAACAAAAGAAAAAGGGAGAAGGTCCAGTGCTAACATTTTTGCCAGCTTAGCATTGTACAAACGTGCTATTGGGTGATTGCGTTCGTACTGCCCCTCCGGCCTACTAAACATGCTAAGAATGGTAGGCTGCATGGTATTCCTTCCTGTGGTCGACTTCGCACTTTTTGGCCCAGCAGTACTCCTTGGTGTCTCAGGCTGGCTCTTACTCTTGTGCCAATGAGATGTGGCTGAGGATGTGGGCGTTACCACTGCAGTGCTGGGGACAGGGCTACTTTGTCTACCACTAGCACAGAGAATGTCTCCCTCTTCTTCCTGTTCCACCGTGAGCGGACTTTCTACTCGTTTATGCCCAACAGCAATGGTTCCAGTTTTGATGAGCCTAAGGTGCTCCTCCCACTGGATTGCGTGGTGTTTTTTCAGATGGGTCATTTGGCCTCCGGTACCATAGTTTGTACCAAGCTTTCCACGGCTAACAGAGGAATGACAAACGGAGCATACAGCAATGTTCTCCTCCTTTGGGCTAACCGTAAAGTAGTCCCACACTGGGGAGCTTAACTTTTGTCTCCTGCTGGAGGTGCCACTCCCACTTCCAATGCCGGATGAACTGGAGGGTGTGTGTTGAATTTGACTCTGTGCAGGACCACTACCTACTTCTGCTGAGGTGGTGCTTGTTGTGCTGGATGTAGGACGCTGCCGGCCCTTTGCTAATGTAAATATGGAAGCTGGAGGTCGTGTTGGTGTTACCTGTGTTGGAGGTATGCGTGCTACATCCCTCGCATCCATTTTGGATAATGTAAAAATGTTGCTCTCCATCTCCTCAGGCCCGGGAGTGATGTTTGTGAAGACTGGCTCATCATCATCATCATCATCAACCTGCTCTTCTACATCAACATCCATAAGTGTAAGGCTTTCTGGAACCTTCCTTTTGCCATGCCTGCTCTTGTGATGTGTTTCCCTCTCAGACTCAGTTTGTGGCTTCCAAGTGACATCTAGATCATCAGAAGGGGGGCTTGGTGAAGAACTTGATGTACTAACCCTCCTTTTCCTTGCTGGGGATTTAAAAGCCAATGCAACTTCTAAAGGAGTGGCTTCCTCTTCTTCCTCTGCATGAGGCTCAATTTCCTGAACTGCCCCTACTTCAGGAGGAACAGCTACTATTGCGGGCGGTAGCTGCGGCTGTTGACCACTTATCTGCTGTGTTGATGATGTTCCCTCCTGCGTGGATTGTGTACTACTTTGAGATAGCGATAAGTTTAGTTCAGGCTCAGCATCACTGCTTTCTACCATAAGGCTGGCTACCTCTTCCACACTCATCTGCTTGGGCATGGGTTGGTGGGTTGGGCCCACTGATGTGGAGGTGCTGCCCCCAGCTTGCCCCCCCGACACCGCTGCTGCAGGCCTCATTTTTGGTGAACCAAAAAAGGTTTTGGGAGGCACACCAGACTTAAGTGACACTTCCTTCTTCTTCTGTTCCTTCTTCTCCATGGCAACTTTCTTGGTACAGGAGGACCTGCTACCTGCTTTCTTTGGGGGCATCTTCAACAGATGTCAAAACAGCACTCAGTTGCACAAGTTGCAGAGATGCCTGGTCAGGTCACTGACACGTCACGTTGTGTACACTACAGCAGCAGGACGTTGGTCTGGCACCACAACAGTGGATGATGATGACACACCTCTGTCTTTGGTGCACCTAAAAGCAAAAAGCCAGAAGAACATCAGTCAAAAGATCCATAATATAATATATAATTTATTAGTGTCTCGTGGGTGGTCATCACAATTATTAAATTTCATGCAGTCAGTGAACAACATCAACAGTATAGCCAGCCATTAAGAGACTGACAAGGCCAGGGATCCTTTTGTATTTGTACTGTGTAGTGTACACTTAGGAAGAAGAATAGCAAGGGAAAAAAACCCGCCGTGATGATTGCTGAGTTGTACCCCTGGGCCTACTGTACGACTAGGCCACAAGTTTGGACACCTATGGCAAAGGCACAATGCATGCCTTCCTAAAATGGCCGCCACACACATGCCCAGCCCCCCCACCACAATAACACACAAAAAGTGATTGGAAAGGACAGGAAGAGGAAGTTGTAGTGTCTGTGGAACTTAATCCCTCTCATAAAAATGTTTTCCAGACAAATAACAGCTTCTCCCTGCTCCAAACCTACAGCTCAATGACAGCCTGAGGAGTTTTTTGTGCAGAAATGCACAAAAAAGCGTTTTCGAGAAGGGTCTATGTTGCTCGCGAGATATTGTTTGCCAGATTGCAAAAGCTGCGTGTTCGGGATCGCGAACTGTACAAAAAGGCTTTCTCGCGTGCGCGAACACGCATATTGCGAGCGCAAAAATGACGAAAACTGTAAGTCCGCGTTGTCGCGCTGTGCAGAGTTACCGAAAGTTCGCGAGCTGAATCCCTTGCCTTACATGCAGGCCAAAATAGCCCAATTTGTATAGCACACACCCAAAAAATGCTATTGCACCCCAAACACACCTTTTGCAACAAAATCCAAAGCCATCCATGGAGTAAAGGAAAATCACCAGACAACACCAACTGTACATGTAAAATCACGCACCACAGCTTGGAGGCTGACTACCTCTGGGCCTAGTGGAAGACTACTAGGCCACAAGCTTGGAACCGGATGGCAAAAGCAAGCACACTGCTTGGATGGCTTCACAAAATGGCCGCCACACACCCACAACAACCACAAGAAATGGGAGACAGTAAATGGACGCCTATGGCAAAGGCACAATGCATGCCTTCCTAAAATGGCCGCCACACACATGCTCAGCCCCCCCACCACAATAACACACAAAAAGTGATTGGAAAGGACAGGAAGAGGAAGTTGTAGTGTCTGTGGAACTTAATCCCTCTCATAAAAATGTTTTCCAGACAAATAACAGCTTCTCCCTGCTCCAAACCTACAGCTCAATGACAGCCTGAGGAGTTTTTTGTGCAGAAATGCACAAAAAAGCGTTTTCGAGAAGGGTCTATGTTGCTCGCAAGATATTGTTTGCCAGATTGCAAAAGCTGCGTGTTCGGGATCGCGAACTGTACAAAAAGGCTTTCTCGCGTGCGCGAACACGCATATTGCGAGCGCAAAAATGACGAAAACTGTAAGTCCGCGTTGTCGCGCTGTGCAGAGTTACCGAAAGTTCGCGAGCTGAATCCCTTGCCTTACATGCAGGCCAAAATAGCCCAATTTGTTTAGCACACACCCAAAAAATGCTATTGCACCCCAAACACACCTTTTGCAACAAAATCCAAAGCCATCCATGGAGTAAAGGAAAATCACCAGACAACACCAACTGTACATGTAAAATCACGCACCACAGCTTGGAGGCTGACTACCTCTGGGCCTAGTGGAAGACTACTAGGCCACAAGCTTGGAACCGGATGGCAAAAGCAAGCACACTGCTTCGATGGCTTCACAAAATGGCCGCCACACACCCACAACAACCACAAGAAATGGGAGACAGTCAATGGACGCCTATGGCAAAGGCACAATGCATGCCTTCCTAAAATGGCCGTTCGCGAGCTGAATCCCTTGCCTTACATGCAGGCCAAAATAGCCCAATTTGTTTAGCACACACCCAAAAATTGCTATTGCACCCAAACACACCTTTTGCAACAAAATCCAAAGCCATCCATGGAGTAAAGGAAAATCACCAGACAACACCAACTGTACATGTAAAATCACGCACCACAGCTTGGAGGCTGACTACCTCTGGGCCTAGTGGAAGACTACTAGGCCACAAGCTTGGAACCGGATGGCAAAAGCAAGCACACTGCTTGGATGGCTTCACAAAATGGCCGCCACACACCCACAACAACCACAAGAAATGGGAGACAGTCAATGGACGCCTATGGCAAAGGCACAATGCATGCCTTCCTAAAATGGCCGCCACACACATGCTCAGCCCCCCCACCACAATAACACACAAAAAGTGATTGGAAAGGACAGGAAGAGGAAGTTGTAGTGTCTGTGGAACTTAATCCCTCTCATAAAAATGTTTTCCAGACAAATAACAGCTTCTCCCTGCTCCAAACCTACAGCTCAATGACAGCCTGAGGAGTTTTTTGTGCAGAAATGCACAAAAAAGCGTTTTCGAGAAGGGTCTATGTTGCTCGCGAGATATTGTTTGCCAGATTGCAAAAGCTGCGTGTTCGGGATCGCGAACTGTACAAAAAGGCTTTCTCGCGTGCGCGAACACGCATATTGCGAGCGCAAAAATGACGAAAACTGTAAGTCCGCGTTGTCGCGCTGTGCAGAGTTACCGAAAGTTCGCGAGCTGAATCCCTTGCCTTACATGCAGGCCAAAATAGCCCAATTTGTTTAGCACACACCCAAAAAATGCTATTGCACCCCAAACACACCTTTTGCAACAAAATCCAAAGCCATCCATGGAGTAAAGGAAAATCACCAGACAACACCAACTGTACATGTAAAATCACGCACCACAGCTTGGAGGCTGACTACCTCTGGGCCTAGTGGAAGACTACTAGGCCACAAGCTTGGAACCGGATGGCAAAAGCAAGCACACTGCTTCGATGGCTTCACAAAATGGCCGCCACACACCCACAACAACCACAAGAAATGGGAGACAGTCAATGGACGCCTATGGCAAAGGCACAATGCATGCCTTCCTAAAATGGCCGTTCGCGAGCTGAATCCCTTGCCTTACATGCAGGCCAAAATAGCCCAATTTGTTTAGCACACACCCAAAAAATGCTATTGCACCCCAAACACACCTTTTGCAACAAAATCCAAAGCCATCCATGGAGTAAAGGAAAATCACCAGACAACACCAACTGTACATGTAAAATCACGCACCACAGCTTGGAGGCTGACTACCTCTGGGCCTAGTGGAAGACTACTAGGCCACAAGCTTGGAACCGGATGGCAAAAGCAAGCACACTGCTTGGATTGCTTCACAAAATGGCCGCCACACACCCACAACAACCACAAGAAATGGGAGACAGTCAATGGACGCCTATGGCAAAGGCACAATGCATGCCTTCCTAAAATGGCCGCCACACACATGCTCAGCCCCCCCACCACAATAACACACAAAAAGTGATTGGAAAGGACAGGAAGAGGAAGTTGTAGTGTCTGTGGAACTTAATCCCTCTCATAAAAATGTTTTCCAGACAAATAACAGCTTCTCCCTGCTCCAAACCTACAGCTCAATGACAGCCTGAGGAGTTTTTTGTGCAGAAATGCACAAAAAAGCGTTTTCGAGAAGGGTCTATGTTGCTCGCGAGATATTGTTTGCCAGATTGCAAAAGCTGCGTGTTCGGGATCGCGAACTGTACAAAAAGGCTTTCTCGCGTGCGCGAACACGCATATTGCGAGCGCAAAAATGACGAAAACTGTAAGTCCGCGTTGTCGCGCTGTGCAGAGTTACCGAAAGTTCGCGAGCTGAATCCCTTGCCTTACATGCAGGCCAAAATAGCCCAATTTGTTTAGCACACACCCAAAAAATGCTATTGCACCCCAAACACACCTTTTGCAACAAAATCCAAAGCCATCCATGGAGTAAAGGAAAATCACCAGACAACACCAACTGTACATGTAAAATCACGCACCACAGCTTGGAGGCTGACTACCTCTGGGCCTAGTGGAAGACTACTAGGCCACAAGCTTGGAACCGGATGGCAAAAGCAAGCACACTGCTTCGATGGCTTCACAAAATGGCCGCCACACACCCACAACAACCACAAGAAATGGGAGACAGTCAATGGACGCCTATGGCAAAGGCACAATGCATGCCTTCCTAAAATGGCCGTTCGCGAGCTGAATCCCTTGCCTTACATGCAGGCCAAAATAGCCCAATTTGTTTAGCACACACCCAAAAAATGCTATTGCACCCCAAACACACCTTTTGCAACAAAATCCAAAGCCATCCATGGAGTAAAGGAAAATCACCAGACAACACCAACTGTACATGTAAAATCACGCACCACAGCTTGGAGGCTGACTACCTCTGGGCCTAGTGGAAGACTACTAGGCCACAAGCTTGGAACCGGATGGCAAAAGCAAGCACACTGCTTGGATGGCTTCACAAAATGGCCGCCACACACCCACAACAACCACAAGAAATGGGAGACAGTCAATGGACGCCTATGGCAAAGGCACAATGCATGCCTTCCTAAAATGGCCGTTCGCGAGCTGAATCCCTTGCCTTACATGCAGGCCAAAATAGCCCAATTTGTTTAGCACACACCCAAAAAATGCTATTGCACCCCAAACACACCTTTTGCAAAAAAATCCAAAGCCATCCATGGAGTAAAGGAAAATCACCAGACAACACCAACTGTACATGTAAAATCACGCACCACAGCTTGGAGGCTGACTACCTCTGGGCCTAGTGGAAGACTACTAGGCCACAAGCTTGGAACCGGATGGCAAAAGCAAGCACACTGCTTGGATGGCTTCACAAAATGGCCGCCACACACCCACAACAACCACAAGAAATGGGAGACAGTCAATGGACGCCTATGGCAAAGGCACAATGCATGCCTTCCTAAAATGGCCGCCACACACATGCTCAGCCCCCCCACCACAATAACACACAAAAAGTGATTGGAAAGGACAGGAAGAGGAAGTTGTAGTGTCTGTGGAACTTAATCCCTCTCATAAAAATGTTTTCCAGACAAATAACAGCTTCTCCCTGCTCCAAACCTACAGCTCAATGACAGCCTGAGGAGTTTTTTGTGCAGAAATGCACAAAAAAGCGTTTTCGAGAAGGGTCTATGTTGCTCGCGAGATATTGTTTGCCAGATTGCAAAAGTTGCGTGTTCGGGATCGCGAACTGTACAAAAAGGCTTTCTCGCGTGCGCGAACACGCATATTGCGAGCGCAAAAATGACGAAAACAGTAAGTCCGCGTTGTCGCGCTGTGCAGAGTTACCGAAAGTTCGCGAGCTGAATCCCTTGCCTTACATGCAGGCCAAAATAGCCCAATTTGTTTAGCACACACCCAAAAAATGCTATTGCACCCCAAACACACCTTTTGCAACAAAATCCAAAGCCATCCATGGAGTAAAGGAAAATCACCAGACAACACCAACTGTACATGTAAAATCACGCACCACAGCTTGGAGGCTGACTACCTCTGGGCCTAGTGGAAGACTACTAGGCCACAAGCTTGGAACCGGATGGCAAAAGCAAGCACACTGCTTGGATGGCTTCACAAAATGGCCGCCACACACCCACAACAACCACAAGAAATGGGAGACAGTCAATGGACGCCTATGGCAAAGGCACAATGCATGCCTTCCTAAAATGGCCGCCACACACATGCTCAGCCCCCCCACCACAATAACACACAAAAAGTGATTGGAAAGGACAGGAAGAGGAAGTTGTAGTGTCTGTGGAACTTAATCCCTCTCATAAAAATGTTTTCCAGACAAATAACAGCTTCTCCCTGCTCCAAACCTACAGCTCAATGACAGCCTGAGGAGTTTTTTGTGCAGAAATGCACAAAAAAGCGTTTTCGAGAAGGGTCTATGTTGCTCGCGAGATATTGTTTGCCAGATTGCAAAAGCTGCGTGTTCGGGATCGCGAACTGTACAAAAAGGCTTTCTCGCGTGCGCGAACACGCATATTGCGAGCGCAAAAATGACGAAAACTGTAAGTCCGCGTTGTCGCGCTGTGCAGAGTTACCGAAAGTTCGCGAGCTGAATCCCTTGCCTTACATGCAGGCCAAAATAGCCCAATTTGTTTAGCACACACCCAAAAAATGCTATTGCACCCCAAACACACCTTTTGCAACAAAATCCAAAGCCATCCATGGAGTAAAGGAAAATCACCAGACAACACCAACTGTACATGTAAAATCACGCACCACAGCTTGGAGGCTGACTACCTCTGGGCCTAGTGGAAGACTACTAGGCCACAAGCTTGGAACCGGATGGCAAAAGCAAGCACACTGCTTCGATGGCTTCACAAAATGGCCGCCACACACCCACAACAACCACAAGAAATGGGAGACAGTCAATGGACGCCTATGGCAAAGGCACAATGCATGCCTTCCTAAAATGGCCGTTCGCGAGCTGAATCCCTTGCCTTACATGCAGGCCAAAATAGCCCAATTTGTTTAGCACACACCCAAAAAATGCTATTGCACCCCAAACACACCTTTTGCAACAAAATCCAAAGCCATCCATGGAGTAAAGGAAAATCACCAGACAACACCAACTGTACATGTAAAATCACGCACCACAGCTTGGAGGCTGACTACCTCTGGGCCTAGTGGAAGACTACTAGGCCACAAGCTTGGAACCGGATGGCAAAAGCAAGCACACTGCTTGGATGGCTTCACAAAATGGCCGCCACACACCCACAACAACCACAAGAAATGGGAGACAGTCAATGGACGCCTATGGCAAAGGCACAATGCATGCCTTCCTAAAATGGCCGCCACACACATGCTCAGCCCCCCCACCACAATAACACACAAAAAGTGATTGGAAAGGACAGGAAGAGGAAGTTGTAGTGTCTGTGGAACTTAATCCCTCTCATAAAAATGTTTTCCAGACAAATAACAGCTTCTCCCTGCTCCAAACCTACAGCTCAATGACAGCCTGAGGAGTTTTTTGTGCAGAAATGCACAAAAAAGCGTTTTCGAGAAGGGTCTATGTTGCTCGCGAGATATTGTTTGCCAGATTGCAAAAGCTGCGTGTTCGGGATCGCGAACTGTACAAAAAGGCTTTCTCGCGTGCGCGAACACGCATATTGCGAGCGCAAAAATGACGAAAACTGTAAGTCCGCGTTGTCGCGCTGTGCAGAGTTACCGAAAGTTCGCGAGCTGAATCCCTTGCCTTACATGCAGGCCAAAATAGCCCAATTTGTTTAGCACACACCCAAAAAATGCTATTGCACCCCAAACACACCTTTTGCAACAAAATCCAAAGCCATCCATGGAGTAAAGGAAAATCACCAGACAACACCAACTGTACATGTAAAATCACGCACCACAGCTTGGAGGCTGACTACCTCTGGGCCTAGTGGAAGACTACTAGGCCACAAGCTTGGAACCGGATGGCAAAAGCAAGCACACTGCTTCGATGGCTTCACAAAATGGCCGCCACACACCCACAACAACCACAAGAAATGGGAGACAGTCAATGGACGCCTATGGCAAAGGCACAATGCATGCCTTCCTAAAATGGCCGTTTGCGAGCTGAATCCCTTGCCTTACATGCAGGCCAAAATAGCCCAATTTGTTTAGCACACACCCAAAAAATGCTATTGCACCCCAAACACACCTTTTGCAACAAAATCCAAAGCCATCCATGGAGTAAAGGAAAATCACCAGACAACACCAACTGTACATGTAAAATCACGCACCACAGCTTGGAGGCTGACTACCTCTGGGCCTAGTGGAAGACTACTAGGCCACAAGCTTGGAACCGGATGGCAAAAGCAAGCACACTGCTTGGATGGCTTCACAAAATGGCCGCCACACACCCACAACAACCACAAGAAATGGGAGACAGTCAATGGACGCCTATGGCAAAGGCACAATGCATGCCTTCCTAAAATGGCCGCCACACACATGCTCAGCCCCCCCACCACAATAACACACAAAAAGTGATTGGAAAGGACAGGAAGAGGAAGTTGTAGTGTCTGTGGAACTTAATCCCTCTCATAAAAATGTTTTCCAGACAAATAACAGCTTCTCCCTGCTCCAAACCTACAGCTCAATGACAGCCTGAGGAGTTTTTTGTGCAGAAATGCACAAAAAAGCGTTTTCGAGAAGGGTCTATGTTGCTCGCAAGATATTGTTTGCCAGATTGCAAAAGCTGCGTGTTCGGGATCGCGAACTGTACAAAAAGGCTTTCTCGCGTGCGCGAACACGCATATTGCGAGCGCAAAAATGACGAAAACTGTAAGTCCGCGTTGTCGCGCTGTGCAGAGTTACCGAAAGTTCGCGAGCTGAATCCCTTGCCTTACATGCAGGCCAAAATAGCCCAATTTGTTTAGCACACACCCAAAAAATGCTATTGCACCCCAAACACACCTTTTGCAACAAAATCCAAAGCCATCCATGGAGTAAAGGAAAATCACCAGACAACACCAACTGTACATGTAAAATCACGCACCACAGCTTGGAGGCTGACTACCTCTGGGCCTAGTGGAAGACTACTAGGCCACAAGCTTGGAACCGGATGGCAAAAGCAAGCACACTGCTTCGATGGCTTCACAAAATGGCCGCCACACACCCACAACAACCACAAGAAATGGGAGACAGTCAATGGACGCCTATGGCAAAGGCACAATGCATGCCTTCCTAAAATGGCCGTTCGCGAGCTGAATCCCTTGCCTTACATGCAGGCCAAAATAGCCCAATTTGTTTAGCACACACCCAAAAAATGCTATTGCACCCCAAACACACCTTTTGCAACAAAATCCAAAGCCATCCATGGAGTAAAGGAAAATCACCAGACAACACCAACTGTACATGTAAAATCACGCACCACAGCTTGGAGGCTGACTACCTCTGGGCCTAGTGGAAGACTACTAGGCCACAAGCTTGGAACCGGATGGCAAAAGCAAGCACACTGCTTGGATGGCTTCACAAAATGGCCGCCACACACCCACAACAACCACAAGAAATGGGAGACAGTCAATGGACGCCTATGGCAAAGGCACAATGCATGCCTTCCTAAAATGGCCGCCACACACATGCTCAGCCCCCCCACCACAATAACACACAAAAAGTGATTGGAAAGGACAGGAAGAGGAAGTTGTAGTGTCTGTGGAACTTAATCCCTCTCATAAAAATGTTTTCCAGACAAATAACAGCTTCTCCCTGCTCCAAACCTACAGCTCAATGACAGCCTGAGGAGTTTTTTGTGCAGAAATGCACAAAAAAGCGTTTTCGAGAAGGGTCTATGTTGCTCGCGAGATATTGTTTGCCAGATTGCAAAAGCTGCGTGTTCGGGATCGCGAACTGTACAAAAAGGCTTTCTCGCGTGCGCGAACACGCATATTGCGAGCGCAAAAATGACGAAAACTGTAAGTCCGCGTTGTCGCGCTGTGCAGAGTTACCGAAAGTTCGCGAGCTGAATCCCTTGCCTTACATGCAGGCCAAAATAGCCCAATTTGTTTAGCACACACCCAAAAAATGCTATTGCACCCCAAACACACCTTTTGCAACAAAATCCAAAGCCATCCATGGAGTAAAGGAAAATCACCAGACAACACCAACTGTACATGTAAAATCACGCACCACAGCTTGGAGGCTGACTACCTCTGGGCCTAGTGGAAGACTACTAGGCCACAAGCTTGGAACCGGATGGCAAAAGCAAGCACACTGCTTCGATGGCTTCACAAAATGGCCGTCACACACCCACAACAACCACAAGAAATGGGAGACAGTCAATGGACGCCTATGGCAAAGGCACAATGCATGCCTTCCTAAAATGGCCGTTCGCGAGCTGAATCCCTTGCCTTACATGCAGGCCAAAATAGCCCAATTTGTTTAGCACACACCCAAAAAATGCTATTGCACCCCAAACACACCTTTTGCAAAAAAATCCAAAGCCATCCATGGAGTAAAGGAAAATCACCAGACAACACCAACTGTACATGTAAAATCACGCACCACAGCTTGGAGGCTGACTACCTCTGGGCCTAGTGGAAGACTACTAGGCCACAAGCTTGGAACCGGATGGCAAAAGCAAGCACACTGCTTGGATGGCTTCACAAAATGGCCGCCACACACCCACAACAACCACAAGAAATGGGAGACAGTCAATGGACGCCTATGGCAAAGGCACAATGCATGCCTTCCTAAAATGGCCGCCACACACATGCTCAGCCCCCCCACCACAATAACACACAAAAAGTGATTGGAAAGGACAGGAAGAGGAAGTTGTAGTGTCTGTGGAACTTAATCCCTCTCATAAAAATGTTTTCCAGACAAATAACAGCTTCTCCCTGCTCCAAACCTACAGCTCAATGACAGCCTGAGGAGTTTTTTGTGCAGAAATGCACAAAAAAGCGTTTTCGAGAAGGGTCTATGTTGCTCGCGAGATATTGTTTGCCAGATTGCAAAAGCTGCGTGTTCGGGATCGCGAACTGTACAAAAAGGCTTTCTCGCGTGCGCGAACACGCATATTGCGAGCGCAAAAATGACGAAAACTGTAAGTCCGCGTTGTCGCGCTGTGCAGAGTTACCGAAAGTTCACGAGCTGAATCCCTTGCCTTACATGCAGGCCAAAATAGCCCAATTTGTTTAGCACACACCCAAAAAATGCTATTGCACCCCAAACACACCTTTTGCAACAAAATCCAAAGCCATCCATGGAGTAAAGGAAAATCACCAGACAACACCAACTGTACATGAAAAATCACGCACCACAGCTTGGAGGCTGACTACCTCTGGGCCTAGTGGAAGACTACTAGGCCACAAGCTTGGAACCGGATGGCAAAAGCAAGCACACTGCTTGGATGGCTTCACAAAATGGCCGCCACACACCCACAACAACCACAAGAAATGGGAGACAGTCAATGGACGCCTATGGCAAAGGCACAATGCATGCCTTCCTAAAATGGCCGCCACACACATGCTCAGCCCCCCCACCACAATAACACACAAAAAGTGATTGGAAAGGACAGGAAGAGGAAGTTGTAGTGTCTGTGGAACTTAATCCCTCTCATAAAAATGTTTTCCAGACAAATAACAGCTTCTCCCTGCTCCAAACCTACAGCTCAATGACAGCCTGAGGAGTTTTTTGTGCAGAAATGCACAAAAAAGCGTTTTCGAGAAGGGTCTATGTTGCTCGCGAGATATTGTTTGCCAGATTGCAAAAGCTGCGTGTTCGGGATAGCGAACTGTACAAAAAGGCTTTCTCGCGTGCGCGAACACGCATATTGCGAGCGCAAAAATGACGAAAACTGTAAGTCCGCGTTGTCGCGCTGTGCAGAGTTACCGAAAGTTCGCGAGCTGAATCCCTTGCCTTACATGCAGGCCAAAATAGCCCAATTTGTTTAGCACACACCCAAAAAATGCTATTGCACCCCAAACACACCTTTTGCAACAAAATCCAAAGCCATCCATGGAGTAAAGGAAAATCACCAGACAACACCAACTGTACATGTAAAATCACGCACCACAGCTTGGAGGCTGACTACCTCTGGGCCTAGTGGAAGACTACTAGGCCACAAGCTTGGAACCGGATGGCAAAAGCAAGCACACTGCTTCGATGGCTTCACAAAATGGCCGCCACACACCCACAACAACCACAAGAAATGGGAGACAGTCAATGGACGCCTATGGCAAAGGCACAATGCATGCCTTCCTAAAATGGCCGTTCGCGAGCTGAATCCCTTGCCTTACATGCAGGCCAAAATAGCCCAATTTGTTTAGCACACACCCAAAAAATGCTATTGCACCCCAAACACACCTTTTGCAACAAAATCCAAAGCCATCCATGGAGTAAAGGAAAATCACCAGACAACACCAACTGTACATGTAAAATCACGCACCACAGCTTGGAGGCTGACTACCTCTGGGCCTAGTGGAAGACTACTAGGCCACAAGCTTGGAACCGGATGGCAAAAGCAAGCACACTGCTTGGATGGCTTCACAAAATGGCCGCCACACACCCACAACAACCACAAGAAATGGGAGACAGTCAATGGACGCCTATGGCAAAGGCACAATGCATGCCTTCCTAAAATGGCCGCCACACACATGCTCAGCCCCCCCACCACAATAACACACAAAAAGTGATTGGAAAGGACAGGAAGAGGAAGTTGTAGTGTCTGTGGAACTTAATCCCTCTCATAAAAATGTTTTCCAGACAAATAACAGCTTCTCCCTGCTCCAAACCTACAGCTCAATGACAGCCTGAGGAGTTTTTTGTGCAGAAATGCACAAAAAAGCGTTTTCGAGAAGGGTCTATGTTGCTCGCAAGATATTGTTTGCCAGATTGCAAAAGCTGCGTGTTCGGGATCGCGAACTGTACAAAAAGGCTTTCTCGCGTGCGCGAACACGCATATTGCGAGCGCAAAAATGACGAAAACTGTAAGTCCGCGTTGTCGCGCTGTGCAGAGTTACCGAAAGTTCGCGAGCTGAATCCCTTGCCTTACATGCAGGCCAAAATAGCCCAATTTGTTTAGCACACACCCAAAAAATGCTATTGCACCCCAAACACACCTTTTGCAACAAAATCCAAAGCCATCCATGGAGTAAAGGAAAATCACCAGACAACACCAACTGTACATGTAAAATCACGCACCACAGCTTGGAGGCTGACTACCTCTGGGCCTAGTGGAAGACTACTAGGCCACAAGCTTGGAACCGGATGGCAAAAGCAAGCACACTGCTTCGATGGCTTCACAAAATGGCCGCCACACACCCACAACAACCACAAGAAATGGGAGACAGTCAATGGACGCCTATGGCAAAGGCACAATGCATGCCTTCCTAAAATGGCCGTTCGCGAGCTGAATCCCTTGCCTTACATGCAGGCCAAAATAGCCCAATTTGTTTAGCACACACCCAAAAAATGCTATTGCACCCCAAACACACCTTTTGCAACAAAATCCAAAGCCATCCATGGAGTAAAGGAAAATCACCAGACAACACCAACTGTACATGTAAAATCACGCACCACAGCTTGGAGGCTGACTACCTCTGGGCCTTGTGGAAGACTACTAGGCCACAAGCTTGGAACCGGATGGCAAAAGCAAGCACACTGCTTGGATGGCTTCACAAAATGGCCGCCACACACCCACAACAACCACAAGAAATGGGAGACAGTCAATGGACGCCTATGGCAAAGGCACAATGCATGCCTTCCTAAAATGGCCGCCACACACATGCTCAGCCCCCCCACCACAATAACACACAAAAAGTGATTGGAAAGGACAGGAAGAGGAAGTTGTAGTGTCTGTGGAACTTAATCCCTCTCATAAAAATGTTTTCCAGACAAATAACAGCTTCTCCCTGCTCCAAACCTACAGCTCAATGACAGCCTGAGGAGTTTTTTGTGCAGAAATGCACAAAAAAGCGTTTTCGAGAAGGGTCTATGTTGCTCGCGAGATATTGTTTGCCAGATTGCAAAAGCTGCGTGTTCGGGATCGCGAACTGTACAAAAAGGCTTTCTCGCGTGCGCGAACACGCATATTGCGAGCGCAAAAATGACGAAAACTGTAAGTCCGCGTTGTCTCGCTGTGCAGAGTTACCGAAAGTTCGCGAGCTGAATCCCTTGCCTTACATGCAGGCCAAAATAGCCCAATTTGTTTAGCACACACCCAAAAAATGCTATTGCACCCCAAACACACCTTTTGCAACAAAATCCAAAGCCATCCATGGAGTAAAGGAAAATCACCAGACAACACCAACTGTACATGTAAAATCACGCACCACAGCTTGGAGGCTGACTACCTCTGGGCCTAGTGGAAGACTACTAGGCCACAAGCTTGGAACCGGATGGCAAAAGCAAGCACACTGCTTCGATGGCTTCACAAAATGGCCGCCACACACCCACAACAACCACAAGAAATGGGAGACAGTCAATGGACGCCTATGGCAAAGGCACAATGCATGCCTTCCTAAAATGGCCGTTCGCGAGCTGAATCCCTTGCCTTACATGCAGGCCAAAATAGCCCAATTTGTTTAGCACACACCCAAAAAATGCTATTGCACCCCAAACACACCTTTTGCAACAAAATCCAAAGCCATCCATGGAGTAAAGGAAAATCACCAGACAACACCAACTGTACATGTAAAATCACGCACCACAGCTTGGAGGCTGACTACCTCTGGGCCTAGTGGAAGACTACTAGGCCACAAGCTTGGAACCGGATGGCAAAAGCAAGCACACTGCTTGGATGGCTTCACAAAATGGCCGCCACACACCCACAACAACCACAAGAAATGGGAGACAGTCAATGGACGCCTATGGCAAAGGCACAATGCATGCCTTCCTAAAATGGCCGCCACACACATGCTCAGCCCCCCCACCACAATAACACACAAAAAGTGATTGGAAAGGACAGGAAGAGGAAGTTGTAGTGTCTGTGGAACTTAATCCCTCTCATAAAAATGTTTTCCAGACAAATAACAGCTTCTCCCTGCTCCAAACCTACAGCTCAATGACAGCCTGAGGAGTTTTTTGTGCAGAAATGCACAAAAAAGCGTTTTCGAGAAGGGTCTATGTTGCTCGCGAGATATTGTTTGCCAGATTGCAAAAGCTGCGTGTTCGGGATCGCGAACTGTACAAAAAGGCTTTCTCGCGTGCGCGAACACGCATATTGCGAGCGCAAAAATGACGAAAACTGTAAGTCCGCGTTGTCGCGCTGTGCAGAGTTACCGAAAGTTCGCGAGCTGAATCCCTTGCCTTACATGCAGGCCAAAATAGCCCAATTTGTTTAGCACACACCCAAAAAATGCTATTGCACCCCAAACACACCTTTTGCAACAAAATCCAAAGCCATCCATGGAGTAAAGGAAAATCACCAGACAACACCAACTGTACATGTAAAATCACGCACCACAGCTTGGAGGCTGACTACCTCTGGGCCTAGTGGAAGACTACTAGGCCACAAGCTTGGAACCGGATGGCAAAAGCAAGCACACTGCTTCGATGGCTTCACAAAATGGCCGCCACACACCCACAACAACCACAAGAAATGGGAGACAGTCAATGGACGCCTATGGCAAAGGCACAATGCATGCCTTCCTAAAATGGCCGTTCGCGAGCTGAATCCCTTGCCTTACATGCAGGCCAAAATAGCCCAATTTGTTTAGCACACACCCAAAAAATGCTATTGCACCCCAAACACACCTTTTGCAACAAAATCCAAAGCCATCCATGGAGTAAAGGAAAATCACCAGACAACACCAACTGTACATGTAAAATCACGCACCACAGCTTGGAGGCTGACTACCTCTGGGCCTAGTGGAAGACTACTAGGCCACAAGCTTGGAACCGGATGGCAAAAGCAAGCACACTGCTTGGATGGCTTCACAAAATGGCCGCCACACACCCACAACAACCACAAGAAATGGGAGACAGTCAATGGACGCCTATGGCAAAGGCACAATGCATGCCTTCCTAAAATGGCCGCCACACACATGCTCAGCCCCCCCACCACAATAACACACAAAAAGTGATTGGAAAGGACAGGAAGAGGAAGTTGTAGTGTCTGTGGAACTTAATCCCTCTCATAAAAATGTTTTCCAGACAAATAACAGCTTCTCCCTGCTCCAAACCTACAGCTCAATGACAGCCTGAGGAGTTTTTTGTGCAGAAATGCACAAAAAAGCGTTTTCGAGAAGGGTCTATGTTGCTCGCGAGATATTGTTTGCCAGATTGCAAAAGCTGCGTGTTCGGGATCGCGAACTGTACAAAAAGGCTTTCTCGCGTGCGCGAACACGCATATTGCGAGCGCAAAAATGACGAAAACTGTAAGTCCGCGTTGTCGCGCTGTGCAGAGTTACCGAAAGTTCGCGAGCTGAATCCCTTGCCTTACATGCAGGCCAAAATAGCCCAATTTGTTTAGCACACACCCAAAAAATGCTATTGCACCCCAAACACACCTTTTGCAACAAAATCCAAAGCCATCCATGGAGTAAAGGAAAATCACCAGACAACACCAACTGTACATGTAAAATCACGCACCACAGCTTGGAGGCTGACTACCTCTGGGCCTAGTGGAAGACTACTAGGCCACAAGCTTGGAACCGGATGGCAAAAGCAAGCACACTGCTTCGATGGCTTCACAAAATGGCCGCCACACACCCACAACAACCACAAGAAATGGGAGACAGTCAATGGACGCCTATGGCAAAGGCACAATGCATGCCTTCCTAAAATGGCCGTTCGCGAGCTGAATCCCTTGCCTTACATGCAGGCCAAAATAGCCCAATTTGTTTAGCACACACCCAAAAAATGCTATTGCACCCCAAACACACCTTTTGCAACAAAATCCAAAGCCATCCATGGAGTAAAGGAAAATCACCAGACAACACCAACTGTACATGTAAAATCACGCACCACAGCTTGGAGGCTGACTACCTCTGGGCCTAGTGGAAGACTACTAGGCCACAAGCTTGGAACCGGATGGCAAAAGCAAGCACACTGCTTGGATGGCTTCACAAAATGGCCGCCACACACCCACAACAACCACAAGAAATGGGAGACAGTCAATGGACGCCTATGGCAAAGGCACAATGCATGCCTTCCTAAAATGGCCGCCACACACATGCTCAGCCCCCCCACCACAATAACACACAAAAAGTGATTGGAAAGGACAGGAAGAGGAAGTTGTAGTGTCTGTGGAACTTAATCCCTCTCATAAAAATGTTTTCCAGACAAATAACAGCTTCTCCCTGCTCCAAACCTACAGCTCAATGACAGCCTGAGGAGTTTTTTGTGCAGAAATGCACAAAAAAGCGTTTTCGAGAAGGGTCTATGTTGCTCGCAAGATATTGTTTGCCAGATTGCAAAAGCTGCGTGTTCGGGATCGCGAACTGTACAAAAAGGCTTTCTCGCGTGCGCGAACACGCATATTGCGAGCGCAAAAATGACGAAAACTGTAAGTCCGCGTTGTCGCGCTGTGCAGAGTTACCGAAAGTTCGCGAGCTGAATCCCTTGCCTTACATGCAGGCCAAAATAGCCCAATTTGTTTAGCACACACCCAAAAAATGCTATTGCACCCCAAACACACCTTTTGCAACAAAATCCAAAGCCATCCATGGAGTAAAGGAAAATCACCAGACAACACCAACTGTACATGTAAAATCACGCACCACAGCTTGGAGGCTGACTACCTCTGGGCCTAGTGGAAGACTACTAGGCCACAAGCTTGGAACCGGATGGCAAAAGCAAGCACACTGCTTCGATGGCTTCACAAAATGGCCGCCACACACCCACAACAACCACAAGAAATGGGAGACAGTCAATGGACGCCTATGGCAAAGGCACAATGCATGCCTTCCTAAAATGGCCGTTCGCGAGCTGAATCCCTTGCCTTACATGCAGGCCAAAATAGCCCAATTTGTTTAGCACACACCCAAAAAATGCTATTGCACCCCAAACACACCTTTTGCAACAAAATCCAAAGCCATCCATGGAGTAAAGGAAAATCACCAGACAACACCAACTGTACATGTAAAATCACGCACCACAGCTTGGAGGCTGACTACCTCTGGGCCTAGTGGAAGACTACTAGGCCACAAGCTTGGAACCGGATGGCAAAAGCAAGCACACTGCTTGGATGGCTTCACAAAATGGCCGCCACACACCCACAACAACCACAAGAAATGGGAGACAGTCAATGGACGCCTATGGCAAAGGCACAATGCATGCCTTCCTAAAATGGCCGCCACACACATGCTCAGCCCCCCCACCACAATAACACACAAAAAGTGATTGGAAAGGACAGGAAGAGGAAGTTGTAGTGTCTGTGGAACTTAATCCCTCTCATAAAAATGTTTTCCAGACAAATAACAGCTTCTCCCTGCTCCAAACCTACAGCTCAATGACAGCCTGAGGAGTTTTTTGTGCAGAAATGCACAAAAAAGCGTTTTCGAGAAGGGTCTATGTTGCTCGCGAGATATTGTTTGCCAGATTGCAAAAGCTGCGTGTTCGGGATCGCGAACTGTACAAAAAGGCTTTCTCGCGTGCGCGAACACGCATATTGCGAGCGCAAAAATGACGAAAACTGTAAGTCCGCGTTGTCGCGCTGTGCAGAGTTACCGAAAGTTCGCGAGCTGAATCCCTTGCCTTACATGCAGGCCAAAATAGCCCAATTTGTTTAGCACACACCCAAAAAATGCTATTGCACCCCAAACACACCTTTTGCAACAAAATCCAAAGCCATCCATGGAGTAAAGGAAAATCACCAGACAACACCAACTGTACATGTAAAATCACGCACCACAGCTTGGAGGCTGACTACCTCTGGGCCTAGTGGAAGACTACTAGGCCACAAGCTTGGAACCGGATGGCAAAAGCAAGCACACTGCTTCGATGGCTTCACAAAATGGCCGCCACACACCCACAACAACCACAAGAAATGGGAGACAGTCAATGGACGCCTATGGCAAAGGCACAATGCATGCCTTCCTAAAATGGCCGTTCGCGAGCTGAATCCCTTGCCTTACATGCAGGCCAAAATAGCACAATTTGTTTAGCACACACCCAAAAAATGCTATTGCACCCCAAACACACCTTTTGCAACAAAATCCAAAGCCATCCATGGAGTAAAGGAAAATCACCAGACAACACCAACTGTACATGTAAAATCACGCACCACAGCTTGGAGGCTGACTACCTCTGGGCCTAGTGGAAGACTACTAGGCCACAAGCTTGGAACCGGATGGCAAAAGCAAGCACACTGCTTGGATGGCTTCACAAAATGGCCGCCACACACCCACAACAACCACAAGAAATGGGAGACAGTCAATGGACGCCTATGGCAAAGGCACAATGCATGCCTTCCTAAAATGGCCGCCACACACATGCTCAGCCCCCCCACCACAATAACACACAAAAAGTGATTGGAAAGGACAGGAAGAGGAAGTTGTAGTGTCTGTGGAACTTAATCCCTCTCATAAAAATGTTTTCCAGACAAATAACAGCTTCTCCCTGCTCCAAACCTACAGCTCAATGACAGCCTGAGGAGTTTTTTGTGCAGAAATGCACAAAAAAGCGTTTTCGAGAAGGGTCTATGTTGCTCGCAAGATATTGTTTGCCAGATTGCAAAAGCTGCGTGTTCGGGATCGCGAACTGTACAAAAAGGCTTTCTCGCGTGCGCGAACACGCATATTGCGAGCGCAAAAATGACGAAAACTGTAAGTCCGCGTTGTCGCGCTGTGCAGAGTTACCGAAAGTTCGCGAGCTGAATCCCTTGCCTTACATGCAGGCCAAAATAGCCCAATTTGTTTAGCACACACCCAAAAAATGCTATTGCACCCCAAACACACCTTTTGCAACAAAATCCAAAGCCATCCATGGAGTAAAGGAAAATCACCAGACAACACCAACTGTACATGTAAAATCACGCACCACAGCTTGGAGGCTGACTACCTCTGGGCCTAGTGGAAGACTACTAGGCCACAAGCTTGGAACCGGATGGCAAAAGCAAGCACACTGCTTCGATGGCTTCACAAAATGGCCGCCACACACCCACAACAACCACAAGAAATGGGAGACAGTCAATGGACGCCTATGGCAAAGGCACAATGCATGCCTTCCTAAAATGGCCGTTCGCGAGCTGAATCCCTTGCCTTACATGCAGGCCAAAATAGCCCAATTTGTTTAGCACACACCCAAAAAATGCTATTGCACCCCAAACACACCTTTTGCAACAAAATCCAAAGCCATCCATGGAGTAAAGGAAAATCACCAGACAACACCAACTGTACATGTAAAATCACGCACCACAGCTTGGAGGCTGACTACCTCTGGGCCTAGTGGAAGACTACTAGGCCACAAGCTTGGAACCGGATGGCAAAAGCAAGCACACTGCTTGGATGGCTTCACAAAATGGCCGCCACACACCCACAACAACCACAAGAAATGGGAGACAGTCAATGGACGCCTATGGCAAAGGCACAATGCATGCCTTCCTAAAATGGCCGCCACACACATGCTCAGCCCCCCCACCACAATAACACACAAAAAGTGATTGGAAAGGACAGGAAGAGGAAGTTGTAGTGTCTGTGGAACTTAATCCCTCTCATAAAAATGTTTTCCAGACAAATAACAGCTTCTCCCTGCTCCAAACCTACAGCTCAATGACAGCCTGAGGAGTTTTTTGTGCAGAAATGCACAAAAAAGCGTTTTCGAGAAGGGTCTATGTTGCTCGCAAGATATTGTTTGCCAGATTGCAAAAGCTGCGTGTTTGGGATCGCGAACTGTACAAAAAGGCTTTCTCGCGTGCGCGAACACGCATATTGCGAGCGCAAAAATGACGAAAACTGTAAGTCCGCGTTGTCGCGCTGTGCAGAGTTACCGAAAGTTCGCGAGCTGAATCCCTTGCCTTACATGCAGGCCAAAATAGCCCAATTTGTTTAGCACACACCCAAAAAATGCTATTGCACCCCAAACACACCTTTTGCAACAAAATCCAAAGCCATCCATGGAGTAAAGGAAAATCACCAGACAACACCAACTGTACATGTAAAATCACGCACCACAGCTTGGAGGCTGACTACCTCTGGGCCTAGTGGAAGACTACTAGGCCACAAGCTTGGAACCGGATGGCAAAAGCAAGCACACTGCTTCGATGGCTTCACAAAATGGCCGCCACACACCCACAACAACCACAAGAAATGGGAGACAGTCAATGGACGCCTATGGCAAAGGCACAATGCATGCCTTCCTAAAATGGCCGTTCGCGAGCTGAATCCCTTGCCTTACATGCAGGCCAAAATAGCCCAATTTGTTTAGCACACACCCAAAAAATGCTATTGCACCCCAAACACACCTTTTGCAACAAAATCCAAAGCCATCCATGGAGTAAAGGAAAATCACCAGACAACACCAACTGTACATGTAAAATCACGCACCACAGCTTGGAGGCTGACTACCTCTGGGCCTAGTGGAAGACTACTAGGCCACAAGCTTGGAACCGGATGGCAAAAGCAAGCACACTGCTTGGATGGCTTCACAAAATGGCCGCCACACACCCACAACAACCACAAGAAATGGGAGACAGTCAATGGACGCCTATGGCAAAGGCACAATGCATGCCTTCCTAAAATGGCCGCCACACACATGCTCAGCCCCCCCACCACAATAACACACAAAAAGTGATTGGAAAGGACAGGAAGAGGAAGTTGTAGTGTCTGTGGAACTTAATCCCTCTCATAAAAATGTTTTCCAGACAAATAACAGCTTCTCCCTGCTCCAAACCTACAGCTCAATGACAGCCTGAGGAGTTTTTTGTGCAGAAATGCACAAAAAAGCGTTTTCGAGAAGGGTCTATGTTGCTCGCGAGATATTGTTTGCCAGATTGCAAAAGCTGCGTGTTCGGGATCGCGAACTGTACAAAAAGGCTTTCTCGCGTGCGCGAACACGCATATTGCGAGCGCAAAAATGACGAAAACTGTAAGTCCGCGTTGTCGCGCTGTGCAGAGTTACCGAAAGTTCGCGAGCTGAATCCCTTGCCTTACATGCAGGCCAAAATAGCCCAATTTGTTTAGCACACACCCAAAAAATGCTATTGCACCCCAAACACACCTTTTGCAACAAAATCCAAAGCCATCCATGGAGTAAAGGAAAATCACCAGACAACACCAACTGTACATGTA
Organism: Triturus cristatus; assembly: GCF_964204655.1. Lineage (NCBI taxonomy): Eukaryota > Metazoa > Chordata > Amphibia > Caudata > Salamandridae > Triturus > Triturus cristatus. The sequence continues at coordinate 20,084,625 of NC_140581.1, forward strand.
AAATCACGCACCACAGCTTGGAGGCTGACTACCTCTGGGCCTAGTGGAAGACTACTAGGCCACAAGCTTGGAACCGGATGGCAAAAGCAAGCACACTGCTTCGATGGCTTCACAAAATGGCCACCACACACCCACAACAACCACAAGAAATGGGAGACAGTCAATGGACGCCTATGGCAAAGGCACAATGCATGCCTTCCTAAAATGGCCGTTCGCGAGCTGAATCCCTTGCCTTACATGCAGGCCAAAATAGCCCAATTTGTTTAGCACACACCCAAAAAATGCTATTGCACCCCAAACACACCTTTTGCAACAAAATCCAAAGCCATCCATGGAGTAAAGGAAAATCACCAGACAACACCAACTGTACATGTAAAATCACGCACCACAGCTTGGAGGCTGACTACCTCTGGGCCTAGAGGAAGACTACTAGGCCACAAGCTTGGAACCGGATGGCAAAAGCAAGCACACTGCTTGGATGGCTTCACAAAATGGCCGCCACACACCCACAACAACCACAAGAAATGGGAGACAGTCAATGGACGCCTATGGCAAAGGCACAATGCATGCCTTCCTAAAATGGCCACCACACACATGCTCAGCCCCCCCACCACAATAACACACAAAAAGTGATTGGAAAGGACAGGAAGAGGAAGTTGTAGTGTCTGTGGAACTTAATCCCTCTCATAAAAATGTTTTCCAGACAAATAACAGCTTCTCCCTGCTCCAAACCTACAGCTCAATGACAGCCTGAGGAGTTTTTTGTGCAGAAATGCACAAAAAAGCGTTTTCGAGAAGGGTCTATGTTGCTCGCGAGATATTGTTTGCCAGATTGCAAAAGCTGCGTGTTCGGGATCGCGAACTGTACAAAAAGGCTTTCTCGCGTGCGCGAACACGCATATTGCGAGCGCAAAAATGACGAAAACTGTAAGTCCGCGTTGTCGCGCTGTGCAGAGTTACCGAAAGTTCGCGAGCTGAATCCCTTGCCTTACATGCAGGCCAAAATAGCCCAATTTGTTTAGCACACACCCAAAAAATGCTATTGCACCCCAAACACACCTTTTGCAACAAAATCCAAAGCCATCCATGGAGTAAAGGAAAATCACCAGACAACACCAACTGTACATGTAAAATCACGCACCACAGCTTGGAGGCTGACTACCTCTGGGCCTAGTGGAAGACTACTAGGCCACAAGCTTGGAACCGGATGGCAAAAGCAAGCACACTGCTTCGATGGCTTCACAAAATGGCCGCCACACACCCACAACAACCACAAGAAATGGGAGACAGTCAATGGACGCCTATGGCAAAGGCACAATGCATGCCTTCCTAAAATGGCCGTTCGCGAGCTGAATCCCTTGCCTTACATGCAGGCCAAAATAGCCCAATTTGTTTAGCACACACCCAAAAAATGCTATTGCACCCCAAACACACCTTTTGCAACAAAATCCAAAGCCATCCATGGAGTAAAGGAAAATCACCAGACAACACCAACTGTACATGTAAAATCACGCACCACAGCTTGGAGGCTGACTACCTCTGGGCCTAGTGGAAGACTACTAGGCCACAAGCTTGGAACCGGATGGCAAAAGCAAGCACACTGCTTGGATGGCTTCACAAAATGGCCGCCACACACCCACAACAACCACAAGAAATGGGAGACAGTCAATGGACGCCTATGGCAAAGGCACAATGCATGCCTTCCTAAAATGGCCGCCACACACATGCTCAGCCCCCCCACCACAATAACACACAAAAAGTGATTGGAAAGGACAGGAAGAGGAAGTTGTAGTGTCTGTGGAACTTAATCCCTCTCATAAAAATGTTTTCCAGACAAATAACAGCTTCTCCCTGCTCCAAACCTACAGCTCAATGACAGCCTGAGGAGTTTTTTGTGCAGAAATGCACAAAAAAGCGTTTTCGAGAAGGGTCTATGTTGCTCGCAAGATATTGTTTGCCAGATTGCAAAAGCTGCGTGTTCGGGATCGCGAACTGTACAAAAAGGCTTTCTCGCGTGCGCGAACACGCATATTGCGAGCGCAAAAATGACGAAAACTGTAAGTCCGCGTTGTCGCGCTGTGCAGAGTTACCGAAAGTTCGCGAGCTGAATCCCTTGCCTTACATGCAGGCCAAAATAGCCCAATTTGTTTAGCACACACCCAAAAAATGCTATTGCACCCCAAACACACCTTTTGCAACAAAATCCAAAGCCATCCATGGAGTAAAGGAAAATCACCAGACAACACCAACTGTACATGTAAAATCATGCACCACAGCTTGGAGGTTGACTACCTCTGGGCCTAGTGGAAGACTACTAGGCCACAAGCTTGGAACCGGATGGCAAAAGCAAGCACACTGCTTCGATGGCTTCACAAAATGGCCGCCACACACCCACAACAACCACAAGAAATGGGAGACAGTCAATGGACGCCTATGGCAAAGGCACAATGCATGCCTTCCTAAAATGGCCGTTCGCGAGCTGAATCCCTTGCCTTACATGCAGGCCAAAATAGCCCAATTTGTTTAGCACACACCCAAAAAATGCTATTGCACCCCAAACACACCTTTTGCAACAAAATCCAAAGCCATCCATGGAGTAAAGGAAAATCACCAGACAACACCAACTGTACATGTAAAATCACGCACCACAGCTTGGAGGCTGACTACCTCTGGGCCTAGTGGAAGACTACTAGGCCACAAGCTTGGAACCGGATGGCAAAAGCAAGCACACTGCTTGGATGGCTTCACAAAATGGCCGCCACACACCCACAACAACCACAAGAAATGGGAGACAGTCAATGGACGCCTATGGCAAAGGCACAATGCATGCCTTCCTAAAATGGCCGCCACACACATGCTCAGCCCCCCCACCACAATAACACACAAAAAGTGATTGGAAAGGACAGGAAGAGGAAGTTGTAGTGTCTGTGGAACTTAATCCCTCTCATAAAAATGTTTTCCAGACAAATAACAGCTTCTCCCTGCTCCAAACCTACAGCTCAATGACAGCCTGAGGAGTTTTTTGTGCAGAAATGCACAAAAAAGCGTTTTCGAGAAGGGTCTATGTTGCTCGCAAGATATTGTTTGCCAGATTGCAAAAGCTGCGTGTTCGGGATCGCGAACTGTACAAAAAGGCTTTCTCGCGTGCGCGAACACGCATATTGCGAGCGCAAAAATGACGAAAACTGTAAGTCCGCGTTGTCGCGCTGTGCAGAGTTACCGAAAGTTCGCGAGCTGAATCCCTTGCCTTTCATGCAGGCCAAAATAGCCCAATTTGTTTAGCACACACCCAAAAAATGCTATTGCACCCCAAACACACCTTTTGCAACAAAATCCAAAGCCATCCATGGAGTAAAAGAAAATCACCAGACAACACCAACTGTACATGTAAAATCACGCACCACAGCTTGGAGGCTGACTACCTCTGGGCCTAGTGGAAGACTACTAGGCCACAAGCACACACATCCAACAAAGGTAAATCACACACACACACCAACAGTGAAATACACCACAGCCACGTTTAGCATTTCAATCCTATGCCATCCATGCCCTACATGATGTAGAAATTCTACAGACACCACAAAACATGGACCCATGGGTACCCTACTGGCTGAAATTGCAGAGAAAAACAACTAGGCCCATATTGAAAGTAGTACAGGCCACCCACCACAACAATAATTTTTAAAAACAATAAAAATCCCAGAAAAATGTAGGTACAAACAAGCCCCAATGAAACAAACACACCAATTCTCCAACTTACTTGTCGTAAATTAAATCTCAAATCAAAAATTCCTCAAATAAATCCAAAAAAATGGTATGATGCAGCAGACAGACACAAAAAGTGATCCTTCCAGCTCCAAATCCAAATGAAAGTGAACAACACATGCACAAAGCACGTGGGAGGAGCCTGCTGGACAGGAACAGGAAGTTGTAGTGTCAGGGGCACTTCCTTCCTCTTGAAAAAAAAGTGTTAAAAAAATTAAAGGACTCTTTCTTACACAAAGACTACAGCAAGATCACAATCTGAGGAGTTTTCTGAGCAAAATGATCATTTTAGAGAAGGTTTTATGAAGCTCGCGAGATATTCTTTGCCAGATTGCAGTTTTTCCATGTTCGGGATCGCGATCTTACCAAAACAGCCGCCGGAAGTCAGTTCGCGCGCACCAATGACGTGTTCGGGGTCGCACACTCTCGCGGGCTTGGGCAGCCATAGTACAAATCTCGTGGCGCTCGCAAACAGACAGAAAAGCAAGTTGGCGATCGCAGAATCAAGGTAAGACATTATCGCGCGCGCGAGAATGAATATTGAGCGCGCGAGGAAGCAAATTTACTACGCTACGCGCTAGATTGCGTAGCAATCTGCAACTTCGCGCTCTGCGCGAAGCGCGAAGTTACCAAAACTTCGCAAGCTCCGCGAACGGAGCGTAGTTCAACACCCAGGCTTACGCAAAACCCTAAAAACGTATAATTTGACCCAGGCACTCTCCTTGCAGGACTCCAATCATTCAGTCAGTACCCAAGTACTCATGCAGTGACCCAGTCTTTAACACATGCACTGCTACAAACCCCTGTCCACTATGCATGCAGTTCTCTTACCACCTATACACTTCCCTTTCACACCTTCAATTACTCAGGCAGTACCCATACACTCCAGCAATCACCCTCTCACTCCCCATGCACTCCTCCACTTAGCCATCCAGCACCATGTACTAATCCAAACACTGCACCAAAACCCAAACACTTATAAATTCACACAGGTACTCTCCTTGCAGTACATTAATCATTCAGTCAGTACATAAGAAGTCATGCAGTGAACCAGCCCTTAACACATGCACTGCTACAAACCCCTGTCCACTACCCATGCATTCCTCTAACCACCTATACACATCTCCTTCACACCTTCAATTACCCAGGCAATACCTATACTCTCCAGCAATCACCCTGTCACTCCTCATGCACTCCTCCACTCAGCCATCCAGCACCATGTACTAATCCAAAAACTGTTCCCAAACCCAAACACTTATAAATTCATCCAGGCACTCTCCTTGCAGTACTCTGATCATTCGGTCAGTATTCATGTACTCATGCAGTGCTACAAACACCTCTCCACTACTCATGCAGTCCTCTATCCAAATACACACTTATCTTTCACACGTTCAATTACCCAGGCATTAACCCCTTCCATGCTGGACGGATTCCCCTGCTGTGCTGATCTTTTCTGCGCGGGCGTGGTCATGACGGAACGGTTCCGTCATGAGCACAGCTCAACCGTGGCTCATGACGGAACCGTTCCGTCATGAGCACCGAAGGGGTTAACTATACACTCCATTAATCACCCTGTCACTCCTCATGCACTCCTCCACTCAGCCATCCAGCACCACGTACTAATCCAAAAACTGCGCCCAAACCCAAACACTTATAAATTCACCAGGCACTCGCCTTACAGTACTCTAATCATTCAGTCAGTACACAAGTATTCATGCAGTGACCCAGGCTTTAACACATGCAAAGCTACAAACCTCTGTCCACTACGCATGCAGTTCTCTTACCACCTATCCACTTCTCTTTCACACCTTCAATTACTCAGGTAGTACCCATACAGTCCAGCAATCACCCTCTCAATCCCCATGCACTCCTCTACTCAGCCATACAGCACCATGTACTAATCCAAACACTGCGCCAAAACCCAAACACTTATAAATTCATCCAGGCCCTCTCCTTGTAGTACTCTAATCATTCAGTCAGTATTCAAGTACTTATGCAGTGACCCAGGCCTTAACATGTGCACTGCTACAAACCCCTGTTCACTATGCATGCAGTCATCTGACCACCAACACACTTGTCTTTCACACCTTCAATTACCCAGGCTGTACCTATACACTCCAGCAAACACCCTGTCACTCCCCATGCAATTCTCCAGTCAGCCATCCAGCACCAAGGACTAATCCAAACACTGCGCCAAAACTCAAACATAAATTTTCCCAGGCACTGTCCTTGCATTATTCTAGTCAGTCAGTCAGTATCCAAGTAATCATGCAGTGACCCAGCCCTTAACACATGCACTGCTACAAACCCCTGTCCACTACCCATGCAGTCCTCTAACCACCTACACACTTCTCCTTCACACCTTCAATTACCCATGCAGTACCTATACACTCCAGCAATCACCCTGTCACTCCTCATGCACTCCTCCACTCAGCCATCCAGCACCATGTACTAATCCAAAAACTGTGACAAAACCCAACCACTTTTAAATTCACCCAGGCACTCTCCTTGCAGTACATTAATCATTCGGTCAGAACCCAAGTAATTGTGCAGTGACCCAGGCCTTAACACATGCACTGCTACAAATCCCTGTCCACTACGCATGCAGTCCTCTAACCACCTACACACTTGTCTTTCACATCTTCAATTCCTCAGGCAGTATACATACACTCCAGCAAACACCCTGTCACTCCCCATGCACTCCTCCACTCAGCCATCCAGGACCATGGACTAATCCAAAAACTGCGCCAAAACCCAAACACTTAAAAATTCATCCAGGCACTCTCCTTGCAGTACTCTAATCATTCAGTCAGTACCCAAGTACTAATGCAGTGACCCAGGCCTTAACACAAGCACTGCTCCAAACCCCTGTCCACTATGCATGCAGTACTCTAACCACCTACACACTTGTCTTTCACACCTTCAATTACCCAGGCAGTACCTATACACTCCAGCAAACACCCTGTCACTCTTTATGCACTCCTCCAGTCAGCCATCCTGCAATATGGGCTAATCCAAACACTGCGCCAAATCCCAAACACTTATAAATTCACCCAGGCACTCTCCTTGCAGTACTCTAATTCTTCAGTCAGTACCCAAGTACTATGCAGTGACCCAGGCCTTAACACATGCACTGCTACAAACCCCTGCGCACTATACATACAGTCCTCTAACCATCTATACACATCTCTTTCACACCTTCAGTTACTCAGATAGTACCCATACACTCCAGAAAACACCCTGTCACTCCCCATGCACTCCTCCACTCAGCCAATCTAGCACCATGTATTAATCCAAACACTGCGCCAAAGCCCACACACTTATTCACCTAGGAACTTTCCATGCAGTACTCTTTTCATTCAGTTAGTACTCAAGTACTCATGCAATGACCCAGGCCTTAACACCTGCACTGCTACAAACCCCTGTCCACTACGCATGCAGTACTCTAACCACCTACACACTTGTCTTGCACACCTTCAATTACCCAGGCAGTACCTATACACACCAGCAATCACCATGTCACTCCCCATGCACTCCTCCAATCAGTCATCCATCACCATGTACTAATTCACACACTCCGCAAAACCCTAAAACGTATAATTTGACCCAGGCACTCTCCTTGCAGGACTCCAATCATTCAGTCAGTACCCAAGTACTCATGCAGTGACCCAGGCTTTAACACATGCACTGCTACAAACCCCTGTTCACTATGCATGCAGTCATCTGACCACCAAAACACTTGTCTTTCACACCTTCAATTACCCAGGCTGTACCTATACACTCCAGCAAACACCCTGTCACTCCCCATGCAATTCTCCAGTCAGCCATCCAGCACCAAGGACTAATCCAAACACTGCGCCAAAACTCAAACATAAATTTTCCCAGGCACTGTCCTTGCATTATTCTAGTCAGTCAGTCAGTATCCAAGTAATCATGCAGTGACCCAGCCCTTAACACATGCACTGCTACAAACCCCTGTCCACTACCCATGCAGTCCTCTAACCACCTACACACTTCTCCTTCACACCTTCAATTACCCATGCAGTCCCTTTACACTCCAGCAATCACCCTGTCACTCCTCATGCACTCCTCCACTCAGCCATCCAGCACCATGTACTAATCCAAAAACTGTGACAAAACCCAACCACTTTTAAATTCACCCAGGCACTCTCCTTGCAGTACATTAATCATTCAGTCAGAACCCAAGTAATTGTGCAGTGACCCAGGCCTTAACACATGCACTGCTACAAATCCCTGTCCACTACGCATGCAGTCCTCTAACCACCTACACACTTGTCTTTCACATCTTCAATTCCTCAGGCAGTATACATACACTCCAGCAAACACCCTGTCACTCCCCATGCACTCCTCCACTCAGCCATCCAGGACCATGGACTAATCCAAAAACTGCGCCAAAACCCAAACACTTAAAAATTCATCCAGGCACTCTCCTTGCAGTACTCTAATCATTCAGTCAGTACCCAAGTACTAATGCAGTGACCCAGGCCTTAACACAAGCACTGCTCCAAATCCCTGTCCACTATGCATGCAGTACTCTAACCACCTACACACTTGTCTTTCACACCTTCAATTACCCAGGCAGTACCTATACACTCCAGCAAACACCCTGTCACTCTTTATGCACTCCTCCAGTCAGCCATCCTGCAATATGGGCTAATCCAAACACTGCGCCAAATCCCAAACACTTATAAATTCATCCAGGCACTCTCCTTGCAGTACTCTAATTCTTCAGTCAGTACCCAAGTACTATGCAGTGACCCAGGCCTTAACACATGCACTGCTACAAACCCCTGCGCACTATACATACAGTCCTCTAACCATCTATACACATCTCTTTCACACCTTCAGTTACTCAGATAGTACCCATACACTCCAGAAAACACCCTGTCACTCCCCATGCACTCCTCCACTCAGCCAATCTAGCACCATGTATTAATCCAAACACTGCGCCAAAACCCACACACTTATTCACCTAGGAACTTTCCATGCAGTACTCTTTTCATTCAGTTAGTACTCAAGTACTCATGCAATGACCCAGGCCTTAACACCTGCACTGCTACAAACCCCTGTCCACTACACATGCAGTACTCTAACCACCTACACACTTGTCTTGCACACCTTCAATTACCCAGGCAGTACCTATACACACCAGCAATCACCATGTCACTCCCCATGCACTCCTCCAATCAGTCATCCATCACCATGTACTAATTCACACACTCCGCAAAACCCTAAAACGTATAATTTGACCCAGGCACTCTCCTTGCAGGACTCCAATCATTCAGTCAGTACCCAAGTACTCATGCAGTGACCCAGGCTTTAACACATGCACTGCTACAAACCCCTGTCCACTATGCATGCAGTTCTCTTACCACCTATACACTTCCCTTTCACACCTTCAGTTACTCAGGCAGTACCCATACACTCCAGCAATCACCCTCTCACTCCCCATGCACTCCTCCACTTAGCCATCCAGCACCATGTACTAATCCAAACACTGCACCAAAACCCAAACACTTATAAATTCACACAGGTACTCTCCTTGCAGTACATTAATCATTCAGTCAGTACATACGAAGTCATGCAGTGACCCAGCCCTTAACACATGCACTGCTACAAACCCCTGTCCACTACCCATGCATTCCTCTAACCACCTATACATATCTCCTTCACACCTTCAATTACCCAGGCAATACCTATACTCTCCAGCAATCACCCTGTCACTCCTCATGCACTCCTCCACTCAGCCATCCAGCACCATGTACTAATCCAAAAACTGTTCCCAAACCCAAACACTTATAAATTCATCCAGGCACTCTCCTTGCAGTACTCTGATCATTCGGTCAGTATTCATGTACTCATGCAGTGCTACAAACACCTCTCCACTACTCATGCAGTCCTCTAACCAAATACACACTTATCTTTCACACCTTCAATTACCCAGGCATTAACTATACACTCCATTAATCACCCTGTCACTCCTCATGCACTCCTCCACTCAGCCATCCAGCACCATGTACTAATCCAAAAACTGCGCCCAAACCCAAACACTTATAAATTCACCAGGCACTCGCCTTACAGTACTCTAATCATTCAGTCAGTACACAAGTATTCATGCAGTGACCCAGGCTTTAACACATGCAAAGCTACAAACCTCTGTCCACTACGCATGCAGTTCTCTTACCACCTATCCACTTCTCTTTCACACCTTCAATTACTCAGGTAGTACCCATACAGTCCAGCAATCACCCTCTCAATCCCCATGCACTCCTCTACTCAGCCATACAGCACCATGTACTAATCCAAACACTGCGCCAAAACCCAAACACTTATAAATTCATCCAGGCCCTCTCCTTGTAGTACTCTAATCATTCAGTCAGTATTCAAGTACTTATGCAGTGACCCAGGCCTTAACATGTGCACTGCTACAAACCCCTGTTCACTATGCATGCAGTCATCTGACCACCAACACACTTGTCTTTCACACCTTCAATTACCCAGGCTGTACCTATACACTCCAGCAAACACCCTGTCACTCCCCATGCAATTCTCCAGTCAGCCATCCAGCACCAAGGACTAATCCAAACACTGCGCCAAAACTCAAACATAAATTTTCCCAGGCACTGTCCTTGCATTATTCTAGTCAGTCAGTATCCAAGTAATCATGCAGTGACCCAGCCCTTAACACATGCACTGCTACAAACCCCTGTCCACTACCCATGCAGTCCTCTAACCACCTACACACTTCTCCTTCACACCTTCAATTACCCATGCAGTACCTATACACTCCAGCAATCACCCTGTCACTCCTCATGCACTCCTCCACTCAGCCATCCAGCACCATGTACTAATCCAAAAACTGTGACAAAACCCAACCACTTTTAAATTCACCCAGGCACTCTCCTTGCAGTACATTAATCATTCAGTCAGAACCCAAGTAGTTGTGCAGTGACCCAGGCCTTAACACATGCACTGCTACAAATCCCTGTCCACTACGCATGCAGTCCTCTAACCACCTACACACTTGTCTTTCACATCTTCAATTCCTCAGGCAGTATACATACACTCCAGCAAACACCCTGTCACTCCCCATGCACTCCTCCACTCAGCCATCCAGGACCATGGACTAATCCAAAAACTGTGCCAAAACCCAAACACTTAACAATTCATCCAGGCACTCTCCTTGCAGTACTCTAATCATTCAGTCAGTACCCAAGTACTAATGCAGTGACCCAGGCCTTAACACAAGCACTGCTCCAAACCCCTGTCCACTATGCATGCAGTACTCTAACCACCTACACACTTGTCTTTCACACCTTCAATTACCCAGGCAGTACATATACACTCCAGCAAACACCCTGTCACTCTTTATGGACTCCTCCAGTCAGCCATCCTGCAATATGGGCTAATCCAAACACTGCGCCAAATCCCAAACACTTATAAATTCACCCAGGCACTCTCCTTGCAGTACTCTAATTCTTCAGTCAGTACCCAAGTACTATGCAGTGACCCAGGCCTTAACACATGCACTGCTACAAACCCCTGCGCACTATACATACAGTCCTCTAACCATCTATACACATCTCTTTCACACCTTCAGTTACTCAGATAGCACCCATACACTCCAGAAAACACCCTGTCACTCCCCATGCACTCCTCCACTCAGCCAATCTAGCACCATGTATTAATCCAAACACTGCGCCAAAACCCACACACTTATTCACCTAGGAACTTTCCATGCAGTACTCTTTTCATTCAGTTAGTACTCAAGTACTCATGCAATGACCCAGGCCTTAACACCTGCACTGCTACAAACCCCTGTCCACTACGCATGCAGTACTCTAACCACCTACACACTTGTCTTGCACACCTTCAATTACCCAGGCAGTACCTATACACACCAGCAATCACCATGTCACTCCCCATGCACTCCTCCAATCAGTCATCCATCACCATGTACTAATTCACACACTCCGCAAAACCCTAAAATGTATAATTTGACCAAGGCATTCTACTTGCAGTACTCTCATCATTCAGTCAGTACTCAAGTACTCATGCAGTGACACAGGCTTTAACACATGCACTGCTACAAACCTCTGTCCTCTATGCATGCAGTCCTCTAACCACCTACACACTTTTCTTTCACACCTTTAGTTACCCAGGCAGTACCTATACACTCCAGCAATCACCATGTCACTCCCCATACACTCTTCCAGTCAGTCTTTCAGCACCATGTACTAATCCAAACACTGCGCCAAATCTCAAACACTTATAAATTCACCCAGGCACTCTCCTTACAGTACTCTAATCAGTCAGTCAGTACCCAAGTACTCATTCAGTGACCCAGGCCTTAACACACACACTGCTACAAACCCCTGTCCACTATACATTTGTCCTCTAACCACCTGCACACTTGTATTTCACACCTTTAATTACCAAGGCAGTACTTAAACACTACATCAAACACCCTGCTACTCCCAAAGCACTCTTCCAGTCAGTCTTCCAGCACCATGTACTAATCCAAACACTGCACCAAAACCCAAACACATATAAATTCACACAGGCACTCTCCTTGCAGTACTCTAATCATTCAGTCAGTACCCAAGTACTCATGCAATGACCCAGGCCTTAACACATGCACTGCTACACACCCCTGTGCACTATGCATATTGACCTCTAACCACCTATAAGCATATCTTTCACACCTTCAGGTCCTCAGGTAATACCCATACACTACAGAAAACACCCTGTCACTCCACATGCACTCGTCCACTCAGCCAATCTAGCACCATGTATTAATCCAAACACTGTGCCAAAACACAAACACTTATAAATTCACCTAGGTACTTTCCATGCAGTACTCTTTTTATTCAGTCAATACTCAAGTACTCATGCAATGATGCAATGACCCAGGCCTTAACACATGCATTGCTACAAACCCCTGTCCACTAAGCATGCAGTCCTCTAACCACCTACACACTTGTCTTGCACACCTTCAATTACCCAGGCAGTACATATAAACTCCAGCAATCATCCTGTCACTCCCCATGCACTCCTCCAGTGAGCCATCCATCACCATGTACTAATTCACACACTGCGCAAAACCCAAACACTTATAAATTGACACAGGCATTCTCCTTGCAGTACTCAAATCATTCAGTCAGTACTCAAGTACTCATGCAGTGACACAGGCTTTAACACATGCACTGCTTCAAACCCCTGTCCACTACGCATGCAGTCTTCTAACCACCTACACACTTGTCTTTCACACCTTTAGTTACCCAGGCAGTACCTATACACTCCAGCAATCACACTGTCACTCCCCATACACTCCTCCAATCAGCCATCCAGCACCATGTACTAATCCAAACACAGCGCCGAAACCCAAACACTTATAAATTCATCCAGGCACTCTCCTTGCAGTACTCTAATCATTCAGTCAGTACCCAAGTACTCATGCAGTGACCCAGGCCTTAACACATGCACTGCTACAAACCCCTGCTCATTATGCATGCAGTCCTCTAACCACCTACACACTTGTCTTTCACACCTTCAATTACCCAGGCAGTACCTATACACTCCAGCAATCACCCTGTCACTCCCCATGCACTACTCCAGTCAGCCATCCAGCACCATGTACTAATCCAAACACTTGGCCAACACCCAAACACTTGTAAATTCACCCAGACACTCTCCTTGCAGTACTCTAATCATTCAGTCAGTAACCACGTACTCATGCAGTGACCCACTTGCTCCTTTCTACTCTTCTTATGCCTCTTTCTACACCCCTGTTGCTTCATTCTGCAATTTCTTTGCTTCCTTCTGTACCTCCCTTGCTTCTTTCTGCACCCCATTGTCTCTTTGTGTACCTATTCTGCCTCTTTCTGCACTTTTCTTGCATTTTTTCTGCACCTTGCTTCTTTCTTTCTGCATGTCTGTTGCCTCTTTCTGCACCTCATTTGCTTCTTTGTACACCCCTGTTGTCTCTATCAGCACTCGTCTTCCCTCTTTCTGTACCTTTCATTCCTGTTTTTGCATCTCACTTGCCTCTTTCTGCACTTTTCTTGCTTCTTTCTACACCTCTGTTGCTTATTTAAGAAATGTTCTTGCCTCCTTCTGCACCTGTTAGTTAGAGGTAATTTTAATCCACTTGCCCTATTAGGTACTAGGGCCATACAGGGGAGGTCATGCCAATCACAGGGGAACCCCAACCCATAGTGTATCCTAGAGTATGTAGGTGTTTTCACTGTATTCTAAGTGTTTTTCAGCATAACACTGGCTCCGGACTTAGTTAGTTAGAGTCAGTTGTCGCCAGTACTCGTCAGCAAAAAGTTGGGGGCACAGGATGACTTTGCAACAAGGTCTCTTTCTGCTCCTCTGTTGGTTTTTTGTGCACATCTCTTGCTTCTTTCTGTATCTTTCTTCGTCTTTCTGGACTTCTGTTTCCTCTTTCTGCATTTCTCTTGCTTCCGCGAATTGCTTCCTCTTTCTGTCCTACCTTTGTAGGCAGAGTTTGACATTAGCATTTAAAAAACCTTTGAAATTCTCTGAAAAAAGCACAGGTTTCTGGGACGTTATAGTTAGTTGGACATTTTACTCATACAAAACCAGAAAAATTTGGCCGTTATAGTTAGTTCAGCTAACTATAACTCACACCTCCGCAATGCACTGCTGATGACGTCACATATTACATCATTCATGACATGGTCAGTGACATCACTGATGGTATCTCAAATGACATCACTGATGACATCACTGATGACATCATCCACGTGATAATCTGATGCACCTCCTCATACCCTAATATATCCTTTGATACTCCCACTCTAAAATACAGACTACCATTTTTGAAGCAGTAGACACACCAATACCAGTTGTGCATACCCAATCAATAATTCCAAGATCTAAACACACATCAACTCATTCACCTATACAGTCACTCATACATACAGTCATCCATCAATACAGCACTATTCTATGCACTCACATATCTATACAGACACTCACACATCGCCACTCATCCATAGAGTTACTCACACACCTAGTCAGTCATGCAAAGAATCAATCACACTCCCATTTACTCACCTATACAGTTATCAGTGATGTCATGAGTGATGTCACTGACCATGTCATGAGTGATGTAATATGTGACGTCATCAGCAGTGCATTGCGGGCGCGCGAGTTATAGTTAGCTGAACTAACTATAACGGGGGAATTTCAATGGTTTTGTACAAGTGAAAAGTCCAGCTAACTATAACACCCCTGAAACCTATGGTTTTTTCAGTGAATTTCTGAGGTTTTTTAAATGCTAATTCCTAACTATAACGTGCCTGAAACCTATGGTTTTTTCTGTGAATTTCAAAGGTTTTTTAAATGCTAATTTCTAACTATGCCTACAGAGATAGGACATGTGAAGAAAGAAAAAAAAATGCACAGAAAGAAACAAAAGAAGTGCAGAAAGAAGCAACAGAAGTCCTCAAATACGAAGATAAGTGCAGGAAGAAGGATAACGTGCAGAAAGAACAAAAAGAAGAGCAGAAAGAAGCCTTGTTGCAAAATCATCCTGTACCCTCAACTTTTTCAGACGGATACTGGTGGTAACTGAGTCTGACTAACCAGTCCTAGAGCCAGTGCTATGTTAAAAGACACTTAGAATACAGTGAAAACACCTACATACACTAGGGAACATTATGCGTTGGGGTCCCCCTGTGATTAGCATGACCTCCTCTGTAAGCCCCTAGTATATAATAGGGCATGGGGATTAAAACTACCTCTTAAAACAGGCCACAGGGCGTTTTTGCACACGTTAACTCAGGCCCTGTCCCCTCCATTCACCACTGTGTAAACACGCCCTGTGTCCATTTTTAGTTGGGAGATTAAGTTCATTTGAATCCTGAGGGTCCCTAGGGTCCAACTAGCCCACTAGGTACCTCCAGTAAGTGCCACAGAGCTGCGTTGCAGAGAGGTGTAAAAAGTGGCACGGCCTGGACCACCTCTCTGCAATGCAGCTCAGTGGCGCTTACTGGAAGCACTTGGTGGGCTAGTTAGCCCCCAGGGGCCCTCAGTATTAAAGGGAAATTATATCCCCAATTTAAAACGTGCCATAGTGCGTATTTGCACACGTCACCTCAGGCCCCGTCCCCTCTCTTCTCCACTGTGTAAACGCGCCCTGTGGCTGTTCTAAGTTGAGAGATTAAGTCCCCTTGAATCCTAAGGGTCCCTAGGGTCAAACTAGACCACTAGGTACCTCCAGTAAGCGCCACAGAGCTGCGTTGCAGAGAGGTGTAAAAAGGGGCTTGGCCTCAGAACACCTGGCTGCAGCGCAGCTCCCTGGAGCATACTGGAGATGCCTGTTGGGGGCGCGTTTGCAGAGTGCTGCACGGAGGGGGCATGGCCTCCGGCACGATGCCAGTCTTTTATTTATTTTAGTTTTTTAAGAAGGGGGGCTGTTTGGTTCCCCTTCTTATTCTAATTTATTGGCCCTGATGACCCCATCCCCCAGGGCCAGTCTCCTAATTATATTTTTTTGACCCCAATCCCCAGGGCCGGCCACTGTTTTTTATTATTTTTAAAAAATATATATTCATAGACACACCTAGGACATGCTGGACAAACCGTACGTACCTATCACCATGACGATTTGCGTGATATTCATTAAAAGGCGACTATGCATGCAATGAATCCACGTGGAATGTATTTACACCACTAGTGAAGCTCTGACATGTCTGATGCCCTACCGTGCCTAATCCCGGGAGACACCCTTGTCGTTTATTTATACAAACATGGGTAGCTATTGACGGGCACATTTAATACACATGCACACCAAGCCATTCAAAGGGGATTCGACAAAAATTCGACCAAAACTATGCAAGAAACCCCCCTCACGGTTAATAAAACACACATCCACTGCCGGATGTGTAATACTTTTTATTTGACTCTCTGGAAAGGGGACGAACATCACTTGAGAGTCACAGCGTGCTCCTGACAGAGCCCAATGCTGTGTTACACCCACCATTGCCTGCCGAGTGCCACACACCTCTGTGTTGTATTCCACTAGCTAGTGCATATGCTATGACACTCTCTAGCCCATGTGCACTGTAACACCACCCCGTGAATATGTCATGCCACACTTGTCTTCGCACGGGTTATATTGCCCCATCTAACGTGCCTTTCTCGATGCCTATGTTATAACGCACAGTGCTATGCCATACATATTACAATCTGGGATCCATATCTTTGTCACAGTGCATATGCAACGTTACACTCCCCAGCACATATTTTATATTACAACTTTAGAGACTAGTTAGGTTACACAACACTGCCCTGTGCATATTACACTCCAAGGCGCATATCGCATAGCACGCGCTAGTGCCTGTGCTATCTCGCGCTCTCCAATGAATCTGTCATTGCGCACAATGTATTGCATATTATATTTCACGCCCGGTTCATCTTATATCACACTTTTTGGTGCATAGTTTATACCATACACTATATCTAGTTTTCATTTTCAATCGTGCTCTCAGGACTATGTTCTATATAACACTGTGTTCACCTACCCTTTTCACGGGCATTACATTTTGCGATAGGGGGTGGAGGGTCAGGGGGTGTTTCTGCCAAGTGAGCCCGGAGTCACAGTCACAAACGTCCTCTTCTTCCTGAATAAAAGTGAGATTATGCTACATACTTGTTCATATTTTAAGTAGTTCGCACAGACACAATGTTTTAAAAACAATAAAGTTCCTAATACCCGCCTTCTCTGAACAGTTAGCTTGCTGCCCCATCCCCTTCCTCCCTATCCTCTGTTGTGTGAATCCATGGACTAGCCTCCTCCCTCCTGCCATGCATGGTCTGATGTGCTGCCACTGCCCTCAATTTAGTATGATGTACCAGTCCACTCCTCCTGCCCTCCATTGCCCAATTCTATGCCCCATCATTGACCTCCTGCTTAAACTCTGTGCTTAGCTTGCTGCCCCTATTCTCCTTCCCCCTGCCCTCCGATGTCTTTGTGCATGCCCCTGCTCCATCCTTTTTGCCCACCATGTCCCATGGACCTGCCACTCCTATCTACTCTGAGTGTTCTGTTGAGCTGCCACTCCCCTCCCACCTGCCTAGCATTGTCAGATGACTGTAACCTGTCCCTGCCACCTCCACCCTGCCTGTCCACATGCCATGCCCCTATCCTCTTCCTCCTGTCCTACATGGTCCATTGTACTGCCACACCCTTCTGCCCTCCCTGGTCTGTTGTGCTGCAACTGCTCCTCCTGCCTGCCCCGTGTGGTCTGTTGTGAGGTCCCTTCCCCTGAACTTTCTTGTCTGTGCACAGGTCCTGACCCTCCCTTCTATCCTCCATCGTCCTTTGTGCATGCCCCTCCACCCTCCTTCTTGCCCATCATAGCCATTGTGCTGCCACTAGCCCTCCCACTTGCCATGCATGGTCTTCTGTGCTGCCATGGCCCCTCTCACCTTCCCTGTGTGGTCAGTTAGCTGCCCCTGACCCCCTCCCACCTTCCCTCCATGGTCTGTGTGTATGCCATCACAGTCTCACTGTTGCTCTTCATGGTGTGTCTTGCTTCTAGTGCCCATCCTGCCTGACCTCCATGGCTATCTTGCTGCTCCTGCCCTGCCCCCTTGCCCCCAGCCCTACTCCCTCCCTCCTAGCTTGTCTGTTCCATTGTAATGCCCCTGATCCGTCCCTCCTGCCCTTTATGGTCTGTTATGCTGCAGCTTTCTCTCCTGTCTGTCCATTATGGTCAGCTAGCTACCATTGCCTCTTGCCCCTCTGTTCTCTGTTGTCCATGTGCATGGTCCTGTCCCCTCCCTCTTGCTTTCTATGGATTGTTGTGCTGCACTCCCGTCCTGCATGCCCTGTGTGGTGTATTGTGCTGCTGCAAACCCTGATGCCTGCCCTGCAGGGTCAGTTTGGTGCACCTCTCCATGTCCCTCCTGTCCTCTGTTATCCAAGTCCATGTCCCTATCCCATTTCCTTCCATGATCCAATGTACCATACTTGCGAACATTTTGAACTTGGTAAGAGGGAGATTTTGAAAAAAAACTGGGGTATTGATTTTCCCCTTTGAGTTACATTGAAAAAGAGGATATTGTAGACAGGAGACAGATCAAATAAAGCCCATTTGAGCTTAAAAACATTGGACGTTTCCTGGCTGAATCGGGTCTGTTGGCACGTATGGTTGTACTACCATTGCCTCTTCCTTCTGCCCACAATGGTCTATTACATTGCCACAGCCTTGAAGGAGGGTAGATTTTGTATCACAGGGGGCCCCTGGCCCGTTCTGTCCACACCTGAAGTATGAGACCCTTGTCCTTGCCCTGCCAGCTGCATTTGTAGGCCGTATTAAATTGACCAGCGGGTCCTGTGTTGCTATATAATTATCCTGAGACATCCTTACCACTCAGCCAGCATAAAACCCCTGTGTAGGCCCTTCTGTTCAATATGTAGGCCTCTTTGTTGAATTGACCATAGCTCTGCAATTTTAGTGGATAGCAGTCTGAAGGCAGGTCTGCGAGGCCTTCTGATCCAAACTAGTAGCCCCCACCCTACCCGAGTGCTCCGTGCTCGGTATCAAAGTTCAACATCCCCCTGAAGCTGTCGACATACAGTAGGCTGCATCCTGGACTGGTACTTGCTTCCTGGGCAGGTTTCCCGCTTTTAAGGAAGTGGCAACCGCAGAGCGTCAAGTTAGGAGAACTGAGGAGATTTTATACATGAATATATTGAATTCCCGTACAATACCCATTATTTTCTGCTTGCTCTATGGAACTTACGATAAGCGATTGGCCTGAGAGACTGACCTTTTCACCCAGTCCATTGTCAGCATTAAGTGGGTAAATGACGAAATGTCTGGTAAAATCTGCAGACGAAGCTTTTGGGTAGCATACGTAGGTAGATGTAGCGTGCAAAGGAGCCCACAAAATGATATAAAAAGGGAGCACCCACAGATATCGACGGACTACCTCGCCGTCTGTATGTAGGTTAACAGGCAGTGCAGGTTTTCCCCAAGAGCTGGGAGCTCTTGTCTTTCTTTGCTTAAAATGTCTTGGTCTGCTTTGCTTGAAGTATCTTATTCTATTTTACCTATATGAAATGTCATGTTATGTTTAACCATTGTTCTCTTTACTTTTGCATTTAAAAGATTTTGTATTGTAATTGCAGGAATGCTTGCTCTAAGAGTAAACGTGAGTGTTCCTAGGTAACATTTTCCTTGGTGTAACTTGTTTCTCATGATGCATTTATAGATGTGTTTTCTCTCTCTCTCTGTCAGTACATTAATTGAGATACAGAGAATATTATGACAGCTGTATGATTATCTGGATTCTGTATTTTGTACTTTATGTCTCTATTCTGCGGTTTCTTTGAAGTTGCATCTTCTCATTAAACTGCCATTGTATTCTGCCTCCAATTCCATGTCTCATATGTCTGTTTTCTTCATTTTTGGAGCAAGCGTTCCTAGGCACCCCGGCTCAAATTAAGGTGCCCCTTTTGTCCCTGACTCACTCTCCTGCTCAGTTCTGTGGTGGCTCCCGGGGATCTGGGGACCGCCCCTAGCTTCCTTGACCCGTAATAGATCTTCCCTCCAACAGCCTCTCTTGCAAGTCCTGTATTGTTGGTTTGTTGCCCCTGCCCCCCTTTCCACTGCCCTCCATAGTCTGTTGTGCTTCCACGGCCCTTCCTGCCTGCTCAGTGTGGTTAAATTGTTGCCTTTGCACCCTCCTACCTGCCTTCAATTTTCAGAGTCCGTGCCCCTGGCCTCTGCCTCTCAACAGTATCCTAATGAACAACTAGATTGCTAACATTCTATATTTATTACAAAAGTGTGGAACGCCTGACATCATCTTGATGTAATCAAAACTGTAATACCTAGAGCATTTCCTTTAGAAATTACATATATGAGAGGGTCTTATTGGCATCAAAATTATAGTTAGTGCTCTAAAAGACTAAAATAAGGACATATTTTCTGAGTTTTCAAATAGCGACAAAGCACTTTTAAATTATTTGTTATCTTTATGTTTTTTTATCCAGTTGACCACTTGATTAAATGTTGCACTTAGGGGAGAGGATGTGGTGTTACTTCCAGAACTGCAGACTTTGCAACTGGGGAACCAGGTTGCAGTTTCTGCTTCAGCTCGACATTCTGTGATTCTGGTCAAATCACTTAGTCTCCCCATGTCTACAACCAAAATGAATTTGTTCTTGTGTGATGTAACCAATGCTCATGTAAAGCACTCCAATACCTGACAAGTCTGCACTATATAACACTGCAAAAACACAAAATAATAAGTGTTTTGCACACTTCTGTCATTGGGCTATATTTGGGCTACATCTGGGTGATTTTGGGCTACATTTGGGCTCTTTTGTCTCCGGTGGCCATCTTGGGAGATTTATTTGTGAGGAAGTTTCCTAATTTCCTCATGTACTGCAGTCTCCTCAGTAGGAAATGCTTTCAGTTTTTTACTTTGATTCCATCATGAAGGTATTCAGATATGTCACACATTTGCCATAAATTCTGAATGTTAGCACTCTAGTTGCTCATTAGATCACTGTAGTAAAACTACTGCACCATGGAAGTCTGCTCCTGGTATTAAAAGTGCATGTTTCAGTCTGCATGTCAGAATTTTTTAATGAAATAGAAGAGGATTTGAGAAGTCACTCAAAATGTGCCCTCATTTTCTTTCTTCAGCATTAATCATAATTTCTATGGCAAAATGAACCTCCTCATTGTGTTCCTTTTTAAATTAAATGTTTTAAGTGTTACCAGTTTATTCCAATCAAGATGGCTTCAGGTGTGCCATACTTTTGTCATAATGAAGACAGTAAGCGCTCTAGTTGTTTTTAAGAACATTCTGGGACATTCTGTCATTGGGCTATACTTGGGCTACATCTGGGTGATATTTGGGCTACATTTGGGCTCTTTTGTCTCTGGTGGCCATCTTGGGAGACTTATTTGTTATGAAGTTTCCTAATTTCCTCATTTACTGCAGTCTCCTCAGTAGGAAATACTTTCAGTTTTTTACTTTGATTCCATCAAGAAGGCATTCAGATGTGTCACACATTTGCCATAAATTCAGAATGTTAGCACTCTTTTTGCTCATTAGATCACTGTAGTAAAGCTACTGCTCACCAGGGAAAACTGCTGCTGGTATTGAAAGTGCATGTTTCAGTCTTCATGTCAGAATTTTTTAATGAAATAGAAGAGGATTTGAGAAGTCACTCAAAATGTGCCCTAATTTTTCTTTCTGCAGCACTAATCATACTTTTTATGGAAAAATGAACCCCCTCATTTTGTTCCTTTTTAAATTAAATGTTTTAAGAGTTACCACTTTAATCCAAGCAAGATGGCTTCAGGTGTGCCATACGTTTATCATAAAAAGGACTGTTAGCGCTCTAGTAGTTCTTTGGAACACTCTGGGAAGCTGCAGTAGAACACAAAGGAATCAACTGACAGTCTCTGCCCTTGTTGGATGTACATGTTTTACTGAGAATGTCAGACTTCATTCTCACATGACTGAGAAAGATAATGTGAATTTACAGAAAATAAGCTCTCAGTTTAGCCTATAGATCACCTTCCAAACCTCTGTGGTAAAAGCATGAGAAAATATTTTTCTCTCAATCATGATATCCCAGCAGAAGGCTTTTTCACATGGTGAAATCACCTTAGAACATACCACAATTCCTAAAATGAGTATGGTACCATCAACAAATGATTTATAATGTAACTAAAGTCTTAAAAACTTCTATTAACTGCAATGCTTTTTAATGAGGTGCTATCATGTATATTGGTCCCAAGATGGCTGCCAACACTTCTTGGATGAAGTGCTGACAGCCAATCAGATCTCAGGATGAGATGTGTGGTTAGGCTCCGCCCACATATATATATGCTTTTAAATGCTATTTTCTCAGGAAATACTGAACAGATTTACACCAGACCTGCAAAAGGCACTTCCTTGACCTTATGGCTACCTCTCTGCCAAATTTCAAGTAATTCTGTTCAGCCGTTCGGGCTGTAGCTGTGTCTAAAGGTCCTATGGAAAAATGCATGGGGAAAACACGTTTTGGGACCCCCCTTTTTTCTCGGCCCCTGCTTGACGAATCCCCCTGAGACTTTCAGGGTAGGAGCGGAGCATAGCGCCCCACCTATTTTGAAAATTTCGCGAGGATTCGTCGACCGGCGCCAAAGTTATTCCAAATAGAATGTTGCGGATTTCCTATGGAAACAGGGTCCTAACTATAACTACCTACTGGCGACCGCCAGTAGGTAATATATATATATATATATACATATATGTATATATATTTTCAATGAAAAAAGACATAGGTTTCAGGGGCGTTATAGTTAGCTGGACATTTCACTCATACAATACCATTGAAATTCCCCCGTTATAGTTAGTTCAGCTAACCATAACCCGTGCGCCCGCAATGCACTGCTGATGACGTCACACATTACATCACTCATGACATGGTCAGTGACATCACTCATGACATCACTGAAGACATCTTAAATTACATCACTGATGACATCACTGATGACATCTTCCAGTGAATGTGAGTTTTTCTGAAAATTGAATATGTTTTATATATGTATATCTCAAGGTTGATGGAAGAATAAATGGGTATATAAGTGTCTAAATGGATGATTTATTTTTTGAAAAATTGATTGTATAACTGACTGATTAAGTGTATCTTAGTTAATACATGGGTTAGTGAGTAATGTTTAAATATGTAAATATCTTTATCAGTCTCTCACTTTGTGTATAGGTGGCTGCATGGGGTGGTGAGTAGCTACATGAGTGTCTATATTGGTTAATATTTGTTTTTTTGAGTATCAGTATGAGTGTCTGAGTGTCTGTATGGTTCGGTGAGGGATATTACGTAGTGCATAGATGCATGAATGAGTGACTCACTGCTTGTATGTGTTGAACACAGCATGTGTGCAGGACTGTATGGGTAGATGAGTGTGTGTATGGGTGTGTTAGTGAGTGAATGACTGTCTCAATAGTGTTTTTATGAGAAGGTACATATTTTTTAAACTAGTATATGTGACTATTGGTGTATATAAGTGAGTATATGTGAGAGTGAGAGATTGGAAGAGTACCTGTATGAATAAGTATGTGTTTCTATAAGTGATTGTTTAAAAGACTAAGTTTCTGTAAGTTACTGTCGACGTAAGTGTGGTGGTATGTGTATAACTGTATATGCACGTAAATGGATGTTTGATTCTTTATTATCATGAGTGACTATGTGTGTGAGTAACTCTATGGATGAGTGGCGGTGTGTAATAGGATGTATAGGTGTATGAGTGCATATGATGAGTAAGTACATCTATGAGTGACTGTATAGGACTGTTGGTGAATGAGTGGATGTGTATGTGGATATTACAATTACTGAATAGGTTGTTGTAACTGGCATTGGTATGTTCATTGTTTTGAAAATTTTAGTTTCTATTTTTGAATGTGTGTATCAAAGGTTATATTAGGGTGAGAGGAGGTCTGCCACTCTAGCACAAGTATGATGTAATCAGTGATGTCATTTGAGATGTCATCAGTGACGTCACTGACCATGTCATGAATGATGTAATATGTGACGTCATCAGCAGTGCATTGCGGGGGCGCGAGTTATAGTTAGCTGAACTAACTAGAACAGCCACATTTCTCTGGCTTAGTACGATTAAATTGTATAACTAACTATAACATCCCTGAAACCTGTGTTTTTTTCAGTGAATATATATATTTATTTTTATATATATATATATTATATATAAAATATATCTATATATATATATATATATATATATATATATATATATATATATATTATCTACTGGCGGTCGCCAGTAGATAGTTATAGTTACAACCTAGTTTCCATAGGAAATCTCAAAATTCTATTTTGAATAACTTTGGCGCCGGTTGACGAATCCTCGCAAAATTTTCAAAACAAATGGGGCGCTCCGTTCAGCTCCTACCCTGAAAGTCTCGGGGTGATTCGTCAAGCGGGGGCCGAGAAAAGGGGGGGTCCCAAAACGCATTTTCCCCATGCATTTTTCCATAGGACCTTTAGTCTAAGGTACAGCCCGAACGGCTGAACAGAATTACGTGAAATTTGGCAAAGAGGTAATACTCAGGTCAGGCATGTGCCTTTTGCATATATGGTGTAAATCCGTTCAGTAGTTCCTGTGAAAATCAAAAGTAAAATCATATACATATCTGGGCGGAGTCTAACCACACATCTCATTGTGAGATCTGATTGGCTGTCAGCACTTCATCCAAGAAGTGTTGGCAGCCATCTTGGGACGAATATACATGATAACACCTCATTAAAAAGCATTGCAGTTAATAGAAGGTTTTAAGACTTTAGTTACATTATAAATCATTTGTTGATGGTACCATACTCATTTTAGGAATTGTGGTATGTTCTAAGGTGATTTTACCATGTGAAAAAGCCTTCTGCTGGGATATCATGAATCATGTTTGAGAGAAAACTATTTTCACATGCTTTTCCCACAGAGGTTTGGAAGGTGATCTATAAGCTAAACTGAGAGCATATTTTCTGTAAATTCACATTATCTTTCTCAGTCATGTGAGAATGAAGTCTGACATTCTCAGTAAAACATGTACATCCAACAAGGGAAGAGACTGTCAGTTGATTTCTTTGTGTTCTACTGCAGCTTCCCAGAGTGTTCCAAAGAACAACTAGAGCGCTAACAGTCTTACTTATGACAAAGGTATGGCACACCTGAAGCCATCTTGATTGGAATAAAGTGGTAACATTTAAAACATTTAATTTAAAAAGGAACAAAATGAGAGGGTTCATTTTGCCATAGAATGTATGATTAGTGCTGCAGAAAGAAAAATTAGGGCACATTTTGAGTAACTTCTCAAATCCTCTTCTATTTCATTAAAGAATTCTGACATGCAGACTGAAACATGCACTTTCATTACCAGCAGCCGACTTCCCTGGTGAGCAGTAGCTTTACTACAGTGATCTAATGAGCGACTAGAGTGCTAACATTCTGAATTTATGGCAAATGTGTGACACATCTGACTGCGTTCTTCATTGAATCAAAGTAAAAAACTGGCAGTATGCCTACTGAGGAGACTGCAGTAAATGAGGAAATTAGGAATCTTCACAACAAGGTTCCCAAGATGGCCACCACAGACAAAAGAGCCCAAATGTAGCACAAATATCACCGAGATGTAGCCCAAGTATAGCCCAATGACAGAAATCCCAGAGTGTTTTAAAGAACAACTAGAGCGCTAACAGTCTTACTTATGACAAAGGTATGGCACACCTGAAGCCATCTTGATTGGAATAAAGTGGTAACATTTAAAACATTTAATTTGCAAAGGAACAAAATGAGGGGGTTCATTTTGCCATAGAAATTATGATTAGTGCTGCAGAAAGAAAACTTAGGGCACATTTTGACTTCTCAAATCCTCTTCTATTTCATTAAAAAGTTCTGACATGCAGACTGAAATATGCACTTTGAATACCAGCAGCAGACTTCCATGGTGAGCAGTAGCTTTGCTACAGTGATCTAATGAGGAACTAGAGTGCTACCATTCAGAATTTATGGCAAATGTGTCACATCTGAATGCCTTCTTGATGGAACCAAAGTAAACAAGCATTGAAAATGCAATAGGTCTCGCCCTCGTTTAAGTTAAAGCAATTCTGTTTATAATTAGGTGGCTTTCTAGCTTTGCTTTTATTAGTGTTTTTAAAAATTTCATATATATACCATGCATATGTATGCATATATGTATATGTATATGTTTGCATGATTTTATATTTATATAGATATGCAGATTATATGTGTATATATGTATATGTATATATACACATACATATATAAATGCATATGCATATATATGCATATATATATGTGCATATGTGTGCATGTACAGAGAGGTAGAGAGGTAGAGGTGTATAGGTAGAGGTGTAGAGGTAGAGAGGTAGAGGTAGAGAGGTAGAGAGTAGTAGAGAGAGAGGTAGAGAGGTAGAGAGTAGAGAGCGAGTAATAGAGTAGAGAGTGAGTAGTAGAGAGTAGTAGAGAGTAGTAGAGAGTAGTAGAGAAAGTATCAGAGAGTGAGTAGTAGAGAGTAACAGAGTGAGTAGTAGAGAGTGAGTATTAGAGAGTGAGTAGTAGAGAGTAGTAGAGAGTGAGTAGTAGAGTGAGTAGTAGAAAGTAGTAGAGTGTAGTAGAGAGTGAGTAGTAGAGAGTAGTAGAGAGGTAGTAGCAGAGTGAGTAGTAGAGAGTAGTAGAGAGAGAGTAGTAGTGAGTGAGTAGTAGAGAGTAGTAGAGAGTGAGTAGTAGAGAGTGGTAGAGAGAGTAGTAGAGAGTGAGTAGTAGAGAGTAGTAGAGAGAGAGCAGTAGAGAGTGAGTAGTAGAGAGTAGTAGAGAGTGAGTAGTATAGAGTGGTAGAGAGAGTAGTAGAGAGTGAGTAGTAGAGAGTAGTAGAGAGTGAGTAGTAGAGAGTGAGTAGTAGAGAATGAGTAGTAGAGAGAGAGTAGTAGAGAGTAGTAGAGTAGTAGAGCGTGAGAAGTAGAGAGTGAGTAGTAGAGAGTAGTGGAGTAGTAGAGAGTGAGTAGTAGAGAGTAGTAGAGAGTGAGTATTAGAGTGAGTACTAGAGAGTAGTAGAGAGCGAGTAGCAGAGAGCAAGTAGTAGAGAGTGTTTAGTAGAGAGTGAGAAGTAGAGAGTGAGTAGTAGAGAGAGTAGTAGAGAGTGAGAAGTAGAGAGAGTAGTAGAGTAGTAGAGAGTGAGTAGTAGAGTGAGTAGTAGAGAGTAGTTGAGAGTGAGGAGTAGAGAATCAGTAGTGGAGAGTGAGCAGTAGAGTAGTACAGAGTGAGTAGTATAGAGTAGTAGAGAGTGAGTAGTAGAGAGTGAGTAGTAGAGAGAGAGTAGTAGAGAGTGAGTAGTAGAGTAGTAGAGAGTGAGTGGTAGAGAGTAGGAGAGAGTAGTAGAGTGAATAGTAGAGAATAGTAGAGAGTGAGTAGTAGAGCGAGTAGTAGAGAGTAGTAGAGTAGTAGAGAGTGAGTAGTAGAGAGTGAGTAGCAGAGAGAGTAGTAGAGAGTAGTAGAGAGTGAGTAGTAGAGAGTGAGTAGTAGAGAGTAGTAGAGAGCGTGTAGTAGAGAGTGAGTAGTGGAGAGTGAGTAGTAGAGAGCGAGTAGTAGAGAGTGAGTAGTAGAGAGTGAATAGTAGAGAGTGAGAGTAGTAGAGAGTGAGTAGTAGAGAGTGAATAGTAGAGAGTGAGTAGTAGAGAGAGAGTAGTAGAGAGTGAGTAGTAGAGAGAGAGTAGTAGAGAGTGAGTAGTAGAGAGTAGTAGAGTGAGTAGTAGACAGTGAGCAGTAGAGAGTAGTAGAGAGTGAGTAGTAGAGAGTGAGTAGTAGAGAGAGAGTAGTAGAGTAGTAGGGAGTGAGTGCTAGAGAGCAGCAGAGAGTAGTAGAGTGAGTAGTAGAGAGTTGTAGAGAGTGAGTAGTAGAGAGTGAATAGTAGAGAGTGTAGTAGAGAGTGAGTAGTAGAGAGTAGTAGCGAGTGAGTAGTAGAGAGTGGTAGAGAGTGAGTAGTAGAGTAGTAGAGAGTGAGTGGTGAGAGTTGTAGAACGTAGTAGAGTGAGTAGTAGAGAGTGAATAGTAGAGAGTAGTAGAGAGTGAGTAGTAGAGAGTAGTAGAGCGTGAGTAGTAGAGAGTGAGTAGTAGAGAGTAGTAGAGAGTGAGTAGTAGAGAGTAGTAGAGCGTGAGTAGTAGAGAGTGAGTAGTAGAGAGTGAGTAGTAGAGAGTAGTAGCGAGTGAGTAGTAGAGAGTGAGTAGTAGAGTAGTAGAGAGTGAGTAGTTGAGAGTGAGTAGTAGAGAGTGAGTAGTAGAGAGTAGTAGAGTAGTAGAGAGTGAGTAGTAGAGAGTAGTAGAGTGAGTAGTAGAGAGTGAGTAGTAGAGAGAGAGTAGTAGAGAGTAGTAGAGAGTCAGTAGTAGAGTAGTAGAGAGTAGTCAGTCAGTGTCAGTGTCAGTCAATGTCAGTCAATGTCAGTCAGTCAGTGTCAGTCAGTCTGTCAGTGTCAGTCAATGAGTGTCAGTCAGTGTCAGTCAATCAGTGTCAGTCAGTCAGTGTCAGTCAATCAGTGTCAGTCAGTCAGTGTCAGTCAATCAATGTCAGTCAGAGTCAATCAGTGTCAGTCAGTGTCAGTCAGTCAGTGTCAGTCAGTCAGTGTCAGTCAGTCAGTGTCAGCTAAAGCAGCTCTGCTGACCTGGTTCTCTGGCTCTAAAGCAGCTCTGCTGACCTGGTTCTCTCTCTCTAAAGCAGCTCTGCTGACCTGGTTTCTCTGGCTCTACAGCAGGTCTGCTGACCTGGTTCTCTGGCTCTAGAGCAGCTCTGCTGACCTAGTTCTTATGCTACAGAGCAGCTCTGCTGATCTAGGTCTCTGGCTCTACAACAGCTCTGCAGACCTGGTTCTCTGGCTCTAAAGCAGCTCCGTTGACCCAGTTCTATGGCTCTGAAGCAGTTCTGCTGACATGGTTCTCTGGCTCTATAGAAGCTCTGCTGACCTGGTTCTCTCCCTCTAAAGCAGCTCTACTGACCTGGTTTCTCTGGCTCTGCAGCAGCTCTGCTGACCTGGTTCTCTGGCTCTAGAGCAGCTCTGTTGACCTGGTTCTTAGGCTCTAGAGCAGCTCTACTGACCTGGTTCTCTGGCTCTAAAGCAGCTCTGCTGACCTGGTTCTATGGCTCTAAAGCAGCTCTGCTGATTTGGTTCTCTGGCTCTAGAGTAGCTCTGCTGACCTTGTTCTCTGGCTCTAAAGCAGGTCTGCTAACCTGGTTCTCTGGCTCTAAAGCAGCTCTGCTGGCCTGGTTCTCTGGCTCTAAAGCAGCTCTGCTGACCTCCTGGTTCTCTCCCTCTAAAGCAGCTCTGCTGACCTGGTTTCTCTGGCTCTACAGCAGCACTGCTGACCTGGTTCTCTGACTCTAGAGCAGCTCTGCTGACCTAGTTCTTAGGCTCTAGAGCAGCTCTGCTGACCTGGTCCTCTGGCTCTACAGCAGCTCTGCTGACCTGGTTTTCTGCACTCACGACGCACGCACCCGACTTCGCGAAAATATATTTAAAAATAATATAAGTTTCTTATAAGTACAAATATATTATTTTGATGAATATTTTACATAATCTCTTGCCTTAATATGTATAATAAAGACACATACATATCATTTTGGAACATAATTTTTTTTTGCGGGAGTCGCGCACCCAGCGCGCCCCAGCACGTATATGATGTCACGCGGGACCCGCAAGCGCGCAAACATTTTGTACCGTAATGCGCATGTGTCGCAAATGCGCGGGAGCAGGAGTCGCAGACTGGTCGCATACCAATCGCGCATATCACGTGATATTAAATGTATATGATGTAACTGAAAAACACGCAGCCGTCGCACACCATACGCGGATCCTTCATGACTTTTCTAAAATGGCGGCTAGAATGCGCGCACCCACCGTATTGTGTACACTTTGAGTGCGCAACTGCGAATAAAAATTGCATTTTTTTTAAAGAAAATGATATAAATATATTAAAATAAAACATTAAAACAAGAAAATAAATCAATATTTCAGTTTTAATTAAAAAATGTTTTTTGCAATTTTCAGAAAAATGTTTGTTATTTAATGAATAAAATATTTATAAATAAACAGTTAAAAAACTGTAGAAAATCAGTACAAAAAAATAGATATAACTATTATCACACTTAAAAGTTAGCATTTAAAAAACCTTTGAATTTCACTGAAAAAAACATAGGTTTCAGGGGTGTTATAGTTAGCTGCCCATTTCACTCGTACAAAACCATAGAAATTCCTCCGTTATAGTTAGTTCTGCTAACTATAACTCACGCGCCCGCAATGCACTGCTGATGATGTCACATATTGCATCATTCATGACATGGTCACTGACATCACTGATGACATCACTGATGACATCTCAAATGACATCACTGATGACATCATCCACTTGGCAATCCGATACACCACATCATACACTATTATAACCTTTCATCACTCACTGTAAAATACAGAGTACCATATTTGAAACCATTGACACACCAATACCAGTTACTACATACCCACTCACTGATTCCTAAGTCTACACACACAACTACCCATTCAACAACAGAATCATCTATACATGCAGTCATTAATTAATAGAACACTATCAAATGCACTTATACACATATATAGACATTGACACATCAGCAGTCATCTTCGTCGGTTATGCAATCATCATACTCACTCATGAAAAAAATGTATCGCACTTAAATTTACTCACTTACACAATTATCCAACGACACCTCATTTATTCAAACACATAGTAACTCATCATTAATATGTTAAAAAAGCACCATTACAATTATACACTCATTCATATATTTACTCTCACAATCACTGACTCTTACACAAACTTATTTTTATACACCAACTCTTACATACAATGCCTTTCATTCCTTTACTTTGTTGAAGATGTACAACTAAACATATATTCGCTCACCAACACACAAATAAATACACTCAGTCACCCAAACAACTGTTTCCACATGCACTCTTAAACCCATACACCTAGTCAATCAACCATTCACACATCTATGCATAGAGTTACACACACCCCATCCAACCACACACAAACTCAGTGTCCCATACAAATACTCACCCACCTAATCAATAACTAATATACACACTCATGTAGTTAGTGACCAACTGAGGCAGCTTGTTATACAACAACAGAGACAGTGCTGCACACATTCACATAGTTTTGTTACTTATCCATGTATTAAGTGAGACACTTTTAATTACTCACTTAAAAAGACAGTCAGAGAGCTACTAAATCCTCCATCCAGACAGTTATATATCCACTCAATCTTCAATACAGATTGGTATATATATAATACATATTTAGATTTCAAACTAAACCACATTCAGTGGATGATGTCATCAGTGATGTCATTTGAGATGTCATCAGTGATGTCATCAGTGATGTCACTGACCATGTCATGAATGATGCAATATGTGACATCATCAGCAGTGCATTGCGGGCGCGTGAGTTATAGTTAGCAGAACTAACTATAACGGAGGAATTTCTATGGTTTTGTACGAGTGAAATGGGCAGCTAACTATAACACCCCTGAAATCTATGGTTTTTTCAGTGAATATATATATATATATGCCAAAACCATCCTCCGTTTTGCTGGGGGCCACCGACTCTGCAGGGCAGGCTCTAATTACAGGAGCGGAGAATCCTGTATGGATAAGAATTCGAAGTAACAGGGCCCCACTCCGACTTCTGTGTAAGCAGGAAACTTTATTCGTTTCATTTCAGGCAGCATTAAAACTCATCAATCCTGACCGGTTTCGGTGTCAGCACGCCTTTTTCACAGGTGAGTTTAATAGTAGTCCATGTGGTCACGAGGCCTCTAGTGAAACTGCAGGCCCCAGCATGCACCAGCATTGTAATTTGTCACCATGGCATTACACATTGTTTATAATTTGCTGTAAATAGCGTTATTTTGCAATGTCACTACAATGTCCCAATCTCAGGTGCACACAACATAATCCATCGCAATTGCACAATGATGCTGCCCCAGTCCAAGATAAGTGCTTGCACCACGGAGTTTACAGGAGGAGAAACGTCTCCCCCATTCCCTTTCTCAATTCGCGCTACCAATACTTTGTGGAAATCCAATGGTTGGTGCGCCTCTTGAGCGTGTCATGCCCCCTCCGAAAATTGCCAAAACCATCCTCCGTTTGGCTGGGGGCCACCGACTCTGCAGGGCAGGCTCTAATTACAGGAGCGAAGAATCCTGTATGGATAAGAATTCGAAGAAACAGAGCCCCACCCATGCCACGCAGCCAGCACTTACGTTACCAGTGGCATGGGTGAGCGCCCTGGTCGCAGTCAAAAAGAACCGGCGGGAGGAGCACCACTAAGCTGGATGCAAGAGTGGGCAGCGGCGGGTGCTGAGCACACTGCCCGTGATGAGAGCCAGAAATAGGAGCAGCATTGAGGTGAGCTCTAGTTTCATAAATAAGGTTTCCTGGTTTGGAATGTAAGTAACTTTTCCAATTGCAGCTTGGTGGTGATGTGCCCTCTTCCTTGTAGAGCAAATAGGTGCTGAGAGAAAGTGACCAATGAAAGAGATGGGCAGCAATGACTGCCCGGTGGAGGCTGGGGGTCGAAGAGGGGGCATTTGCGGGAGGGTTAACTTCCTAAAAGTTCCTGATTCTTTTAGGGAGGGATGAAAGCATATTGTTGGAGGGGCGGGGATGGGGGTGGAAAACCTGCAGCAAAACTGAAGGAGCGCTGCTAAGGGCCAGTAAATGCTTTTTACCCCCCCCAGTGTAAACAGAGTGTAAGGAGCCAGGCTAGGTTAGGGAGGTCAGATGTAAGGGTGGGCAGAAATTGCATAATTGCGTTACGCAAATCTTCACAAAAATGTTAAAAATCTCCGCGAACATGCGGAAATATCGCGAAGTCACGGAAGTTTTTGTCCCGCCTGTTTACGATGTTTTTTGCGTGAATCGTTAGAAATGTGTCGCCAACTTGCCCATGCGGTCGCTAATGGGCGTAGCCATCTTGTTTTCACTTGTCCCTCCCGCTCGCGATGCTATTTCCTGTTCCGGGTCGCGCAATGCATGCTCGCGTTTGTTCGCGATATGTATTCCCTGTTTGGGAACGCGTATTGTGTGTTCGCGACGCTTTTTGCGTGCTCGGGGGAAAATATCTCGCAACCTTGCCCATGCGGTCGCAATGGGCACGGCCATCTTGCTTTTCACTCTATGCTATGGTTCTGGGGCCTGCTTTTCTATCCTCGCTCCTTCTTTTCAATCCTTTGTTTCTGAAAGCTTTTTTTAATCTTTTTTATTTATTATCTCTCTCTCTATTTTCCTGATTCTCAATTTTTTGTTTTTAGCTACTTTTTGTGTGTTTTTTAACTACTTTTTCACTCTTTTTGTACTACCTGCTTTTTTCATTTCTTTTACTTACTTTTTTAAATTTTACCTTCTCTTTTCCGCCCCCACCTACCCCAGAACCATGGCAAAGGGCCACAGGGCGCATCGCAGCCAGAGCCGTGACCGCCTTCCTTGCTGAAGGCGGCACCCACAAGGGATGCAGGCATGGGCCTTATTTGGGGAGGTGGAGTTGGCCGCACTGTTTTTTTTGTGCAGGGCCACCTCTCCTTAAACCTGGCAGCAGGCGGCAGGCCTGGGTCCGGGTACGGTGTCAGACCTCCAAAGGGTGCCTTGACAATAATAGGCACAGTGCTAGGCGGAAGTCATGGGCCTAGAGGAAGAATACGGACAAGAACCAATGGTTGGACAAAGCTGAATCGAAAATGGAACCTAAAGATGGCTGCCGCTTTCTAATCACCGCGGCGGTCTAGTTTATTTCTCCACAGGTGTTCAGAGGCTGGTTGAAGCGCGCACGCTGGAACAAACGTGCACTTCACTGAAGTATCTACAAAGTACACAGCTTCAGACAAAGGCTCCACAGAATTATAGTTTAGAGCAATTACCTCGTCGGCTTTTCTTCCGGAAATCGTTCGCTACCTCTGTCGGGAGTAGGATCAGAGAATAGAATTTAGCATCGTACCTGGTGATTTTGTGAGGAGAAGTTCTAGGAAGTGGCAGTTGGTGGCGCCTCTTCCTCAGTAATCCACGTCAACTGGCGAAAGCAACTTGCCTGTGTAAATACAACGCAGAGAGAACCTGAAGGAAGAAAGAAGACATAAGCTAAGTGACAAACAATAGAAATAATGAATAAATGTCATAACTAAATTGAAAGCAATTGTATAGAGTTAGAGACTTAGACAGATACTTACCAGAAATAAAATAACACGACTATTATCCTGCAGGGAAAGAAAAGAAGGGTCACATAAAAAATACAGAGCAGTTTAAAAGAGAAGACATAGACTTCAACATAGTTAGGAAAATAAAGTATTGAGAAGAGTTCTTTCAGAGATTAGAAGCACCACACAAAAGTAAGTGAAGAAGGGGTTTATGAAAAATAAAAGAATACTAAAGGTTAACCAGGAAGATAAGTAGACTAAGTGATCTCTTGTTTGATAGGTGGATTCTCCGGGTGCATCAAATAAGAATAACGAGAGAAAATAACAAAGAATAAATATATAGGAGAGGCACAGGACTTGGAACTTAGGGTAGGTAAAAGAACATAGGAGCTGAATAGAATATTGGAATAGTGTATAGGTAGAAGTGATTAATAACTTTTATGCTTGATATTTAGATTCTCTCAGATAATACACAGTCTGCAGATTGGACGAAGAAGCAGGCGAAGGAGAGAAGACAAGTTTCAGGACCAGTCTCTTCTTAGTTTATTATTTTATCCACTCCCCTTTCCGCCTTGGGGGTAGATTTGGGGTCTAGATATTTAGCTGGACCACAGAGATATCCTTGAAGGGGAGTTGGGAATCAGTGCCTCTGTTCCTGTGCAAGATTCCTGAAAGAATAATCTTTGAACCTTGACATACGGGCTCCGGGAGTGTCGGCAGCGGTGGGGAAAGGTGCGCTGGGCAGTGTTTTGCTGCTCTGGTGTCCGGCACAGCCAGAACCAGCTGACGCACCGGTAGTCTGATATCCTGGACCGGGAGCAGGACCTGCTGGACCTGCTAGGAGTGGAGGTCCCGGGTCTTGGTGAGTAGCTATTTAATTATTACTACTTTGTGTCTGTTCTTCTGCTCTGTGTTATATATTGCGAATATCTTTTTTCCGACCAGCTAGAATGCTGCTGCTTACATTACAGGTAATTTACATTTAAAAGTCTTCTGTGATTGTCATGACACAGGTGCTCTGCGCTACTAATCTTGTTATTTGCAACTTTGCGTTTGCGCTCGTTTTGCGTGATTATGTAAGAGTTTATTTTAGAAAACTTAAGTTAGGTAATGCTAGAGTGACTCTAGTCCTTCCTTTGTCCTGTCGCTAAGAGATAGGGGTGGATTGATACTTAGGTTTAGTTACTTATTATAAGTTTGTAATTTTTTAGTGGTCTGCGATGCGTGACACCCCCTCTGTTACGTCACGTGCTGCTGAGTGCTGCTAGTGCCTACCCCAGTCCTTAGTAGAACCTTTTGTAGTTTGTTCAGTGAGTGGTAATAAGCTTAGCACTAGCAGAACATCTGCATCAACCAACCAACATTTTGGTGTATGCAAAAATGCAGGCATATGTCCTCCATTTATGCATTTTTGAGGACTAAAAGAAGTGGAAATGCTTAATTAATGTACAATTGGCACACCTGGAATAGGTTGGCTAGGTCAGGTGGTACGTACTACTTAGGCTTAGTTAGTATTCTGGAATCAGAATGGAACACTGGATTAGTATAGATAAATAAAAGCTAGTCGGTGACGCGAATCCCCAGATACTACTTGTCGACCAGATTAGATAGGTCAATTTTATTGCAATTGATGTTTACACAAATGTTTTTTTGACAGTCTTCTAAAAATATTTTATTTGTTTCACACCAATCATCAATGTTTGTCTCTTTGTTTCTGATATCTTTCATGATCAGCACCCAGGGGCAAAAAGACGGGGGCAGAGTCGGCGGGAGCAGTTCCAGTCGGACAGTAGGACCAGAACGAGGGCTCTTCTGCTGGCCCCAGTAAGTCTTCCTGTTTTTAATATTAATAATTCTTATTCAATAACTTTTACTGCACCGTATTTTTTTTCCGAACTATTGTTTCCGTTTCCTAATGCTATTTTTTACCAACAATTACCCTTCGATCTAGACTATCTGTTTCTAAATTCTTGTTATCCCTGCCTCTAACTGACTCTGCTATGACTCTCTGTACTACTACTATTGGTCTGTCTGTAGCTATAAGCATGCCCAGTTGGCCACTCTTTATTTAAAAGGTTTTAAATAAAACACAGATTCCACCAGTAGCTCTAGCCATTGAGTCCAGTCCTTTGGGTTGTCCTCTTGTACTCCTTCTATTCTTCTTGATCTTTGAGGCTTTATTAATCTTGATGTTTTTCGACAATTCCCACCAACAAAATGCCCAACCAGATTTTACTGTTTTGATAGGATAGGACATACTTCTACTGTTGTAGGGATTTTCCACATACAGAACTTTGCACAAGAAAATAGGATGTTGGTGATGGGAGGTTGGACCTTCCTCACACCTCAATCAGAACAGAACCCACCACAATCCCCTGCCCAACTAGTTATAATAGTGTTTCATTACTATTAGCTCTCCGAACCCCCCCAAGATACCCAATGAGTAGACAGACCCAGAACATAACACTCCCGACCTCTCAGTCGTGGAAGCAATGCACATGCACAGTTTGCACACCCTTCTTTTCGCTCGCTCACTTGTGTAAGTCCATCCACACCAAATACCATCGAGTCTATGTAAGTTCAAAATTTTTATTTGCAAATGACAGGCTCTGTACGTTATTCTATAATGCAGCACCAACAGCAAAATGCATAAGATTAAAACTATAAACATTGTTACACTTAGTTACACTTACAACAACTACAAGTCCATAGAACGAAGAAAAAAATATGCAAAATCATAACTGAACACTGGTGGAAGCACCACCATCCCCTTGGTAGGAATATAGTTTATATAACATTATAAATGAAGATCTCTGAGTGAATTCTGTGGACCCCTCACCTCAGAAGAAGCTAGTACTGGTTACATCATAAGCTCTGCAAAGCTCTGGTTCATAGAAGGGAATCTTCCGTCTGTTAGGAGAAAAATGGTGCGCCTTAGTATATTGCAAGCATTTCTCAGTCGTGCCAAAAAGTGTAGCATTTTGGATAAGCAATATGGACTAACACCAGAACGCCATAAAAATGTGGCTTGTTTTGTTTGACTTTGTACGCAGCGCTTAGACAGTAGCAGTATGAGCTCATGTGGGCTCAAGATGTCACTCTTTATACAACAAGCTGTGAGGTAACGACGCATGTGCTAAAATAAAAGACACAAAGGTAAAATGGTAGCATAGCTCGGGCTAACTAAGCAAAGACTAGAATGACCCTAGGGACCATATAACTACTAGTGTCTATTCTACTACTACCTGATTTGTACTAGTGATGTATGTTGTATATGTATGTATTACTATTAACTCATTTTTCAATCTTGCTAGTGAAAAATAGGGGGAGGTGGATATGACACCCAAAAATGTGTAATGTTTTTTCAAGGCGCACTACCAACCACCAGTGCCGGGGCCAGCGACGAAGGCGACGTGGCTGCTGATGGGGGAGAGGATGCGCTAGTTGCAGGAGGAGCTGCAGGGGGTGAGCCAGCAGCAGTGGCGGGCGGTGGTAAGTTAGATTCCTAATCCTTACTTATTGACATTACACTCACTGCAAGGGTGTACTGTATAATACTGTACAGTTGACTTACTAAGTAAGAAGTTGTTGTGAACGGTTGAAGACACCCATTACTTAGCATTAGTAAAAGCATTAGTGGCGGGAGTGTTGACAAACCAATGGCATCTTCTATCTGATTTCAACTCAGCTGTGAAAGTTTTATGGAGAAGACTAAAAGTCAGATCAGATGACCTTGATGGATGGGTTGAACGAAAAGGGAAAGAAGAGTGGAAGGAAGAAGGATGGGCGAGATTTAATAGTTATGAATGGCAGAGAAGAATTCGTGGGATGCATGCAGCATGCATAGGTGGCTGATAGGAATCAGATGCATGGTTGGTTGAATGCCTGAAACTCCCACAAATGTTAAAGTAAAAGAAAGTGGGAGGATGGATTCATACCACAAATGTTATGCACTGTGCTTGCTAGTGCTACCGTAACACTATGTGTAGAAATAATTTGTCTTACTGCTTTGTTAAGAGTATATTTTACAATAGTCTTTTTTTTCTTCTTCATATATAGCTACTCCTTCCAAGGGGAAACCTGACCGTAAGGAGTTGACAGCCAAGGCCCGGCGCCAGAAGCTAGAGGCCATACAGACTGAATATTGTCGGCTGGTGGTTCTGGAAGAGGAGGAGGAGAAGGTGGCAGCAGCAGCTGCAGCCTCCTCCAATTAGAAGAGCTGTGTTGCCTGCCTGGAGGAGCAAGTTTGTGTCCTCCTGAGTCAAGCCTACCGAACTTAGACCCTGTTTATTGCCCCTTTTTTAATTATTCTTTGGGTGGGTGGGAATTGGGCGTTGGGTTTTCTCTTTTGGACAATTGGACATTTTCTTTATGGACATTGGTTGGGGTTAGGGAGAGGGGTGAGTCAGGCGTTGTGGGATTTTTTTACTTACTTTATTTTTGTTAGGGTATTAAATAATATTTTTCTACTTTGCATCCGATGTTGTTAATGTTTTCTGGGTGGGGTTACTGTTTTACATCACACTGTATCCTTCTTTCCTTGCTGGTGCAGAGCCGCCCACAGCCAGTGTTTGATTTTAATAATTGGATGACTTTGTAAGACAGAAACAGTTAGATGCGGCACCCCTCTCTGAGTGACTTGTCCTACTAGTACTGTCAGTCTCTTCTACTCTAGGCACTCTGCAACTGGACTCAAAGGGGTGTATGAAATTGAATTCATGAAAACATGTCCATTATTAATTATGCCTCCCCAAACTTATCTCACATTTGCTTGATGTTTAACTTAGGCACAGCGATGGCTGCACGGTGATGATGGTTTTCTTTCCTAACATGCCATGGTTGTGGTGGTGGTAGTAGTAGTAGTAGACACTGGCAGCAGCATTTGCAAAAAAGAAAATGAAACAGTCAGTAGCCTGAGAGAGACTCTTCGAGGAGTAGTAGAATGAAGTACAGTACAGAGCTTACTGCCAAACAATAATATGCAAAAATACAAGCCTAGTAGTACACAGAGTTATAAACTCTTGACTAGGCTTACAGTACACTGGACACAAGCGTAACTGTTAGTGCTGTGTAGGAGGATGACAACAAATGAAATCCATTAATCCAATCAATGCCGGCAATTAATGCTGATGTATTAGGTTCCTTTGGTAAAAAAAATACCTCACAAATTACTGCTCATGGGTGGGCAAGCAGAAGAAGATCCCCACCGTGCCTTGAAATTGAAGTACTGTTGCTTTTGCCACATCCTCCCCAGCAAGCATGTGATAAATTATTGGTGTATATTTAATATAGTCATACCTCAATAAGTCACACAGCCCGGGGGAAGAGGGTTAGGGCTTGTTGAATGGTTGGGAAGGGGGGTTTGGGGAAAGGTTTGAGAAAGAAAAACAGTATGCATGGACAAACATCAAACGTCAGAATTTTTGTAGACTACCATATCCATGTCAATATGTTAAGGGAGAAAAAGGAAATGCATGCATGCTGATGATAAGGAGACCCAGATTACATACAGTTTGTGTTCAGTGTTACGGGCTTACTTTTACAGAGAGCAAAGAAAATGTTAAAATATGTGTAGGGATGAAGTATAGATAGAGAGCAAACCTAATGATGATAATAGTAATAACAACAAGAACACACTGTTGTAATGATTGTAGACAAAAAAATGAATCAAATTATTTAAAAGATGATGAAAGTTGATACTGTTACTGTGTTATCCTGGTCAAATAGGGTGTTGAATCTCGGCATTCCTCTTGGTTCTCCCTTTAATGAATGCTCTGTCCATCAATCTTGGGTGAGGCCACTGCCTGCCTGGCAGATGTAGATTCATTGGTATGGTAAGTGTGCATTGTTTTCCCAAGTATAGCACAGGGTAAGGCCCGGCCTGTAATTTTAGATGCAAAAACAAAAGGGATATTGAGAAACCAAGTTGAAAACAATGCACAAGTTATGGTGTAGTGCAACAAGAATACTTTCCGAGGCGGCATGGATGCATCATCTCTACTCTAGTCCAGTGTTTCCCAAACTGGGGTCCGAGGACCCCCAGGGGTCCGTGGCACATTCCCAGGGGGTCCGCAGACAGCAGTTTTAAAAGCACTGCAAAGTTCCTTGTAAAATTGCAGTTTTTGAGCAAATATAAAAGTGTCAAGAAAATGCCAGTGATTAATGTACTTGCTGGAGAGAGATGAGAGTTTTGTCTAGTGACAGCTTTGACTTATTTAATGTGACACAGAGGGTTAATATGCCTACTGCAAAGAACGTGTACGATGCATTTTAAAAAACAGTATTTAATTGCATAGGTCAGAGGGCTACTGATTTTGCCACAGAGATTCTTTTGTCACTGTGCATTCATAAGGGACAATCGTAATCTAGCACAGTGTCCTATAAACTGTCAAAGAGCTGCTTGCAAACTGCATGGTAAAAGTTAGCAACATATGTTTATTCCCAGTCTATCATTATCCTGATGCTGCTATGTATCCACTTCCTGCACATGAACAATTTTGTAATGCCTTTTTGTCACTTCTATGTGTGCTGCCTAATGCAGCACACATGGAAGTTACAAAACGTCATTTTTATTAAAGATTGTTTATGTGCAGGAAGGGTCACCATACTGAACATAAACAATCAAAGGTGTTTTGCTTTTTCCGCTGGAAAAAGCAAAAACGAGGAGAAATAAGGCATTTCTCCTCATTTCGCCAAGTTAAGACCAGGTTTATCTTCGTCTTAATTTTGGTGCTGTCTCCTATTTAAGCTGACCTTGTAAGTAAAGGGCAACATCAAAATCAATGGGTGTTGGAGTGAAATGCCCACTGCAACTGCCACTGCCCACCTTTTTCACACTGAGCATTGCGTGAAAGGGGTCCTTATTTACAAGGCAGCGTTAAGCCACTTATTGTGGCTTAACGCTGCCTTGTAAATAAGGCAAAGACCCTATTGCCACAGGAACATTGCAAAAAGTGACGTTCCCATGGCGATAGGGACTTGTAAATATGGCCCTAAAATCCTTAGTAATTTGAGTATTTGTTTTGTGTGATCACGTTTGTTTATTTTTTTCGAATTACTGTTTTAATGTTTGAAATTTAAATCCTACAAATTGCTTGGGGGTCCCTGGCTTCCAGTGGTGACTCAATGGGGGTCCTCAGGAGTCAAAAGTTTGGGAACCACTGCTCTAGTCTATTTCCAGCATTAACCTGCAACACCAACAGGACAGAGCAGGCCCACAGTGATGGCAAATCAGTGCACTGCAGTCATACCACTGCTACACTTGACTCCACCGCTACACAGACATTTAGGTCTGCTGTGGTTGTTGTTTACTTGTTTACCTTTTATGCCACTCATGAAACGCCCTGACTTATTCCATCAATCATCTCTGATCCGTGTACTGAGTGACTGTGAAGATACTATGTTACTGTGGTCATCGTGATGGTGTTGTTCAACTCAGTCTGCAGTCTACCGAGTGAGTCCCCTTTCTATATTCAAAATGCAATGTATCGGCCTGCATTAGAAGTACAAATTTGTTATTAAAAATACAAGAAGGGAAAAGGGACTTGAGATACTTTTAGTGAGTAGATTATTACATAAAGTACACAATGAAATAACTTCATGCACAACAAACAACAACAAAATCACTCAGTCAGCATCCAATGCATGGCATCATTCATTACCTGTTCCTTCTCATCTTCAGTTAATGGGCAGTCTCTCTCGGATCAGAAAGGAGGAGAGCTATAGTCGTCATCATCAATCATGTTCCACTTCTTTTGGAGGGACTAGGAAATATTTTCTTTTTTCTTCTATTTTGCATCATCCAATCATCATCTGTCTTCTTGAGGGCAATGGATTTAGGGAGATTCAGGAGGGTGGAGGAGCAGGATTCGGAGGAGTGTACTGTGATATGCAGACAGCCAAAACTTGTATATGGCAATAAAACAATTAGAAGACGGTGGTGATGGATTTGTTGTGATTCGAAGTTTCTAACCAGAAAGACAGACACACAAATAAAAGAAAATAAGGAAGGAAGACAGTAAGAACTAGAAGTGCAAGCATAATTGTCAGGGAAGTATAACTCGTCCTCAAACTCTGGGGGTTCAACCAGAAGTAGGTAATCATCATCTAACATACCACTTTCGTCACCTGAGCCACCATCCTCATCTTCTTCCCTTGATTCATGTATTGTGTAATTCGGTGGTATAAAGTGCTGATTCATTTTGATCATTTTGATCATTTTTAACCTCTCCATGTTTTTGGGCGAGAGACTGGTCCTTCTCACTGTTACAATGGAACCAGCAGCACTGAAAACACATTACAAAGAGACACTTGCGACAGGGCAAGCCAGATAGTTTATCGCCAGCGTGCTGAGCAGTGGCCATTGGCCCATTTTCCCATACCAATACCGCAATGGGTTTTGATCAATGTACACCTCTGTTGGGTCGTCCAGATAG
The DNA here is from genome assembly GCF_964204655.1 of Triturus cristatus. Classification (NCBI taxonomy): domain Eukaryota; kingdom Metazoa; phylum Chordata; class Amphibia; order Caudata; family Salamandridae; genus Triturus; species Triturus cristatus. Next base: position 20,127,659 of record NC_140581.1, read on the forward strand.
GCCTGGACCATCTGCTCAATGTTCAGGGGTGTTAAACTTTTTTCGGGCTCTTTCCTCGTTGCATCAGCACTGGACTTGCCAATTCCTTGCTGTAAATACCAATCCTGTAATTATTTTACTGGGCCTGAAGATCGATATTGTTGGTGAGTGTTCTGAGCCAAACGCACTGCCCTCAGTCACCGAAGTTGAACTTGACGCCGGATGCCCTGCTGCAGTACTTGTTGTGGGTTTATCTTGAGGGCTTTTAATTAGCAGCCGTTCATTTTCCAACTTACTCGCTGACTCAGCTATCCAAGTTTCTGAAAAAGTTAATGTCTTCAGTGCCCATTTTGTCTGTGGATCCAGAATTGTGGCACAAATGTAATGTTTTTGTGACAAAATCGTATTTTGCACCCTTGTATTGTCAGCTAAGCAACAGGCTAAGCTCTCCACCAACTCCTATGCTTCTTTTTATTTCCTCTACATCTTTGTATACTTCAGACACCTCCTTCAGCTGATGCTCTAGCATTTGCAACAATGGGATAGCTTGGCCCATGGTACAGTCCTCCTTGCTGACTACATGTGTGAAGTCCTCGAAAGGAAGAAGCATCTCAGTCAGGCATTTAACGAGGCACAATTGGTCCATCTGAAGGGTCATGCCTTTCACAGTAGCATCCCCTCTTCGCATGACATATTCATTGATTGGCCTGTACTGCTCAAACAGTCGGTCAAGCATGTAATAAGTTGAGTTCCAACGTGTTGCCACCTCCTGGACGAGTGCTTTGACTGGCATTCTATAGTCATGTTGAATGATCCTCAACTGCTTCCGAGCTTTAAAAGAATGGCTGATGTAGTGCTGGAACAGCAACTCTTGCGAAATAGGATCGGCTGGGAACCTTCCATTTAGGGCAGATGGTTGACACAAATTCAAAGAACCCCACCCCTTCCACAAATGAAAAAGGGAGAAGGTCCAGCGCCAGCTTTGCATTGTACAACCGTGCCGTTGAGTGGTTGCATTGGTACTGCCCCTCCAACCTAAGCATGCTGTCAATGGTAGGCTGGATTATTTTCCTTTGTGGTGCAGTTGTTTTCTTTAACACAGTTAGGCTCAACAACGCACTTTTGTTTCATTGCAGTACTACTCGGTCGCCTTGGTGTCTCAGCCTGACTGACTCTTACTGCGGTGCCACTGAGATGTTGTTGAGGAGGATGTGGGCGGCACCACTACACTACTGGGGACAGGGCTAGAAATGTCTCCCTCTTGTACACCTTCCACCGCGATAATATCGTCCCCTGATTCTTCATGCCCATCAACAATGGGTTGAGTTTTACTTTGTTCTAAGCGAAGTAGGCGAGCCTCCCACACAATACTGTGGTGTATTTTGAGATGATTTGTTTGGCTTCCGGTACCATAGTTTGTACCAAGCTTACCCCGCCTAACAGCATGTCGACAAATTGAGCATATAGCAATGTTCTTCGCCTTACTGCTAACCGAAAAGAAGTCCCAAACTGGGGAGGAAAACTTTCTGGTGCTGTTGGATGTGCCACTTTCAATACCAGATGAACTGGAGGGTGTGCTTGGAATGTGACTCTGTACAGCTACTCTGCGACTTCTACCACTACCTACTGAGGTGGTGGTTGAGCTGGATGTAGGTCCCTGCCTTTCCTTTGCAAATGAAAATATGGAAGCTGGAGGTCGTGGTGATGTTACCTGTGTTGGTGGTATCCGTGCTACATTCCTTGCAGCCATTTTGGGTAGGGTAATAAAGTTGATCTCCATATCCTTTGGGCTGGGAGTGATGTCCGTGATGATTGGCTTGTCATCATCATCATCCCCCTCTTGTACATCTAACTCTATAACTCTAAGGCTTTCTGGCACCTTCCTTTTCACTAGCCTTGTCTTGTGGCGTGCATTACTCTCAGACTGAGCTGGTGGCTTCCAAGTGGCACCAAGGTCATCAGAAGCGAGGCTTGAAGAAGAAGATGATGGACTAACCCTCCTTTTCCTTGCTGGGGGTCTGGAAGACAATGGATTTTCTGACACAGTGGCTTGCCCCTCTTTGTCTGCAGGAAGCTCGACTACCTGAAATGCCCCTACTTCAGGAGGAACAACTATTATTTTGGGCTGTTGTTGTGGCTGTTCTTGCGGCTGCGGCTGTTCTTGCGGCTGCAGCTTTTCTTGTGGCTGCGCCTGCTGCTGCACACTTATCTGCTAAGTCTCTGTCTGCGTTGATTGTGTACTACTTTGCGATAATTACATTTCAACATCGCTGCTCGTTAGTAGACTGGCTACCTCTGCGACACTCATGGGCTGGGGCCTAGATTGGTGGGGTTGGCCCGCTGGTGCGGATGTGCTGCTCCCAGCTTGGTTCCCGCTGGACAACGCTGCTGAAGGCGTGTGTATTTTGGTCCCAAAAAACACATTTGCCGGCACACCAGTCGTGGTTAGTGCCTCTTGCTTTTTCTGTTCCTTCTTCTTTCTTGGTACTGGAGGACCGGGTACCTTTCTTTGGGCACATTTTCTTCAGAGGTCAGACAGGACACAGGCGCACAAGTTGCAGAGATGTCTGTGGTCACAGTTGGACATGATGTGGTGCGCAGCAGGACTTCTGTCTGGCAGTACAACGGATGATGTTGATAGTTACCTCCTCCTCTGTCTTTTTGTGCACCTAAAAGCAGATAAGCCAGGAGAAGAACATCAGTGAAATGTTGCATTTGTTGTTGTGGTTCAATTACTACTAGTACAAACCAAAAAATAGAATATATAGTGTAGCCATTTGTGAGAATTTGGCGACAAGGGCTATGGTATACTACTTACTGTGTACAGTATACACACACTACACTCTCAGGAAGGATAGGAAAGAATAAGAACAACAACAAAAATACATATGTAATGGAAGGGAGCTGCTGCTGGCAAAGGGGATGGATGGAAGCAGTAAGCCAACAGGAAAACCATGCAGGCCCAGATTATCTCCCACCAGATAAGGCCACCACCCACATGGACACTCACAATCAACAAGCAGGAGGCCTGGGAAACACTGAACTGCCAAAAGGCCTATAAAAGAAGCCAGGCAAAAGATGCATGCTAAACCACACTGCTGTGCCTTTTTAATGCAATAAAATGCAAAAACGAAAATCCACAGGGCAAAACAAGGTCTGCAGGGTGCACACCAACACACCAGGCACACACAACAAAGGCATTTCTTTAACACACACCCAAAAACAGAAATGCCCCCCAAAAAACAAATTTTCTAACTCAATCTAATGCCATCCATGCCCTAAGCGATGTTTAAATTCAACAGAACACACAGATAAACACTTGTTTAATGCACCTGTGGCTACCTGCTCTGAACCTACAGGATGAAAGCAGGCCCGTGGGCAGACAAGGCCACACAGTCTTGCAGGCCTAGGCTTCAAAATGGCCAACAGCCACATGGCCAGGCCCACCCAACTACAAGAAACAGAAGACAGACAATGCAGCCCTTTTGCAAAAAACACACTGCCTGCCTTCAAAATGGCCGCCAGCCTCATGGCCAGGCCCACAACAGGAAGCCTAGGCCACAAAGGAATACCATGCAGGCCTATATATGGCAAAAGCAGCACACTAATAACTCCCACCAGAAATGGCCACCAGCCACATTGACACTTGCAAATCACAAACAACAAGCAGTAGGACTGGGAACCAATGAACTGCCAAAATGCCTATAAAAGAAGCCAGGCAAAGAATGCATGCTAAACCACACTGCTGTGCCCTTTTAATGCAATAAAATGCAAAAACAAAAATCCACAGGGCAAAACAAGGTCTGCAGGGTGCACACCAACACACCAGGCACACACAACAAAGGCATTTCTTTAACACACACCCAAATACAGAAATACCCCCAAAAAACACATTTTCCAACACAATCCAATGCCATCCATGCCCTAAATGATGTTTAAATTCAACAGAACACACAGATAAACACTTGTTTAATGCACGTGTGGCCTCCTGCTCTGAGCTGACAGGATGAAAGCAGGCCCGAGGGCAGACAAGTCCACACAAGCTTGCAGGCCTAGGCTTCAAAATGACCACCAGCCACATGGCCAGGCCCACCCAACTACAAGAAACAGAAGACAGACAGTGCAGGCCTGTTGCAAAAAACACACTGCCTGCCTTCAAAATGTCCACCAGCCTCATGGCAAGGCCCACAACAAGAAGTCTAGGCCACAAAGGAATACCATGCAGGCATATATATGACAAAAGCAGCACACTAATAACTCCCACCAGAAAAGGCCACCAGCCACATGAACACTCGCAAATCACAAGCAACAAGCAGGAGGCCTGGGAAACAATGAACTGACAAAAGGCCTATAAAAAAGCCAGGCAAAAGATGCATGCTAAACCACACTGCTGTGCCTTTTTAATGGAATAAAATGCAAAAATGAAAATCCACAGAGCAAAACAAGGTCTGCAGGGTGCACACCAACACACCAGGCACACACAACAAAGGCATTTCTTTAACACACACCCAAAAACAGAAATACACCCCAAAAACACATTTTCCAACTCACACCAAAGGAACAGTTGCTTCATCATGCACCCACCCATGACTAGCTCTGGGCCTACTGGCTAACCCCAACAATTAAAAAAAAAAGAAAAATACGAACCAAAATTGTAGTTGCAACAACTGCAATGCCCCCAATCAAACAGACACAACACCAACCTACTTGTAAAATACCAAATTCAAAAGTCCTCAAATCCAATGATAATGATGCAGCAGGCACAAAGAGTGATCCTTCTAGCTGAAATCCAAAGACAGAATGAACAGGAGATGGACAAAGCACTGGGAGGAACCTGATGGACAGGAACAGGAAGTTGGAGACTCTGTGGCACTTCCTCCCTCTCCCCCCAAAAAGTTTTTCTTTTAAAAAGGACTCCTTGCACAAAGAAGGACAGCCAAGTGTCAATCTGAGGAGTTTTTTCCATACAAGTCATCGTTTAGAGAAGGTTTTATGCAGCTAGAGTTAATATTCTTCTCCAAATCGAAAATTTGGCGTGTTCGCGATCGCGACCTTCACCACACTTCTGCCGGATGTCGATGGCGCGTCCAAAATTACGTGTTCGCGATCTCATGCTCTTTGTTGCGGTGGAGATTGACGTGTTTGCGATCTCACACTCTCTCTAGCGGTGGAAAATGACGTGTTTGCGATCTCAGACTTTTGCAGTGCCTGATGGCGAGGAGAATTACGTGATCGCGATCGCGAACTCTCACGGGATAGCGCGACCGGCTATCAACATCTCGTGGAGCACACGAACGGATTGGAAAACTCGTCGGCGAACGCAGGGATCCCGGTAAGGCGATCGCGTGCGCGAAAACGCATTTTCAAAGCGCAAACATGAAAATAATCTTCGCAACGCGGCAAATAGCGGAAATTTGGGCATTTTCGCGTTCTCCTCGGAACGCAAAAATTTCAAAATATTGCAAATTCTGCGAGCGGAACGGAATTTGACACCCACCCTTAGTCATATGTGTGCAAGGGGGCATTCCAGGACGCATGTGGAGAAACATAAATACCTGTGCATCACAGACCGGGCCCTCGTTATTGCAGTCAATGTTGCTTAAACAAATTCTGTTAGGGAGCTTCTGCAAAGCAGCTATGCTGTGACTGCAATTACACGTTCTGGAGCAGCGAGTTGCTTTCCTGTTTGGGGGACGCACTTGAACACTTTCCATACGCAGACTCCAGGCCACACTGTACTGTGTTGGTTAGGGCTGCAGTCTGACATATGCGCATTTACCTTGACCTCACAGGACTCTGAAAGGTCATTACATCCTCCCAATCCACATCAGTGACTAGTTTTCGACATTCGGACGAAACACGTGTCAGCTGCCTGTTTCAGATGATATGAAAATTGTGCTTGATATACAATGAAGGGTATACAAAGAAAAATTAAGACTGTTGTATGGACTTCTTGTTTGATACTTGAGTGGCTAAAGCCAGTTGCACTATTTTGGACTTCTTTTTGTGCCTCGGCATTTGTGTAGCTTATTGTGAAAATGAGTGTTTAAAAAACCTATAAGTATTGTAGTACGACTTTCTCCCTACGGGCATGAGTTAAAGTTGGAAGATAAAAATCCCCCAAATTCTGGAGAACTGAAATACCCCCCACTACGGGACATACCTCAGATGCAATTAGTGAGCAAAGCCATAGAGTACGATCATCTTAGAGTATGCTAGAGGGGTGTTTTGGGACAAGGTGGTGTTTTTCTCCTAAGAACATTTTTGGTAAAAAGAAAAAGGGCAAATGGTGCACTTTAACAAATCTTTAAAGAACCCCCCCCCCCCTCCCAAAGCAAAAGCTCATGCAGGTGTTTCTAATTGGGTACCCAGGGAATAAACCGAAAAAGTGAGTGCTTTCTGCTGCTGAGAATGACCTTCCCTGTAGTGTGGGGGTGGAGAGCTAGTCTACCTCCCCTTTTGATCCTGTATTTCCTCAATTTGTTTTGCTCTGTTTCTTTCTTTCACGTTTTGTTCATTCTTTTGTTATCTTTCTTTTTTCTCTCTTACGTCATCTCTAACTTTCTTCCTTCCCTTTTCTCCTCTCCTCTCCACTCCTCTCCTCTCCTCTCTTATCCTCTCCTCTCCCCTCCCCTCCCCTCCCCTCCCCTCACCTCCCCTCTCCTCTCTTCTCCTCTGGCTGTCGAGTTTGAAGCTTGTGCGCGTTGTTGAAAGTGAAAGTAAAAGACTAAAATAGAAAATGCGGCGGTGCAAGTCCGTGACTGTCCTATGTGCCCTTTTGGCAGTCTTCCATGACAGATAGCCATAGCTGAGTGTGTTTTTATCATGTTCAGTACAATTACCACTTCAGAGACCAGCGGAGAAACACTGAGGCAGCGGAAACAGGATCGATTGAACCTCCAAGACCAGGTCTATGTAGGGGAGGCTACCGGTGAGTATTTGTTGAATTGTATACAGCACCATGTCATTTCCATGAGCCGCTGCAGCACAGTTTTCATTATATGTTTTTGTGATATTTTATGTATATTGGCCCTAAGCGGGCCTCCTTAACATGTGTGTTATGGTATTTTAACGGGCATTGGGTTGTTCTTTGGGCAGGGAGTCGCCATGCGCTGTTCTTGTTGAAATTAAATTTGTTTCTGGTAGTGTTTTTTTGGATCTCACTATCGGCGAAGATTCTGTAAATAATATTTTCAACAACATACTTTTAAGGGTGTATGGGGAGCACTGCGAACTGTGTGCAGCTTTGTGTGTTTTTTTTTTCCAGACACTGGTTGTAATTATGATGTTTTTGTCAAAAATGTCAAACTCAAGAGACGCTATGAAATAAGAGTGTCAAAACCTCTTGATCGGCACAGTTTAATTATTATCTGGAATGGTTTTAAAGCACCCCCCCCCCTTGGCAATGGGGAAGGGCTTGGCAGGTGCTAGTGAAACGTTTGAAGCCTCTGTGGTGGTGTTTGATTGTAATTGCTAAGAGTAAGGGTGGGTGCATATTTCCGTTCCGCTCGCGGAAATTGCAAAAACTCAACATTTCGCGAAAATGTCAAAACTTCCGCGATCCGCGAGGGAACGGAAATTGTCACCTAGGCAGGTGTGCTTTCTCCCCATATCTACTACCGTCAACAATTTGCTGTCATCCTTGATGGAGCTCTGTTCATCCATGAGTTTCTCAAGCGCAATTCCTGTGAAGTTCCTGACACCAGGAGGTTCTGTCTCCTCATCTGCTGCTCTGATCCATCTCTGGCCCTTTATAAACAAGAGGCATGTGAACTGCATGGAAGCCCCTCCCGTTTAGCCCCACACCCCCCACCCCTTTCCCCCACTATGATGGACAGCTCACTCGAGGGACCTCGGCGCCCGTCGGCACTGTGGCAACGTTACAGACACACATGGTCACTGTAGACAACTCTTCTGGCCCTTTACGCAGCTGTAGTGTAGGAAAAGCACTATACATTTACCCAACGAGGTAGCACTTACTGATTAGCCAGTAGAAAGTACTCCAGTTGAGTAGAGGTATTGCACAAAACGGTGGCATCTCCTTGGGTAAATATGCAGGGCAGGATTCATTCTGGCACAATGCTCCTGTCACAAAAATTAAACCTCAACAGGAAGCACTTGCAGATATAAATAAAGCAGGTGCCCGAGTTGAAGCTCAAATTCAGTAACGCACTGTAATCAGCACAAAACATTTGTGAGCACGGTTGAGGCTAGGCAGGTGTGCTGTCTCCCCATATCTACCGTCAACAATTTGCTGTCATCCTTGATGGAGCTCTGTGCATCCATGAGTTTCTCGAGCGCAATCCCCGTGTTGTTCCTGACACCAGGAGGTTCTGTCTCCTCATCTGCTCCTCTGATCCGTCTCTGGCCCTTTATAAACAAGAGGCATGTGACCTGCATGGAAGCCCCTCCCGTTTGGCACCACATCCCCCACCCCAGCGGTGTGCATCGTCTTCCCGCCCTTTCCCCAAATATGATGGACAGCTCACTCGAGGGACCCCGGCACCTGTCGGCGCTGTGGCAACGTTAAAGACACACATGGTCGCTGTAGACAACTCATCTGGCCCTTTACGCAGCTGTAGTGTAGGAAAAGCACTATACATTTACCCAACGAGGTAGCACTTACTGATTAGCCAGTAGAAAGTACTCCAGTTGAGTAGAGGTATTGTACAAAATGGTGGCATCTTCTTGGGTAAATATGCAGGGCAGGATTCATTCTGGCACGATGCTCCTGTCACAAAAATTAAACCCTAACGGGAAGCACTTGTATTTGACCTTCAACTCGGGCACCTGCTTTATTTATATCTGTAAGTCTTACAGATATGAATAAAGCAGGTGCCCGAGTTGAAGGTCAAATTCAGTAACACATTAATCAGCACACAAAAATCTCCGCGATCACGCGAAATTTCGCGTGATCGCGGAGATTTTTTGCCGTTTCGCGATATTTTGGGAAAGGCACTTTCGCAAATTCCGCCCACCCTTAGTGAAATTGAACCGGCTGGGAACCTTCCATTTTGGGCAGATGGCTGTCACAAATTCCAGAAAACCCACCCCTTCCATGAAAGAAAAAGGGAGACTGTCCAGAATTAACATTTTCGCCAGCTTCAGATTGTACAAAGGTGCCATTGGTTGGTTGCGCTTGTACTGCCCCTCCAACCTAAGCAGGCTGAGAATGGTGGGCTGTATTTTCTTACTTTCTGGTGCCGTTAATGCAGGTGACTTCTTGAACCCAGATTTTGTTAGATTTAACAACACATTTTTTTCATTGCAGTACTCTGTTGCCTTGGTGTCTCAGCCTGACTCTTACCACGGTGCCACTGAGATGTTGCTGAGGCTGATGAGGATGTGGGTGGTACCAATGCACTGCTGGGGACAGGGCTACTTTGTGTACCAGAGAAAATGTCTCCCGCTTGTTCACCTTCCAACGCGATCATATCTTCTTCTACTTCTTCATCCCCACCAGCAGCAATGGGTGCAGTTTTACTCTTTTGATCACTAAGGTGTGCATCCCACTGGATTATGTGGTGTTTTTTCAGATGGGTTGTTTGGAATCTGGTACCATAGTTTGTACCAAGCTTACCCCGACTAACACCTTGAAGACAAATTGAGTATATAGCAACGTTCTCCTCCTTACTGCTAATCGAAAAGAAATCCCAAACTGGGGAGGTGAACTTTCTTGCGCTGCTGGAGGTGCCACTTGCAATGCCAGATTAACTGGACGATGTGCCTGGAATTTGACTATGCATTTACAATACCACTACCTGCTGAGGTGGTGGTTGTGCTGGATGTAGGTCCCTGCCAGGTCTTTGCAAATGTAAATATGGAAGCTGGAGGTCGTGTTGGTGTTACCTGTGTTGGTGGTATCTGTGCCACATCCCTCACAGCAATTTGGGATGGTTAAATAATGTTGGTCTCCATCTCCACTGGGGTGGGAGTGATGTTCATGATGACTGTATCCTCATCACCCTCCTCTTCTACATCTACCTCCATAAATCTAAGGCTTTCTGGAACCTTCCTTTTCCCTAGCCTTGTTGTGTGGCATGCCTCACTCTCAGACTGCTGGTGGCTTCCAAGTGGCATCTAGATCATCAGAAGGAGGGCTTGAAGAAGAAGTTGATGGACTAACCCTCCTTTTCCTTGCTGGGGATCTGGAAGAAAATGGGTCTTCTGAAAGAGTGGCTTGCTCTTCTCTTCCTCTGCAGGAAGCTCCATTTCCTGACCTGCCCCTACTTCCGGATGAACAACTACTATTGTGGGCGGTGGTTTCGGCTATTGATGCAGCTGTTGTTGCCCACTGCTGAGTTTCCTCCTGTGTTGATTGGGCACTGCTTTGCGATAATGATAAGTAAATTTCAACATCACAGCTTGTTGGCGTTTGCGCAATAAACTGGCTGCCTCTGCAACACTCATGGGTTTGGGCCTAGGCTGGTGGGGTGGCCCACTGATGCGGAGGTGCTGCTCCCAGCTTTCTCCATGGACACCGCTGCAGAAGGATTAATTTTTTGTTTCACAAAAAACATATTGGGCGGCACACCAGTCTTGGTAAGTCCCACTTCTTCCTTCTTCTGTTCCTTCTTCTCATTGGCAACTTTCTTGGTACTGGAGGACCTGGTACCTTTCTTTGGGGCCATCTTCCGATGTCAGCAGGACTCAGTTGCACAAGTTACAGAGATTTCTGTGGTGGTCACACGTCACATGACATCGTGAATAGCACGACTTCTGTCTGGCAGTACAACGGGTGATGATGACACCTTCTCCTCAATCTTTTTGATCACCTAAAAGCAAAGAAGCCAGAGTAACATAAGTAAAAGCTTGCATTGGTTGTTGTGGTTTAATTTCTACTAGTTCAAACAAACAAATATAATAAATAACTTAGTGTGTGGTGCTCATACTTGTTAGTGTTATATTATTAAATTTTATTAACTCATTATTAAAAAAACATGACAACAGTGTACCCAGACTTTGACAACAAGGGCTTTCATCATGTTATACTGTGTTCACTCAGGAAGGATAGGAAAGAAGAAGAACAAAAACAAAAATACAAATGTAATGGAAGTGGAACCTGTTTGGCATTAATTTGCGCATCACGTCTTTCATGGAGCTGCAGCTGGAAAAGGGGATGAAAGCAGTAAGCCAAGAGGAACAAAAGAAATACATGAAGGCATTTATGGCAAAAGCAGCACACTACTAAACTACCACCACAAAATGGCCACCAGCCACATGGTCACTCACAGCCCCATCAACTCAACAAGCAGGAGGCCTGGAAAACATAAAAATGAACTCAGGCAGGCCTATCATGGCCAGGCAAAGGAGGCATGCTAAACAACACAGCCTTAAAGCAAAAAGTAGGCAAAAACGCAAATCCACTGGGCTAAACGAGGTTTGCAAGTTACACAACAACCACACCACACATCCAACAAAGGCATTTAATTAATAGACACCAAAAGAGTGAAATTCCCCCCAAAAAACACATTTTGCAATTCAATCCAATGCCATCCATGCCCTAAATGAAGTTTAAATTCAACAGACACCACAGAGATGGTTGTTTCATGCACCCATGAGTATCTCCGGGCCTACTGGCTGAAAGGCCTATTGGCAGACTGGGCCACAAGCTTGCAGGCCAATGGGAAAAGCACACTGGCTGGCTCCACAAAATGGCCACCAGCCACATGACCAGGCCACCCGGCCACAATAACAAGAAAGGGAAGACAGTCAAAGCAGGACTATGGCAAAAGCACACTGCCTAGCTTCACAAAATAGCCGCCAGCCACATGGCCAGGCCACAACAACAAGAAGCCTAGGCCAAGAGGAACAAAGGAAAGACATGCAGGCCTATATGGAAAAAGAAGCACACTACTAAACTACCACCACAAAATGGCCACCAGACACATGGTCACTCACAGTCAAAACAACTCAACAAGCAGTAGACCTGGAAAACATAACAATGAACTCAAGCAGGCCTATAATAGCCAGGCAAGGGAGGCATGCTAAACAACACAGCTTTAATGCAAAAAATATACAAAAATGAAAATCCACAAGGCTAAACAAGGTTTGAAAGTTACACAACAACCACACCATACACACACATCCAACAAAGGCATTTATTGAACACACAGTAAAAAAGTGAAATACCCCCCAAAAAACACATTTTGAAATTCAATTCAATGCCATCCATGCCCTAAATGATGTTTAAATTCAACAGACACCACAGAAACAGTTGTTTCATGCACCCGTGAGTAGCTCTGGGCCCACTGGCTGAAAGGCCTATTGGCAGACTAGGCCACAAGCTTGCAGGCCTATGGCAAAACCACACTGGCTGGCTCCACAAAATGGCCGCCAGCCACATTGTCCAGGCTACCCGGCCACAACAAGAAGCCTAGGCCAAGAAGAACAAAGGAAAGACATGCAGGCCTATATGGCAAAAGCAGCACACTACTAAACTATCACCACAAAATGGCCACCAGCCACATGGTCACTCACAGTCACAACAACTCAACAAGCAGGTGAGCTGGAAAACAACAATAAACTCTGGGCCTACTGGCTACCCATAATACATTTTTTTTTAAATGATAAAAAGTACAAAAAATTGTAGTTGCAACTTGCAGCGCCCCAATCAAACAATCAACACCAATTCTTCAACTTACTTGTAAAAACTCAAATCCAAAAGTCCTCAAATCCAATGATATTTGATGCAGCAGACATAAAGAGTGATCCTTCCAGCTCCAAATCCAATTGAATAGTTAACAGGACATGGGAGAAGCCTGCTGGACAGGAACAGGATGTTGGAGACTCTGGGGCACTACCTTCCCGATGGGGTAAAAAAAAAGTAAAAAATAAAAAGGACTCCATGCACAAAAAAGTACAGCCAAATGTCAATCTGAGGAGTTTTTTTTATTCCAAGTCATCGTTTTCGAGAAGGTTTTATGCTGCTCAAGAGATATTCTTCTCCAGATTGCAAATTCTGCATGTTCGGGATTACGATCTTCATGGATCTTCCACCAGAAGTCAGACGGCGCATCCGAATGACGTGTTCAGGATCGCACACTCTCTACCAAAATCTCGTGGCACACGGATAGGAACGGATAGGAAATCTCATTAGTGAATGCAGGGGTCGCGTAAGCCGCTACAGCGCATGCGAAAACACATTTTAAAAGCGCAAACAAGAAAAAAACTCCGCTCCGCCGAGGATCACAGAGTTTTTGGTAATTCCGCATTCTACGCAGAATGCAGAGTTGCCGAAATCTGCAAACTCCATGAGCAGAGAGGATTTTAATGACCAGGCTTAGCCTGAACTGAGGTGACAGAGTGAGCTAAAGAATGATGATGGATTCAACCCAGATCTGTGACTGGGGGTGAGTGTCTGAAAAATTCAGTGCTCCGTCCATCATCTCCTTGTATTTGCTTTGTTTGCCCTAAGCTGGCAGGGTATGCCCTGACTTGGGTACATTGCTCACTTTGCCACTGTATTCAAGCTAGCATGGCTCATGAAGGGTGTTACTCAGAAACTGGTCCCAGTATGCTTATTTCTGGTTCAGGGAGAATCTGGCTTGGCAGTCAAGGCTGGACTATTCCCGTGAGGAACAGGGTCAAGACTGATTTGAATATAGCTGGGACTGATCTGAGGTGGCGAAGTGAGCTAAAGAATTATGATGGATTCAAAACTGATCTGTGACAGGGGGGAGTGTCTAAAAAGTTTCAACACTCTGTCCATCATCTCCTTCTGTTTGTTTTGTGTGCCCTTATTTGGAGGGGTGTGCCCAGATGCGGGCCCCTTTGCTCGCTTTGCCACTGGATTCAAGCTACTCTTGCTGATGAAGAGTGTTACCCAGAAGCCGATCCCAGGATGCTTGTTTCCATATCAGGGAAGACGTGGCTTGGCAGTTCAGGCTGGACTGTTCCCACGAAGCACAGGGTCAAGACTGATTTGCATAGAGCTGGGTCTGAACTGAGGTCGCAAAGTGAGCTAAAAAATGATGATGGATTCAAAACAGATCTGTGACAGGGGGTGAGTGTCTGAAACATTTCAGCGCTCCATCTATCATCTCCTTGTGTTGCTTGGTTCACCCTAAGTTGGAAGGATATGACCAAACGTGGGTCCTTTGCTCACTTTAGCGCTGGATTCAAGCTACTCTGTCTGATTAAGGGTGCTACTCAGAAACCAGTCCCAGGATACCTGTTTCGGGTTCAGGGAAGACTTGGCAATTCGGGCTGGACTGTTCCCATGAGGCACAGGGTCAGGACTGATTTGCATATAGCTGGGACTGACCTGCGGTGGCGAAGTGAGGTAAAGAATGATGATGGATCAACCCAGATCTGGGAGTGAGTGTCTGAAAAGTTTCAGCGATCTGTCCATCATCTCTTTGTGTTTGCTTTGTACTCCCTATGGTTGCAGGGTATGCCCAGACATGGGTCCCATGATCACTTTACCACTGTATTCAAGCTAGCCTGTCTGATTAAGCATGTTACCCAGAAACCGGTCCCAGGATGCCTGTTTCGAGTTCAGGGAAGACCTGGCAATTCGGGTTGGACTGTTCCCATGAGGCAAAGGGTCAAGACTGATTTGCATATAGCTGGGTCTGAACTGAGGTGGCGAAGTGAGCTAAAGAATGATGATGGATTCAACCCAGATCCGTGACTGAGGGTGAGTGTCTGAAAAGTTTCAGCGCTCTGTCCGTCATCTCTTTGTGTTTGCTTTGTTTGCCCTAATTTGGCAGGGTATGCCCAGACGTGCGTCCCTTTCTCACTTTGCCACTGTAGTCAAGGTAGCCTGGCTCATGAAGGGTGTAACCCAGAAACCCATCCTAAGATGATTGTTTCCGGTTCAAGGAAGATCTGGCTTGGCAGTTCGGGCCGGACTGTTCCCATGAGGCACAAGGTCAAGAGTGATTTTGTTAGACCTGGCACCATTGGCATAGGTCTCCCTTTTGTATTCTTTTGTCACTTTGTGTCTCGTTCGTGGTTGCTGGCGTTAGACGCTCTGGGCGCTGTGCCACTGCCATTCATTGCCATTCATTGTCACAGCGCGAATGCTCCTTATTATAAATTAACTGTATGAACTAGTATCGTCTTAGTAGTGCCAAGGAACATGTTAGGAAAGTCGAATTTGTTATGCTTGAGCTTCAAATATTAACGTGCATCTGGTAGTGGTGATTGTCTTTATATTCTGAATGTGCAACTACCGCTTTTGGAAAGCAGGTATCTGTTTTCTTGGTATGTGTATTGGCCATCTGGTTTAGAAGGCCAGGGCAGGCTGAGGCCGACCTGGGTTGAATGGAGGAATCTGCCGTTGAAGTATGGGGATGGGTGACCCTTTTGATCTGAGCAGGGCTGTGCCTGGCAAGGTGAATGATGGCTCCACCTCCCACTGGGCGTCTGATAGTGGGCCCCCTCTCCCTGAAAGGGAGGATGCCGCCTCGTAAATAAAGTGACCCAAGTCGACACCAAACTGGTTCTGGCCGGGTCGAGTGATTTGTGACTTTCTCAAGAACAAAGACTTTTGGGGTATAAAGATCTGAGCTGAAACCCCTTCATGGTGTGCAACTTCGGGATACGAAGGTGAACCTCTGTCCGCATAACAAGAGGGAAAGGACTTTGAAACTTTCATCCATCTACTGAAGCAAGTACCCAAGGGCCTGATTTGAGCTTGCCTCCTGCTGAATTCTCAGGGACATTAGACTTCATTTGTCAGCAGCCCGGATTCCTCTTGAAGGGAATCCTAAATGCAGGTGAGGCCTCTGTCGTGAAATCCAGAGTCTCTAATTCTACTGTGGGGAACGCCGCATTTGACTTGCTACGGAAACTATTGCTATCGCCACTGTTGTCCGCTTCAGCTGAGGAGCTGTGCCGCTGAGGGCCTGCATTTGACTTGCTACAGAAACTATTGCTTTCGCCACTGTGGGCCGCTACTGCTGAGGAGCTGTGCCACTGAGTGCCCGCATTTGACTTTTTACGGAAACTATTGCTATCGCCTTTGTGGGCCGCTACAGCAGAAGAGCTGTGCCGCTGAGTGCCCACCTTTGCCTTGCTATTGAATCCATTGTTGTCGCCGTTGTGGGCCGCTGCAACTGAGGAGCTGTGCCGCTGAGTGCCCGCATCGGCCTTGCTACGAAAACCATTAATACCGCCATCATGGGCCGCTGCAGCTGAGAAGCTGTGTCGCTGAGTGCCCACCTTGGCCTTGCCACGGATACTATTGCTGTCGCTAGTGTGGGCCGCTGCCGCTGAAGAGTTGTGCCGCCGAGTGCCCGCATTGGTCCTACCACGAAGATACTACGAGAATCAGTACTACCGCTATTTTGGGCCGCCACAACTGAGGAGCTGTGCCGCTGAGTGCCCACCCTTGTTTGACTACAGAAGCCATCGCTATTGCTATCGCGGGCCCCTGCAGCTGAAGAACTGTGCTGCTGAGCTCTCACGCTAGCCCCTACATCACAAACCTTGCCATCTTCTGTGTGTGCCACCTCCCAACCCCGTCGTAGGATTAGAGTGAGTGCACGCCATGGACTGCTGCAGCCGAGGAGCTGTAGCCGTTGAGAGTCCGCCTATATTTGCTTATATCTGGGCCTGAACGGAGGTGGCAAAGTGAGCTAAAGAATGATGATGGATTCAGCCCAGATCCGTGACTGGGGGTTAGTGTCTGAAAAGTTTAATCGCTCCCTCCATTATCTCATTGTGTTTGCCTTTTTGATATGAAACCGCAGCAATTGGAGACATGCCTGACTGGCATGGAACTTCAGCAAGCTACCACCACAGACAAGCTTATCAAAACCTCACCTGCTTGCCATATATAGGGAGACTTCAGAGAATGAATGAAGGGACTGATAATTTCTCTTTTTAGCTGCTTTATGATGGTGAGTTTTGTAGCTTAAGTGTTTTTCTGAGATATTTTACACATCTGACTTATAACTGCACCTGTTTGCCCTAAATGAGGAGACTTGAAGGAAAGAGTGGTGGGTCTAGAAGTTTCCGTTTAACTGCTTTCTTGCAGTGAGTTCAGTAGCGTTCGGGCTTCTCTGAGAAATTTTACACATCTGACTGATAGCTGCACATCTACACCACTGAGACACATGGCAATGGCCATGTTGTATTACGTTATTCCATGGTTGCTGAGCAACGGTTTCAGCCAATAAAATCTTAGACTCTTTCAGGCTGTAACACGCACATCATGTGAGTCAGACTCTCCTTCTTATAGTTGCATAAATAGCAGTTATGTTCCACTAATCCCGATAAACGTCCAAATGTTTAAAGGCCAATTTAATGGAGCTGGTTAGATAGAGTGCTCTCCACAGAGTAAGCTTCGGGGTTAAACTTTGTTTAAAGATGTTCTGTGCGTGAATTACTTCTATTCCCTCCCACAGATAAGGTTCCCATAGGAATGTTTTTGTCATGATCCCTTGCCCTCTCATTTCTTTAAGGGATGCCACTGGGGGCGGGGGGGCATTCTTTAGCTTTGCTTAATATCCCAACAAACAGGCTTTCAACATATTGATTGTTTGTAAAGGCCAAATTCCACCCAAAAGTGTGGTCAAGGTCCAGCGTTGGGAAGGTTGAATAGATGTCTGTAACATCTTGTTTGTGCTTTGTCCATCCAAAAAGACTTAGCAGCCGAGACAGCAGACAGCACTTTCGCAGAGTCTTCTTGACAAGGTTCCAAACTTTTGTGTTTTTATTTTTTATTTCAAGGACCTTGTGGAGTTCAATCCATGACATGTCATCCTTGCGCCAGTAGATTCCCAGGCTGTAGATCTGTAGGCATTCCTTTCCTTCCAGATTGCAACCTCTTGTAAGAAGGTATTGCTGCCTTTCTGCGCTGATTTCCAAAGTTTGTTTAGTTCCTGGTAGAGAGGTCTCAGCACCAGGTTGCACAATCCTGTGTGGGTATGTGGACTTCCAGCCTTTTTGGACCTTGTTAATGAGTCTATCAGATAACTGTTTAAGTGAATTCGGCCGGTTTGCGTGTAATGGTAAAGATGCCCTGGCCTCATGTTATAGGAGTTCTCTCAGCTCTTCTAAGGCTGCAGGTGAGGGCGTTGTTGACCATTTTATTGTCAACAGCCCGCAAGTGCCCTCTTCATTGCCAATTATTAGGAGTTGTGGGAGTCATGGAATGTCCCTGTGGAAAGTGCAAGTTAGCCTTGCACGACTGGTTGTCAATGCATGAAGTGCTGAATGGAGGTCCAGAAATAATCTATAAGAGAAGCACAGGAAAGTGCCATGTACATGCAGAAGGCTATTTGGTCCTGAGCTCCTATTTTACTTAGGGTTCTAAAATCCAACACATTCAAGGAAGAAGCAAATTTCTGACCAGCCTTATCCTTCCTTGATGGTCCCTAGTCAATCTCTTGCATGCCTCACACATTATCCTCTTCTTATTGGCAGGGATGAGGGTCTGGTTTTTCAAGGGAGACATGTTGAAATCATTAGCCAGAACCCACATATCTGCGAGATGTTGTTGCCTTAGATATTTAATGAATTAAAAAATATTTCTAGTGGCTATTTTGATTTGGGATGTTTGGGCTTTATATAGATGTTTCCAATAATAAGTTCTGGTGTCTTTCTCCCACATCCTGCAACTGTTAACGATATCACAAAATTGAAAGCCCCCATACCTCTTACAAGGATTCTGGCTTCCAACTCCAGGGCTTTGTGTACCAGTACAGGAACTCCACCCAATGGATGTCCCCCTTGGTACGACAGTTCGGCTGCAGAAAAAAAATCATTATGATCCTGCCAGTTCTTGGCGGGCAAATGCCAAGTTTCCTGTTAACAAATTAAATCTATTTTGCAGATTTCTTCCATTGCGTCATTGTCGTTCAGGAGGGTATTTAAATCTTGGATATTCCGCAAGCACATTTGTAAATCGCGATCACATTTCTGTGAATTGGTGGCTTTGAGATCAGTGTTCTTTCCGTTCAGAGGGAGCTCCCCATCAGCCAGCACACTCTTTTGTTGGCTGCTTGTTCTATAAGCGGCTCTACTGAAGATAGAGGGTTCAGCCTCAAAGTAGAGAGTCTCGCTGGCAATGGCGCTGCAGGTCTTTGGCCAGCAGCCATGGGTTTTTGGCTTAGGCAGTTTACTTATGGAAACTCCCCACTTTGCCAAAGTCTTAGAGTGGGACTTCACACACCTGACTATCTCCCTGTTACCAAATTGTACTTTTGTGACCTCAATGGGACTGTCCTTATTGCCAGGAATAGACATAATAAAGGTCAGGTCTTGGGATCCTAGAGTCCCCAGCTCAGGTAGTGCAGACAGTATTTACTCCTGTTCAGGATGTCTTCCTGGCCACGTGAGATCTATCCAGGATGGAATATGAGGATCTCCTCCAGAGTCTTGGCTTCCTGTTTGTTAAATGCTAGCTCAGGCAAGGCTTGTCATCTGCAGAAGGCATTCAAGTGTAGCGTACCAAGATATGTGTATTTGTGCAGTGGAACTCCATGGGACTGTGCCTGGCCTGTCCCCCTAAAACAGGGCCGGGTGGGGTTCCATCCCTCTGAGAGTGTTGCCTGGGTTTGTGATCATCGGATGTGGCTGGATAGCCGTGGTCAGTGAGGTGTTTGCCAAAAAGCCACGATGTTTCATATTTTGATCCCTCTACCTAAATGGGGTACAAAGTAGTAGTGGAGCAACAGAGGCATGTTGTCTCCAGAGTGCTCTGTGAAGTAGGAATCTCCTCATCATGTATATGAGTGGCTGAGGGTGCAGTCATGATGTTGGCTTCTGCTTTTGAAGCTTGCGCAGTTGCCGGTACTAAGATGTCCGTGCTCTGGGCCCCTGTGGATGTTGTTTCTTTTGGGGCACTTGAAGCATGGGAACTGACAATAGTGGTCTTGCTTGTGATTTCTCATGCACTAGTTGAACTGATGCAAGAGGAAGTTTGAGCAGCTTCCAAAGGCGGCTGAGGTTCACTAGAGAGGATACTGTCCTGAACCAATGAAAACACCCCCATGAGGGTTACAGTTTTTCTCTTGGAGCTCCATGAAGTATTGCCAAATATGGGATAGAAGTCTGTCTTTATGTTTTTATATGTGTTTAGTTTTTTCATTCGCTTTCTATTCTTCTTTGAGAGCTTGATTGCAGGGGAAGCCACTTGTGTGAGATGAGGTTGAGAGAGGGTCGATTTTGTATCATAGCGTGCCCCAGGCCTATTCTGTCCACACCTGAGGTATGAGACCCTTGTCCTTGCCCTGCCAGCCTAATTTGTAGGCCGTATTAAATTGACCAGAGGGTCCTTTGTTACTATATAACAAATACTCTGGGACATCCTTACCACTCAGCCAGCATAAAACCCCTGTGTAGGCCCTTCTGTTCAATATATAGGCCTCTTTGTTAAATTGACCATAGTTCTACCATTTTCCTGTATACCAGGCTAAGGGCAGGTCTGATCCAAATCATATCCAGCTCCTCTCTCTGTGAGGCCTCCTGCTCCAAACCATAGAGCCCCCACCCTACCCGTGTGCCAAGTTCACTAGTGCACAGTTCAACATCCCCCTGTTCTTTCGACATGCAGCAGATTGCATCCTGGGCTGGTACATACTTTTAGGGAAGTTGCCACCACAGATGTGTCAAGCTGAGGCAGAATCCCTTTACAATACACATTTTTCTGCTTACCCTATGCAATTTATGACGAGCGCTTGGCCTGAGAAACTGACCTTTTCACCTGGTCTACGTTCCACATTTAGTGGGAAAGCGACGACACATCTGATAAAAGTTGCAGACCAAGCTTTTTAGGGTAGACTGACGTAGGTAGAAGTGGCGTGAGATGACGTTATTGTAGGCGCTTCTCATAACCTAAAACCATATAAAAGCGGACTACTCCACCCGTCTGTTAGTAGATGGCAGGCGGGTCTGGGTGGTTCCCAAAAGCTTTTGTTTATTGTTTTTAAGATACAATCTAACTTGCCAACATATTTGCTGTATATGCTATGTATGCTATTTTGCTATGCTATTTTATCCATAAATTGGTGTTTTCTTATTGAGCATTCCATACTTATATTACATTTGCAAAGTTGCTTTCTTTTAGGTTTTATGTAGGTACGTGAGTATTCTCAGTATTTTAGATCGAGTGTGTTTTACATTCTGAGAACATTTTCCTTGATGTAACTTATGTTTCTCATAATGCATGTATAAATGTGAGGTTTAGTCTCTCTCTCTTTCAGACAGTACAATACTTTTAATACAGAAATGCCATCTTATCCATGTGACTATCTGGATTCTGTATTGTGTATTTTTATGCCTTTGTCTTGCAGTTTTTGAAGTTGCACCTTCTTAATAAAACTGTTATAACTCTCAGTATCAGTTTCCATGGCTCACATGTCTGTTTCCTTAATTATTGGAGTGAGCGTTCCCAAACACCCCGGCTCAAATTAAGGTGCCCCTTTTGTCCCTAACTCACTCCCTTGATCACTCCGTGAAGGCTCCAGGAGCTATGTGCTCAGCCCCCTGCCCTCTTGACCCTTAATAAAGCTCCCTCCAACAAGATGATTTTATACTGGCGGTGTCTACTGCACTATAATTAAGCAGACTAATTGGGGCAGTTTCATCTACAACCAAGTCCACAGCCTTCTTCTCGAAATCCAAATCCAGCACCGAAGCACAGAGTGGTGAGCATTGCTGGGCCGTTTTGGGAATGATTTTCCGGTATTGCTCTTGATGTACTGTTCTTGTTAGTTGATTTGTACCATGAGAGTAAGTTAGACATAACTTCAGGGAGGGGGTGGTATCCCTGTGCATAGTCCAGCTCAAACCGGTTGCAGGAGCCATTTGCTCCTGCTCTGGCATGAAACTGGACAAATGACATGGTTGTAGCTACCCCTCTGTCCTGACCCTCCCATAAGTGGGTCCGCAGAGTTTGTCCCACCCCTTCCTTGGGTATAAAGTAGGAACCCCTGGCTACAGGACTTTGGATTTACCTGTATGAAACTCTGCTACAGAAACAAAGTATTTCGACTATCTACACTATGCTGGATGACTGAAGATTCTCCCTTGGATAAAGGAGTTACTCCTCTGCAAGGCACGCAACTGAAACGCATCTGAGCAGTTTGCATCTACGCAGCTCCTAAAGGACTCCGAAGATTTTTGCAACACAGGAGGTGGGTTGCCATGGTAGCTGAGGTTTATCTGTGCTCTCAGCAATTCTGGGACTCGCATCCCTCGTGGGGACCGTGCAACCTGAACCCCTAGGCATGTGTACATTTGCAGCATCATATGCTTTTTGGCAATCCCTGAGGCTGTGCTTTTGGCTTCTTGTAGTCCAGACCCAGAACAGTATTTCTACTGAAGATTTACGGCCTACACTCCACGAGTCCCTTCGCGATCCCTGGTCCGTCGACCTGTGGGTCCCTGAGAAGGGAACTTTAACTTTCAGTGGGCTTTCCTGGTTGCTCCAGCAGTGCCCTGACTCTCCATTGTTTGGGGAGTCCCCAGGACCTTGCTGGTCTTCACTGAAGCATCTTTTTTCTGACCACATGGGTTGCAGTTGCCAAGGCTTGTTGGTGTTCAATCTGTACACTGACCCCCCCAGCACTAGACATCCTTCATGGGACAGCTTGCCTGCATACTTTGGTCATCGTCGACGTCTCCTGGTCCCCGTGGCTGCAGAGTCAAGCTTTTTGGGGGGGGGGAATTATTTTTATTGACTTTTTCTTTAGAAACATATTGTTTTCCATATTAGTGACATAATTACATTCTCTGTAATATAAGAATACCGCCATTTTCACAGGCAATTTACACTAGTAGAAACGGTACGGTCCATTGTTCCTGTGAATAGGGAAACAAAGTAAGCATATGATCTATGCTACATGTTCAGGATTATTCTCCACATGTCTATATATGGCACGATCATTTACTCACTATGATCTACATAGAAAAAGTGATAATATACACATAATTAAAAACAAAAAAAGACAAAAGAAAGGAAAAGCAGACAGAGCCCTGAAACAACTCATGCCCATAATACCATGTAAAGGAAACTTACTTAAACAAGTAAAATGTAACTGCCAGGGGTCCTCGCGCTCTTACGGTAATGAGAAAATACGTATCAATTCTCCAGGTAGTGAGAGGGGGGGAGGGGATAGGGTAGTGACGAGGGAAGGGTAACACCACTCAACAGGTGGGGGACTGGGCTTTCAGTCTCAAACATTCATGACGCTTTAATACTCAGACTCCGCTGAATCTTCCCCCACGGCGTGATCTGGCACATTTTGAATCTCCCAAGCCCAAAGAATGTCTCCCCACGGTTCCACATATGACTGGCGCCGTTTGGTAATCCTGTCTTCCTCAATCAGGGCCCTTTCCTCCGCTCTAGCCCAGCAGGAGACATCCCCCTCCCACGACATCACCAGTGGTGGGTGTTTGGACTTCCAGCCAAGTGCTATTCTTCTTTTGGCCAAGACAAAGGCCAGGTCAGTAAACCGATGTCCCAGCTTACGGGCGTTAGGTCTCAGAAAGAGGCCCAACAGACAGACCCCGGGAGTACACAACAGATTACTGGACAACACCTTATTGACCATATCCACTATCCTAACACAATAATCAGAGAGCCCCGAGCAGGACCAAACCATATGGTTGAGGTCCGAATCCTCTAGGAGGTACCTATCGCAAGACAAATCCACTCTATTATAGACTACAATCAGCCGGTGCAGGGTAAGATATGTTTGATAGAGTACATTAAATTGAAAGACTTTAAAGGCTTTCAGGACTTTCTGCCACTCCTTGTCTGCCAGGCTCCTGTGTAATGTCTCCTCCCATCGCTCCCACAGGCTCAATAATGAACCTGGACTTAACTCCAGTATTGCGAGATAAAGCCATCTCACCAGGTGCCCCGCTTAACCCAATGTCACTACCGCCTCCAAAGCTGGGTGCGCCTCAGATTCCTCTGTGCCATCCCCCCACAGTTCCCACATTGCCCCTCTTAGTTTGTGCTAATTTAAGAATTGCCCCGCTGGGAGCTCGTGATATTTTAAAAAGTCATCCAAGGGGAGCAGTTCCTTATCCCTGTACCAATCACCAATCGTCAGTACACCCGCCTCCTCCCAACCTACCAATTGACACTACGATAGCGGTGGGCCCATCCCTGCCTGGGGGATACATATGAGCGAGAGGCTAGGGGCATAGAGCAATCTATTTATGGAGAGCGCCATGCATCTATCCCAGCATTTCACTGCCACCGAGAGCATCGTACCCATGTGTTAAAGTGTCTGGCACCTGTTTAAAAGCCTGGGAAAGAGCTTAGCCTGTATAGCACCTGTGGAAAGCGGCAATGTAACCAGGTCCCTACCGTCTAGCCATCTGGCTAGCCACTGTAGCTGTGCTGCTAGGTAGTAGGCCTCAAAGTTGGGGGCCCTCTGTCCCCCACTCACAAGCGGAAGCTGCAAGTTCTGCTATGATACCCTATTGCGGCCACCCTCCCATGCCAAGTCTTGCAAGAGTCCGTCCAGCATTTGAAACCATAATTGCGGTATCAGCACTGGGAGGTTGATGAAGTAATATAATAGGCGGGGCAGGACTTTGATAACACCACTCTTGCCATAATTGGCAACTTAAGAGTGCGCCAAAAGGCCACTTGCACCCGAAGCGCCAGCAAGATGCCTCCGAGATTCCCTTTGAACAAATCGGCTTGTGTATGGTAGACCTGTATCCCCAGATATTTAACCGATACCGGTGCCCATTCTATGGTGGTCGGCAAGGACAAGGGTCTGTCCATAGCTGGGTGCAGTGGGAACACAAAGGTTTTTTTTAGGCCTGGGCTAAATTTCCGTTCTGCTCGCGGAAATTGCGATAATTTGACATTTTCTCGTTCCGCGGAGAGCGCGAAAATGTCAAAATTTCCGCAATCCGCATTTTACCGGAAATTTTTTGCTTGCTCACGCTGTAAAATAATACATTCTCACGTGCGCGTGATCGCCTTACCTGAATCTCCACGTTCGCCGACAAGTTTTCCCGATCCGGTCGCGTTCTCCACGAGATGTTGGATTGTTGGGAGCCATTTGCACTGTCTCACGACAGTTCGCGCCCGCAGTATCGTCATTCGTCGCGTGATCACGTCTTTCTTCTCGCGATCATGCACCGCGAGACAAGTGAAAACAAGATGGCCGTGCCTGCGAGCAACCGCATGGGTAAGTTGGCGAGCCGTGACCACGCAGAAAATACCGCGAACGGGCAGGAAAAAAACTTCCGCATCTACGCGATATTTCCACGTGTTTGCGGAGATTTTTAACATTTTCGCGATAATTTGCGAAAGTGAATTTTGCAAATTCTGCCCACCCCTAGTTTTTTTCCCATTTACTCACAGGCCAGAATAGGTAGTAAACTCATCCATGATAGTTAAGATAGAGCAAACCCCCGGTGTACCATCTAGGAGATAGATCAATACACCATCCGTGTATAGCGAGATCATGTGTCTAGGTATACCCCCAAATACGCTCCCTCTCTCCGGACCAGTGACGCCAGAGGCTCCATTGCCAGAACATAGAGCAATGGCTACAGGGGAACCCCTGCCTGGTCCCTCTATAAATAGGGTAGGAAGTCGAAACCGATGTTCCTGTGCGCACTCTGGCAGTGGGTTTCCCATAAAGGAGACAGACCTACTGCAACCAGTCCTCCCCCAATTGCATCGCACCCATGACTGCCAATATAAAGTCCTAGCGTAGGGTGTCAAACGCTTTTTTGAAATCGATCGCCACCACAACTGTCTCTGGATAACCCTACAAGTCCGGGTGAAACATGACATAGTACAGCCTCCTGAGGTTATTGGACATGGAGCACAAGGGAATAAAACCTCTTTGATCAACGTTGACCGGCCGACGCATGTGAGGGAGGAGTATCAGGGCCAGTGCCCTACTCAATATTTTGAAATCCATGTTTAACATGGAGAAAGGTCGGAATTCGGTTAAGGGGGCGTGGACTGTCTTAGTCTTGGGCAAAGGAATGACCAACGCTTCACGCAGCGTGGGAGGTAATTGCTTAGCCCGAAACGCAGAGGCATAGACGTGTTTGAGCTGTGGAGCTAATATGTCTAGATAGGTGCTGTAGAACTCGGCCGGTAGACCGTTGGGCCCAGGCTTCTTCCCACGGGCCATGTCCCGGACCACTGCTGTAATTTCGCCTGCAGAAAATGGAAGGCCTAGTGGGTCCCTGGAGTCCCGACCCAGTTGCGTCAAGTGTTAGTCGGCCAAATATACCCTCAATGATTCCTCTTGGGGCAGCCCCTGTGAATCATAGAGCATTTTGTAATATTCCCTAAATGCCTCATTGATAGTCCTGGGGGAGGAGAGCGTGTGACCATGAAAATCCTTAACGTTCATAATTGCCGTGCCTCTGCTATCGGATTTAATTAGCCGAGCCAAAAGTCTCCCAGCCCTGCCTCCCTCTTTGTGTTGTGTGGCCTGGTACGTTTTAAGATCTAGTACTCTCAGTCTGTCCCACTTGGTGTTGTATAGGCTTTTCACTTCAGCTAACTGCCCGTGTTCCCCAACCCCTTCAGCAATCTCCCTGTCTAAGGCCAAAATTTGTGATTCCATATCCTCCAACTCCACCAAACACCGAGTACCCACAGTCTGACCCAGGCAGTGTCCCCTAGCACCACCTTAAATGCCTCCCATTCCACCAGAGGCGAACTGGCGGTGTCCTGATTATTTAAGAAATAGTCACTTAAAGCTGCAGAGAGTACTTGAACGAACCCATCATCTTCTAACAGGGAATGGTCCAGTTGCTACCACGGTATTGGGGCCTTTTTAGGGACCAGGGTAAAACCCAGGAGCAGGGGACTGTGGTCTGAAAGGTGTGTAAAGAGGGATTCCCATCCGGATAACAGGTGGGACAGTGTGGGTGAACAGAAGAACATGTCAATGCCTGTGTTTAGATCGTAAAGATGAGAGTAATAAGAGTACTCCCTACTATCGGCATGGTGGAGACACCAGACATCATGGATATCCCAACTGGAGGCCCATGCCCAAAGCCCCCTAGCCATGGTGTCAGCCATGGTTCCCCACAGCGGAAGTGTAGACCTATCCCACTGTGCATCACACACACAATTGAAGTCACCTCCCAAGATTAGATTTTCATGGGGGAAGCTTGCTAGAACTCCAGAAAGCCAGTCTAGAAAGGATACATGGTCCAGATTCAGGGCATATATACTACCTCTTTGCCCTTCAAGACGCTATTAATGACTACATACCTCCCCTCTGTGTCAATCATCTTCCCGTTGAGCTGGAAGGGTACTCCTGGTCTGACCCACACCAAGGCTCCCTGGGAGAAGGCTGAGTAGTCGGTTGCAAAGAGTTGACCCCTCCATCTACGCCTCAAGCGAGCAACCTCCGCCTCCGTACGGTGGGTTTCTTGCAACAAAACCACATTTACCCCCGTTGTTTAATGTAATTCAATATATTATATCGCTTAGAAGGTGATCCCATACCCCTGATATTCCAAGTCATAAATTTATAATCCCCAAGGCGACCATGGACCACGCCGTGAGAAGTCAGAGCGCGGCCCCCCCAAATCCCCCATCCCTACACCAAACTTGGAATAGACACGGTCCCCCCGGCATATACTAACAATAACAACAAACTAACTTCCCATCCGTGAGCGGCCTGACAACGGTCAGCTGCCCAAACTTACACACCATGTCAATTGCAACGTGCCTGGTGATACCCTATACCAAATCGGAAAGGTCCAAGGCAAACGGCTCTAGGACCTGCAGAGGGGCGCATGTGCACGAAAAAAGCGGGTATACAGGAGGTCAGTGTTCGCACCATCGCAGCTTTGAATGACCGCACCAGCCTCCCCCTGGTGCGCCAACAAATGAACCCCCCTCCCCCTCTCCAACCACCCACAATAAAGAAAACAACATCATAGGCAATCTGACCCAGAGAACCTGAGAAGACTGAGCAAAGTAACGAGATAGATAGGGGAGAGGAAGAAGGATAGAAAAAGCGAGACAGAGATCACCCTGGTCACTTAGTCCACAAGCTTGTCCACCGTCAGTGGAGTCACTGTCGGCATAGCATCATTCGTGGCCTGTGACACATCAGAGTCAGTTTCTTCCTTTCCATATTTGGCCTCCGAGTCCTTCTCAGAGGATGAGTCCCTGTTCCGCATCAGGAGTGCCATGGCTGCCAGTGCTTCTGCCTTCTCCGTCGCAGTCTGAGACGGGCTCAGTCTTTTGGACTCCCTTTGATTTTTCCGGCATCTCAGTCTCTTCCCCGGACGTTCTGATCTGGACACCTTATGCACAGTATGCGGCTTGGGGGCACCTTCCATTTTATACGATTCAGTCCTATCCCAGGCATGTTGCGGGTCCTCACAGATTTTTTTTTTCCTGACAAGCATGATCTTGAGCCGGGCAGGAAACATCAGAAAGTACTGGATCCCTTCCTCATGCAATGTCTTTTTACATCCAAAAATGAAGAGCGTCGACATTGCACCTCCTGTGTATAGTAGGGAAAGTGGGAGACTTTACTGTTTTCTACTGTAAAGGGACCATTGGAGCAGGCTTTCCTCAATAGCAAGTCCCAGTCTCGAAATTGAAGCAGCCTAGCCACCACCACACGTGGAGGACAGCCTGGTACCGGCGGACGGGCAGGCCCCCGGTGGGCCCTCTCCAAGGTGTAGAATGGAGAGAGGCCCTGGGGCGCCACGACCTCTCTCAGCCATGACCCTCCACTTCTTCCGGAAGGCCTATTACCTGCACATTGTTCCTTCTATTACGGCCTTCCACGTCTTCTGCCCTCTTTTCTAGAACAGAGACCTTACTTGCTAGCTCACCAACTTGAGCTGATAATTGGTGATGGGCAGGGGCCAGTACCACTAGGTTCGCCTCTGACTGTTTCACTCTGTCTGCAAGCTTGGCATGTTCGGCTCGCAGTAGGCCCAGGCCCGCCGGCACCGTGCTAATGTCCTGGTGTAGCATCACCTTAGTGTGTACTATGGCCTCCAGGGTTTTGGCTAGC
Organism: Triturus cristatus; assembly: GCF_964204655.1. NCBI lineage: Eukaryota > Metazoa > Chordata > Amphibia > Caudata > Salamandridae > Triturus > Triturus cristatus. The sequence continues at coordinate 20,156,584 of NC_140581.1, forward strand.
TGTTGTTGGACTGGGACCTCCACAAGTTTGTCTCCCACATCCGTGGCAGCTGTCTCTGGTGGATTGGTCTCCAGGTCTGGCGGGGGTCCGGCCTGCTTCGCCTTCAGCTTTCCCATGGCAGGGATCCCAGGTTCGGCCACCCTTGACCGGGTCCTTCTCTCCCTGGGCAGGCATGGTACCTCTGCTAGTGTCACCGGTACCCACCACTCTACAGTCTGGTCAGCCCCAATAGGCCCCTACTTGTGTGTATCTCCTGCTTACTCTCTGGCTTCTGCGAGGGTCTAGGCCACCCCGGCCATCCCAGGCCTGGCGGGAGCATCACAAGTTTCACCCTAGCAAACCAGGTGCCAGCGAGTACCCTGAGGCGAACGACCTCCCACCAAATGGCACCAGCACAGTCACTGCTGGGAGGGGATGCCCAGGCCTCCTTCAAACACACCTTAGTAGTCTTCCTCACCGGGCTGCACTCGGGTGCACCCGCCCGCCCGCCGTCCCCCCCCTGGCAGCAGGTGTCAAGTCGGAGCTTCTGTGTCTCAGGGCCTCCATGTCCCCACTGGGTGCAGCATTGGTCGTTACAGCATGGCAAGGTCCATCTCACCCTGGGGTTCTCCCATTCCATATGCAACAGACTTCACAATCTTAAGGAGGTGCCACGCTATCACAACACCGTGCGGCACCTGCGAATCTCCGCTGCATGCAGTTACTGAAGTACTCCGGATCTGCTCCCGGGACGTCCCACTGCCTCTCACTGACTCAAGGCGGGAACCAGCGGGTCTCGGGCTCCCTTTCCAAACTGCCCTCTGATGTGTCCTCCCCACTCACATGGCTGTTGCGTGGGCCACTCCGTCCAGCTCACAGCGTATCCTTAGTATTACCAGGCAATGGGGTGTGAAATCCCTAGATTCAGTACAGCAAACACCAGCGCTGTCCGGTGCCGTCATACTCACCGCTGCTTGCCAGGCGCTGTCACTGCCTTCAGCCAGACCATTTACAATCCGCCCTCCGCAAAGCCCCTCACAGACTCCGCTGTTCTCACAGCGTGGCAGGCTCCACCGGTCCGGGGCTGACTCCATGCACCCAACACTCTCACTCACCAGGGTCAGCACTGTCTCAGTCAGGCCCGCAAGTCGGCCGCACAGGGTTCTCAGGAGGCATCCACGCATGCACAACACCGCAGCCGCCCTCCAGGGAGCAGCCACCGTGCTTCGACACTGCCTTCCTTCACCCCACGGAACTATGCTCCACCACACACCACCATCTTGAAGACGTCACGGCTGGCCCACCTCATCGTCTGGAGCTGCTGATCGGCGATCATTCATGGGTGACCAGGGGGAAATCAGAAGTCCCCAGCTCTCACAGGGACCAGCCCCCTCTCATGGGCCCCAGGGCTCGGACTGTATTCCTGCTTTTGAATGGATAACTGGCGAGGCTAGGACGGAGCTCCGTGTCCACGTGTCCGCCATCGTCGGCTCTCAAGCCACACCCCCCCTGCAGAGTCAAGCTTCACCTCTTCTCACCTGAAACACCCGACATCGGTGGGCTTTCGTCTATCACGCCCCTGGTCATGGTGATGTGACCCAGACTCTGTCCCCTCTGCTTTCAGGTTCTACTCAGCACTGATCCAGGCTTGGACACACCGGACACTTCTCACCTTTCCGGCAGCAGCACTTCTTTGCATCACACCGTTGGATTCAACAAGCGTTTCCGACACCACTTGACTCCTATGCACCCGGCTCTCCTCGGATATTTAACACAGGTACCTCGGTACTCTCAAGGGTGCTGGCCTTAGAACCTTCTATGTTCCAAAGGGTTTGCTTGAAGTCCTCTCCTAAGTGTCCTTAAACTTTAAAATACCAACTGTGACTTTCCCATAGAGTTATACAGAGCTCGCGCCTGTGTTCTCACACTGCACGCGTCCCCCGTGGGTCCCCTGTGTCAGTACCTTGGGTGGTTCCTTGTGGTCCCAGCGATTCTACATGCTCTAGGCACTGTTTCTAGTCAAGTTGTGGTTGTTATACCACTTTCTTAGTATATGGTTTGATCTCCCCCTGGAGCCCACTGTGTATTGTGCTATTTACTGTCCTTCTAGTGCTTTCATATGTTGTACCCTGTTATCTAATCTCATAAAGAGGTTAGTAGAGAGTTTTTAGTAATAAATACATATATTTTATATATCCCTTGTGTGGTTCTCCTTTCATATGGTCATTCAGGAGGTTATAATCTGGTAAACTAAGCTGCTTTACATTCCTTCGAGGCTTAGCTTGAAGGCTGCTCTCCATAGCTACCACTAGGATAGCTTTAATAAAGGTTGTCTTTAACCATTCACCATTAGGGGTTATTTGGATTTCAATTCACACAAAAACAGTAAATAGGAGCTCTAAAAAATGTGAAATACAAAAGTGTCAGAATTGATCTCATTCATTAACAAATATGTTATTTTCAACAGGCACTAAATAATTGATGATTCTCTCGAAAGTATATATATTATACAAATATATATATACATATATATATATATATATATATATATATATATATATATATATATATATATATATATATATATATATATATATATATAAATATATATATATATATACATATATATTATCTACTGGCGGTCGCCAGTAGATAGTTATAGTTAGGACCGTGTTTCCAAAGGAAATCTGAAAATTCTATTTTGAATAACTTTGGCGCCGATTGACGAATCCTCGCGAAATTTTCAAAACTAATGGGGTGCTCCGCTCAGCTCCTACCCTGAAAGTATCGGGGTGATTCGTCAAGCGGGGGCTGAGAAAAAAGGGGGGTCCCAAAACGCGTTTTCCCCATGTTTTTTCCAATAGGACCTTCAGTCGAAGGTACAGCCCAAACGGCTGAACAGAATTACTTGAAATTTGGCAAAGAGGTAGTCCTCAGGTCAGGGATATGCCTTTTGCATATATGGTGTCAATCTATTCAGTAGTTCCTGAGAAAATTGCAGTTAAAAGCACATACATATCTATAGCCGTGCACCGTGCGCGCACGGTACGCGCACGGTGCCGTGCGCGAGCGTAATTCTGATTGGTGGATTCATGACAGTCAACATTCGAATCGGTCGAAATCAGGAAATGTCGACTGCCATTTTGTGTGTTGTGTGTGACAGGGAAAAATAAAGGTGGAGAACGTGAAAAGGGGGCAGGGTAGAGAGTTCCTGACCCCCTAGCCTTTGTCAGGGGGTCCCTGAAGGACCCCGAAGGGTGAAAAAAACATTTTATTTTTTTCAAAAAATCGCGGGGTGCGCGCACAGTGTGCGCACCCCCAGCCGCCATTTTGAGTTTTAGAGGTAGAAGAGAGTTAAAAACTCAAGTGGAGAACGTGAAAAGGGGGCAGGGTAGAGAGTCCCTGACCCCCTAGGCCTTGTCAGGGGGACCATGAAAGACCTCTTAGGTCTAAAAAAAAAAAAAAAATACCGCGGGGTGCGCACACGGTGCACGCAGGGTGGCAAAAAAACCATTAAAAAAATAGATTAAAAAATCAAGTATAAGTGTTTAGATGTTGGTTGGCTCTAAAAAGAGCCGTTGTGTTCATTGAGTGTTTTTTGTACCTACAAGTAAGTACCGATGCAGAGTCTAAAGTTCAAGAGGAAGACTCTGTTGCCTTCATCTGTGAAATGAACACCGTCTCCTCTATAAATGCCTTGCATGTTGTAACGCAAGTTGTTTTGGTATATAGAACCCATACCATAGTCTCTGAGGAAAGCAGAAACAGACTTATTGACATGCTTTCTTGCTTTGTCAATCTGTGGACAATAATGGTTGGACCATTTCCACTTTTGCCTTTGGCATATATTAGAATATACAAAGGTAGTTTGTGGAAAAAGTTACATCAATTGCACAAAGGTGTCCTTAACAAGCATTTCCAGACCTACCCCAGTTAAAGTGCCTAGGTCATTTCCACCACAGTGCACAATTATAAGGTCAGGCTGTGGGAGATGTAGAAAGGATTTCACCAAGGGCATTAATTGGTGCCACTTTAACCCTCTCTGACCAATCCATTTAATGTCTACATTTGGCAAAGCAAGGTCTTTGAAAATACCTCTTTTTTCTGCATACTTTTCGCTCCAGAAGACATAGCTATGACCTACAATCCACACTGTGAATATCTTTCAAGGACATCTGGATGCACTCAGAAGGAGTCTTTCAGTAGAATGGCAATATGAAAAGAAAGATAGTTGTAAAATGGATGCTTACATACTTTTTTTTAATAAAAAGAACTCATTGGCTCTTTCAGATAATTCTACACAAAAAACTAGGCTGTAAGTTTAAATTTTTAAAAGCATGTTTTGTATTGGTTCAGAAAAATGTGTACCCACAGAACATTACTTTAGATTTGCTGTTAGGTTTGAAAAGTCAAGCACTCTTGCTCTTTGGATTGGAAACATTGTGTGCTGAACTTCTGACCTCTCTGCTCACACCAGTGTTCCATGACCTGTTGCAATGGTAGGAGGCAGAAGTCATGTGGGGGGGTAGGGATCACTTGGAAAGGGTTAGAATTTGCAACCAATAGAAATGTGTGTTTCCATTTGAAAAAATGTGGGAAGCACTGTGATTTGAAGTTAACATGTCTATGTGTGAAAAAAGAGAGGGAAAAATTGCCATTTACTGGTTCTGCTGAGAGGTGTACAGTTCAGAGATTCTGGCTCTGATAATCTGCTGTGTGAGTGCCACATTTCTTTCTCAACTAACTACTTTTAAAGGTGAGTTATGAATTTGAGAGGGGGATGTATGTGGTGCATTTTGATAAAAAAAATGTAAATGAGATTTAAGCAGAAAATGTGCTTTGAAATTGCCAATGAAAAATCGTTTTCTGCCTAGAATCACACCATGAGTCTGTGTGCACACAGGAATTTGTTGTCAGAGATTTAATTTGTATTGCTCTTGTACTGTAAGACATGCATTCGTAGGAAAGGGGCAGCTTGTTTTCTTGAACTGTGATGGTTTGCATTCAGCAGAAATCACTATCTCACAAATGAGAGTCAAATCCTAACACATTTGAAAACAACAGGGTAGATTTTCCTTCCACACCTGCCATGGGTGAGGTAGATTCTACATGTTCCAAACTGCAATTAACCCTTACCCCACATGTACTCTTACATACATCTGTGCAGTCTTCATGCAGTCCTGCAAGCGTCCATGCAGATCTCTCTTGCATCTGACAACACACAGTCTCCAGAAGCACGCTCTTAGTACACAGGCACCTGCTTCTCCTGCACTCCCATGCTAAGCATTCAGCACTTTGTGTTATTTTAGATAGTAGTGTGTTACGCTACCACATTCAACATCACCAAGGCTCATTTCCTTTGCTCTAGTCTAATCACTCACCCAGGTTCCACATGCTCATTGTCTCAAGTAGCTGTTAGGACATGTGCTCTTTTCTGCCTCTCTAAACTATAAGGAAAATGTGTCAGACTCTTACAGTAATTATCACTTGCAAAACCACAGCAGTAAATGTGCTTTGAAATTGCCAATGAAATATCGTTTTCTGCCTAGAATCACACCATGAGTCTGTGTGCACACAGGAATTTGTTGTCAGAGATTTAATTTGTGTTGCTCTTGTACTGTAAGACATGCATTCTTAGGAAAGGGACAGCTTGTTTTCTTGAACTGTGATGGTTTGCATTCAGCAGAATTCACTATCTCACAAATGAGAAGCAAATGCTAACACATTTGAAAACAACAGGGTAGATTTTCCTTCCACACCTGCCATGGGTGAGGTAGATCCTACATGTTCAAAATTGCAATTCACCCTTACCCCACTAGTACTATTACATACATCTGTGCAGTCTTCATGCAGTTCTGCAAGCGTCCATGCAGATCTCTCTTGCACCTGACAATACACAGTCTCCAGAAGCACGCTCTTAGTACACAGGCAGTTGCTTCTCCTGCACTCCCATGCTAAGTATTCAGCACTGTGTGGTATTTTAGATAGTAGTGTGTTACGTTATCACATTCAACATCACGGAGGCTCATTTCCTTTGCTCTAGTCTAATCACTCACCCAGGTTCCACATGCTCATGCTCTCAAGTAGCTGTTAGGACATGTGCTCTTTTCTGCCTCTCTAAACTGTAAGGAAAATGTGTCAGACTCTTACAGTAATTATCAGTTGCAAAACCACAGCAGTAAATGTGCCTTGAAATTGCCAATGAAAAATCGTTTTCTGCCTAGAATCACACCATGCGACCACAGGAATTTGTTGTCAGAGATTTAATTTGTGTAGCTTTTATTGTGTAAGACTTGCAGTCGTAGGAAAGGGATAGCTCATATGATATGTTTTGAAAAGCTCATAAAAAATATAGTAATAAATATAAATTATATAAAGGTATGTTTTTTTTTAGTTTTTTTCAGGTATTGCTGAACAACACTGAAATAAATTAAAGATGCCTATAAAATCAAGAAAGAGAAAAGAACAGCAACAACATCTATATTTGAAGACAACTGGACAAAAAAAAATAGTTGAAGAACCTCATGTTGGAAAAAAGAAAAAGCCTTCTGGTAAGCAGACTAAGGATTTTTAAAAAAATATCTTCAAGCAAAGAAAAAATGTAAGAAATATATCCACTGGAAATAGTTTTTCAAGTAGAAAACAACCAGACAATCGACAGAATATACTAAATGCTAATGTACAAACAGAAGTAAGAAAGAATGAGTTAAAAAGAAAAATAGATTTTAAAAACATTCGTAGAAAAATGTTTGAGAGAAGAGTGATGGTCAATTTGCTGAAGGATGTGAAAAAATATAGGAAGAAAAAAAAACATGTTGAAACAATTGTTGCCAAGGCTTTGGAATTAAAAAGGAAACTATTCATTTTAATTTTGAACAGGATCCGTACATTAGATAAATTAGTGAATGTAATGAAGTCAAAAAGCAAAAGAAAAAGAGAAGTGAAAAAAAAAAACTTTTGTAAAGTGTTCTTAGGAGAATGTAAGCATAGTTCAAGTACTGAACCATTTTTTAATGAAGAGAGTTATCTTCAAAGTAATAGTTTGCTGCATGCAGTTGACACCAGTGGTCGAGCATATGAAGTTAAGGATGGTTGTGTAATGGAAAAGGAGAAAATGGTTCCAAGAAATGAGGAAGAAGTGTTAGCTGATGAGGTTATGGGGAGACGTCCTAAAGCCCCAGTGTACACTTGGAATTGTATTAGTATTTGTACTGTACGACAGGAATCTATTGATAAATTTCGTGACTTTCTAAGAGAATATAGTAAAAAAAGTGTTAAACAGAAGATTAAGGTGCTTCAAAGACTAGGTCCATGCAGAGTGAGAGAGAATACTGGTTTGCAAGGACATTCTCTGGCTTGTCTTTCTAGGAAAGTTTGTCAAAGTGTTTTTCACCATTTTAGGATGCTGGCAGTTCATCATACTGAAATGAGAAAGTTTGTGAGAAGATTGTATTTTGCTTAAAGTCCAGCACTAAAGTTACATGAGTTGAATAGTGCTCTGTTCCGTGGATCTGTATCAGATGTGAAGAAGGTTTGTGAGGATATTGAGTTTTGTTACTTTGGTCAAGAGCAAGAAAGTGCAGGGAATGACACAGTTATTGAAGAAAATGTGGAAGAGAATGTAGAACCCACTGTTAGTAAAACATTTGAAGAGCAAATGACAAAATTTACTATCATCTCTAATGAAAGACCAAATATTACTTGTATTTGTTGCCGGAGAAGCCATTACAAAAATCAAACAAGTAAGGTTGATCTCTATAAAAAAAGTGAAAAAGAAAATAATTATGAGTGGAAGGATTTTGCTACATATTTATTTCTGGAAAATTGTTTTTATTTGGGTGAAGATCAGCGTATTTGTAAATATTCAGTCAGTCAGTATTTCTTTATTCGATGAATAAAACATCATAAAAGCACATATGTACAACATTTAAAAATACAATTAAATCATGTCAAAATCCTGACTGTTACTAAACATTTAGAGATAAAAAAACTCAACATACATTTCATTTGCAATAATAAAAATCGAAAAATATAATATCATATACAGGAACTACAATAAGAGTCCTTAGGCTTAATATACGGTTAAGATCATACTACCCACTTCCTGATTTATCTAATGCCTGTGGCAACAAAACTAGCCCTTAGGGCTATATTATTAAGGTCCCTCTGTCCTATGAGGTAAGTTGGGACTTAAGACTCCTCATACGTATCAACCAAGCTCTTCCAATAAATTTGGCTACTCCACACACCATCAAGGTGGAAGACGTGTCGGTACAAAGGACCCGCAGGGCCATTACATGGCATCTAAGGCCCAATTGTTTACATAAAGGTTTTAACCATATCCTCCTCGGCACCCTATATGCTGGACAAGCAAACATAAGGTGTGCCACGGATTCTAACGGAGCTACACAACACGGACATGCCTTAGAAGAGCCACTTATGTTGTTCCACCCGGAAGTGAATACATTTACTGGGAGAATCCCAAACCTAACCTTTAAGTACAGTGATCTATCCAGGGGTTTCTCAATAAAATCAAGAAGTGGTTCAAGTAACCTAGACCATTTAAACTCTAGGAATCGCTCGGTGAGAGAACCCCCAGTACCTCTACTAGAGGACTCCCGCTCCACCCAATCCCAATACAACTTCTTAATGACTAGCTCGGGTGGTGGGGTTTGACTCTCCATAGATCACTCAAACCTAAAAAACCAACCAACTGCCTCAGGTTACACAACCACTTAATCCTATTGCCTTTGTCGAGTAGGATAAGATCATCTAAAGCGGCTGCATAGTTTTTGAGCTCTTCAGTCCTTCTCAATCGCACCCAAAAAAGTAAAGGGCGAAGGCGCACTATTTCTTTGAGGGGGCGCCTGCCCATATCTAGGCGTAGGGGAATTAATGGGGTGGAGACTGGTAAAGCGACAAGATCCCTCAAGAACTTATTTTCTGAAGTAATTAACTCCGCGATGTTCTCAAACCCCCAGAGTTCAGAAGCATATAGTGCAGATGGCAGTACTTGTCCTTCATAAATTGTGAGAATGGGTGCCACTGGTTTACTCGTAGACGCCCTATGTTCTCGCAAAACCGCCCCAGCTACTCTTTTGAAGTTTAATAGCATTTTAGCCAGATGGTCATTCCAGCTCATCCGGCTATTCACCCTAACACCCAAATAGTCAAAACTATCCACCATCTCCAAGAATTCTCCATTTAACATGAGGTTATTCTTAAATCTTTTGGATGGTGCGAGGGCCATTAGCTTAGTTTTGGAGGTATTGATTGTGAGACCCCTGTCCTTACAGAACTCACTAAAGCGATTCAAAAGCTTTTGGAGCCCTGCTGGGGTTTTCGAGATCAAGATGGTGTCATCCGCGAAGAGGAGAGTTGGGGTTTTTTCCCCTGCCAGGGATGGGGCATCCGCCGGCACTTCCCTCAGATAATTTACCACACCATTCACGAATAGGGAAAATAGAGTCGGCGCCATAACACATCCCTGGCGAACTCCTCTCATCACGGGCACCCTCTCCGTCAATTGTCCCTGAGTGCCCCATCTGATCCTCGCATAGTTTCCCTCGTGGAGTTTCACAATGAAATCCAACAGTGGACCCGGGAAACCCATCTTCTCCAGGATATCCCACAACCTTGCTCGAGGGACCAGGTCGAACGCCATCCTGAGGTCTATGAAAGCCAGGTAAAGGCTACCATGATTAATTGTCACCGACTTCCAAAAGATCGCAAGGAAACGGAAGACCTGGTCCATCGTGCCCACTTTTTTGCGAAAGCCGGACTGAAAATGGGAGAGCACCTGTTCCTCCTCCACCCATGCATCTACCCTCAAGATAATGACCCTGCCAACCACTTTCTGGATCACATCAATCAGACTGATCGGTCTGTAGTTGGCAGGGTCATCTCTAGCACCTTTTTTGTATACTGTGATCACCTCAGCACCCTTCCACGAATCTGGGATTGGGTGACCCCTGGAAATTAAATTCATTAGTAGTGCAATGACTGCAGCCCAAGCTGTGGGTTCTTCCAAAAGGAGATCCCCAGGGATGCCGTCTTGCCCGGCGGCCTTCCTCGGGGTCAGGTGACTTATAGCCAATACTACTTCCGAAGTCAAAAATGGCTCTTCAAGCGTCAATATGGGAGGGGCACGTCTGGCTGGATCAGAAGGGGATGATCTAGTTGCCTCCAATTCGCCATATATCTTTGAAAAATGGGAATACCATTGTTGGCTGGTAATGTGATTAACAAGTACAGGTTGGTTACCCTGTCTGGCCTTGTTAATCAGATCCCAAAACAATGAGGCGTTTTTCCTTTTGGAGGCACTTTTGAGGTCCTGCCAATGCTGTTCTTTCCAATCTTTTTTTGCCCGTACTTGTTCTTTTGCGTACTCCTTCCTTGCAACTCTGATTAAGGGTTGATTCTTTTTACGCAGGGCTACAGATAGTTCTCGTCTTTTAGCCTGGCACTTTGCAGAGTACCAGGGATTACTAGGTTTAGGGGGTTTTGATTTCGAGCTCGAGATTAGAAAATAATTACCCACTTCCTCAATAATGTTTTTATAAATCTGAGGAAGAAGCGACTCATGAGCGTCCCCTATTCCTGGGGCTAGTCCCGCCAATTTGCAAGTCAGATCTTCTATATGAGCCCTGATCTTTACCAGTTTATCTGGGTCAGAGCTAAACTTATCCCATTTCAGCCTACGATTTCCATTGTATGGGACCACCTCGTTTGTTCGCCTAGGTGGGGCTAGCTTAATGCTACTTATTAAATTGCTCCACCCTAACTTCAGACTCAGTGGGTTATGATCACTGTCCTGCGAAGGAACCACCTCCATATCTACTAGGTCACGCCACATAGTGACGTCTAGTAAAATATAATCGATTCGGGACGGGCCATTGAGTCTATTAAACGTCATGGCACCGTCCCGATCAGAAGGTGATCTACCATTCAATGCTCTTAATTTAAAATCAACAGTAAGAGCGTTAATCTGCAGAACCTTATCTGTCCATTTTTTAATTGGAGGTAAAGACAAGGCAGGAATAGACCAGCTAGCGTCCTCCTCCACTCTGCCCAGCAAGTCATCCCTGCTTAGGGGTTCAAATGTACAATTGAAGTCCCCACCCACAAGAAATTTAGAAGATGGGGGCAATTACCTAGAGCCTGCTCTAAGAGCATAAAAGTTTTTGACATTTTATCTCCCTGGGTCCCTCTATCATAAACATTAAATAACTCCACTCCACTGTCTTTTGTCTGGCCTACAATTGTTAGGTGTTGAATGTCCCCACTTCCCAGATCATGAACAGAAACCTTCCAGTTTAATTCTACTTTTACCCATACATGTAAGCCCCCGGCTGGTCTGCCCTTACCACAGCTATGTGCGGGTAGCCAAAAGGTTACATACCCAGATTTAAAAACAGGGGATAGGCTCCAAGTTTCCTGGAACATACATACATCATATTTTTCGATAAAGTTGTGCCATTCTGGGAGGGCCAACTTTTTCCTCAGACCTGCTATGTTCCAAGAAACTAAATGAATAATCTTTTTATTGCTGGAGGGTAGAGTGGAGAGGACTTCTTTACTACCACCTAATTCTCGTGGTTCCGGGGCGTTGGAAATTTGATGACAATCTGTGGGGTTTACGGAGTAACACCCGTCGTCCAAACGGACCGAAGGTGATCAATGGGTAATAGCCAAAGCCCCAGTACAATCCAGACCTATAGGATCCAAAGGGGTCAAGGTCCCATTGTGTAGTTCTTTGGCCTTACCGTGAATCTCCAACCCTTTTCCCACTGGCCTAAGAGCACTAGGGCTGCCCCCCCATTCCATCCCGGTCCGTAAACATCAATCACATTCTTCCATACCCATGAGCACATCGAACCTGTTCATTGTCTCCAGGGGTGTAAAGGGCCTCAAATACTCCTTTCGCTGGTTAATGTTCCTAGTAGATCTAGGAGGGATCACATTCCAACCCTGGGGATCAGTTAGCATATTCCTGCCATAGGGTACTGTCAAAATAGCTGGGTTAGCTTTATCCTTATTCCTGTGGTAGGTTGGAAGAAAAACCAGGGATCTAGGATAGAAATAAGTCAAAGCTCGAGGGCTAATACAGCTATCACCCATTCCGGGGGGCCAATTCAGTATATAATTAACCGCACCTGGGTCTCTAAAATTAATCAGGACAATGTCTCCCTCAACATCTTTACGTCTACCACCTATCCAGGGAAGGCGCCTAACGTGTAATATCTCCCCATTTAAATTATTATTTATTGGTCTATGAATACTTAGCCAATGTATAATTTTATTTTTCAGCTGAAAAAATCCTTCTCTCTTGTTGTCTGCTAATACAGGAACACCCGTCAAGACCACCACCAGGGGCGCCGCTTCAGGAGGTAAATCTACCTGTGGCCCATAATTCCCCATACTTCCATTACGGCTAGAACTTCCCTGCTCCTGCCTCAAAGACTCCTTTGCTGTCATAGCATTCCCTACCACTGGATCAGTATTAGACTTACTGGATACTTAATTCCCTGTCATAAGGGGCCCCTGTTTATGAAAGTCAGGCATCGGCTGGTTTAAGAACTGTAAAGAGTTTATACCAGCTTGGGGGGGTTCCTTGGGAGCGTAAGTGGGGGGTGTCATAGCTTGAGTGATGGTCATATGCGCTTGAACCCTATCCGGGCCCATCATTTTACTCAGAGTAGACTCTATGCCCTCCAACCTCTGCTCCAACTTCCTCAAACTATCGGTAATAGGTAAAATGAGGGTGCTAATCAGATCTCCCAAGTCGGTATACAGTTCCGTAGAGAAAGCATCCGGCTCCGCAGGAACCACGGAGGTCAGATGAATTTCAGAGTCAGTCACAGCCAAATCAGAACCTACGAAAGGAGGGGAGGGACTCGAGTTTGGCCTATTGACTGGCCCAGCCGCCAACTCTGTTGCATCACCGATTGTAGCTTTAGTATGGCACCCAAAGTCAGGATGGTTGAACTTTGTTGATTTAACCTGGCCCGCCCGCTCCTTGCGTCTTATTTTCCTCGGGGGCGGGCCATAAATTTTACCCTTAGCCAGTTTTTTGTGTTTTTTCACTATTAATTTACCACGGTTAGGGAACTGATTTTTGGGTTCCATAGAGCTATTTGTAGAATTAGAGGGAGCAGTGTCACTAATATCATACACTACAGGGGCACAATTTCCGGGTGGACAGTCACGTAATAGCAAGGGGACACCATCCTGAGAAAAAGTAACATCAATAACGCTACTATTGCCATCAACACCCAGGGGGGCCTCGAGAATACTGACTTCTGGAGCCCTACGTTTCATATTTTCGACGGAGCGACAACGCTCGGTCCTGCGCTCATCCAAGGAGAGGTCCCTCTTTTCCTCCAATACAACCTTCCTAAAATACGTATCCAGAGGGCCATTTATCACTCCCCCCAGCTTTTCCCCACTCACTTTTTCAGAACTCTGGGCCATGGGTAGGGTAATATTCCACAGTAAGGTGGACGACGTATCGATTACAGGGCGTACACAACCAAGCCCTGCCCGGCCTCAATCGGTCTCAGAGGGCCTTAGAGGGCCCGCCCTTTGCCCGGGCTTAGCCCGGCGCCGCCCGCGCGCGTCCCGCGACGCGGGGGAGCTACGATCTATTTGTGCGCCTCCGGGCGCGTAGGTGCTGTCCAGGGGCGCTACGGCGCTTGGGAGCTGTAGTCTCCCGCTTCCTGGCCGCGGGATGGTATGGCGGCGACGGCGGGGTTGGACTCAGCGTGGAAGACCAAGGGAGCGGCTGCAGATTTTGCCGGTGAGAAAGGTCTCCAACAACTTCCCCCTTCTGGCAGGGCAGATCGCTGTGACTGCACCAGGGTTGCTGCGAATATACTTCCCGCTCCCCCGAGGGAGCTACGATCTATTTGTGCGCCTCCGGGTGCGTAGGTGCCGTCCAGGGGCGCTAGGGCGCTTGGGAGCTGTAGTCTCCCGCTTCCTGGCCGCGGGATGGTATGGCGGCGACGGCGGGGTTGGACTCAGCGTGGAAGACCAAGGGAGCGGCTGCAGATTTTGCCGGTGAGAAAGGGCTCCAACAACTTCCCCCTTCTGGCAGGGCAGATCGCTGTGACTGCACCAGGGTTGCTGCGAATATACTTCCCGCTCCCCCGAGGGAGCTACGATCTATTTGTGCGCCTCCGGGCACGTAGGTGCCGTCCAGGGGCGCTAGGGCGCTTGGGAGCTGTAGTCTCCCGCTTCCTGGCCGCGGGATGGTATGGCGGCGACGGCGGGGTTGGACTCAGCGTGGAAGACCAAGGGAGCGGCTGCAGATTTTGCCGGTGAGAAAGGGCTCCAACAACTTCCCCCTTCTGGCAGGGCAGATCGCTGTGACTGCACCAGGGTTGCTGTAAATATTGTTATAACAAGTTAGAAGAAAATAAAATGCCTGCTAGAGATGTACATAATAATTTAGAATCGGTTGATATTCCTGCAGAAGTTAGTGATTTAAATACGTATGAGTCTATACTCATTCAATGTGTCCATCCGTTTCAGACTATAGTTCGTATGGAGCCCAAAACAGGTAAATTACCTCCTTCAGATTTACAAAGAGGTTTAAAAGGAAGAGTTGTCTATTTGCCATTGGATTTAAAAAAAAAAATTGAAACAATTGATGCAGATAGTTTGGAAACTGAACCATTAGTTATTCTGGTTAATGGTGTACCTACAAAGAATAAGAAAATTTGGCAGGAGCTGGTGGATGTACGAAAAGTACAAAGAGCAAATTTATATTTGAAAAGAAATAATAAATGGTATGAATCAATTTATATGGATGAAGATGAAGAAGATTTACTAGCAGACACATGAATACCAACTGGGCAAATTGAAAAAGTGGATAAGTCAAAAGAAGAAGAAATTTATGAACATTTCAGCATACATCCTCTTCATTCTAAAGAAGTTATGGGAAACACTATTGATCTCTTTCAGATGAAAAAAGCAAAAGGAACTCCCGTGAGTGTATGGGAGGAGAGCTTGGAAGCTCGTTGTTTTCCCCAGCTGTTTCCTACAGGAAAAGGTGGACGATATGATGAACGTCCAGTACAGATTCCTGCTTCGGACTACAAGGTTATAGGTTATAGGTTACAAGGTTATATGCAGAAGATCCAAGATTTCGTCAAAGTATTCCTTATTTGTTCCATCTTTTATTTGAAAGTGACTTAACAGCACTATCTTATGCAGTAAATCACATTTTGAAAACTAGAGTACATCTACATAATGTGTCTGCAAAGGATTTTATGAACAAAGTGCAACAGCGAGATGATCATTTGGAATCACAATTAATTAATCTGATGGCTTGTCAGCGTGGGTCTAATGAATATTGGTACCGACGCCATGGAGAATTGAAATGTATGTTACGGAATTTAGGAACTCCTACATGGTTCTTTACCCTAAGCTGTGCAGAGTACGCTTGGGATGATTTACTGGATTTTCTTCGAGAGGCAAATTCAAATATTGAAAACATACAATACAAGACAGCAGGAGAATTGTGCTTATTGTATCCGGTTAATGTTTGCAGATATTTCAATCACCGATTTGAGGCTATGATGTCCTTCATCTGCAATAAAAAAATCCACCTCTTGGAGAAGTTGTGGATTTCTTTTGGAGAAAAGAGTACCAAGCAAGAGGTGCTCCTCATATTCATATGCTGTTGTGGTTCAAGGATGCTCCAAAATTTGGAACAGATTCTGATGATGCAGTTTTATCTTTCACTGAAGGATATGCAACATGTGCTATACCTAAAAGCACAGAAGAAAAAAACTTAAAAGAGCAAGTTTTACGTTTCCAAAGTCATCGGTGTGGAAAATACTGTCAAAGTAAGTACAAGAGTAAAGATAAATTCTACACAAAATGTCGATTTGGATTTCCACGACCTGTTCTTTCAAAAGGAAGAGTAAACTTATGTCAGCTGTGCGACATACTATTATAAGAAAATCGCCTAAGAATACCTATAACCTAAGAAGAAAAAAAGAGTCAAAATATATCAATGACTACAAACCAGTCATTTTATCCATGTGGAATGCTAACATGGATATACAGTATGTAGCTGACAATTCTATTGCTGTTGCTCAGTATGTTACATCTTACATCACTAAATCTGAGAAAACGGAATTGAAAGAAATGTGGGAAGAGATTTCTCACGAGAAGACTGTCAGTAAAAAGCTATACAGTTTCAGTTTAAAGATGTTATCGCATCGATAAATTGGATCCTACGAATGCTCAGATAGGTTATCATCTGCAAGTCTGTACTCCAAATCCAGAAGAATAATTTGGGTAAGTTTGGGCCTTGCAGGAATGAGAAATCGGGTACTGAAATCTATTCGAGAAATTGAATATTTAGCAGAGTTCGAACCTGAAAGTACAGACATTTTAAGAACAAACATGTTGGACACATATTTCCCAAAGAGAAGTCATCATCTTGAGAACATGTGTCTCTATGAAGTGCTGCAGAACTACATTTATAAACGGAATGCAACAGAAGACATCAACAATGGAAAATATAAAGTCATTGGTGAGGAAGGATGTTTGGTAAAACAAACAAAAGGAAGTTTGATTAATCACAGAAAGCTGAGTTGCGACACTACTGACAAGAAGGAATTTTACCACTTAGCACTTTTACAGATGTTTAAACCATGTCGCTCAGAGGATGAATTACTTGGACATTTTCAAAGCTATGAAGATTCCTTTAATGCATGCAAAGATACCATCGAATGCAGTACTTTCACAACTTATGTAGAAATGTTAAATGAAGAAATTGAACAAGAAGCAACAATTGCAGCTGAAGTGGCTAGAGACAGTTCTCAAGACAGTCAAAGTTCTACGACGCTCAGTCAAGATCCCCTAGGACAACCAATCGTAGAAAATGAAGCTGCAATAGCCATGACTGAAGTGGAAACAGCTATTAATCATGCTCAGGAAGATTTAATAAACTTACCAAGTTTGGAACAGCAACTGAATGATGAACAACAACAAATTTATGAGGAAGTCACAAAACAAATTGATCATGGATTACTACATGAAAATAAATAGTGCTCATGCACATCATTTGAACCAATCAGAATGTATGTGAGTGGACAAGCCGGAACTGGAAAAAGTTTCTTGATTAAAGTAATTAGAAGCTACCTACAGCAAAAAACAGATTCAACTTTGTCTTGTGTTGTTACTGCTCCAACTGGGTTAGCAGCATATAACATAAAAGGAATTACCCTCCATCGTTTGCTAATGTTACCAGTGGAGCATGAGAACAAAATACCATACCTCAAGCTAACAGGAGAAGCATGTTTTGAAGTTGCAAGAGTATTGAAAAAAATGAAAGTTCTCATCATTGATGAGGTAGGCATGGTATCAAACTTAATGCTTGCCTTTGTGCATTTAAGAATGCAGCAAATTCTAAAGACAAACTATGACGTGCTATTTGGAGGAAAACATGTTCTAGTTTTTGGGGATCTTCTGCAGCTCACTCCAGTTAAAGGACAACCAGTATTTCAAACTCTTACACATGAAGGCACGAAAAAGTCGTTAGGAAGTATAGGTAATATGAACATTTGGACATACTTTGAGTATAAAGAACTCATTACCAATATGCGGCATGCAAATGATGATGATCATGCAAGTATTCTCAAAGATATCAGAATTGGACTACTCACAGAACATGGCAGAAAAGCTTTACAGAGTCGATTGCTATGTAATTTGTTCCCAACAGAACAAATTGTTCCAGAGAAAATATACAAGAAAATTGCTGGAAAAAATACTGTAATCTGCTTAATGCCAACACTACATGAATGCTCTATATTCAATCAAGAACTTTTGAAATTGGAAAATGAAGAGATTGTCAAACTGGAAGCTGTGGATAAAATACAACATGAAGCAATAACTATTATATTGACAATCAAATTGACAACTAATTGGATTCTCTAGAGAAAAACATTTCGAAAACAGCTGGTGTAGAAAAGAATCTTTATATATGTATGTCGAGTAATTTTAAGACATAATTTGGATGTAGAAAAAGGTTTAGTGAATGGAGCTATGGGTAAAGTTGTGGGTTTTGTTAATGAACAGAAAAAAGTTGGAATTGAATTTTTTAAAATAAAATTTGATCAGATTGAAGAGGTTAAAGACATTAGTCATTGTTCAGTTCGTTTCTTGCTTGTGAAAGACTTATATGTATGTAGGAAGCAGTTTCCGTTTTCACTAGTATATGCTGTAACTATTCACAAATCTCAAGGATTAACTGTAGATAGTGCGTTTGTAAACATTGGATCTACTGTGTTTAAAGTAGGTATGGCATATGTTGCTTTGTCACGGGTGAAAAAAATATCTGGTTTATTCATGATAGACTTTGATGAGTCAAAAGTTAGTGCTGATGCAAACTGTGTAAAGGAGTATAATAGATTATGAAGAAGCTATGCTCCTCATTTAGGTCAGTATCCTGTGTTTGAAAAACGTGTTGTTTGTCGGAAAAGGAGAATTGAGAATATCTGTAATGAGGATGTACAGAAAAGAAAACAAAAGGAGAGTGATGTGATTCCAAGCAAAAAGAAAAAGGACAATGTTGAAGAGGTTGTTGGTTGTCATTTTGAAAATAGCTCTGGTGTCAACTGCTACGCTAATGTAGTGCTAAATGTTGTATTTTATCTAGAAAGTTTGCAAGAGCAGATAATACTAAATCATGAAAAAAGATTCTGTTCTCTGCTGAGTTTTCTTTTTGAGAAGCTGAGTAATGATAACACTAAAATAGAAAGTGCTTTTGATGTTAGAAAACTTTTAGATGTATGTTCAGGATGTACACAGTTTACTCAAAATGTCCAGCAAGATGCACAGGAATTCTTGATGTATATGCTTATGGTACTGGAAGATGAAGGGGTAGAAATAGAAAATATGTTTGGTCTCTCTTATAAATGGGAACATAGTTGTGAAAACTGTTTGAATACATGCAGCTCTAATGTTGATTCTGAAAGGTTCATATATTTAACATTACCAGAGAGTAAATCAGTGACTTTTAGTAAATTAGTTAAAGATGCCAATCACAACATGGAATGTTCTCAATGTAAATCAGACATGGTATCAACGTTATTTTTAAATAAATATGGACAGTATGTAATTTTAATGATGCAACGTTGTAGAGCTGATGGTACAAAATTGGACTCTTTAATAAAGAAGTTTACAGGACATCAATTATCAATATCTGGAAAAACTTTTGTTGCAATTGCAATAATTTTCCATGATGGACCTTCTATAACTTCTGGTCATTACACAGTTTATCTAAAATGTGAAAAAGGCTGGACACTGTGTAATGATTCTCAATTGATTTTCAAGCAACGTTTGCCTGCAGAATTACCAAATTCCTACTTAATTTTTCTAAAACCAAAATTTTAGATACAAATTGCAGCATCTGAACAAACCATTATTTCGATTTTATTGGATTACCATTGGATATTTCACCAAAAAAGAATTTAAAAATTACCATTTGGCCTCATGGAAAGGTAAAAATTTCTCTTGTGGACTTCTGTGACAGATATTATTTTGATGTATGTGCTTAAGCAAGAAGATTTACAGACGTTATTTATTGCAAATAGTTATTGTTCTTAGATGATATTTTTATTATATATGTTACATTTCTATCAAGGTATGTTTTACTGAGAAGAGATTCAGGGCTTTTTTTAAACAATCTTTCAGATTGTTAATTTTTTTTGCCCGCTGTTAAGTGATGAATGCAATTGGTTTCACAATTTGCAGTGAAATTCAATATATTCTGAAAACAGCAAAAAAAGGGCAAAAAATTACTTTGTTAAAAATGAAAATATGTGTACTGTATTCTAAAATGTATTGTTAAATATTAATACTTTTTTTCTTTTTTTTCAGATCGAGAAAGAAAATTTAGGAAAATTAATCCTTTTTTCTAGCATTTAAAAAAAACATTTATTTATAATTAAGTTATTTTGTTGGTCATGTAAGTTTGAAATATCTGTATTTCTCACCCCTTCACTTTCATGCTCCCTTTTTTTCACTTCTCCTCACTCTGTTTTTCTCATTCCCCTTCTCTCTGTCTTCTTCATTTACTGCTGTTTCGTAACTCCCTCACTCCTTCTCTACTACTCCCCTAGGTTTACTGCCTCCATCACTACTTTTTCAAACATGTATCTCTCCCTGTCTCCATGTGTCTCAGTCATTCTAACTGCCTTACTCCTTCTCAGTTCCTTGCTCTCTGTGTCTAATTCTGTCTCTCTCCCTTTGTCTGTCTTACCCTTAATGTCCATTACATCTCTGGGGCAGATTAACAAGGCCTCTGCGCCACCACTACGTCACTTTTCATAACGTACTGGTGGCGCGGGAGCTCCTTCATATTTACAAGGAGAGGAAAAGCCACCCTGCGTGACTTTTCCTCTGCACATAAATACAGCCACTTCACACGCAGTACTGTGCATTGAAGGGGCGTTCCATGGGTGTTGTTTTGGGTGTTCACACACATCTCCAGGTTTACGAGAAATCGTAACTCTAGAGATGTGTGTGAATGCTAAGCAACTCTAGAGGTGGTGTTGCGAGGCACAACGAGGAGAAATGTTTTTATTTCTCCTTGTTTTTTCCTCTTTTAGTGCGTCCTCCATTCTACAGCACGCATTGGAAGAGGAAAAAGCCTCTTGTGATTGTTTTTGTGCAGGAAGGTGTCCCTTCCTGCACAAGAACAATCTCCCCACCATGCAGGCATCCTTGTACCATGGTGCAAGGGACCCTGCACTGGCGCATGGCTGCAGTTTGTAGGCCTGCGCTGGGGAAGCATAGAGATGCGACATTTGGGTGTTGGTTGGCTCTAAAAAGAGCAATTGTGTTAATTGATTGTTTTTTGGTACCTATAAGTAAGTACCGATCCAGTGTCTAAAGATCAAGAGGAAGACTCTGTTCCCTTCATCTGTGAAATGTACTGTTGCTCTTTGGATTCGAAACATTATGTGCTGAACTTCTGACGTCTCTGCACACACAACTGTTACATGATCTAATGCTATGCTAGCAGGCAGAAGTCATGTTGGGGTAGAAATCATTTAGAAAGGGTTAAAAAGTGTGTTTCAATTTAAAATAAAGTTGCAGAACGTGAAATGGGGGCAGGGTACTGAGTTCCTGACCCCCTACCTTTTGAAAGGAGGTCCCTGAAGGACCATGAAGGGTGAAAAAAACATTTTATTTTATTAAAAAACACAGGGGGTGCGCGCAGTGACTGTACAGGTGAATGAGTGGAGTTGCATGTAGACCTAAGAGTTAATAAGTGAGTATCTAGTTATTGGTATTGGAGTACGTATGGTTTTGAGAATGTAACTCTGAAATTTTAAGTCGGTGTTTGAAAGGTTATGTTAGGGTGTGAGAAGATGTGGTAATTTATCACATGGATGACGTCATCAGTGATGTCATCAGTGATGTCATTTGAGATGTCATCAGTGATGTCATGAGTGATGTCACTGACCATGTCATGAGTGATGTAATGTGTGACGTCATCAGCAGTGGATTGCGGGCGCGCAAGTTATAGTTAGCTGAACTAACTATAACGGGGGAATTTCAATGGTTTTGTACGAGTGAAATGTCCAGCTAACTATAACGTGTGTGAAACCTATGGTTTTTCAGTGAATATATATATATATATATATATATATATATATATATATATATATATATATATATATATCCACAGAAACACCTCCGAAAGGGGAGCCCCCGACCCTGCAGGGCGGCCTCTTCACCTGGGCACGGAGATTCCCGGCATTTTCACAACAATGAAGCACCAAACAAGAGGCCCACTTCTGAAAACAGAGAGCATTTAATCGAGCTTAAAGGCACAGCATTCCTGTAGTCCCAACTAGTTTCGGCACCTTGAGCCTTGTTCACGGGCAGGAAATGACGATCATAGTGTCTGTGCCTGCGAGTTAATGAAGTTTCAGGTCACCTGACCGATTATGGCATACAACTCCCAGAGTGAATCATTTATATGGGTAAGTAATGAGAAAGTTCATAAAGTTGGCTGTTAGCAAAATGTACTGTTCAGCGCCCTTGTGCACTCTTAGCAGTGAGAAAATAAAATCCAAGTGGTAATCGGGCAGGGTTCCTCGTAAAAAGCGCAATGCTGAAATAACCAACTGCTCGGTTTACATGCCTCTGTCGTCTGAACGATTGGAAGGGGAATCATCCCCCACCAAATCCCTTCCAGCGCTGCCGATCATTTTTACCAAATGGCATTCCTCAGTAGGTCTGGCGGCAGCGTGTGGGTCATGCTCCCTCATTAAACATCCACAGAAACACCTCCGATAGGGGAGCCCCAGACCCTGCAGGGCGGCCTCTTCACCCGGGCACGGATATTTCCGGCATTTTCACAACAATGAAGCACCAAACAAGAGGCCCACTTCTGAAAACAGAGAGCATTTAATCGAGCTTAAAGGCACAGCATTCCTGTAGTCCCAACTAGTTTCGGCACCTTGAGCCTTGGTCACGGGCAGGAAATGACGATTATAGTGTCTGTGCCTGCGAGTTAATGAAGTTTCAGGTCACCTGACCGATTATGGCATACAACTCCCAGAGTGCATCATTTATATGGGTAAGTAATGAGAAAGTTCATCAAGTTGGCTGTTAGCAAAATGTACTGTTCAGCGCCCTTGTGCACTCTTAGCAGTGAGAAAATAAAATCCAAGTGTTAATCGGGCAGGGTTCCTCGTAAAAAGCGCAATGCTGAAATAACCAACTGCTCGGTTTACATGCCTCTGTCGTCTGAACGATTGGAAGGGGAATCATCCCCCACCAAATCCCTTCCAGCGCTGCCGATCATTTTTACCAAATGGCATTCCTCAGTAGGTCTGGCGGCAGCGTGTGGGTCATGCTCCCTCATTAAACATCCACAGAAACACCTCCGATAGGGGAGCCCCCGACCCTGCAGGGCGGCCTCTTCACCCAGGCACGGAGATTCTTGGCATTTTCACTACAATGAAGCACCAAACAAGAGGCCCACTTCTGAAAACAGAGAGCATTTAATTGAGCTTAAAGGCACAGCATTCCTGTAGTCCCAACTAGTTTCGGCACCTTGAGCCTTGGTTACGGGCAGGAAATGACGATCATAGTGTCTGTGCCTGCGAGTTAATGAAGTTTCAGGTCACCTGACCGATTATGGCATACAACTCCCAGAGTGCATCATTTATATGGGTAAGTAATGAGAAAGTTCATCAAGTTGGCTGTTAGCAAAATGTACTGTTCAGCGCCCTTGTGCACTCTTAGCAGTGAGAAAATAAAATCCAAGTGTTAATCGGGCAGGGTTCCTCGTAAAAAGCGCAATGCTGAAATAACCAACTGCTCGGTTTACATGCCTCTGTCGTCAGAACGATTGGAAAGGGAATCATCCCCCACCAAATCCCTTCTAGCGCTGCCAATTATTTTTACCAAATGGCATTCCTCAGTAGGTCTGGCGGGAGCATGTGGGTCATGCTCCCTCATTAAACATCCACAGAAACACCTCCGATAGGGGAGCCCCCGACCCTGCAGGGCGGCCTCCTTACCCGGGCACGGATATTCTCGGCATTGTCACAACAATGAAGCACCAAACAAGAGGCCCACTTCTGAAAACAGAGAGCATTTAATCGAGCTTAAAGGCACAGCATTCCTGTAGTCCCAACTAGTTTCGGCACCTTGAGCCTTGGTCACAGGCAGGAAATGACGATCATAATGTCTGTGCCTGCGAGTTAATAAAGTTTCAGGTCACCGGACCAAATATGGCATACAACTCCCAGAGTGCATCATTTATATGGGTAAGTAATGAGAAAGTTCATCAAGTTGGCTGTTAGCAAAATGTACTGTTCAGCGCCCTTGTGCACTCTTAGCAGTGAGAAAATAAATTCCAAGTGGTAATCGGGCAGGGTTCCTCGTAAAAAGCGCAATGCTGAAATAACCAACTGCTCGGTTTACATGCCTCTGTCGTCTGAACGATTGGAAGGGGAATCATCCCCCACCAAATCCCTTCCAGCGCTGCCGATCATTTTTACCAAATGGCATTCCTCAGTAGGTCTGGCGGCAGCGTGTGGGTCATGCTCCCTCATTAAACATCCACAGAAACACCTCCGAAAGGGGAGCCCCCGACCCTGCAGGGCGGCCTCTTCACCTGGGGACGGAGAATCCCGGCATTTTCACAACAATGAAGCACCAAACAAGAGGCCCACTTCTGAAAACAGAGAGCATTTAATCGAGCTTAAAGGCACAGCATTCCTGTAGTCCCAACTAGTTTCGGCACCTTGAGCCTTGTTCACGGGCAGGAAATGACGATCATAGTGTCTGTGCCTGCGAGTTAATGAAGTTTCAGGTCACCTGACCGATTATGGCATACAACTCCCAGAGTGCATCATTTATATGGGTAAGTAATGAGAAAGTTCATAAAGTTGGCTGTTAGCAAAATGTACTGTTCAGCGCCCTTGTGCACTCTTAGCAGTGAGAAAATAAAATCCAAGTGGTAATCGGGCAGGGTTCCTCGTAAAAAGCGCAATGCTGAAATAACCAACTGCTCGGTTTACATGCCTCTGTCGTCTGAACGATTGGAAGGGGAATCATCCCCCACCAAATCCCTTCCAGCGCTGCCGATCATTTTTACCAAATGGCATTCCTCAGTAGGTCTGGCGGCAGCGTGTGGGTCATGCTCCCTCATTAAACATCCACAGAAACACCTCCGATAGGGGAGCCCCAGACCCTGCAGGGCGGCCTCTTCACCCGGGCACGGATATTTCCGGCATTTTCACAACAATGAAGCACCAAACAAGAGGCCCACTTCTGAAAACAGAGAGCATTTAATCGAGCTTAAAGGCACAGCATTCCTGTAGTCCCAACTAGTTTCGGCACCTTGAGCCTTGGTCACGGGCAGGAAATGACGATTATAGTGTCTGTGCCTGCGAGTTAATGAAGTTTCAGGTCACCTGACCGATTATGGCATACAACTCCCAGAGTGCATCATTTATATGGGTAAGTAATGAGAAAGTTCATCAAGTTGGCTGTTAGCAAAATGTACTGTTCAGCGCCCTTGTGCACTCTTAGCAGTGAGAAAATAAAATCCAAGTGTTAATCGGGCAGGGTTCCTCGTAAAAAGCGCAATGCTGAAATAACCAACTGCTCGGTTTACATGCCTCTGTCGTCTGAACGATTGGAAGGGGAATCATCCCCCACCAAATCCCTTCCAGCGCTGCCGATCATTTTTACCAAATGGCATTCCTCAGTAGGTCTGGCGGCAGCGTGTGGGTCATGCTCCCTCATTAAACATCCACAGAAACACCTCCGATAGGGGAGCCCCCGACCCTGCAGGGCGGCCTCTTCACCCAGGCACGGAGATTCTTGGCATTTTCACTACAATGAAGCACCAAACAAGAGGCCCACTTCTGAAAACAGAGAGCATTTAATTGAGCTTAAAGGCACAGCATTCCTGTAGTCCCAACTAGTTTCGGCACCTTGAGCCTTGGTTACGGGCAGGAAATGACGATCATAGTGTCTGTGCCTGCGAGTTAATGAAGTTTCAGGTCACCTGACCGATTATGGCATACAACTCCCAGAGTGCATCATTTATATGGGTAAGTAATGAGAAAGTTCATCAAGTTGGCTGTTAGCAAAATGTACTGTTCAGCGCCCTTGTGCACTCTTAGCAGTGAGAAAATAAAATCCAAGTGTTAATCGGGCAGGGTTCCTCGTAAAAAGCGCAATGCTGAAATAACCAACTGCTCGGTTTACATGCCTCTGTCGTCAGAACGATTGGAAAGGGAATCATCCCCCACCAAATCCCTTCTAGCGCTGCCAATTATTTTTACCAAATGGCATTCCTCAGTAGGTCTGGCGGGAGCATGTGGGTCATGCTCCCTCATTAAACATCCACAGAAACACCTCCGATAGGGGAGCCCCCGACCCTGCAGGGCGGCCTCCTTACCCGGGCACGGATATTCTCGGCATTGTCACAACAATGAAGCACCAAACAAGAGGCCCACTTCTGAAAACAGAGAGCATTTAATCGAGCTTAAAGGCACAGCATTCCTGTAGTCCCAACTAGTTTCGGCACCTTGAGCCTTGGTCACAGGCAGGAAATGACGATCATAATGTCTGTGCCTGCGAGTTAATAAAGTTTCAGGTCACCGGACCAAATATGGCATACAACTCCCAGAGTGCATCATTTATATGGGTAAGTAATGAGAAAGTTCATCAAGTTGGCTGTTAGCAAAATGTACTGTTCAGCGCCCTTGTGCACTCTTAGCAGTGAGAAAATAAAATCCAAGTGGTAATCGGGCAGGGTTCCTCGTAAAAAGCGCAATGCTGAAATAACCAACTGCTCGGTTTACATGCCTCTGTCGTCTGAACGATTGGAAGGGGAATCATCCCCCACCAAATCCCTTCCAGCGCTGCCGATCATTTTTACCAAATGGCATTCCTCAGTAGGTCTGGCGGCAGCGTGTGGGTCATGCTCCCTCATTAAACATCCACAGAAACACCTCCGAAAGGGGAGCCCCCGACCCTGCAGGGCGGCCTCTTCACCTGGGCACGGAGATTCCCGGCATTTTCACAACAATGAAGCACCAAACAAGAGGCCCACTTCTGAAAACAGAGAGCATTTAATCGAGCTTAAAGGCACAGCATTCCTGTAGTCCCAACTAGTTTCGGCACCTTGAGCCTTGTTCACGGGCAGGAAATGACGATCATAGTGTCTGTGCCTGCGAGTTAATGAAGTTTCAGGTCACCTGACCGATTATGGCATACAACTCCCAGAGTGCATCATTTATATGGGTAAGTAATGAGAAAGTTCATAAAGTTGGCTGTTAGCAAAATGTACTGTTCAGCGCCCTTGTGCACTCTTAGCAGTGAGAAAATAAAATCCAAGTGGTAATCGGGCAGGGTTCCTCGTAAAAAGCGCAATGCTGAAATAACCAACTGCTCGGTTTACATGCCTCTGTCGTCTGAACGATTGGAAGGGGAATCATCCCCCACCAAATCCCTTCCAGCGCTGCCGATCATTTTTACCAAATGGCATTCCTCAGTAGGTCTGGCGGCAGCGTGTGGGTCATGCTCCCTCATTAAACATCCACAGAAACACCTCCGATAGGGGAGCCCCAGACCCTGCAGGGCGGCCTCTTCACCCGGGCACGGATATTTCCGGCATTTTCACAACAATGAAGCACCAAACAAGAGGCCCACTTCTGAAAACAGAGAGCATTTAATCGAGCTTAAAGGCACAGCATTCCTGTAGTCCCAACTAGTTTCGGCACCTTGAGCCTTGGTCACGGGCAGGAAATGACGATTATAGTGTCTGTGCCTGCGAGTTAATGAAGTTTCAGGTCACCTGACCGATTATGGCATACAACTCCCAGAGTGCATCATTTATATGGGTAAGTAATGAGAAAGTTCATCAAGTTGGCTGTTAGCAAAATGTACTGTTCAGCGCCCTTGTGCACTCTTAGCAGTGAGAAAATAAAATCCAAGTGTTAATCGGGCAGGGTTCCTCGTAAAAAGCGCAATGCTGAAATAACCAACTGCTCGGTTTACATGCCTCTGTCGTCTGAACGATTGGAAGGGGAATCATCCCCCACCAAATCCCTTCCAGCGCTGCCGATCATTTTTACCAAATGGCATTCCTCAGTAGGTCTGGCGGCAGCGTGTGGGTCATGCTCCCTCATTAAACATCCACAGAAACACCTCCGATAGGGGAGCCCCCGACCCTGCAGGGCGGCCTCTTCACCCAGGCACGGAGATTCTTGGCATTTTCACTACAATGAAGCACCAAACAAGAGGCCCACTTCTGAAAACAGAGAGCATTTAATTGAGCTTAAAGGCACAGCATTCCTGTAGTCCCAACTAGTTTCGGCACCTTGAGCCTTGGTTACGGGCAGGAAATGACGATCATAGTGTCTGTGCCTGCGAGTTAATGAAGTTTCAGGTCACCTGACCGATTATGGCATACAACTCCCAGAGTGCATCATTTATATGGGTAAGTAATGAGAAAGTTCATCAAGTTGGCTGTTAGCAAAATGTACTGTTCAGCGCCCTTGTGCACTCTTAGCAGTGAGAAAATAAAATCCAAGTGTTAATCGGGCAGGGTTCCTCGTAAAAAGCGCAATGCTGAAATAACCAACTGCTCGGTTTACATGCCTCTGTCGTCAGAACGATTGGAAAGGGAATCATCCCCCACCAAATCCCTTCTAGCGCTGCCAATTATTTTTACCAAATGGCATTCCTCAGTAGGTCTGGCGGGAGCATGTGGGTCATGCTCCCTCATTAAACATCCACAGAAACACCTCCGATAGGGGAGCCCCCGACCCTGCAGGGCGGCCTCCTTACCCGGGCACGGATATTCTCGGCATTGTCACAACAATGAAGCACCAAACAAGAGGCCCACTTCTGAAAACAGAGAGCATTTAATCGAGCTTAAAGGCACAGCATTCCTGTAGTCCCAACTAGTTTCGGCACCTTGAGCCTTGGTCACAGGCAGGAAATGACGATCATAATGTCTGTGCCTGCGAGTTAATAAAGTTTCAGGTCACCGGACCAAATATGGCATACAACTCCCAGAGTGCATCATTTATATGGGTAAGTAATGAGAAAGTTCATCAAGTTGGCTGTTAGCAAAATGTACTGTTCAGCGCCCTTGTGCACTCTTAGCAGTGAGAAAATAAAATCCAAGTGGTAATCGGGCAGGGTTCCTCGTAAAAAGCGCAATGCTGAAATAACCAACTGCTCGGTTTACATGCCTCTGTCGTCTGAACGATTGGAAGGGGAATCATCCCCCACCAAATCCCTTCCAGCGCTGCCGATCATTTTTACCAAATGGCATTCCTCAGTAGGTCTGGCGGCAGCGTGTGGGTCATGCTCCCTCATTAAACATCCACAGAAACACCTCCGAAAGGGGAGCCCCCGACCCTGCAGGGCGGCCTCTTCACCTGGGCACGGAGATTCCCGGCATTTTCACAACAATGAAGCACCAAACAAGAGGCCCACTTCTGAAAACAGAGAGCATTTAATCGAGCTTAAAGGCACAGCATTCCTGTAGTCCCAACTAGTTTCGGCACCTTGAGCCTTGTTCACGGGCAGGAAATGACGATCATAGTGTCTGTGCCTGCGAGTTAATGAAGTTTCAGGTCACCTGACCGATTATGGCATACAACTCCCAGAGTGCATCATTTATATGGGTAAGTAATGAGAAAGTTCATAAAGTTGGCTGTTAGCAAAATGTACTGTTCAGCGCCCTTGTGCACTCTTAGCAGTGAGAAAATAAAATCCAAGTGGTAATCGGGCAGGGTTCCTCGTAAAAAGCGCAATGCTGAAATAACCAACTGCTCGGTTTACATGCCTCTGTCGTCTGAACGATTGGAAGGGGAATCATCCCCCACCAAATCCCTTCCAGCGCTGCCGATCATTTTTACCAAATGGCATTCCTCAGTAGGTCTGGCGGCAGCGTGTGGGTCATGCTCCCTCATTAAACATCCACAGAAACACCTCCGATAGGGGAGCCCCAGACCCTGCAGGGCGGCCTCTTCACCCGGGCACGGATATTTCCGGCATTTTCACAACAATGAAGCACCAAACAAGAGGCCCACTTCTGAAAACAGAGAGCATTTAATCGAGCTTAAAGGCACAGCATTCCTGTAGTCCCAACTAGTTTCGGCACCTTGAGCCTTGGTCACGGGCAGGAAATGACGATTATAGTGTCTGTGCCTGCGAGTTAATGAAGTTTCAGGTCACCTGACCGATTATGGCATACAACTCCCAGAGTGCATCATTTATATGGGTAAGTAATGAGAAAGTTCATCAAGTTGGCTGTTAGCAAAATGTACTGTTCAGCGCCCTTGTGCACTCTTAGCAGTGAGAAAATAAAATCCAAGTGTTAATCGGGCAGGGTTCCTCGTAAAAAGCGCAATGCTGAAATAACCAACTGCTCGGTTTACATGCCTCTGTCGTCTGAACGATTGGAAGGGGAATCATCCCCCACCAAATCCCTTCCAGCGCTGCCGATCATTTTTACCAAATGGCATTCCTCAGTAGGTCTGGCGGCAGCGTGTGGGTCATGCTCCCTCATTAAACATCCACAGAAACACCTCCGATAGGGGAGCCCCCGACCCTGCAGGGCGGCCTCTTCACCCAGGCACGGAGATTCTTGGCATTTTCACTACAATGAAGCACCAAACAAGAGGCCCACTTCTGAAAACAGAGAGCATTTAATTGAGCTTAAAGGCACAGCATTCCTGTAGTCCCAACTAGTTTCGGCACCTTGAGCCTTGGTTACGGGCAGGAAATGACGATCATAGTGTCTGTGCCTGCGAGTTAATGAAGTTTCAGGTCACCTGACCGATTATGGCATACAACTCCCAGAGTGCATCATTTATATGGGTAAGTAATGAGAAAGTTCATCAAGTTGGCTGTTAGCAAAATGTACTGTTCAGCGCCCTTGTGCACTCTTAGCAGTGAGAAAATAAAATCCAAGTGTTAATCGGGCAGGGTTCCTCGTAAAAAGCGCAATGCTGAAATAACCAACTGCTCGGTTTACATGCCTCTGTCGTCAGAACGATTGGAAAGGGAATCATCCCCCACCAAATCCCTTCTAGCGCTGCCAATTATTTTTACCAAATGGCATTCCTCAGTAGGTCTGGCGGGAGCATGTGGGTCATGCTCCCTCATTAAACATCCACAGAAACACCTCCGATAGGGGAGCCCCCGACCCTGCAGGGCGGCCTCCTTACCCGGGCACGGATATTCTCGGCATTGTCACAACAATGAAGCACCAAACAAGAGGCCCACTTCTGAAAACAGAGAGCATTTAATCGAGCTTAAAGGCACAGCATTCCTGTAGTCCCAACTAGTTTCGGCACCTTGAGCCTTGGTCACAGGCAGGAAATGACGATCATAATGTCTGTGCCTGCGAGTTAATAAAGTTTCAGGTCACCGGACCAAATATGGCATACAACTCCCAGAGTGCATCCTTTATATGGGTAAGTAATGAGAAAGTTCATCAAGTTGGCTGTTAGCAAAATGTACTGTTCAGCGCCCTTGTGCACTCTTAGCAGTGAGAAAATAAAATCCAAGTGGTAATCGGGCAGGGTTCCTCCTAAAAAGCGCAATGCTGAAATAACCAACTACTCGGTTTACATGCCTCTGTCGTCTGAACGATTGGAAGGGGAATCATCCCCCACCAAATCCCTTCCAGCGCTGCCGATCATTTTTACCAAATGGCATTCCTCAGTAGGTCTGACGGCAGCGTGTGGGTCATATATTCACTGAAAAAACCATAGGTTTTCAGGGGCGTTATAGTTAGCTGGACTTTTCACTCGTACAAAACCTTTGAAATTCCCCCGTTATAGTTAGTTCAGCTAACTATAACTCGCGTGCCCGCAATGCACTGCTGATGACGTCACATATTACATCACTCATGACATGGTCAGTGACATCACTCATGACATCACTGATGACATCTCAAATGACATCACTCATGACATCACTGATGACATCATCCAGTTAATGTGCGTTTTCCTGAAAATTACATATGTTTTATATATGTATATCTCAAGGTCGATGGAAGAATAAATGGGTATATAAGTGTCTAAATGGAAAGCGACTTTCGCAAATTATCGCGAAAATGTTTAAAATCTCCGCAAACACGCGGAAATATCGCGAAGATGTGGAAGTTTTTTTCCTGTCCGTTCGCGGTATTTTCTGCGTGTTCGCGGCTCGCCAACTTACCCATGCGGTTGCTTGCGGGAGCTGCCATCTTGTTTTCACTCTTCTCGCGGTGCATGATCGCGAGAAGAAAGACGTGATCGCGCGACGCATGACGTTACTGCGGGCGCGAACTGTCGCGCAAATGGCTACCAACAATCCAACATCTCGTCAAGAACGCGACCGGATCGGGAAAACTTGTCGGCGAACGCGGGGATTCAGGTAAGGCGATCGTGCGTGCGCGAGAATGTATTATTTTACAGCGCGAGCAAGAACCAAATTATCGCTAAGCTGCGGAATGCGGAAATTTTTACATTTTCACGCGAAAATGTCAAATTATCGCAATTTCCGCGAGCGGAACGGAAATTTAGCCCAGGCCTAATAAGTATGTGTTTCTATAAGTGATTGTTTAAAAGACTAAGTATGTGTAAGTTTCTGTAGAAGTAAGTGTGGTGGTGTGTGTATAACTGTATATGCAAGTAAATGGTTGTTTGTATCTTCATTAGCATGAGTGACTATGTGTGTGAGTAACTCTATGGATGAGTGGCGTTGTGTTACAGGATGTATAGGTGTATGAGTACATATGATGAGTGAGTACATGTATGAGTGACTGTATAGGACTGTTGGTGAATGAGTGGATGTGTATGTGGATCTTAGAATTACTGAATAGGTTGTTGTAACTGGTATTGGTATGTCCATTTTAGTTTCTATTTTTGAATGTGTGTATCAAAGGTTATATTAGGGGGAGAGGAGGTCTGCCACTCTATCACAAGGATGATGTCATCAGTGATGTCATCAGTGATGTCATTTGAGATGTCATCAGTGACGTCATGAGTGATGTCACTGACCATGTCTTGAGTGATGTAATATGTGATGTCATCAGCAGTGCATTGCAGGCGCGCGAGTTATAGTAAGCTGAACTAACTATAACTGGGGAATTTCAGTGGTTTTGTACGAGTGAAAAGTCCAGCTAACTATAACGCCTCTGAAACCTATGGTTTTTTCAGTGAATTTCTAAGGTTTTTTAAATGCTAATTCCTAACTGTAACGTGCCTGAAACATATGGTTTTTTCAGTGAATTTCAAAGGTTTTTTAAATGCTAATTTCTAACTATGCCTACAGAGATAGGAAATGCACAGAAAGAAAAAAAAGAAATGCAGAAAGAAGCAACAAAAGTCCTCAAAGACGAAGAAAAGTGCAGGAAGAAGGATAACATGCAGAAAGAACAAACAGAAGAGCAGAAAGAAGCCTTGTTGCAAAATCATCCTGTACCGTCAACTTTTTCAGACGGACACTGGTGGTAACTGAGTATGACTAACCAGTCCTAGAGCCAGTGCTATGTTAAAATACACTCAGAATACAGTGAAAACACCTACATACACTAGGGAACACTATGCGTTGGGGTCCTCTTGTGATTAGCATGACCTCCTCTGTAAGCCCCTAGTATATAATAGGGCAGGGGATTAAAATTACCTTTTAAAACGCGCCACAGAGCGTGTTTGCACACGTCACCTCAGGCCCCGTCCCCTCCCTTCCCCAATGTGTAAACACGCCCTGTGGCTGTTTTAAGTTGGGAGATTAAGTCCCATTGAATCCTGAGGGTCCCTAGGGTCCAACTAGACCACTAGGTACCTCCAGTAAGCGTCACAGAGCTGCGTTGCAGAGAGATGTAAAAAGGGGCACAGCCTAGACCACCTCTCTGCAACGCAGCGCAGTGGAGCTTACTGGAAGCACCTCGTGGGCTAGTTGGCCCCCATGGTCCCTCAGGATTGAATTGGAATTATTTCCCCAACTTAAAACATGCCACAGGGCTTGTTTGCACATGTTAACTCAGGCCCCGTCCCCTCCCTTCACCACTGTGTAAACACGCCCTGTGGCCGTTTTTAGTTGGGAGATTAAGTTAATTTGAATCCTGAGGGTCCCTAGGGTCCAAATAGCCCACTAGGTACCTCCAGTAAGCGCCACAGAGCTGCGTTGCAGAGAGGTGTAAAAAGTGGCATGGCCTGGACCACCTCTCTGCAACGCAGCTCAGTGGCGCTTACTGGATGCACCTGGTGGGCTAGATAGCCCCCAGGGGCCCTCAGGATTTAAGGGGATTTATTTCCCCAACTTAAAACGCGCCATAGGGCGTGTTAGCACACGTCATCTCAGTCTCCTCCCTTCACCACTGTGTAAACATGCCCTGTGGCCGTTTTTTAAGTTGGGAGATTAAGCCACTTGAATCCTGAGGGTCCCTAGGGGCAAAATACCCCACTAGGTACGTCCAGTAAGCGCCATTGCAGAGAGGTGTAAAAAGGGGCACGGCCTACACCACCTCTCTGCAACGCAGAGCAGTGGCGCTTACTGGAAGCACCTGGTGGGCTAGTTGGCCCCCAGGGTCCCACAGGATTGAAAGGGAATTATTTCCCCAACTTAAAACGCGCAACAGGGCGTGTTTGCACACGTCTTCTCAGGCCCCGTCTCACTCCCTTCACCACTGTGTAAACACGCCCTGTGGCCGTTCTAAGTTGAGAGATTAAGTCCCCTTGAATCCTAAGGGTCCCTAGGATCAAACTAGCCCACTAGGTACCTCCAGTAAGTGCCACAGAGCTGCGTTGCATAGAGGTGTAAAAAGGGCCCTAACCTCAGAACACCTGTCTGCAAGGCAGCTCCCTGGCCCATACTGGAGATACCTGTTGGGCTAGTTGGCCCTCAATGACCCTCAGTATCGAAGGGGAATTAATTCCCCAACTTAAAATTCACCAGGGGCACATTTGCAGAGTGCTGCAAGGAGGGGGCGTGGCCTCCGGCACAATGCCAGTCTTTTATTTATTTAATTTTTTTAAGAAGGAGGGCTGTGTGGCCCCCCTTCTTTTTTATAATTTATTGGCCCTGGGGACCCCATCCCCCAGGGCCTGCACCCTAATTTCTTTTGTTGAAAAAAATAAATGTGGCCCTCCCAAGGCCTTAATCGGCCACGGGGACCCCAACCCCTGGGTCATGGCCTTTTTTTTTTTTTTATTCTTTAGGAGGGGGGCTGCGTTGCCCTCCTCCTCAGGCCACTTATGGCCCCGGGGACCCCATCTTTGTTTTTTATTATTTTAAAAATATATATATTTATAGAAACACCTAGGACATGCTGGACAAACCATATGTACCTATCACCATGACGATTTCCGTGATATTCATTAAAAGGAGACTATGCATACAATGAATCCACGTGGAATGTATTTACACCGCTAGTGAAGCTCTGACGTGCCTAATCTCGGTGCCCCCGCCGGTGGGTACTCTCCAAGTAGACATCCTTGTCGTTTATTTATAAAAACATGGGAAGCTCTTGACGGGCACATTTAATACACTCGCACACCAAGCCATTCAAAAGGGATTCGACAAAAATTCAAACTATGCAAGAAACCCCCCTCACGGTTAATAAAACACACATCCACCGCCGGATGCGTAATACTTTTTATTTTACTCTCTGGAAAGGAGACAAACCTCACTTGAGAGTCACAGCGTGCTCCTGGCTGAGCCCAATGTTGTGTTACACCCACCAGTGCCCGCCGAGTGTAACACACCTCTGTGTTGTATTCCACCAGCTAGTGCTTGTGCTATGACACTCTCTAGCCCATGTGCACTGTAACACCACCCCGTGAATATGGCATGCCACACTTGCCATTGCACGGGTTATATTTCCCCATCTAACGTGCCTTCCTCGATGCCTATGTTATAACGCACAGCGCTATGCCATACATATTACAATCTGTGATCCATATGTTTGTCACAGTGCATATGCAACGTTACACTCCACAGCACATATTTTATATTACAACTTTAGAGACTAGTTAGGTTACACAACACTGCCCTGTGCATATTACACTCCAAGGCGCATATCGCATAGCACTCGCTAGTGCCTGTGCTATCTCGCGCTCTCCAATGAATCGGTCATTGCGCACAATGTATTGCATATTATATTTCACGCCCCGGTTCATCTTATATCACACTTTTTGGTGCATAGTTTTTTACCATATACTATATCTAGTTTTCATTTTCAATCGTGCTCTCAGGACTATGTTCTATATAACACTGCGTCCACCTACCCTTTTCAAGGGCATTACATTTTGCGATGGGGTGGAGCGTCAGGGGGTGTTTCTGCCAAGTGAGCCCGGAGTCACAGTCACAAACGTCCTCTTCTTCCTGAATAAAAGTGAGATTATGCCGCAAACTTGTTCATATTTTAAATAGTTCGCACAGACACACATTTTAAAAACAATAAAGTTCCTAATACCCACTTTCTCTGAACAGTTAGCTTGCTGCCCCATCCACCTACTCCCTATCCTCTGTTGTCTGAATCCATGGACTAGCCTCCTCCCTCCTGCCATGCATCGTCTGATGTGCTGCCACTGCCCTCCATTTAGCATGATGTACCATTCCACTCCTCCTGCCCTCCATTGCCCAATTCTATGGCCCATCATTGACCTCCTGCTTAGCCTCTGTGCTTAGCTTGCTGCCCCTATTCTCCTTCCCCCTGCCCTCCGATGTCTTTGTGCATGCCCCTGCTCCATTCTTTTTGCCCACCATGTTCCATGGACCTGCCACTCCTATCTACTTTGAGTGTTCTGTTGAGCTGCCACTCCCTTCCCACCTGCCTAACATTGTCAGATGACTGTAACCTGTCCCTGCTACCTCCACCCTGCCAGTCCACATGCCATGCCCCTATCCCCTTCCTCCTGTCCTCCAGGTGGAATTCAGCGGTATATTTGATTATCCGCTTTGTGCTTGACAACGTGTCAAGCACAATTTTAATAGTGCACCAGACCCTAATTTGTCTGCCTCAAGCACGAAAAGCGTTTTTAACCAACTCGAACCCAGTCCTATTAAAACAATACACTGGTTTTACGAGTTTCTTAAACTTCACTCACTATTATATCACTTCACCACACACCCTCACTGTTCTACGATCACTACTGAAAAAACCAGAGGAAAAACCTCCGGGTGGAGGAAGCATTCATTAACCCAATGATGATGCTGTCACGTTGTCAAGCACAAAGCGGATAATAAAATATACCGCTGAATTCCACCTGCAAAAAACGTGAATGAGGGTTTCTTACCAGTACTTGGTACTGTTTATGTTTACCCTGGTTCTTTCAGGACCAGTGATCCACTCTCTACCTGATATTTAGAGATTTGAGAAAAAGAAGATGAGTGGGTCACGAGCCCTTCTTTCTCCCGGGATGGGGGCTTCTCAATTCCCCAAGCACAGCCTCGAGGGAGCCTCGGAAGTCGCGCTAGTCAGGTACTAGCCACATTTCCCAGGTAAGACAGCTGAAATGCCAGAAACCGGTCCTAGGAAGCTTGTTTCCGGTCCAGGGAAGGCATGGCTTGGCAGTTCGGGCTGGACTGTTCTAATGAGGCGCAGGGTCAGACTGATTTGCGTATGGCCATGTCTGAACTGGGGTGGCAGAGAGGGCTAAAGAACGGTGATGGATCAAACCCAGATCTGTTGACTGGGTGTGAGTGTTTGATTGGTTCTGATGCTCCATCCATCACCACCCCCTTTTGTACCGCTAGGTATTGGGTGGGCATCTGTCCTAGTGACAGCATTGAGACCTCTGTAATCCACGCAAAACATCATCTCTCTCTTACCATCTTGGGTGTGAGGTTTTGGCACAAGAACTACAGGACTAGCCCACGGGCTCTCTGAAGGTTCAATGACTTCCAGCTCCAACATCTTTTGTACCTCAACTTTTATACAGTCCATGACATGGTCAGGTTGCCTGTAGATTTTACTCTTCACAGGCAGACTGTCACCAGTGCTAACCTCATGGGTGCACCAATTTGTCTGACTTGGGGTCAGAGAGAACATATGTCTGTAGGATTGCAGAACTTGTCTGCAGTCCTGTTGCTGATGATCAGTGAGGCTGTCAGAAAAGACCACACCATCATCTGAGCCATCATCAGGGTTCTGAGTCAACAGGTCTGGGAGAGGGTCACTCTCTTCCTCCTGCCCCTCATCTGTAGCCATGAGTAAGCCCATGTCTGCCCTGTCAACATATGCCTTCAATCTGTTGACATGAAGCACCCTGTGGGGGCTTCTGGGAGTCCCAAGGTCCACCAAGTAGGTGACTTCTCCCTTTTTCTCAACAATAGTGTGGGGTCCAGACCATTTGTCTTGGAGTGCTGCTGGGGCCACTGGCTCCAACACCCGCACTTTCTGCCCTGGCTGGTACACAGTCAGCACAGCCTTTTGGTCATGACAAGCTTTTTGGAGTTCTTGGCTTGCCTCAAGGTTTTTAGAAGCCTTCTTCATATACTCTGCCATCCTGGAGCGGAGGCCAAGTACATAATCCACTATGTCCAGTTTCGGTTGTCTGAGAGGTCTCTCCCATCCTTCCCTTACTAAACACAGGGGTCCCCTTACAGGATGCCAAAACAAAAGCTCCAAAGGGCTGTAGCCAACCCCCTTTTGTGGGACCTCTCTGTAAGCAAACAGAAGGCAGGGTAAAAGGATGTCCCATCTTCGCCTAAGCTTGTCTGGTAAACCTTTTATCATCCCTTTTAGGGTCTTGTTGAATCTCTCCACAAGCCCATTGCACTGTGGGTGATAGGGTGTGGTGAAATTGTAGTTCACACCACACTCCTTCCACATTGCAGTCAAATATCCTGACATGAAGTTGGCACCTCTGTCAGAAATAACCTTCTTTGGAAAGCCCACTCTGGAGAATACTCCAAGTAGGGCCCTTGCCACAACAGGAGCTGTTGTGGTCCTTAGGGGTATAGCTTCTGGATACCTGGTGGCATGGTCCACTATCACCAGTATGAATCTGTGCCCAGATGCTGTTTGCGGGTCCATTGGTCCTACAATGTCTATCCCCACTCTCTCAAAGGGAACCCCCGCCACAGGTAGTGGTATGAGGGGGGCCTTTGTGGTGCCACTTGATTTGCCACTGGCTTGGCAGGTGACACAGGAGCGACAAAACTCCTTGGTATCTTCTGACATATGAGGCCAGTGAAAGTGAGGGACAAGCCTGTCCCAAGTCTTGTTCTGGCCTAGGTGTCCTGCAAGGGGAATATCATGGGCCAAGGTAAGAAGGAAGCCTCTGAAACTCAATGGTATGACCAACCTCCTGGACGCACCAGGCTTGGGGTCTCTAGCCTCTGAGTACAGTAGCCCTTCATCCCAATACACTCTATGGGTACCTTGAGCATTCCCTGCAGCCTCAGCAGCAACCTGCTGTCTGAGGGGTTCAAGAGGAGGACAGTCTAATTGTGCCTGCCTCAGATCTGCCCTTGAAGGTCCCCCTGTCCCAAGAAACTCAACCTGATCAGGTTCAAGTTCTTCTAGGACAGTTCCTTCAGGGCTCTCAGAATCATCCTCCTGTGAGGGCTGATCCACCACCTGAGGCAGGGGGGAATGTACAGCCTTGACCCTACTGCTCGTTCTCTTGGGTTGTGTCTGGTCCATTGTCCCAGGATCCAGCACTTGTTCAGTGTTACACTTTTTGGCCTGTGACCTGGTCACAGCAAGGACATGTGCATCTATCCCAAGCATTTCTGCATGGGTCCTATACTCCACTTCAGACCAAACTGAAGTTTCAAGGTCATTTCCCAACAAACACTCTACAGGAAGGTCTGAACTTACCACAACTTTCTTGAGGCCAGTTACCCCTCCCCAGGAGAAGTTAACAATTGCCACACTATGGGAAGTAGTGGCATTGCAAGCGTTGGTCACTAGGTAATTCTCACCTAGCATGATCTGTCCAGGGTCCACAAAGGCAGGTGTCACCATTGTGACACTAGCCCCAGTGTCCCTGTAGGCCTGAGCCGTTCTATGGTTGATAAAAAGAGTCTGTCTGTACTTGCCCAGGTTACTGGGACCTACAGTAGAGGACAAGGCTATGTCCCCGTCACAGATCAGAACAGCCTGAGTAGGTATCCTGACTAGGCCAGAATCCTCCTCAGTTCCCAGGGTTAACCCTACTACACCCTTTTGCTGGGAACCACCACTTACAGATGGACTAGGGGGTACAGTTGCCTTAGGGGCAATGGTGGCTGGGGGCTTATCCTTTTTGGTGCACTCACTAAACCAATGTGAGTTTGACTTACAATAGTTGCACCATGGTTTCTTTTGGCCATCTTTCTTCTTATTCTTTTTGGAACCACCCTCCCCCTGTGCCTTTTGGGGGCCTGGTGAAGACTTCTGGTCTTTTTATTTCTGATCATTACCCTTCTGGTCTGCCTTTTTCTGATCACTGCCCTGGTTCTGGTTTTTCTGCCAAACCCATCAATCAGAGCACTCTTCAGGACAGTGTAATTGTCAGCATCCTCATCACTAACTGTGAAGAGCTTGTCTCTACCTTTCTCAGAGAAGGAGAGCCACAAGATAGCTGCCCACTGACTTTGGGGTACCTGCTGTACTTTGCAAGCCCTCTCCAAAGCAGTTATCCATTTGTGGATGTCATCCCCACACCTGTAGGGAGGGACAATCTTGCTCAGGTTTCTATTATCATAGGTCCTGTCTCTATCCTTAGGGATATTGCTGCCACCAGTGGGATCTAACCCACTTTACTTCTGCTCTCTGGCCAGAGCAAGCTTCTCCTTGGCAAGGGCAAGTTCTTCCCTCTCAATCCTCAGATTGGCTTCCCTCATTCTGGCCTGATGCTCTTTTCTTTGTGGGGAAGTCATTCCCCTGTGAGAAGAGGCATTGGAGCTGTTGGAGACATGGGAGTGGATGGATTCCCTTGAAGGGGATCTGTCTCTCCTGCTTCTCTGGTTAAGCCCACTTGAGGGTCTGAATGGGGGGACCCCAGTCAGACTCCCATGTAGGCTTAAGTTAGCCTGGCTAAGTCTCCCAACTTTGACCTGGCTGTCTACCTCATCTTCTGAAGTCCCATCTGACTCCTCTGTAGTGGGTAGACCCTCACCTGTACCTAGGGTACTAGCCTAGGAGGCCCTACGAGCATCATACTCCTCTAGGATCTCTACTAGCTGAATGAGGGTAGGGTTTGAACCCTGTTTTAACTTTCTGGAGGTACACAATTGTCTCATCTCCTGAAAAGTTAGGGTATCATATCTAGAGGGGATCTTTCTAGGATCTACCCCTCCTGGGAGAGAATCAACTTGATCTCCTCTCAGAGACATGATCTAGTGAGGGTGTGGTGTGTGCACTTACCTACACTAGTTGTATCTACTAAACCTCTCTAGTAGTTGTAGTCAGGGTGTGCTAGGCCCTTCAACCTACAACAACTAAGTCCAGTAGGACTTAAGTATTTATAATCTATGTTATATGTACCTAACAATATCTATGTGATCTTTCAATTTAGTATCTCAAGATTACAATGGTATTACAACAGCAAGCTCAGATCCCAACCGCTGCTCACCAATGTGAGAAGTTGGCCTGATATATGATGTCACTAATTCTAGTGTACACCTTGTATCAGTCCAAACAACCCTTCTGGTGATTGGTTGTAAAGTCAACCTTATAGACCAGCTATCCTAGTGGTAGCATGGACAAGAGCAGTCTTAGGCTAAACTCTGTATGGCATGTGAAGCCAGCTGTTATACCATATGTAATCCCTTGAATACCAAATGAAAGGACACCACAACAGATATATATAAAAATAGAATGTATTTATTCTAGTCAAACCCTCAGCACTCTTTATGAGATTCGAGGTAAGTACAACACAGTCTTATTTAAGCATACATTAAGTCACACAGGTAAGTAATACAGTTAGGCCCTAGGGGCCACGCAAACCATATACTAAGCAAGTGGTATAATATCCACTGTCACAAACACAGGATAGACCTAGGCCTTGGGAATCGCTGGGGCTACACTATACTACCAAAGGTTAGGAAGAGGGAGGCCCACGGGATTCAGGTGCAGAGTGGAAACACTCACGCGTAATGCGTAAAAGTCGATAGAAATGGAAGTTACTAGAATTTAACAGTTTTAGGACACTTCTGGATTAGCTAGGAAGTTGAGACTTGGAAACTAGACCCTAGGATAGTCAATACCCTTGTGAGCACCGAAGTACTTAAGTTACATAGCCCACGGGCTGCGGGTGCATAGGTGTGAACTTGCGTCGGGTTTCGTCGTTGACTCCTATGGATGCCTGAAGGAAAGTTGCTGACAGGCAGTCAGTGAAGAGTGTCCGGTGGATCCCAAGGATGGGATCAAGAAGGAAGGATACCTGCAAGCAGAAGGGACAGAGTCTAGGTCACCAGCCAGGAGCCGGGAAGGAACCAGGAAGGAACCAGGCGATGTCGTGAAGATGCAGGTGAAGAGGTGAAGCTTGTCGCAGCAGCCACAGGTACCAGGAGGCGTCGAGGATGACCAGGACCAGGAGGTGAGCTGTCCCACGAAGGTTCTTGCTGTCGAAGTCGAGTCAGGACCCAACAAGCCTTGGCAAGCGGAACCCACGCAGGATGGAGGACTTGCTTCTGGTGCAGACCAGGAAGGTCTGGGGTGCTTCTCTTTTACAGAGGAGCGGGTGCCAGTCTGGAGGAGCCGGACCATCAAGATGAAAACAAAGGTTCGTCATCGCAGAGGTCACTAGCCAACGGGCCAGCAACCGGACAACACATCGAGCAACTCAGGTGCAGAAGGGCCCCACGCAAAACACGTGAAGTGTGGGGAGCTGATCATTTTTGCAGATGGTGGTCGGGATGGGGGCTTCTCAATTCCCCAAGCACAGCCTCGAGGGAGCCTCAGAAGCCACGCTAGTCAGGTACTAGCCACTTTTAGCAGGTTGCCGGTCCCACGTCCCTCGTCGCCTCCACAGTTCTCAGCTTCGCTGTAGATGTGGATCTGGGTCAGAGGTGTCTGGAAGTCTCAGCGCTAGTCAGTCTCTGCAGTCGTCCCTCGTAGGATCAGTCGCAAAGCAAGCAGCGGTCGCTGGAGGGTGCCTGGTTGCCCAGGGTGGTCACTCCTTGGCCACAAGGGAGATTTCTTCAGTCTTCTTCCTGAGGTCGAATGTCGAAGGTCCAGAGTTTCTGTACAAGTTGCAGATTCAGGTTAATCTAATTTCTGCAGGGCTCAGCTACCTACTGATATACTGGGCTAGTGGGCTGTGCTACCTGCAAGGTCCCTCCTATGGGTGGGACCAGGAAGGGGAGTGGTTACACCCCCTTTCCTTTGTCCAGTTTCGCGCCAGAGCTGGGGCTAGAGTGCCCCAGCGCCAGTTTGAACTGGACTATGCATGGGACACCTTGTGTGCCCCAGGCAGTGTCTAGTTTCTTTCATCCCTCCCTGCCCCAATACACTAACTCCTGTCTGGGGTGGTGCTCACACCTCCCAAGGCAGGAAACCTATTGTCCAAGCCTCCCTCGCTGGAAGGACTCCCAGCAGCAGGAGGTCAGACTTGTGTCTGTGGCAGCAGCATCCATTTAGTGATGCTGGGGCTCTGGTTAACTTTAACCGGGTAAGTAGGTTTCAACATGTCTTCTCCCTCTAGAAGGGAGGAATAATATCCTCATTACCAGAAATGGTATGGGGGTATTATTCCAAAGTGTTAGACACCTTCCACGACATGTTTTGATAAAGCCAAACCATAGTTACCATAACCGTTTAAGATTATAAGGTACTTTAAGAGTGTATGGTAGGCTATATCATAGAACAGCTATAAGGACATGGTTCCGAAAGCTGCAGACAGGCTCAGCTCATGCTAGAGCACCATCTCACATGTTACCAAGCACTCTGCCTCCAGGATTGTTAAGGCCTGCCATAGGAGTGGCTGATAGGTACACATGTGTTTATATATAAGGTAGGTATAGGAATACTACACCTAAGCAAGGAGTGATTACACAACCTTGCCCCAGCTGAGTGATCAGCCAGTTGTGTCATAATGGAAGGCCAGGCCAGGGGTGGCATAATACATGCTGCAGCCCCTGGTAGGCCTAGGGTACACCTATGCCCTGGGTACCTAAGGTACACTGTACAGGGGCCAATAAGTTGATCCTAACCAATTGGGTTATGCACCTAAAGCACATAGTATAAATTTAGAGAGAGAAAAGCTGGGCTGTGGGTCTGATTGGCAGGCCCACAGCCACATCTAAGTCGAAAACCAGTGAAGCAAAATCAAAAAGTGGGGGTGAACATAGAAAGCAGACTCTACTCTCCTACACTGATCACCATCGAAGTCTGCTGCTTGTATTAAAAGTGCATGTTTCAGTCTGCATATCAGAATTTTTTAATGAGATAGAAGAGGATTTGAGAAGTCACTCAAAATGTGCCCTAATTTTTCTTTCTTCAGCACTAATCATAATTCCTATGGCAAAATGTGTTCCTTTTTAAATTAAATGTTTAAGTGTTACCAGTTTATTCCAATCAAGATGGTTTCAGGTGTGCCATACTTTTGTCATAAGTAAGACAGTGAGCGTTCTAGTTGTTCTTAAGAACACTCTGGGACATTCTGTCATTGGGCTATACTTGGGCTACATCTGGGTGATATGTGGGCTAAATTTGGGCTCTTTTGTCTCTGGTGGGCATCTTGGGAGATTTATTTGTTATGAAGTTTCCTAATTTCCTTATTTACTGCAGTCTCCTCAGTAGGAAATACTTTCAGTTTTTTATTTTGGTTCCATCAAGAAGAAATTCAGATGTGTCACTCATTTGCCATAAATTCTGAATGTTAGCACTCTAGTTGCTCATTAGATCACTGTAGTAAAGCTACTGCTCACCAGGGAAGTCTGCTGCGGATATTCAAAGTGCATGTTTCAGTCTGCATGTCAGAATTTTTTTATGAAATAGAAGAGGATTTGAGAAGTCAAAATGTGCCCTAATTTTTCTTTCTGCAGCACTAATCATAATTTCTATGGCAAAATCAACCCCCTCATTTTGTTCCTTTGTAAATTAAATGTTTTAAGTGTTACCACTTTATTCCAATCAAGATGGCTTCAGGTGTGCCATACTTTTGTCATAAGTAAGACTGTTAGCGCTCTAGTTGTTCGTTAGAACACTCTAGGACATTCTGTCATTGGGCTATACTTGGGCTACATCTGGGTGATATTTGGGC
This sequence comes from Triturus cristatus, assembly GCF_964204655.1. NCBI lineage: Eukaryota > Metazoa > Chordata > Amphibia > Caudata > Salamandridae > Triturus > Triturus cristatus. The sequence continues at coordinate 20,201,271 of NC_140581.1, forward strand.
TACATTTGGGCTCTTTTGTCTCTGGTGGCCATTTTGGGAGATTTATTTGTTATGAAGTTTCCTAATTTCCTCATTTACTGCAGTCTCCTCACTAGGAAATACTTTCAGTTTTTTACTTTGGTTCCATCAAGAAGGCATTCAGATGTGTCACACATTTGCCATAAATTCTGAATGTTAGCACTCTAGTTGCTCATTAGATCACTGTAGTAAAGCTACTGGTCACCAGGGAAGTCTGCTGCTGGTATTCAAAGTGCATGTTTCAGTCTGCTTGTCAGAATTTTTTTATGAAATAGAAGAGGATTTGAGAAGTCAAAATGTGCCCTAATTTTTCTTTCTGCAGCACTAATCATAATTTCTATGGCTAAATGAACCCCCTCATGTTGTTCCTTTTTAAATTAAATATTTTAAGAGTTACCACTTTCTTCCAATCAAGATGGCTTCAGGTGTTCAATACGTTTGTTGTAAATAGGACTGTTAGCGCTCTAGTTGTTTTTTAGAACACTCTGGGAAGCTGCAGTAGAACACAAAGTAATCAACTGACTGTCTCTGCCCTTGTTGGATGTACATGTTTTACTGACAATGTCAGACTTCATTCTCACATGACTGAGAAAGATAATGTGAATTTACAGAAAATATGCTCTCAGTTTAGCTTATAGATCACCTTCCAAACCTCTGTGGGAAAAGCATGAGAAAATAGTTATCTCTCAAACATGATTCATGATATCACAGCAGAAGGTTTTTTCACATGGTAAAATCACCTTAGAACACACCACAATTCCTAAAATGAGTATGGTACCATCAACAAATGATTTACACCTTCGGGTATTATTGCGCTTTATAAGCTCATAAATAAATATAATGTAACTAAAGTCGTAAAACCTTCTATTAACTGCAATACTTTTTAATGAGGTGCTATCATGTATATTGGTCCCAAGATGGCTGCCAACACTTCTTGAATGAAGTATTGACAGCCAACAGATCTCATGATGAGACGTGTGGTTAGGCTCTGCCCAGATATATCTATCTTTTTGACTCTAATTTTCTCAGGAACTTCTGAACGGATTTACACCATTTAAGCAAAAGGCAGTTCAGGCTGTAGTTGCGTCAACAGGTCCTATGGGAAAATGCATGGGGAAAACGCATTTTGGGACCCAACTTTTTTCTCGGCTCCAGCATGATGAATCACCGTAAAAATGTCAGGAAAGGAGCGGACCGGAGCTGGCCAAAAGTTTGGAAAATTTGGCGAAGATTCGTCAATCGGTGCCAACGTTATTCCAAATACATTTGTTGCGGATTTCCTATGGAAAATAGGTCCTAACTATAACTTCCTACTGGCGGCTGCCAGTAGGTAATATATATACATATATATATATTTTGCACACGAATGACCCAGAGTTCCGAAATCCTTGTCCCGTAGGCAGGTGGCGAGTCAATACCGAGCAGGTCTCCCGGCATCTATATACACACGGATTCTTCTGATAGAAGGACTCGCACTCGGAAGGTTTACACATAAAGTTTTAATCAACACTCGTTGATATATATATATATATATTACCTACTGGCGGTCGCCAGTAGGTAGTTATAGTTAGGACCACGTTTCCATAGGAAATCCGCAACATTCTATTTTGAATAACTTTGGCGCCGGTCGACGAATCCTCGCGAATTTTTCAAAATAGGTGGGGCGCTACGCTCCGCTCCTACCCTGAAAGTCCCGGGGGGATTGGTCAAGCGGGGGCTGAGATAAAAGGGGGGTCCCAAAACGCGTTTTTCCCATGCATTTTTCCATAGGACCTTTAGACAGGGCTACAGCCCGAACGGCTGAACAGAATTACTAGAAATTTGGCAGAGAGGTAGTCCTCAGGTCAAGGAAGTGCCTTTTGTAGGTTTGGTGTAAATCTGTTCAGTAGATTCTGAGAAAATAGCCTTTAAATCAATATATATATCTGAGCCAGCTTACGGTGCGCTTACGGTACGCTTACCGTACGCGTACGGTGGCGTGCGCGAGCGCGATTATGATTGGCTCTTAGATCTTAGTAAACATTCGAATCGGCCGAAACCAGGAAGCGGCGGCCGCCATTTTCTCTCTCGCACTGAGAGAGATGATTAACAAACGAAGCCCCAAAATGGCTAAAGAGGCAGTTTCGTCACATCCTAACCACCCAGCATTGATATAGGGGTCCCCAAACAACCCTCAAGCCCCAAAAAAAAAATCTTTTTTTTTTTTCGGAAATTCGCCGATTACGCTTACCGTACGCGTACGGTAAAAATATATATAAAAAAAAAAATTATCCACAATAACCCCACCCCGTGTGCAATTGGTGACCGAAGATCACCAATTGTGCATGGCTTATCATACAAGTGAAAAACCAAAATATTAAAAAAAAAAATATTTAAAAAAAAAATTATCCACACTCTCTCCACCCCGTGTGCAAATGGTGCCCGAAGGGCACCATTTGTGCATGGCTAATAACTACTGCGAAAAATTAAAATATTACCTTTAAAAATGAAGTGCATCATATGTCCTCCATGTGCGCACGGTGCGCGAAGCGCATCGTGCGTACATGGCCCATCTAGCGTAACGTGGGCACGCGGTGCGCGTAGCGCACCGCGTGCCCACCGTGCGTGCACGGCACTAACTGCGTAAAGTGGGCGCGCGGTGCGCGAAGCGCACCGCGTGCTCACTGTGCGCGCATGGTGTGCGAAGCGCACCGTGCGCGCACGGAACGAACTGCGTTAAGTGGGCGCGCACGCCACGAACGGTGTAAAGTAACTTAGCATTTAAAAAACCGTACAAATTCACTGAAAAAACCATAGGTTTCACACACGTTATAGTTAGGAATTAGCATTTAAAAAACCTTGCAAATTCACTGAAAAAACCATAGGTTTCACACATGTTATAGATAGCGGAAATTTTACTGATAAAAAACCAATGAAATTCCCCCGTTATAGTTAGTGCAGGCAACTATAACTCACGCAACCGCAATCTTCTGCTGATGACATATGTGTCTTTAGGAAAAAAAAATATTTGTAATATATGTATAGCTAAAAATGTATGGAAGAAGACATGGGTAAATAAGTGTCTAAATACAGTATTAGCATCAGCAGAGGATTGCGGTCGCGTGAGTTATAGTTGCCTGCACTAACTATAACGAGGGAATTTCATTGGTTTTTTATCAGTAAAATTTCCACTAACTATAACATGTGTGAAACCTATGGTTTTTTCAGTGAATATATATATATATATATATATATATATATATATAGATTATCGAAAAACTCCACAGTACTTGATCCAGTAAAGGAATACTCGCACTCCAAGGCTCGTTGTTTTAACAAAAACGTTTAATGGCAACGCGTTTCGAGCAGACGCTCTTTTTTACTGGCCACAATTGTAAATCACTCGTCCACCATTTCTAGTGTGTATAAACATAGAGAAAGGACCCACTGTTGCTCGTAACCCGAGCATAGCAATAAACAAAAGACTCTCTTACAGCTCAGAGTGAGAGAAAAGAATAATCCTCTATACTTTTAAGCGCTAGTGCAGTATTCATAAATTTATAACCAAGAGAGTGTTCAATTTTGAATGTAATTTAAGGAAAAATCCATAATAATATAAATGCATAAAAAACATTAAAAACATATAAAAACATAAAAAACATAAAAAACAAAAATTGCCAAGTGGCGATGAAATTTCTTAGGACAATATCTATAGTAAACAGAAATAAAGGGTTCTTAGACTCAAGAAGAATAATATATTATTCTTCTTGAGTCTAAGAACCCTTTTGGCATGAATGAGGATGAGGAACTTTTTGTCCATATTGGATGAGCAGCTACTGGGTGAAAATATCTGCTCCGCATAGATCCGTTGAAGGATAATTTATTCTGAAAAATATGAAAATAAGAACCTAAGAATATAGTTAGAATATTATTTCTGTGAAGTTAACAGTGAATGATTTTGTATCATGGATTTGTGCTTCTAGGACAATGTTAGCCAATTGGGTGCCCCCTGCCTCCTCCTGCTGTGTTCATAACTCTGTGTCAAATATTTTTTGGGATTTGTTATCTCACTCTGATTTTTTCTGTATAGGACCATGTTTAACAGGTCACTTGACCTGGCTCTTGAGAGTGTCTATGTGGAAATAATTAACTGGTTTGTTAACTATAGATATTGTCCTTAGAAATTTCATCGCCACTTGGCTATTTTTGTTTTTTTATGTTTTTTATGTTTTTATATGTTTTTTATGTTTTTTATGCATTTATATTATTTTGGATTTTTCCTTAAATTACATTCACAATTGAACACTCTCTTGGTTATAAATTTATGAATACTGCACTAGCGCTTAAAAGTATAGAGGATTATTCTTTTCTCTCACTCTGAGCTGTAAGAGAGTCTTTTGTTTATTGCTATGCTAGGGTTACGAGCAACAGTGGGTCCTTTCTCTATGTTTATACACACTAGAAATGGTGGACAAGTGATTTACAATTGTGGCCAGTGAAGAAGAGCGTCTGTTCGAAACGCGTTGCCATTAAACGTTTTTGTTAAAACAACGAGCCTTGGAGTGCGAGTATTCCTTTACTGGATCAAGTACTGTGGAGTTTTTCAACAATATATTACCGGGACCCGAACCCGGGAACTCGCACCGACCCCGAGAGGAGTGGAGCTGACGTGGTTGGGGAACTTTCTACTTCGCATATATATATATATATATTTTCACTGAAAAAACCATAGGTTTCACACGTTATAGTTAGCTGGACATTTCACTCATACAAAACCATTGAAATTCCCCCGTTATAGTTAGTTCAGCTAACTATAACTCGCGCGCCCGCAATCCACTGCTGATGACGTCACATATTACATCACTCATGACATGGTCAGTGACATCACTCATGACTTCACTGATGACATCTCAAATGACATCACTGATGACATCACTGATGACATCATCCAGTGAATGTGTGTCTTTCTGAAAAATAAATATTTTTTATATTTTTATATCTAAAGGTTAATGGAAGAAAAAATGGGTAAATAAGTGTCTAAATGGATGGGTTTTTTTTATAAAATTAATTGTATAACTGACCTATTAACAGTATCTTAGTGAATACAAGTATTAGTGAGTAATGTTTAAATATTTAAATATCTGTATCAGTATCTCGCTTTGTGTATAAGTGGCTGCATGGGTTGGTGAGTAGCTACATGAGTGTGTATATGGGTTATTAGTTTGTTTTTAGAGTATCAGTAAGCGTGTCTGTATGGTTCAGCGGGGGATGTTACTAAGCGTATGGATGCATGAATGAGTGACTCACTGTTTGTATGTATTTTGAAGACAGTATGTGAGCAGGACAGTATGGGTGGATGAGAGTGTGTATGGGTGAGTAAGAGAGTGAATGACTGTCTCAATAGTGTCTTTTTGAGTAAGTCCATATGTTTTGAACTAGTATATGTGAGTATTGATGTATATAAGTGAGGATATTTGAGAGTGAGAGATTGGAAGAGTTCCTGTATAAATAAGTATGTGTTTTTATAAGTGATTGTTTTAGAGAGTAAGTATGTGTACGTTTCTGTAGAAGTAAGTGTACTGGTGTGTGTATAGCTGTACATGCAAGTAAATGGATGTTTATTTGCATGTGTGAGTATGTGTGTGAGTAACTCTACGTATGAGTGTAGGTGTGTAACAGGATGTATAGGTGTATGAGTACATATGATGACTGAGTACATGTATGAGTGACTATATAGAAGTGTTGATGAATGAGTGGATGCGTATGTAGATTTTGGAATTACTGAATAGGTTGTTCTAACTGGTATTGGTATCTCTATAGTATTCAAAACCTTAGTTTGTATTTTTCAATGTGTGTATCAAAGTTTATATTCGGATAAGAGGAGGTCTGCCACTCTTACACAAGGATGATGTCATCAGTGATGTCATCAGTGATGTCCTTTGAGATGTCATCAGTGATGTCATGAGTGATGTCACTGACCAGTTCATGAGTAAAGTAATATGTGACGTCATCAGCAGTGGATTGCGGGCACGCGAGTTATAGTTAGCTGAACTAACTATAACGGGGGAATTTCAATGGTTTTGTACGAGTGAAATGTCCAGCTAACTATAACATGTGTGAAACCTATGGTTTTTCAGTGAATTTGCAAGGTTTTTTAAATGCTAATTCCTAACTATAACGTGTGTGAAACCTATGGTTTTTTCAGTGAATTTGCAAGGATTTTAAATGCTAGTTCCTAACTATAACGTGTGTGAAACCTATGGTTTTTTAAGTGAATTTGCAAGGTTTTTTAAATGCTAATTTATGAATGTATTATTATATTTTTTAAATATTTATTTTACAATAAGCTACCTATGTATATAGTTATAGATTGACTGTATCCTGTAATATGGAATGGCTCAGCTCTTTTTTTTTTTTATTTGGATAAAGTTGAACAGCATAGTTAATATCTTCTATAAACTTATAAACACTTTAATTATTTATTTTTTTAAGGGTTTTTACATGCGTACGTGCTCCACGTGCGCATGCGTACATCGTGCGTGCTCTGTGCGTGCGTGCTCCGTACGCGTATGCACGCGTGCTCCATATGCGTGTGCTCCATACGCGCGTGCTCCATGCGCACACGGTGCGCACACAGCAAGTCATGTGATTAAGAAACAACACTTTTCATTGGTTTATAGTAGGTTCAGGTCATGTGATTAAGAAACAACACTTTTCATTGGTTTATAGTAGTTTCAGTTCCAGAAACTTCCAACACCACACCCACTCCCCTCATTATTTCTTCTGATTCCCTGGGAGAAGGAGCTGAGCAGCTTTTCCAGTACTCCAGTGCTTGAGAATGGCAGTGCAGCAGTCATCTTCTGGGAGTGAGCAGGAGACCCTTGTGCCACAGAGACAGAGGAAACAGAAAGACTCTTTTATATGGCAATTTTTTAGATTTCCAGAGGGGCAGAAGAAGGTGAATGCTCCAAAAGTCACCTGCACTATTTGTGGTGTTGTCTTATCAAGAGGAGATCCTAAAAAGAAATACTCTTTTAGTATTTTCACTATGATCAGGCACGTTAAAGGAGTACATCCTGTGGCTTATGCTCGAGCTGCTAGAGACAACCCTCCAGCAGCTCAGCCGAGCACATCCGCAGCAGCTCAGCCGAGCACATCATCGGCAGCTCAGCCGAGCACTTCATCTGCGGCGGCAGCTTCACCTGCTTCTGTTCCTCTGGATATGCACCCTCTGTTCAAGAGGGTGCAGATACGGTGCAATGCGTGCAATGCTCTTCTCTCTTATGGTGACACCAGCATTCCCCTAATAGAGAGCAAGATACAGCAGCACACATGCGGCACCCCATCATATTTTTCATTTTGTTGTTTCTCTTTTCCTCAATTAACACAACGGCTCTTTTTAGAGCCACCTAACATCTAAACACTTAAATTTGATTTTTAAATCTATTTTTTTTTTCTTTCCACCGTGCGCGCACCCTGCTCGCACCTCGTACGGTGCGCGCACCTCGTGATTTTTTGAAAAAAAAAATGATTTTTTCACCCTTCGGGGTCCTTCAGGGACCCCCTGACAAAAGCTAGGGGGTCAGGAACTCTGTACCCTGCCCCCTTTTCACGTTCTCCACCTTTCTTTTTCACTGTCACACACAAAATGGTGGACGACACTTCCTAATTTCGACCGATTCGAATGTTGACTGACATGTAACCACCAATCACAATTACGCTCTCGCACGTTAGGGTGCGAGCACCGTGCGCGCACGGTGTGCGCATGGTGCACGCATATAGATATTTATGTACTTTTAACTGCAATTTTCTCAGGAACTACTGAACAGATTGACACCATATATGCAAAAGGCACATCCCTGACCTGAGGACTACCTCTTTGCCAAATTTCAAGTAATTCTGTTCAGCTGTTCGGGCTGTACCTTCAACTAATGGGCCTATGGGAAAATGCATGGGGAAAACGCATTTTGGGACCCCCCTTTTTTCTCAGCCCCGCTTGACAAATCACCCGAGACTTTCAGGGTAGGAGCTGAGCGGAGCGCCCCATTAGTTTTGAAAATTTCGCGAGGATCCGTCAACCAGCGCCAAAGTTATTCAAAATAGAATTTTCAGATTTCCTATGGAAACTCGGTCCTAACTATAACTATCTACTGGCGACCGCCAGTAGATAATATATATATATATATATATATATATATATATATATATATATATATATATATATATATATATATATATTACCTACTGGCGGTCGCCAGTAGGTAGTTATAGTTAGGACCACGTTTCCATAGGAAAACCTCAACATTCTATTTTGAATAACTTTGGCGCCGGTCGACGAATCCTCGCGAATTTCTCAAAATAGGTGGGGCGCTATGCTCCGCTCCTACCCTGAAAGTCTCGGGGGGATTCATCAAGCGGGGGCTGAGATAAAAGGGGGGTCCCAAAACGCGTTTTTCCCATGCATTTTTCCATAGGACCTTTAGAACGAGCTACAGCCCGAATGGCTGAACAGAATTACTCAAAATTTGGCAGAGAGGTAGTCCCTAGGTCAAGGAAGTGCCTTTTGTAGGTTTGGTGTAAATCTGTTCAGTAGATTCTGAGAAAATAGCCTTTAAATCAATATATATATCTGAGCCCGCTTACGGTACGCTTACCGTACGCTTACGGTAAGCGTACGGTGGCGTGCGCGAGCGCGATTCTGATTGGCTCTTAGATCTTAGTAAACATTCGAATCAGCCGAAACCAGGAAGCGGCGGCCGCCATTTTGTGTATTTCACTCTGAAAAAAAAGAGTGAAAACAAGGAAAGGGGGCAATGAGGAGAGTTACAGACCCCCTAACATTTGTAAGGGGGTCAAAGAAGGACAGAAAAGTACAATAAAAACATTTATTGATTTTAAAAAAAATCACGGGGTACGCGTACGGTAAGCTTACGGTAAGCGTACGGTAAAAAAAATAAAAATAAATAAATGAAAAGCAGATTTAAGAGTTTAGAAATTAGGGAGCTCTAAAAAGAGCTGTTGTGTTTATGAAGTCATTTTTTTAGTGGTACCTACAAGTGAGTACCGATGCAGAGTCTAAGGTTCAAGAGGAAGACTCTGTTCCCTTCATCATTGAAGTGCACACCATCTCCTCTATAAATGTCTTGCATGTCATAACGCAAGTTGTTGTGGTAAATGGCACCCATACCATAGTCACGGAGGAAAGCAGAAACAGATTTGTTGACGTGCTTTCTTGCTTTGTCAATCTGCGGACAGAAATGATTGGACCAGTTCCATTTTTGCCTTTGGCATATGTTGGAAAACACAAAGGCAGTTTTAGGGAAAAGTGTAAACAGTTGTGCAAAGGTGTCCTTCATAAGCATTTCCAGACCTACCCCAGTCAAAGTGCCTAGGTCATTGCCACCACAGTGCACTATTATGAGGTCAGGGTGTTGGATTTGAATGAAGGATTTTACCAATGGCATCAATTGGTGCCACTTTAACCCTCTCTGACCAATCCATTTAATGTCTACATTTGGCAAAGCAAGGTCTCTCACCATATCTGTTTTCTCTGCATACTTTTCACTCCAGAAGACATAGCTGTGCCCTACAATCCACACTGTGAACATCTTCAAAGGAGAACTGGATGCACTCAGGAGGTGTCTTTCAGTAGAATGGCAATAAGAAAAGAAAGACAGTTTGGAAATGGAGGCATACATATTTTTTACAAATTAAAAAGAACTGATTGGCTGTTTCAAACCATTCCAGAATAAAAACTAGGCTGTATGTGAAAATTAATAGAAGCATGTTTTGTATTGGTACAAAAAAATGTGTAACCAAAGAACAGTACTATGGATTTGCTGTTAGGTTTGAAAAGTCAAGCACTCTTGCTCTGTGGAATTGAAACATTGTGTGTCGAACTTCTGACCTAACTGCACACAGCAGTGTTCCATGAGCTGTTGCTATGGTAGCAGGCAGAAGTCAAGTTGGGGGAAGGGTACTAGGCAGAAGTCAAGTTGGGGGCAGGGTACTTTTGGAAAAGGGTTGGTTTTCAACCAATAGAAATGTGTGATTACATTTAAAAAAAAGGGGGAAGCACTGAGATTTGAAACTTACATGTATATGTGTGGAAAAATAGAGGGAAAGTTTGCCATTATCTGGTTCTGCTGAGAGGAGACAGGTGAACACAACAGAGATCCTGGCTCTGATAATCTGCTGTTTGAGTGTCACATTTCTTTCAGAACTAACTAATTTTAAAGGTGAGTTTACAGTTTGAGAGGGTATGTATGTGGTAACTTAAGAAATGAATAATAGAAATGGGAATTGTTTTTGTTGTAGTTACACATGGTGGTTTCATAATGTGTCAGTGTGTAAAAGTGATTTACATTTGCCCCTGAAAAAATAAAAGAGCAGTAAGTGTGCTTTGAAATTGGCAAAGAAATTTCGTTTTGGCACTAATGTGAAAACATGACTCTGTGTGCATAGAAGAATTATAGACAGAGATTTATTGCGTCTTGCTCTGGTGATTTCACAGTTGCATTAGATGGAAAGGGGGAGCGAATTTTTGGGGGAAGAAGCAGAGGCTTAGCACACACCCATGTCCTTGCCGTGTATAGTCATGCACAGTATGTACAAGCCAGTGGGGTTTTCAGGTTTAAGTCTGTAATGCAAATACATTCAGCATCACTAAGGCTGGTTGCCCTTGGTGGAGTGTAGGCAGTCACAGAGAATGCACATGGTGGTGGTCTGAAAAAAAAACAGCTTGGTCACGTGCAATTAAATAAAGCAAAAATAGTGGTTTCATAATGTGTCAGTCTGTAAAAGTGATTTCAAATTGTAAAAAGAGATTTTCACTTGCCCCTGAAAAAATAAAAGAGCAGTAAGTGTGCTTTGAAATTGGCAAAGAAATTTCGTTTTGGCACTAATGTGAAAACATGACTCTGTGTGCATAGAAGAATTATAGACAGAGATTTATTGCGTCTTGCTCTGGTGATTTCACAGTTGCATTAGATGGAAAGGGGGAGCGAATTTTTGGGGGAAGAAGCAGAGGCTTAGCACACACCCATGTCCTTGCCGTGTATAGTCATGCACAGTATTTACAAGCCAGTGGGGTTTTCAGGTTTAAGTCTGTAATGCAAATACATTCAGCATCACTAAGGCTGGTTGCCCTTGGTGGAGTGTAGGCAGTCACAGAGAATGCACATGGTGGTGGTCTGAAAAAAAAACAGCTTGGACACGTGCAATTAAATAAAGCAAAAATAGTGGTTTCATAATGTGTCAGTCTGTAAAAGTGATTTCAAATTGTAAAAAGAGATTTTCACTTGCCCCTGAAAAAATAAAAGAGCAGTAAGTGTGCTTTGAAATTGGCAAAGAAATTTCGTTTTGGCACTAATGTGAAAACATGACTCTGTGTGCATAGAAGAATTATAGACAGAGATTGATTGCGTCTTGCTCTGGTGATTTCACAGTTGCATTAGATGGAAAGGGGGAGCGAATTTTTGGGGGAAGAAGCAGAGGCTTAGCACACACCCATGTCCTTGCCGTGTATAGTCATGCACAGTATGTACAAGCCAGTGGGGTTTTCAGGTTTAAGTCTGTAATGCAAATACATTCAGCATCACTAAGGCTGGTTGCCCTTGGTGGAGTGTAGGCAGTCACAGAGAATGCACATGGTGGTGGTCTGAAAAAAAAACAGCTTGGACACGTGCAATTAAATAAAGCAAAAATAGTGGTTTCATAATGTGTCAGTCTGTAAAAGTGATTTCAAATTGTAAAAAGAGATTTTCACTTGCCCCTGAAAAAATAAAAGAGCAGTAAGTGTGCTTTGAAATTGGCAAAGAAATTTCGTTTTGGCACTAATGTGAAAACATGACTCTGTGTGCATAAAAGAATTATAGACAGAGATTTATTGCGTCTTGCTCTGGTGATTTCACAGTTGCATTAGATGGAAAGGGGGAGCGAATTTTTGGGGGAAGAAGCAGAGGCTTAGCACACACCCATGTCCTTGCCGTGTATAGTCATGCACAGTATGTACAAGCCAGTGGGGTTTTCAGGTTTAAGTCTGTAATGCAAATACATTCAGCATCACTAAGGCTGGTTGCCCTTGGTGGAGTGTAGGCAGTCACAGAGAATGCACATGGTGGTGGTCTGAAAAAAAAACAGCTTGGACACGTGCAATTAAATAAAGCAAAAATAGTGGTTTCATAATGTGTCAGTCTGTAAAAGTGATTTCAAATTGTAAAAAGAGATTTTCACTTGCCCCTGAAAAAATAAAAGAGCAGTAAGTGTGCTTTGAAATTGGCAAAGAAATTTCGTTGTGGGACTAATGTGAAAACATGACTCTGTGTGCATAGAAGAATTATAGACAGAGATTTATTGCGTCTTGCTCTGGTGATTTCACAGTTGCATTAGATGGAAAGGGGGAGCGAATTTTTGGGGGAAGAAGCAGAGGCTTAGCACACACCCATGTCCTTGCCGTGTATAGTCATGCACAGTATGTACAAGCCAGTGGGGTTTTCAGGTTTAAGTCTGTAATGCAAATACATTCAGCATCACTAAGGCTGGTTGCCCTTGGTGGAGTGTAGGCAGTCACAGAGAATGCACATGGTGGTGGTCTGAAAAAAAAACAGCTTGGACACGTGCAATTAAATAAAGCAAAAATAGTGGTTTCATAATGTGTCAGTCTGTAAAAGTGATTTCAAATTGTAAAAAGAGATTTTCACTTGCCCCTGAAAAACTAAAAGAGCAGTAAGTGTGCTTTGAAATTGGCAAAGAAATTTCGTTTTGGCACTAATGTGAAAACATGACTCTGTGTGCATAGAAGAATTATAGACAGAGATTTATTGCGTCTTGCTCTGGTGATTTCACAGTTGCATTAGATGGAAAGGGGGAGCGAATTTTTGGGGGAAGAAGCAGAGGCTTAGCACACACCCATGTCCTTGCCGTGTATAGTCATGCACAGTATGTACAAGCCAGTGGGGTTTTCAGGTTTAAGTCTGTAATGCAAATACATTCAGCATCACTAAGGCTGGTTGCCCTTGGTGGAGTGTAGGCAGTCACAGAGAATGCACATGGTGGTGGTCTGAAAAAAAAACAGCTTGGACACGTGCAATTAAATAAAGCAAAAATAGTGGTTTCGTAATGTGTCAGTCTGTAAAAGTGATTTCAAATTGTAAAAAGAGATTTTCACTTGCCCCTGAAAAAATAAAAGAGCAGTAAGTGTGCTTTGAAATTGGCAAAGAAATTTCGTTTTGGCACTAATGTGAAAACATGACTCTGTGTGCATAGAAGAATTATAGACAGAGATTTATTGCGTCTTGCTCTGGTGATTTCACAGTTGCATTAGATGGAAAGGGGGAGCGAATTTTTGGGGGAAGAAGCAGAGGCTTAGCACACACCCATGTCCTTGCCGTGTATAGTCATGCACAGTATGTACAAGCCAGTGGGGTTTTCAGGTTTAAGTCTGTAATGCAAATACATTCAGCATCACTAAGGCTGGTTGCCCTTGGTGGAGTGTAGGCAGTCACAGAGAATGCACATGGTGGTGGTCTGAAAAAAAAACAGCTTGGACACGTGCAATTAAATAAAGCAAAAATAGTGGATTCATAATGTGTCAGTCTGTAAAAGTGATTTCAAATTGTAAAAAGAGATTTTCACTTGCCCCTGAAAAAATAAAAGAGCAGTAAGTGTGCTTTGAAATTGGCAAAGAAATTTCGTTTTGGCACTAATGTGAAAACATGACTCTGTGTGCATAGAAGAATTATAGACAGAGATTTATTGCGTCTTGCTCTGGTGATTTCACAGTTGCATTAGATGGAAAGGGGGAGCGAATTTTTTGGGGAAGAAGCAGAGGCTTAGCACACACCCATGTCCTTGCCGTGTATAGTCATGCACAGTATGTACAAGCCAGTGGGGTTTTCAGGTTTAAGTCTGTAATGCAAATACATTCAGCATCACTAAGGCTGGTTGCCCTTGGTGGAGTGTAGCACTGTGGACATGGGCTTTTTAAAAAATCTGAAAAGTGGTTTCATAATGTGACAGTTTGTAAAAGAGATTTTCACTTGCCCAAAAAAAAGAGCAGTTTGTGTGCATTCAAATTGGCAAAGAAATTTCGTTTTGTGACTATTGTGAAAAGAAATTTAGTAATATATTTAAATACAATAACGGATTTTTTTTTTAGTTTTTTTCAGGTATTGCTGAAGAACAGTGAACAAAATTTAAGATGCCTACAAAATCTCGAGTTCAAAAAACGCTAAAAAAAAAACTATATTTGAAGACAACTGGAGGACCAAAGTTAGTAGAAGATGCTGATGTTGGGAAAAAGAAAAAATCTTCTGGTAAGCAAAAAAAACAATTTCTAAACAAAATATTCAAAACAAAGAAAAATGTACAAAATGTCTGTTCTCGGAAAAATGTAACAAAAAATAGAGAACAGCAAAAAATTGAGAATTTAGTTAATGCAAATATACCTTCTGCAATTGAAAAGTTTAACATAAACAGAAAAACAGCATTTAAAGAGATACGTAGAAAAATGTTTCAGAGAAGAGTTATGTCCAATTTGATAAAGGATATAAAGAAATATAAGCAAAAGGCAAAATATTACAAGAGAAAAAAAGAAATTGAAGCCATTGCAGCAAAGGCATTAGAATTAAAAAGGAAACTATTCATTTTAATTTTGAATAGGATGCGTACATTAGATAAAATGGTTAATGTACTGAAATCACAAAGCAAAATCAAAAGAGTAGTGAACAGAACAAACTTTTGTAAAGTTTTTTTAGGAAAGTGGATGCATAGTTCAAGTAGTGAACCTTTTTTTAATGAAGAGAGCTATTTTCAAAGTAATAGTTTGCTGCATGCAGTTGACACCAGAGGTCGTTCATACGAAGTAAAAAATGGTTGCATAATGGAGAAGGAGATAATGGTTCCAAGAGATGAGGTACAAGTGATGGCAGATGAGGCAATGGGGAGACGTCCTAAAGCCCCAGTGTACACTTGGAATTGTAGTAGTATTTGCACTGTGCGTCAGGAATCTATTGACAGATTTCGAGAGTTTCTAAGAGAATATAGTAAAAAAAGTGTAAAACAAAAGATTAAGGTGCTTCAAAGTCTGGATCCATGCAGAGTGAGAGAGAATACTGGTTTGCAGGGTCATTCTCTTGCTTGTCTATCTAGAAAAGTGTGCAATAGTGTTTTCCATCATTTTAGGATACTGGCTGTTCATCATACTGAAATGAGAAAGTTTGTGAGACGGTTGTATTTTGCCAAAAGTCCAGCAATAAAGTTAAATGAATTGAATAGGGCTCTGTTCCGAGGAACGGTATCAGATGTAGAGAAGGTTGTTGATGAAATTCAGTTTTGTTACTTTGGTCCTGAACAAAACAGTGCAGAGAAGGACACAGTAAATGAGGCAGAAGTGGAAGAGAATGTAGAACCTTGTGTAAGTAAGACATTTAATGATCACATAACAAAATTTGCAATAATCTCTAATGAAAGACCAAATGTTACTTGTATTTGTTGCCGCAGAACTCATTATAGAAAACAAACTAGGAATGTTGATCTCTACAGAAAGAGTGAAAATGAAGATAATTATAAGTGGATGGATTTTGCCACATATATATTTCTTGAAAATTGTTTTGAATTGGGTGAAGATCAGCGTATTTGTAAATACTGCTACAACAAGTTAGAGGAAAATAGAATGCCGACCAGAGCTGTACATAATAATTTAGAATTGGATGCTATTCCTGCTGAACTTTCTGAATTAAATACATATGAGTCTATACTCATTCAATGTGTTCATCCGTTCCAGACCATAGTACGTATGGAGCCCAAAACTGGTAAATTACCTCCTTCAGATTTACTGAGAGGTTTAAAAGGTAGAGTGGTGTATTTGCCCTTGGATTTGAAAAAAAATATGGAAACTATTGATGCGGATACTTTGGAAACTGAACCATTAATTATTCTGGTTAATGGTGTACCTACAAAGAATAAGAAGATTTGGCAGGAGCTGGTAGATGTGCGGAAAGTACAAAGAGCAAATTTGTATTTGAAAAAAAATAACAAATGGTATGAATCAATTTATATAGAAGAAGAAGAAGAAGAAGAAGAAGATTTACAAGGAGACACAGAAACACCAACTGGACAAATTGAAAAAGTGGACAAGTCAAAGGAAGAAGAAATTTATGAACATTTTAGCATACATCCTCTCCATTCGAAAGAAGTTATGGGAGACAATATTGATCTCTTTCAGATGAAGAAAGCAAAAGGAAATCCCGTGAGTGTATGGGAGGAGAGCTTGGAAGCTCGATGTTTTCCCCAGCTGTTTCCTAAAGGAAAAGGAGGACGATACGATGAACGTCCAGAACAGATTCCAGCTTCAGAGTATCGAACTACAAGACTATATGCTGAAGATCCCAGATTTCGACAAAGTATTCCTTATTTGTTCCATCTTTTATTTGAAAGCGACTTGTCTGCACTGTCTTATGCAGTAAATCACATTTTAAAAAGTGGAGTACATTTACAAAATGTGTCTGCTAAGGATTTTATGGAGAAAGTGCAGCACCGAGATGATCATTTGGAAACACAACTGATCAATCTGATGGCTTGTCAGCGTGGGACAAATGAATATTGGTACCGACGCCATGGTGAACTAAAATGCATGTTACGCAATTTAGGAACACCAACATGGTTCCTTACCCTAAGCTGTGCCGAGTACGCTTGGGATGATTTACTGGATTTTCTACGAGAGGCCAATTCAAACATTAAAAACATCGAATACAAGACAGCAGGAGAACTGTGCTCATTGGATCCGGTTAATGTTTGCAGATATTTCAATCATAGATTTGAGGCTATGATGTCCTTCATCTGCAATAAAAAAAATCCACCCCTTGGAGAAGTAGTGGATTTCTTTTGGAGAAAAGAGTACCAGGCAAGAGGTGCTCCTCATATTCATATGCTGCTGTGGATCAAGGATGCCCCAAAGTTTGGAACAGATACTGATGAAGCAGTGTTATCTTACATTGAAGAATATGCAACATGTGCTATACCTAAAAGCACAGAAGAGAACAAGTTAAAGGAGCAAGTTCTACGTTTCCAAAGTCATCGGTGTGGAAAATACTGTCGACGGAAATACAAGAGCAAAGAAAAATACTACACTAAATGTCGATTTGGATTTCCTAGACCTGTTCTTACAAATGGAAGAGTCAACAGTTTTATGTCAGCTGTGAGACATACTATCACAAGAAAATCACCTAAGAATACCTACAACCTTAAAAGAAAAGAAGAATCAAAAAATATAAATGACTACAACCCAGTCATTTTATCCATGTGGAACGCTAACATGGATATACAGTATGTTGCTGACAATTCCATTGCTGTTGCTCGATATGTAACGTCTTACATTACGAAATCAGAAAAAACAGAATTGAAGGAAATGTGGGAAGAGATTTCTCACGAGAAGACTGTCAGTAAGAAGCTGTACAGTTTCAGTTTGAAGATGTTATCGCATCGAGAAATTGGATCCTACGAATGTTCAGATAGGTTATCTTCTGCAAGTCTCTACTCGAAGTCAAGAAGAATAATTTGGGCAAGTTTAGGCCTTGCAGCAATGAGAAATCGGGTACTGAAATCTGTTGGAGAAATTGAATATTTGGCTGAGAATGACCCAGAAAGTACAGACATATTGAAAACAAACATGTTGGACACATATTATCCCAAGAGAAGTCATCATCTGGAGAACATGTGTCTCTATGAAGTGTTACAGAACTACATTTATTCACGGAAAGCTGCAGAAGACATCAACAGTGGAAAATATAAAGTTGTTGGTGAAGAAGGATGTTTGGTGAAGCAAACCAAAGGAAGTTTGATAAATCACCGGAAGCTGAGTTGCGACACTACCGACAAGAAAGAATTTTACTACTTGGCTCTTTTACAGTTGTTTAAACCATGGCGTACAGAGGATGAACTACTGGGAGAATTCCAGAGCTATGAAGATTCTTTTAATGCTTGCAAAGACAGCATACAATGCAGTACATTCTCAACTTATCTGCAAATGTTAAATGAAGAAATTGAACAGGAAACTACAATTGCAGCAGAAATAGCTAGAGACAGTTCTCAGGACAGCCAAAGTTCAGGAACACACAGTCAAGATCCCCTAGGACAACCAATCGTTGAAAATGAAGCATCAATAGCCATGAATGAAGTGGAAACGGCTATGAATCAAGCTCAAGAAGAATTTATAGACTTAGAAAATTTGGAAAGACAACTGAATCAAGAGCAGCAACAAATTTATGAAGAGATCAAAAACAAAATTGATCACGGATTTCTACATATCAAAAAAGAGTGCTCATGCACATCATTTCATCCAATCAGGATGTATGTAAGCGGACAAGCTGGCACTGGAAAAAGTTTCCTAATTAAAGTCATCAGAAGCTACCTAAAGCAAAAAACGGATTCTACTTTGTCTTGTGTGGTTACTGCTCCAACTGGGTTAGCAGCATATAACATAAAAGGAATCACCTTACATCGTTTGCTAATGTTACCAGTGGAGCATGAGAACAAAATACAATTCAACAAGCTAACTGGAGAAGCATCCTTGGAAGTTTCACGAGTATTGAAGAAGATGCAAGTTCTCATTATTGATGAGGTGAGCATGGTATCAAACTTAATGCTTGCCTTTGTGCATTTAAGAATGCAGCAAATTTTGAAGACAGACTATGACGTGTTATTTGGTGGAAAACACGTCATAGTTTTTGGGGATCTTTTGCAACTTACTCCAGTTAAAGGACAACCAGTGTTTAATACTGTGACACATGAAGACACAAAGAAGTCATTGGGAAGCATTGGAAATACAAATATTTGGTCCTTCTTTGAGTACAAGGAACTTACAACTAATATGAGGCAAGCAAACGATGAAGAATATGGAAGTATTCTGAAAGATATCAGGATTGGACTACTCACAGATGTTGGGAAAAAAGCATTACAGAGTCGGCTGCTACATAATTTATTTCCAAAGGAAGAAATAGTTGCAGAGAAAATATACAAGAATATTGCAGAAAACAAAAGTGTCATCTGCTTAATGCCAACTCTACGTGAATGCTCAATATTTAATGAGGAGCTTTTGAAATTGGAAAAGGAAGACATCAGGAAATTGGAAGCAGTGGACAAAATTGAGGATGGAAGAATTACAGTCACAGTAACAGGCAAACTGAAAAATAAATTGGACTCACTAGAGAAGAACATCTCCAAAACAGCAGGATTAGAAAAAAATCTTTATGTTTGCATGAACTGTAGAGTGTTTTTAAGGAGAAATTTGGATGTTGAGAAAGGCTTAGTGAATGGAGCGATGGGAAGAGTTGTGGGTTTTATTAATTATCAGAAAAAAGAAGGAATTGAATGTTTACAGATAAAATTTGATCAGATAGAGGAAGTTAAAGACATTTGTCGTTGTTCAGTTCGTTTCATGCTTGTGAAAGACTTATATGTACGTAGGAAGCAGTTTCCGTTTTCACTAGCATATGCTGTAACTATCCACAAGTCTCAAGGATTGACTGTAGATTGTGCATTTGTGAACATTGGTTCAACTGTGTTCAAAGAAGGTATGGCATATGTAGCTTTGTCACGAGTCAAAACATTATCAGGTTTATTCATGATAGACTTTGATGACTCAAAAGTTAGTGCTGATACAAACTGTGTAAAGGAGTATAATAGATTAAGAAGAAGCTATGCTCCTCATTTAGGTCAGTATCCTGTGTTGGAGAAACGTGTAGTTTCTCGTAAAAGGAGAAATGAGAATATCTGTAATGAAGATGTAGAGAAGAGGAAAAAAAAGAGGAGTGATGTAATTGCAAGCAAAAAGAATAAGGAAAATGAAGAACAGGTTGTAGGATGTCATTTTGAAAATAGCTCTGGTGTCAACTGCTACGCTAATGTAGTGCTGAATGTTGCATTTTATCTGGAAAGTTTGCAAGAGCAGATAATAGTAAATCAGGGAAAAAGATTCTGTTCAGAGCTCAGTCTCCTTTTTCAAAAGCTGAGTAAAGATAAAACTCAAATAGAAAGTGCTACTGAAATTAGAAAACTTTTAGATGTATGTTCAGGACGAACACAGTTTTCTCAAAATGAACAGCAAGATGCACACGAATTTTTGATGTATTTTCTTCAGGTAGTGGAAGAAGAAGGAGTTCCCATTGACATTTTTTTTGGTCTCTCTTATAAATGGGAACATAGTTGTGATAATTGTTATAATATATGTGGCTCTATTGTTGATAATGAAAGGTTTATTTATTTGACATTGCCAGAGAGTAAAACAGTCACTTTTGCAAAATTAGTTAAAGATGCTAATCATAGCATGAAATGTGGTGAGTGTAATTCTGACATGTTTTCAACATTAATTTTAAGGGAATACGGACAGTATGTAATTTTAATGATGCAACGATGTAGAGCTGATGGATCAAAATTGGATACTTTAATAAAGAAGTTTACAGGACAGCAATTATCAATTTCAGGAAAAACTTTTGTAACTGTTGCAATAATTTTCCATGATGGACCTACTGTTACTTCTGGACATTACACAGTTTATCTAAAATGTGAAAAAGGCTGGACACTGTGTAATGATTCCCAATTGATTTTCAAACAACGTTTGCCTTTTGATTTAGCAAATTCCTATCTAATCTTCCTGAAACCTAAATTTTAGAGAGATTTGGCAAGATCTGGACAAAATAATTTTACCATTTTACTGGATTACCATTGCAATTTTGTAGAAAAAAGATTTTTAAAATTATCATTTGGCCTAAAGGAAAGATAACCAATTGTAATGTGGACTTTTTTAAATTTTAATGCAATTTTCAAAAACCAATAATTTAGAGATAATCGGTAACTTCTGCACATTTTAAATTATGGAATGCTATTGGACTGCCATTGGAAATTTTTTCAAAAATGATTTAAAAAATTACTATTTGGCCATGTGGAAAAGTAAGCAATTCTATTGTGGACTAAATAAATTATTCAAAAAATTTTCGTGAACCAAAATGTTACAGAGAATTGGTGAGATCTGGACAGATTAAACTTTAGAATTTTAATGGTTTTCCCTTGGAAATTTATTCCAGGAAAAAAAAAAAAATACTATTTGGCCTAAAGGAAATAAAATCAGATGTATTTTGGAGTTATTTGAGATATAATATTGTGATTATACTTCTGAAACAAACATATCAGACGGTATTTTAAAGAAAAAAGTATTGTTTTTAGATGATATTTTTTTAGAATAATATGCATTTCTGTAATGATAAGTTTAAGTGAGAAGACATTCTGGGCTTTTTTAATACAATCTTTGTGATTGTTAATTTTTTTTGCCCGCTGTAAAATGATGAATGCAATTGCTTTCACAATTAATAGTGAAATGCAATATATTCTGAAAACAGCAAAAATAAGGCAAAAATATTTTTTTGTAAAAAATGTAAATATGTGTATTGTATTATAAAATGGATAAAAAATATTAATACTTTTTTCTTTATTTTCAGATCGATATAGAAAATTTTCGGAAACTACAACCATTTTAAAAACTATTTTTAAAAAAACAAATGAATAAATATTTTTTTGAGTGAGTATGGTAAGTTAAAAATAAAAATTGTAGTCTCTCAAGGACTTTGTAATGAGATAAATGATTTTTAGTGTTTTTTTTTAAAAAATAAAAAAAAGGTACGCTTACCGTACGCGTACGGTAAAAAAAAAAAAAAAAAGTTTTTAAAAAAAAAGAAAAAAAAAGATGAAAGATAAGGTTGGCTCTTAAAAGAACCGTTGTGTTCATGCAGGGACAGAGGAAAGAAAGATTGGGAATATTAGACGGTACGACAAGTGTGCTGATCTATTTTACTGTTCACCAGGGAAACACTGGTCTCCCTATAAGTAATTAGATCGTGACAAGTGGCGCACCGTACTTCAACCCTCGCAAACCGAGGGTTAATTTCCAGAGGGCCAGCAAAAGGAGATTCTCCCCCCACAGATGAAGGGCTCACCTGACCTGCAGAAGAAGGAGTCTGCCCTGCAGATGATGGTCCAGGCTGAGCTGCTGTGGATGTACTGGCTCGTCTTTCTGAAGAGTTACCTCCAAAAAGATGACCATGTGTCCTTCTGTGTACTTCCTGGAGGTGTCTCTTCATGGTGTGATTCCCAAAGGAATACTTCCTGTTAGGATTACCTCTAGAAAGTACACGCTTACACAGCTTGCAAGTAACTAAGGGTGCATTCACCTTTTGCTGGCCTTCTGGAAAAGTAAAATACTCCCAAACGTAAGAAGGCTTTACTTTCCTCGCTCTCTGCCTCAAGACAGTGCTGCTGGTGCTAGCCTCACTCTCAGAAGAGCTCTGCTGTTCTGCCATCGTATCCCAAAGACAAACCAGCTCCTTCTCCCAAGGGATCACAAGCAGAAATGAGGGGAATGGGTGTGGTGTAGGAGAGTTCTAGAACTGAAAGTAGTTTCAACCAATCAAAAGTTGTGTTTCAAGATCACATGACCTACCGTACGCTTACGGTACGCTTACGGTACGCTTACGGCAAAAAGTACGCGTGCGCGTAAAAAAGACACGCGCTTGCGCGCATGCGCATAACAGTCACTCCCCGGCACTTCCGCGTAACGTGCGCGTGTTGCGTAAGCGCGCACGCGTCCCACGCGCAGTACGCGCGGCTACGCAAAGTACGGAACTATACGCAAGCAGCGTAGATAGATTACGGGCGTTGCGTAAACCGTACGCTTACCGTGAGCTTACGGTACGCGTACTATAAAAAAAAAAAAAAAAAAAAAAAAAAAAACTGGAAATAAATTTTACATGTTTATTTTAAAAAATATATATAAAAAAAATATTTAAGGATTTTAAAAATTTAAGCATAGTCTTTATAAAAGATAAGAAAATTAAATTAAAAATATGTTTGAAAAAAATGAAGAATAAAAAAAAAAATAGCATTTAAAAAACCTTGCAAATTCACTGAAAAAACCATGGGTTTCACACACGTTATATTTAGGAATTAGCATTTAAAAAACCTTTCAAATTCACTGAAAAAACCATGGGTTTCACACACGTTATAGTTAGGAATTAGCATTTAAAAAACCTTAGAAATTCACTGAAAAAACCATAGGTTTCACACACGTTATAGTTAGGAATTAGCATTTAAAAAACCTTAGAAATTCAGTGAAAAAACCATAGGTTTCACACATGTTATAGTTAGCTGGACATTTTACTCGTAACAAACCAATGAAATTGCCCCGTTATAGTTAGTTCAGCTAACTATAACTCGCGCGCCCGCAATGCACTGCTGATGACGTCACATATTACATCACTCATGACATGGTCAGTGACATCACTCATGACATCACTGATGACATCTCAAATGACATCACTGATGACATCACTGATGACATCATCCTTGTGATAGAGTGGCAGACCTCCTCTCACCTTAATATAAGCTTTGATACACACATTCAAAAATAGAAACTAAAAATTTCAAAACAATGGACATACCAATACCAGTTACAACAACCTCTTCAGTAATTCTAAGATCCACATACACATCCACTCATTCACCAACAGTCCTATACAGTCACTCATACATGTACTCACTCATCATATGTACTCATACATCTATACATCCTGTTACACAATGCCACTCATCCATAGAGTTACTCACACACATAGTCACTCATGCTAATAAAGAATAAAACATACATTTACTTGCATATACAGTAATACACACACCACCATACTTACTTCTACGGAAACTTACACATACTTAGTCTTTTAAACAATCACTTATAGAAACACATACTTATTCATACAGGAACTCTTTCAATCTCTCCCTCTCACATATACTCACATATATACACCAATAGTCACATATACTAGTTAAAAACATATGTAGTTACTCCTGAAGACACTATTGAGACAGTCATTCACTCAATAACACACCCATACACACACTCATCCACACATACAGTCCTGCACACATGCTGTCTTCAACACATACAAACAGTGAGTCACTCATTCATGCATCTATGCACTACGTAATACCCCCCACCGTACCATACAGACACTCAGACTGATACTCAAAAAAACAACTAATAACCTATATAGACACCCATGTAGCTACTCACCAACCCATGCAGCCACTTATACACAAAGTGAGAGATACACTTAATCAGTCAGTAACACAATCAATTTTTCAAAAACAAATCATCCATTTAGACACTTATATACCCATTTATTCTTCCATCGACCTTGAGATACACATATATAAAACATATTTAATTTTCAGAAAAACACACATTCACTGGATGATGTCATCAGTGATGTCATCAGTGATGTCATTTGAGATGTCATCAGTGATGTCATGAGTGATGTCACTGACCAGTTCATGAGTAAAGTAATATGTGACGTCATCAGCAGTGGATTGCGGGCACGCAAGTTATAGTTAGCTGAACTAACTATAACGGGGGAATTTCAATGGTTTTGTACGAGTGAAATGTCCAGCTAACTATAACATGTGTGAAACCTATGGTTTTTCAGTGAATTTGCAAGGTTTTTTAAATGCTAATTCCTAACTATAACGTGTGTGAAACCTATGGTTTTTTCAGTGAATTTGCAAGGATTTTAAATGCTAGTTCCTAACTATAACGTGTGTGAAACCTATGGTTTTTTAAGTGAATTTGCAAGGTTTTTTAAATGCTAATTTATGAATGTATTATTATATTTTTTAAATATTTATTTTACAATAAGCTACCTATGTATATAGTTATAGATTGACTGTATCCTGTAATATGGAATGGCTCAGCTCTTTTTTTTTTTTATTTGGATAAAGTTGAACAGCATAGTTAATATCTTCTATAAACTTATAAACACTTTAATTATTTATTTTTTTAAGGGTTTTTACATGCGTACGTGCTCCACGTGCGCATGCGTACGTCGTGCGTGCTCTGTGCGTGCGTGCTCCGTACGCGTATGCACGCGTGCTCCATATGCGTGTGCTCCATACGCGCGTGCTCCATGCGCACACGGTGCGCACACAGCAAGTCATGTGATTAAGAAACAACACTTTTCATTGGTTTATAGTAGGTTCAGGTCATGTGATTAAGAAACAACACTTTTCATTGGTTTATAGTAGTTTCAGTTCCAGAAACTTCCAACACCACACCCACTCCCCTCATTATTTCTTCTGATTCCCTGGGAGAAGGAGCTGAGCAGCTTTTCCAGTACTCCAGTGCTTGAGAATGGCAGTGCAGCAGTCATCTTCTGGGAGTGAGCAGGAGACCCTTGTGCCACAGAGACAGAGGAAACAGAAAGACTCTTTTATATGGCAATTTTTTAGATTTCCAGAGGGGCAGAAGAAGGTGAATGCTCCAAAAGTCACCTGCACTATTTGTGGTGTTGTCTTATCAAGAGGAGATCCTAAAAAGAAATACTCTTTTAGTATTTTCACTATGATCAGGCACGTTAAAGGAGTACATCCTGTGGCTTATGCTCGAGCTGCTAGAGACAACCCTCCAGCAGCTCAGCCGAGCACATCCGCAGCAGCTCAGCCGAGCACATCATCGGCAGCTCAGCCGAGCACTTCATCTGCGGCGGCAGCTTCACCTGCTTCTGTTCCTCTGGATATGCACCCTCTGTTCAAGAGGGTGCAGATACGGTGCAATGCGTGCAATGCTCTTCTCTCTTATGGTGACACCAGCATTCCCCTAATAGAGAGCAAGATACAGCAGCACACATGCGGCACCCCATCATATTTTTCATTTTGTTGTTTCTCTTTTCCTCAATTAACACAACGGCTCTTTTTAGAGCCACCTAACATCTAAACACTTAAATTTGATTTTTAAATCTATTTTTTTTTTCTTTCCACCGTGCGCGCATCCTGCTCGCACCTCGTACGGTGCGCGCACCTCGTGATTTTTTGAAAAAAAAAATGATTTTTTCACCCTTCGGGGTCCTTCAGGGACCCCCTGACAAAAGCTAGGGGGTCAGGAACTCTGTACCCTGCCCCCTTTTCACGTTCTCCACCTTTCTTTTTCACTGTCACACACAAAATGGTGGACGACACTTCCTGATTTCGACCGATTCGAATGTTGACTGACATGTAACCACCAATCACAATTACGCTCTCGCACGTTAGGGTGCGAGCACCGTGCGCGCACGGTGTGCGCATGGTGCACGCATATAGATATTTATGTACTTTTAACTGCAATTTTCTCAGGAACTACTGAACAGATTGACACCATATATGCAAAAGGCACATCCCTGACCTGAGGACTACCTCTTTGCCAAATTTCAAGTAATTCTGTTCAGCTGTTCGGGCTGTACCTTCAACTAATGGGCCTATGGGAAAATGCATGGGGAAAACGCATTTTGGGACCCCCCTTTTTTCTCAGCCCCGCTTGACAAATCACCCGAGACTTTCAGGGTAGGAGCTGAGCGGAGCGCCCCATTAGTTTTGAAAATTTCGCGAGGATCCGTCAACCAGCGCCAAAGTTATTCAAAATAGAATTTTCAGATTTCCTATGGAAACTCGGTCCTAACTATAACTATCTACTGGCGACCGCCAGTAGATAATATATATATATATATATATATATGTTTCCATAAAGTTCTCCTTTTCGCTTGAATGCGCACTCCGCTGCAGGCATAATTTTCCAAACCGGCCAATGGTTTTCAGGTTCATTTCTTTTCTTTTCTTTATCCTTACGCGTTTCAAGGCTACAAGCCTCTTGTTCACAGGATTAACTTCATCTGTACAGCAAGACTGTCAGAACCACGTGTCCTTTTCAACAATTATGGCCCCCAAGTGAGCATCTCTGGGACATGTAGTTTCAAGCAGCCACAATTAATCCCCTCAAGTAGGGTCTGCGCAGATTAATTTATTATTTATAATGTTTGTCAGCCCTCCAGTGGGCCCCCAAAAGACCCCATAGCTCGGTAAATGTACATTCCTCTGCAGTGCCGTGAAAGATTATGAGACAGTCCCAAACCTCCGGAAACTTCTTCGATAACGAGCGGTGCGTCATTCCCCGGCAAAGGAAGCCGGTAAAACATGTTTCCATAAAGTTCTCCTTTTCGCTTGAATGCGCACTCCGCTGCAGGCATAATTTTCCAAACCGGCCAATGGTTTTCAGGTTCATTTCTTTTCTTATATAGTTACCTGATCTAACTATAACGTGGAATTTCATTGGTTTTTTACGAGTGAAATGTACAGCTAACTATAACATATGTGAAACCTATGGTTTTTTAAGTGAATTTGCAAGGTTTTGTAAATGATAATTCCTAACTATAACGTGTGTGAAACCTATGGTTTTTTCAGTGCATATATATATATATATATATATATATATATAAATATATATATATGTATATATATATTCACTTAAAAAACCATAGGTTTCACACATGTTATAGTTAGGTGGATATTTCACTCGTAAAAAACCAATGAAATTCCCCCGTTATAGTTAGTTCAGATAACTATAACTCGCGCGACCGCCACTCTATCACAAGGATGATGTCATCAGTGATGTCATCAGTGATGCCACTGACCATGTCATGAGTGATGTAATATATGATGTCATGAGCAGGATTGCGGGCGCGCGAGTTATAGTTATCTGAACTAACTATAACGGGGGAATTTGATTGGTTTTTTACGACTGAAATATCCACCTAACTATAACATGTGTGAAACCTATGGTTTTTTAAGTGAATTTGCAAGGTTTTTTAAATGCTAATTCCTAACTATAACGTGTGTGAAACCTATGGTTTTTTCAGTGAATATATATATATATATATATATATATATATATATATATATATTCACTGAAAAAACCATAGGTTTCACACACGTTATAGTTAGGAATTAGCATTTAAAAAACCTTGCAAATTCACAGAAAAAACCATAGGTTTCACACATGTTATAGTTAGCGGAAATTTTACTGATAAAAAACCAGTGAAATTCCCCCGTTATAGTTAGTGCAGGCAACTATAACTCACGCGACCGCAATCCTCTGCTGATGCTAATACTGTATTTAGACACTTATTTGCCCATGTCTTCTTCCATACATTTTTAGCTATACATATATTACAAATATTTTTTTTTCATAAAGACACATATGTCATCAGCAGAAGATTGCGGTCGCGTGAGTTATAGTTGCCTGCACTAACTATAACGGGGGAATTTCACTGGTTTTTTATCAGTAAAATTTCCGCTAACTATAACATGTGTGAAACCTATGTTTTTTTCTGTGAATTTGCAAGGTTTTTTAAATGCTAATTCCTAACTATAACGTGTGTGAAACCTATGGTTTTTTCAGTGAATTTGTACGGTTTTTTAAATGCTAAGTTACTTTACGCCATTCGTGGCGTGCGCGCCCACTTAACGCAGTTCGTTCTGTGCGCGCACGGTGCGCTTCGCGCACCGTGCGAGCACAGTAAGCACGCGGTGCTTACTGTGCTTACGGTGCTTATAAGCCATGCACAAATGGTGCCCTTCGGGCACCATTTGCACACGGGGTGGAGAGAGTGTGGATAATTTTTTCTTTTATTATTTTTGTTAAAAATATTGTGGTTTTTCACACCTCTAAAAAGCTCGGTACATTTGGTGGCCTGCGGCCACCAAAAGTACAGGGGGTGGGGAGAGTGTGGATAGTGTTTTTTTTTTTTATATTTTTTACGGTACGCGTACGGTAAGCGTAATCGGCGAAATTAGCGAAAAAATAAAAATTGCATTTTTGGCCTTGGGGGGTGTTTGGGGACTCCCTCAACATGGCTATGTGTGTGGGAGCTGTCAAAACAGCTCCTTTACATGTGTATTGGTTTTATTTAACAACCTTACTCTCAGTGCGAGAGAGAAAATGGCGGCCGCCACTTCCTGGTTTCGGCCGATTAGAATGTTTACTAAGATCTAACACCCAATCAGAATCGCGCTCGCGCACGCCATCGTACGCGTACGGTAAGCTTACGGTAAGCGTACCGTAAGCTGGCTCAGATATATATATTGATTTAAAGGCTATTTTCTCAGAATCTACTGAACAGATTTACACCAAACCTACAAAAGGCACTTCCTTGACCTGAGGACTACCTCTCTGCCAAATTTCAAGTAATTCTGTTCAGCCGTTCGGGCTGTAGCCCTGTCTAAAGGTCCTATGGAAAAATGCATGGGAAAAATGCGTTTTGGGACCCCCCTTTTATCTCAGCCCCCGCTTGACGGATCCCCCCGTGACTTTCAGGGAAGGAGCGGAGCGTAGCGCCCCACCTATTTTGAGAAATTCGCGAGGATTCGTCGACCGGCGCCAAAGTTATTCAAAATAGAATGTTGCGGATTTCCTATGGAAAAGGGGTCCTAACTATAACTACCTACTGGCGACCGCCAGTAGGTAATGTAAATATCCGGCCGAAACATGTACTGACTTTGTGAGTGAGCTGAAATAAAATTTTCACGCCAACTCCAAGAGGAGTTCGTACCTTCTTCATCACCGTTGGGAGGTTGGGGAAGGGAATCCCGTTGGAATATTTATATATATGTATATATATTATCTACTGGCGGTCGCCAGTAGATAGTTATAGTTACAACCTAGTTTCTATAGGAAATCTCAAAATTCTATTTTGAATAACTTTGGCGCCGGTTGACGACTCCTCGCGAAATTTTCAAAACTAATGGGGCGCTCCGCTCAGCTCCTACCCTGAAAGTCTCGGGGTGATTCATCAAGCGGGGGCCGAGAAAAAAGGGGGGTCCCAAAACGCGTTTTCCCCATGTTATTTTCCATAGGACCTTTAGACACAGCTACAGCCCGAACGGCTGAACAGAATTACGTGAAATTTGGCAGAGAGGTAGCCATAAGGTCAAGGAAGTGCCTTTTGCAGGTCTGGTGTAAATCTGTTCAGTATTTCCTGAGAAAATAGCATTTAAAAGCATATTAATATCTATACGCGCGCACAGAGCGCGAGCGCAATTCTGATTGGTTGTTAGATGTCGGTAAACATTCGAATCGGTCGAAACCAGGAAGTGTCGGCCGCCATTTTGTCTCCTGCAGTCTGAGGGGGTGAAAAAAAAAGGTGGAGAACGTAAAAAGGGGGCAGAGTGGACAGTTCCTGACCCCCTAGCCTTGGTCAGGGGGTCACAGAAGAACCCCCAAGGGAGGAAAAAACAATCTTTTTTATTTTTTTAAAATCACGAGGCGCGAAGCGCATCGTGTGCGCAGGCTGCGCGCACCTCGCGATTTTAAAAAAACTCACGCGACCGCAATCCTCTGCTGATGACGTCAGATATTACATCACTGATGACATATGTGTCTTTATGAAAAATAAATATTTGTAATATATGTATAGCTAAAGATTAATGGAAGAAGACATGGGTAAATAAGTGTCTAAATACAGTGATGAAATATCTGACGTCATCAGCAGAGGATTGCGGTCGCGTGAGTTATAGTTGCCTGCAGTAACTATAACGGGGGAATGTCATTGTTTTTTTACGAGTGAAATGTCCAGCTAACTATAACATGTGTTAAACCTATGGTTTTTTAAGTGAATATATATATATATATATATATATACATACACACACATATATATATTCAAGCAAAGTATTGACTCCCCCTGCTTCCAGCCGGCAAAGAGAGAGTCACGGACCCAATATATAAGGCCGTGGCAGAAACAAGTATTTATTTCACGAAAGCCGTATGACGCGTTTCGGGCAACAGGATGCCCTTGATCACATGCGGAAAAGCAGTCCACCTACAGTTTTTATCATGCATTGTGTCATTTCCCCCGTGTCACATGATTAGAATAAACAGAGACAGCATACTATGTTATAACCTATCACATAGTCTGTCTTCTGATCCGCTAATTTCTCTATTTAATCCATAGTTAAAATGTCATAATCAAACTTTGAAAGCTATATGGTTATAGAGAAAAAACAGTGAGTATTATACATTGCATCAATTTATGAGCAGTTCTTTGGCACAGTGTTGTCATACATTAAATTAATGAATGAATCAAATGTTAAAACATATCTAAATATACATATATTTCAAATATATTAAATGTTTTAAATATCTAAAATGCATTATATGTAATTGAACATTAAATATGAAATATGAAATATTAAATGTTAAGACAAATTGTATTACTGCATGAATGCTGTCTGAGACATTGTTACTTGAACTGTGCAAATGTACAAATGACAATCCCACATTGTAATTCTATCTTTAAAAATGAATAACCGTGATAGATGTTGAAAGGGGGAATGTTGTTTTATGGAGTGCAACTCCTATTGCAGCATGAATGTTAATTATAGCTACATCCCCTGATCCTATCATGATCTGCTAAAGCCAGAGTATACCCAAGCTGAAGTTTTTGGACATAACTAATGGGACTGCTGCTGCCTGCCTGGGGAGACTACCGCTCCCATACTGCCTTGCCCCTGCTGCACCTGCCGCCACCTGAAATGCACCTGGAGGCGCTTAAATACAAATGAGGCTCCCGCTTCGCGGGAACCGCTATTGCTGGGACTGCTGCTGCCTGCCTGGGGAGACTACCGCTCCCATACCGCCTTGCCCCTGCTGCACCTGCCGCCACTTGAAACGCTCCCGGAGGTGCTTAAATAAAAACGCGGCTCCCGCTTTGCGTGAACCGCACGCGGGCGTGCGCCGTGCAAAGCCCGGGCAAAGGGGGGGCCGTCTGAGGCCGGACGAGGCCGGATGAGGCTGGGCTGGGCCACCTTATTAACGTTGTCAAATCTGTGTTCCTGTGGCACCTGAGGTAGGAGTGTTCAAGTTTGACATCGTTTGTACCCTCTCTCTTGCTGTAGCAGGTGTGTTTGTGGGTTGTTAAGTACCCCTAAAATGAACAAACGCAAAACTGGCGATAGGGTGGTCGGCACCCTGGACACATTCCTAAAAAGAGCGGAATCCTTCCTAATCCACGAAATTGAGGCTACTGAAAGAAGACTTTCCTTAGATCCCAGGTGTTTAGGGGGGGATCCACATTATGTACGCTCTCACATACTACTCGGTCTTCACCAGAAGCTGTTGCTCCATCCACTGGTATTCTGTCAAGACCGCCTAGTCCAGACCTGACTAATTCTGTGCATCATTTGCCGCCTCCACCAAGCCCCCACGTCCCCCTGCTGGAGTAACAACTAGAGGGATGAAAGTGGTGGGGAGTTCTAATAAAGCGGCACAGAAAAAAGTAAGGAAGGGGCATAGCATCATAAAACACAAGCCTCTCTTTCCACCCACTGCCACAAATGGGGTCTTTGTTTTTGGTGACTCAAGTTCTGTATCCTCCGACAACCCTCCTAAAGCTTCTACTGTTTCTAATCATCTTGTGAGTGGGAATGACCCTTTTCTTGCTCTTAAGGAGCAATTAGCTGCTTTACTCGAACCATTTACCAAAAGACTGGATTTTGTTGACCATAGGCTAGCTAGGATTGAGGACGCCCTGGCACGTTTTTCACACGAGGACCAGGCCCTGCATTACATGGCAGCTACTACTGGTAACATCTTGGCCTTGGTGGGGGAGACTCACAAGGACCAGAATGGTGCAAAGGTACAAGTCGAACCACATGTGGCTGGGGTAGACACAGCTGGTAATGTAAGATCTATCTACCCAACCCAGTCGAGCAATGTTGAGATAACCCCTAACCAGGTTCCATCCCTGCTAAGGAGCCCTCGGAGGTTGGATATCAACAGTGTTGTAGGGCATAATTCGAGGCACTCCCATCTCCATCTGCCCCCCAAAGCGATTCCCTACACGATCATCCTGGCGAATGTTCCTCCCCTTCCCCCGGGCACACAAGAACACTGGTCCTCTCTCAAAAACAAGGCCCTACACCACCTGAACAAAGTGACAGACATTGGGGTCGGTTTATTCGAGAATTTTAAAATGGCTAGGCGGATTGAATGGGTTGGGCACTCTGCCAAAACTTTAAAAGGGGATTGTCTAGTTCTGAGCTTTAGGTCTCCAGGTCTGGTCCGTTATATCTTGGAGATGGATGGTCATGCGCCAGCTGAGGGGGTATCCATTGGCATACTTCCCCTTGGCTTCTTCTATCAACAGAGACATAGGGATGGCCGACTAGCCCAAGGTAATTATCCTAGGCCAGACTTTCCTACTCAGCTTAATAACCGTTTTGATGCCCTCTCTTCTCTTGAAGACATAGATTGACAATGGGTGTGTGTCCCTGGGGGAGTAGTGATAGGAGGTCTCGGGACAGTAGGAGCGACATGTACCACCAGTTCTTTTAATCCAGTTGACCCTTTGGTCCAAACCCTGGTTCCCACTCCTTCTGTACCAACCCCGGTTAGTTGCTCTTTGTCCCCAGATGCTGCTACTGGGGGTCTGCTTTCTATTCCTCAGAAAGAACACATGATTATTTCCTCGTGGAATATAGCGGGGTTGGAATCAAAAATTGGGTCATTCGATTGGTCAGCCTTTATCAACAGAGTGGACATATGGGCGTTTCAGGAAACCCGGTCAGTGGATAACGTGTTCCATGCCAGTTATTTAAACTTTTCGAAACCGGCTATTAAGGGGTTAAGGGGGAGACCGGTAGGTGGCCTAACATGTTGGGTTAGGCAAACCGAGGGGTTATCTGTGGTCGAGATTCCCTTTGACAATCCCAACCTTCTTGCTATAAGAGTAAGATCTTCAGGCGGTCTCGATTTATCCTTGTTTAACATTTATGTTAGAGGTCAAGCGGGGGGCAGGAGTTCTCAGGTAATTGTTGCCCTTGAGTCCCTTTTAGCGATGGGTGCTTTGAACACCAATTTGATCATCACCGGGGATCTTAATACATGCTTTGAGCCGCTGGACGGTGATGATGGAAGGCTTAGCGAGGAGGTGGACTCTCTCTGGGGTGTGCCTCAGCTGGACCTTCCACCTATTAAAAAATGGACCGAGGCCGCACTCCAGGTTAAAGGGTTGTGCCTGGAATGGGGTCTTAGGGTAGTCAACGGCAGGACCAAGTCTGACGCACTGGGGGTGGCGACCTTTGACAACGGCCGCCACAAAAGCAGTATTGACTACATCCTTGTAAAAGTCGAATTCTGGCACCACGTCGTAGATATGGAAGTACATTCTCGCCCCGAAAGTGATCCTAACCCCTTGGTACTAACACTAAAAGGTCTGAGCTTCGGCCCCACTGCCATTCTGGAGCCCGATAGCAGTTCAAACCATGTAATACTGGGAAACGATCTGAGAAGGGTTCGTTGAGAGAAGGTGGCCCTCGACGAAATAAGTGTGCTAGAAATCATGGGGATTAGTTATAGGATCTCTGAGGAAAATCAATGATTGTGGCCCGCAGGAGACTCTCAAAGATTCACTCCCAACAATTCACACTGAGCTCTTTAGAAAGCTGAAAATGTATTTTATTAACAACAAGCCGATTAGAGCGAATCGCAAGCTAGAATCCATCTCTTGGTATAATGACCTATGTAGGTCCACCCACAAGGCACTCGTAAAAGCTATTAAATCTAGGAATCACACTTCTATCAAACAGTCCAGGATAATTTATAAATCTTCCTTAAGATCTGCAAAAAGAGATTGGGATGAGGAGCGTTGGAAGGACCTGTTATTGGCTTGCAATGGGAGGAACATGACACAGTTTTGGGACCTAATAAAATGGGGGAACGGGCAAAGGTTGATCACCCCTAATAATAACGTGGATCCACACCTTTGGGTTGCTTTCTTTGAAGCTCAATACCGCTAGGGTACGGAGAGGGAAACTAGAACACCAATTATATGCATAGATACTCCCCTGACGTTTAGCACCAAGAAGGTTGAGGTGGTAATAAGGAATATCCCAAGCGGTAAGGCACCTGGGTCCGATTGCATCCCCCAGATTTATTTAACCCCTTCGATGCTCATGACGGAGCGGTTCCGTCATGAGCATCGGTTGGGCTGTGCTTATGACGGAACCGCTCCGTCATGAGCACAGCCCCTGGGGGAAGTGCTGGCGCTCCCCCCCTGGGGCATCGATCGTGCCCCCACAGAGGGGGATGGCAGTGGAAGAGCTTCTGCTGCCACCCCCGAGCCCCCCCACGCTTCCCCATGACGTCAGCGCGCACAGCGCGCGCCGGCGTCATCAGGAAGCGTTGGACGCGCTGGAATCCATTTCTTCCAGCGCGTCCAAGGGGGTAGAGGTAGGTTTGCTTGTCCGGTGGGGGCCGCGGCGGTGACATTTTTAGTATTGAGGCATCGGGGGAGAGGAAAGAGTATTTCCTCTCCCCTGATGTCTCAATACAGGGCATTCCTGCTCCACGATCGCGCACAGCGTCGCGATCGTGGAGCAGGGATGCCCCACTAGACACCAGGGATGTGTGTTGTGGAATTTGGGAAGCGACTCCTTGGGCAAGGGTCGCTTCCTAGGGGTGCCAAATTTTTTTAAGTCTTTTCTGCCCCTCCTGGGGGTAGATCGGTCGTCGCTCTGCCCGTTTCTGCGGGGCAAAAAGCCCACTAGACACCAGGGATGTATTTTATGTTATGTAGGAAGCGACCCCTTGGGAAAGGGTCGCTTCCTTCGGGGGCAAAATAATTCGAAGACTTTTCTGCCCCTTCTGGGGGCAGATCGGTCTTCTTTCTGCCCGTTTCTGCCCCCAGGGGGGGGGCAGAAAAGCCCACTAGACACCAGGGATGTCTTTTTAGTTATGTAGGAAGCGACCCCTTGGGCAAGGGTCGCTTCCTAGGGATGCCACATTATTCGAAGACTTTTCTGCCCCCCCTGGGGGCAGATCGGTCGTCTTCCTGCCCGTTTCTGCCCCCAGGGGGCAGAAACGCCCACTAGACCCCAGGGATGGCTTTTATGTTATGTAGGAAGCGACCCCTTGGGCAAGGGTCACTTCCTAGGGTGGCAAAATATTTCAAAGACTTTTCTGCACCCCCTGGGGGCAGATCGGTCATCATTCTGCCCGTTTCTGCCCCCAGGGGGGGCAGAAAAGCCCACTAGACACCAGGGATGTCTTTTTCGTTATGTAGGAAGCGGCCCCTTGGGCAAGGGTCGCTTCCTAGGGAGGCAAAATAATTCGAAGACTTTTCTGCCCCCCCTGGGGGCAGATTGGTCGTCTTTCTGCCCGTTTCTGCTCCCAGGGGGGGCAGAAAAGCCCATTAGACACCAGGGATTTCTTTTTCTTTATGTAGGAAGCGACCCCTTGGGCAAGGGTCGCTTCCTTTGCGGCCTAATTATTTAGAAGACTGTTCTGCCCCCCTGGGGGCAGATCGGTCGTCTTTCTGTCCGTTTCTGCTCCCAGGGGAGGGGGCAGAAAAGCCCACTAGACACCAGGGATGTCTTCTTTTTTATTTAGGAAGCGACCCCTTGGCAAAAACTGTTTGCATTTGTGCTCGATATGTATTTTGTTGTCTTGTGAGTAATTTTTTTTTGTTTTCTTCTTTCTTGTTGGATATCGTTGGTTTTTGCTGTGTCACTGCAAAGTAGGTTCTGGTGAGTGTAGCTGTCTCTTGTAATTGAATTCTATAGTTTTTGAGTACATTGATCATTGTGATAAAGGTACACATTTCTTTACTTACTTGGTTTGCACATTGTTGGTTGTTGTTGACTTGTTTGTGCAGTCTTCAATCTTAGTAAGTATAATGGCTAGCCGCAGGATTACTGCTCAGCAGGTTGTTGGTTTGCTGTTTGAGTCTTCCTCTGATATTGGTTCAGAGACTGACTCTGCATCTGAGGGAGAGGAGGCAGGGGACGATTCTGGCAGTGAGTTGTCTCTCCGTATGGAGTCATCGGATGATGAAGATACTCTTAGTGCAGATGAAGTGCCTGTGTTAGAGGAGGAGACTGATGTGCCGATAGTGCGGCAAGAGGCTTCTGGGCTGCAGTCTGCGGCTGCAAGGCTTCCCGTTGGTGTAGTGCGGCAAGAGGCATCTGGGCTGCAGGCTGGGGCTGCAAGGCTTCCCTTTGAAAGTGATGACCTCTGGGTTGCCCCTGGCATGCTGCAGCCGGCATTGCCAGAGTTTACTGGTGTTCCAGGGTCTAGAGTGAATACTGAGAACTTTTTGCCGGTCATTTTTTTTCAGTTGTTTATGGACGATGTGTTTTTTGCAGAGATTGTTGAGCAGACTAATTTGTATGCCGAACAGTTTTTGAGGGACAACAGTGCCAGTCTTAAGCCACACTCTAGAGCTACCCAGTGGACTCCCACAAATGTTGAAGAGATGAAGAAGTTCTTTGGTTTAACTTTTTTGATGGGCTTGCTAAGGAAGCCATCAATGTCTTCATATTGGTCTAGCAGTCCCTTGATGGCAACGTCTATTTTTCCGGCAGTCATGAGTCGTGACAGGTATTTGCTTCTGCTTCGGATGATGCATTTTGTTGATAATGGTTTAGCGTTGCCACGAGATCACCCTGACTGTGACCGTCTTTTTAAGATTAGGCCTGTCCTTGATCCCTTTGTTGATCGATTTTCTGACATTTATGCCCCTGGGAAAGAACTTGCAGTGGATGAGTCTTTGGTGTTGTTCAAGGGCCGCTTGGTTTTTAGGCAATACATTCCTAGTAAGAGGGCACGCTATGGAATAAAGCTGTATATGCTGTGTGACAGTAGGACTGGATATGTCTCTAATTTCAGGGTGTACACCGGTAAGGAATCTAGGTTTAACCTCCCTGGTTGTCCATCCACTTTTGGAGTGACTGAGAAAATTGTTTGGGAACTTGGAAGAGGATTTTTTAACAAAGGCCACCATTTATATGTAGATAACTTCTACACTGGTGTGCGGTTGTTCAGGGAATTGGCCAAAGTGGACACTCTTGCTTGTGGCACAATCCGCTCTAACCGTAAAGGTTTCCCGAAAGAACTTGTTTGTCAAAAGCTTGTGCGGGGACAGTGCAGTGCGTTGCTTTGCCAGGAGCTTCTTGCTGTGAAGTTTACAGACAGGAGAGATGTCTACATGCTGACTACCATCCATGATGAAAGCACTGCACCTGTGACT
Organism: Triturus cristatus; assembly: GCF_964204655.1. Lineage (NCBI taxonomy): Eukaryota > Metazoa > Chordata > Amphibia > Caudata > Salamandridae > Triturus > Triturus cristatus. Next base: position 20,239,196 of record NC_140581.1, read on the forward strand.
GTTTGGGGTCAGGTCGCTGAAGCGCGCAAACCTGTGTGCATTTTAGACTATAATAGGCACATGGGTGGTGTTGACAGAGTAGATCAGAGGTTGGAACCTTACACTGCTCTTCGTAAGGCTTACATTTGGTACAAGAAGTTGGCTATCCATCTTTTCCACTTGGCAATGTTTAATGCTTTTGTTGTGTTCCAGGATTCTTGCCCTGAGTCAAAGATGACTTTTGCTAAGTTTCAGGAGTCTGTAATAGGCAGCCTTGTTGTAGTGGAACAGGCAAGTGTTCCTAGAGATGGAGTGGTGGAGGATGTTGCTAGATTGAAAGAACGCCACTTTCCAGATCACATTCCTCCCACACCCGCAAAAGATTTTCCCAGTAGGAGATGTAGAGTCTGTTGGCGAAGTGGTTCGCGGAAAGAGAGTCGTATGTACTGCCCCGACTGTCCTTCTCATCCTGCACTGTGTCTCCCTGCTTGTTTCAGAGCGTACCACACGCGAAAGAATTTTTGGGAGCATTCATGAGTGGTAAAGTGAACTGGCTGGTCTGTATTCTTTGGATAATTTGATTCTGTTTCAAGGTTGGTGTTAGTGCAATGTATTTAGTTGCTGATTTTCTGTTAGAAGATTTGTATCTATTTGCAATTTGTTTGTGTTTTTATTTTTTTCTAAAAAAATCCTAAATGTGATGGCGGTGTGTGTAGGCTTGCACTTGACTGTTGGTGTGTGTGGACTGGCACTTGGTTTGTGGTGTGCGTGGAATGGTGCTTGGCTGGCGGTGTGCGTGGACTGGCGGTGTGTATGGACTGGCGGTGTGCGTGGACTGGTGCGTGGCTGGTGGTGTGCGTGGACTGGAGCTTGGCTGGCGATGTGCGTGGAATGGTGCTTGGCTGGCGGTGTGCGTGGACTGGTACTTGGCTGGCGGTGTGCGTGGACTGGTGGTGTGTGCGGACTGGTGTTTGGCTGGTGGTGTCCGTGGACTAGAGCTTGGCTGGTGGTGTGCGTGGACTGGAGCTTGGCTGGCGGTGTGCGTGGAATGGTGCTTGGCTGGCGGTGTGCGTGGACAGGTACTTGGCTGGCGGTGTGCATGGACTGGTGGTGTGTGCGGACTGGTGCTTGGCTGGTGGTGTCCGTGGACTGGAGCTTGGCTGGCGGTGTGGGTGGATTGGCGATTGGCTGCCGGTGTGCCTGGACTGGCGATTGGCTGGCGGTGTGCCTGGACTGGCGATTGGCTGGCGGTGTGCCTGGACTGGCGCTTGGCTTCGGTGTGCGTGGACTGGCGCTTGGCTAGCGGTGTGTGTGGACTGGTGCTTGGCTGGCTGTGTGTGAGTAGTGACTTTCTGCTGGTCACTACACACACTGCTAGCTGAGTGCCACTCCACGCAATCCATCAGCCTGTGTAGTTGCTGTGTCTGGATTGTCGGCGTGTGAAAGTGATGGGCCCTTGAATGGCGCTGTTTGCTGGTGTGAGTTTTGTTATGTGATGGGCCCGCGGCTGGCGGTGTGAATGGTTTTGTATGTCTCACACGTATGAAAGGTGTATGAATGGCCTGTAAAGAGGTTGGTGCCTTGTCGTGGCTTTACAGCTCACGAGCTGTGAGTCAATGGTTCAGTTTCTCGCCCTTTCAATTATTGCCAGTGCATTTCATTTCTGTGAAATCACTTGCTAATACAATTGTATCTACTGAACCATCACTCACCCTCGTGCCAAATCCAACCAGTATGTGTGTGTGCTTGCGGATTAGATGGCTGTGCAGTAATATTTGTCTTTCTGAAGCAGGGTGTACCTTGTCCCTTTTTGGTGAATTATGAAATGTGTTGCTTTTGTGCCTGGTGGTGCGAATGGTCTTGTTTGTATCACGTATGAAAGGTGTGTGAATGGCCTGTAAAGTGGTTGGTGCCTTGACGTGGCTTTACAGCTCACGGTGATGTCTCTCTTGTGAATTCAATTTTTTTTTTTATCCCCAATGTCCTGTAACCCTCAAAATGTCTGCCACATTTTCTTTGCAATATTATTCCAAAATTCTCACGCTGTAGGAACAATAGTTAATCTGGTTTTGCAAGGGGGGTCACTTTGGTTTTTGGCCCGGTGCTCGGCGGCCATCTAGGGAAACCTACCAAACCCACGCATTTCTGAAAACTAGACAAAAACCTAGTGAGGCGACATCAAAATGGCCTATCCCAAATGTCGCCTCACTACGTTTTGGGCCCTTGCCTGCCGCGGGTACTTGGGCCTCCCACACAAGTGAGGCACCATTTTTAGCGGGAGACCTGGGGTAACGCTGGGTGGTGGTAAATTTGTGTGAGCGCGGTGATGCCACAACTTTCCCACCCCAAAATGTGTGAAAAAAGTGATTTTTTTCTGCAAAAATTGAGGTTTGCAGGGGATTCTGGGTAAGGAAACGTTGGGGGATCCACGCAAGCCATACCTCCCTGGAAGCTGCCGGGTGTCTAGTTTTTAGAAATGCATGGGTTTGGTAGGTTTCCCTAGATGGCCGCCGAGCACCGGGTCAAAAACCAAAGTGACCCCCCTTGCAAAACCAGGTGGTTTTGCGATAGGCCATTTTGATGTCGCCTCACTAGGTTTTGGGCCCTTGCCTGCCGCGGGTACTTGGGCCTCCCACACAAGTGAGGCCCCATTTTTACCGGGAGACCTGGGGGAACGCTGGGTGGTGGTAAATTTGTGTGAGCCCGGTGATGCCACAACTTTCCCACCCCAAAATGTGTGAAAAAATAGATTTTTTCAGCAAAAATTGAGGTTTGCAGGGGATTCTGGGTAAGGAAACTTTGGGGGATCCACGCAAGCCATACCTCCCTGGAAGCCGCCGGGTGTCTAGTTTTCAGAAATGCATCGGTTTGGTAGGTTTCCCTAGATGGCCGCCGAGCACCGGGTCAAAAACCAAAGTGACCCCCCTTGCAAAACCAGGTGGTTTTGCGATGGGTCATTTTGATGTCGCCTCACTACGTTTTGGGCCCTTGCCTGCCGCGGGTACTTGGGCCTCCCACACAAGTGAGGCACCATTTTTACCGGGAGACCTGGGGGAACGCTGGGTGGTGGTAAATTTGTGTGAGCCCGGTGATGCCACAACTTTCCCACCCCAAAATGTGTGAAAAAATAGATTTTTTCAGCAAAAATTGAGGTTTGCAGGGGATTCTGGGTAAGGAAACGTTGGGGGATCCACGCAAGCCATACCTCCCTGGAAGCTGCCGGGTGTCTAGTTTTCATAAATGCATGGGTTTGGTAGGTTTCCCTAGATGGCCGCCGAGCACCGGGTCAAAAACCAAAGTGACCCCCCTTGCAAAACCAGGTGGTTTTGCGATAGGCCATTTTGATGTCGCCTCACTACGTTTTGGGCCCTTGCCTGCCGTGGGTACTTGGGCCTCCCACACAAGTGAGGCACCATTTTTACCACGAGACCTGGGGGAACGCTGGGTGGTGGTAAATTTGTGTGAGCCCGGTGATGCCACAACTTTCCCACCCCAAAATGTGTGAAAAAAGTGATTTTTTTCAGCAAAAATTGAGGTTTGCAGGGGATTCTGGGTAAGGAAACGTTGGGGGATCCATGCAAGCCATACCTCCCTGGAAGCCGCCGGGTGTCTAGTTTTCAGAAATGCATGGGTTTGGTAGGTTTCCCTAGATGGCCGCCGATCACCGGGTCAAAAACCAAAGTGACCCCCCTTGCAAAACCAAGTCGTTTTGCGATAGGCCATTTTGATGTCGCCTCACTACGTTTTGGGCCCTTGCCTGCCGCGGGTACTTGGGCCTCCCACACAAGTGAGGCACCATTTTTACCGGGAGACCTAGGGGAATGCTGGGTGGTGGTAAATTTGTGTGAGCCTGGTGATGCCACAACTTTCCCACACCAAAATGTGTGAAAAAAGTGATTTTTTCTGCAAAAATTGAGGTTTGCAGGGGATTCTGGGTAAGGAAACGTTGGGGGATCCACGCAAGCCATACCTCCCTGGAAGCCGCCGGGTGTCTAGTTTTCAGAAATGTGTGGGTTTGGTAGGTTTCCCTAGGTGCCGGCAGGGCTAGGGTTCAAAAACTACAGCTAGTCACTTTGCCAAAAAAGGGTCATTTTTCACTGCAAAATTGAGGTGTGACCACGTTGCGTTTTGCGCCGTTTCCTGTCGCGGGCACTAGGCCGACCCGCACAAGTGAGGTACCATTTTTCTTGTACGACTTTGGGGAACGCGGGGTGGGTGGAAATTTGTGGATCCACGCAGATTCCAGAACTTTCCACCACAGAAATGTGGGGAAAATGTGTTTTTTTTGTCATTTTTTTACGTTTGCAAGGGATTCTGGGTAACAGACCATGGTGGGAGGCAGTCAAGTCACCCCATCCTGGATTCCCCTGGGTGTCTAGTTTCCAAAAATGTATAGGTTTGCTAGGTTTCCCTAGGTGCCGGCAGGGTTAGGGTTCAAAAACTACAGCTAGTCACTTTGCCAAAAAAGGGTCATTTTTCACTGCAAAATTGAGGTGTGACCACGTTGCGTTTTGCGCCATTTCCTGTTGCGGGCACTAGGCCGACCCGCACAAGTGAGGTACCATTTTTCTTGTAGGACATTGGGGAACGCGGGGTGGGTGGAAATTTGTTGATCCACGCATATTCCAGAACTTTCCATTCCAGAAATGTGGGGAAAATGTGTTTTTTTTGTCATTTTTTTCTGTTTGCAAGGGATTCTGGGTAACAGACCATGGTGGGAGGCAGTCAAGTCACCCCATCCTGGATTCCCCTGGGTGTCTAGTTTTCAAAAATGTATAGGTTTGCTCGGTTTCCCTAGGTGCCGGCCGGGCTTGGGTTCAAAAACTACAGCTAGTCACTTTGCCAAAAAAGGGTCATTTTTCACTGCAAAATTGAGGTGTAACCACGTTGCGTTTTGCGCCGTTTCCTGTTGCGGGCACTAGGCCGACCCGCACAAGTGAGGTACCATTTTTCTCGTAGGACTTTGGGGAACGCGGGGTGGGTGGAAATTTGTGGATCCACGCAGATTCCAGAACTTTCCATCCCAGAAATGTGGGGAAAATGTGGTTTTTTTGTCATTTTTTTATGTTTGCAAGGGATTCTGGGAAACAGACCATGGTGGGAGGCAGTCAAGTCACCCCATCCTGGATTCCCCTGGGTGTCTAGTTTTTAAAAATGTATAGGTTTGCTATTTTTCCCTAGGTGCCGGCAGGGCTAGGGTTAAAAAACTACAGCTAGACTCTTCGCAAAAAAAGTGTAAATTTTCAGTGTGAAAATGTGGTGCGTTCACCTTAGGTTTTGAGCCACTTCCTGTCGTGGGCACTATGCCTACCCACACAAGTGTGGTACCATTTTTATCGGGAGACTTAGGGTAGTTCAGATTTGTAAATCAACTGTTATTACCTATTGATTTTTGATGCATTTCTCCCTTCCAAATGAAAGACATTGTGTAAAAAAAAAGTCATTTTGAAAAATGACCAATAATTTTCATGCAAGTATGAGTATTCCCAATTTCGAAAATGTGCAAATATGCACTGTTTCTAAACTCTGTAATTTTTTCCCATTTCAGAAATACATAGGTGTCTTTCATACCGATTTTTCCATGTATACATTTTCCCACAATAATTGCTATATACCCGGAACAAAAAAAACATTACAAAATGCTGCTCAGTTTTTTACTCTGGGTTTGTTGGGCTCTTGGTGAACCTACAATTCCTATATATCCCCACAACCAGGAAGGTCCACCAGATGTAACGGTACATTGCTTTCAAAGAGATGTCATAATTCGAAGAAGTTACAGGTGAAAATGTTGACTCAAAAGGCTGCTTTTTTCAACAAATTTTTAATTTTTCCTATATTTACCTGTTAGTTTCTATAAAGAAACCTTGATGGATCTACACAAGTGACCCCTTGCTGAATTCAGAATTTTGTCTACTTTTCAAAAATGTATAGCTTTCCAGGATCCATTATTGCTTTTCTACCCATTTTTACCATTATCTGGAAGGAGGTTCAAAGCACAAAAAATAGCAAAAATAGGGTATGTCCCAGAAAAATGTCAAAACTGTGTAAAAAATGTTGGATTTCTAACAAAAAACTGTCATTTCCTAAAAGCTGGAGAAATTGTGATTTCAGCCCCATAAACCCTTTTTTGATATCATTTGCAGAGAAAAACCCAGACGCTTTCATTTGCAGCCACTTTTCCCCATTTTTCACAAAAAAACCAAAATTTTGCTGTATTTTGACTAATTTCTGAGAACCCTCTAGGAGAATCCACAAACCCTGGGTACCTTTAGAATCCCCATGATGTTGGAAGAAAAGGACGCAAATTTGGCGTGGATACCTAATGTGGTCATAAAGTTACAGGGGCCTAAGCGCGCACTACCCCAAATAGCCCAAAAAAGGCTTAGCACAGGAGGGGAAAAGGCCTAGCAGCGAAGGGGTTAAACAGCATGGTGACCACTGGGTACCCTATATTACGACCTTGATTAATTCTCTGATGGGGGATCTCCTTTCCCACCTTCTTGGTCTGGGGCGGAAATCATCCCGATCTATAAGAAGGGGGATCGTTCCGCCCCGGCCAACTATAGGCCCATGAGCCTCATCGACGCTCTACAAAAAAGTTATAGCCCGGGTCCTCCTGGGCAGTATCCAGAATTGGATGTCTAATGAAAATATTTTATCTCCCTTACAAGTAGGATTCCGGGCTCACATGGGGACTTTAGATCAGGTTTTCAGATTTGTCATGCTCTATTGGAGGGAGGTTATTCTAGGTAAGGGCTTGATTTTTGCAGCCTTCGTAGATCTAAAATCTGCGTTTGACCTCGTTCTCAGATCCAAACTGTGGGATATTTTGTTGGGATTGGGGATGCCCAAGGAATTGGTGGACTTTGTGATTAAACTCCACAACTCTAAATATGCACAGGTTAGGTGGGGGAAACCAGGCGAGGTTACTGACAAATTTAGTGTGGGGAAGGGTGTTCGCCAGGGGTGTGTCCTGGCCCCAACACTTTTTTCACTGTTTATCAATGGGGTGGTACAGTATTTTGACAACTTCCCCACAGACGCGCCTATGCTGGACGGCCAAAGGGTACCTCTGCTCATGTTCGCTGACGATACTCTGATTTTATCCAAGACGAGGCAGGGCCTTCAGTTGGCACTGTCTCGCTTTGAGGAGTTCTGCAGCGACCATGAGCTAGCGATCAACGTGGGTAAGACCAAATTTATGGTACTCAACGGGTCGAGGCCTGTAACCGCAAGAGTCTACATGAGCGTGAAGCTCTTGGAACAGGCCAATGTCTTTACCTATTTGGGTATCACCATAGGTGAAACATTGAGCTGGTCCCACCAGGTGAAGCTACTTGTATTGAAACACTCTCAGCTAGCGGGGACACTGACACAAGAACACAGGCTTTCCCAGACCAAGCCTATAGCTCCAGTTGTTAAAATTTACACCCTGAAAATCTTACCAGCTATTCTCTATGGTGCTGAGATCTGGGGGTATAGTAACCTAACCGATGTAACATTGGCCCAAAACAAGTTTTTAAGATCTATTGTGGGCCTCCCACGATCATCCCCCCGTATTCCCCCTTCTCCTTGACCTGGGTTGCAATGCTATTGAGGACATTGTTCATTTTAGAATGTTGGCTTTTTGGAGAAGGCTCTGGACGGTCCCAGAATTACTCCCTTGTGCCAACGCCCTACTTGAAATAAGGGGTATGGATCTTTCTAATAAGATCCCTTGGCTCTCCAAAATTAAATCACTTCTTACTGAGATTTGGATGAGGGACTTATGGGTGTCTCTCGAGTCGGCTGTATTCCCAATGAAAGTGCTGTATAAAGCAGCCTTCTGGAATTTGATCAAAAATCGGAGGCACTCCATCACGGGTGGTTCCCCACTGACAAATTTTTCTGGATTTTAAAGACGACCCCCGGATGGAAGGCTACTGGGATTTGATCACGAAACCTAGAGACTGCAGGTTGTTTCATCAATTTCGAGTAGAAACACTCTGGCTCAGGCAATTTACCCGCAATTGGTCAACTGGTAAGGGAGACAAGTGTCCATTTTGCGTAGACCTTGTTGAAAATATTGACCATCTTTTATATGTTTGCCCTGCCTACCGTTTACCCAGAAGTGTGTGGCTTAAACCCTTGTGTAGAAACTTGGGTACGAATTCAGCATTGATCGCTAAAAGGTTACTGAAAAATGGCGGCGACTCCACCATTATAATTGGGGTGGCAAAGTTCCTGAGCTGGTCCTGGGCAATTCGCGAAAGAGAAGGAGGATGATGCTTCTTAGCCAAGGTCTTATCCAGGATTGTATTTTTTACTTGCCTAAAAATTGATGTACGTTTATATGCATAGCCCTTGGAATCACGAGTTCATTCCCTAGTACCTTGCACTTTATTGCTATGCACGTATGCACTTTAGTTTGCGATCTCCTGGCCCGTCATCGGGAATGCTTTATGTGTCTTTCATTTTATAATACTATATAATGTTTGTATTTTATAATATACCAGGTTTTAGCTTACTGGTATGAGTCCAGTAACTCTTATACAGGGACTCTGCTTTTTTGCACATTGTATTTCACAAAGTTCTTATATTGTTGCTTTTTTAGATTGGTCATAGGGACTGATACCAGGAATAATTTAGCCCTTTCTTTTTTTTAAAACCGTGTCATTGATATGTATTGTTGTTTAATGTGATCACCTTTAAGGCATTAAGTTGTCGAATAAAGTATTCTTGACTGACTGACTGACTAAAATAGTCAGATCTTAATAATATAAAGTGAAAAGATTCAAAACCCATAAAAAATGCTGTATGCTCCACGGTAAGGCAAAAGCCGTACCTAGCAGTTAAAGTGTTAGTGCTTATAAAATACTTCAAGATAGTTGGACTGTGGGTTAAAAGCAAAATAATAAAAACAAACAAATAGCATCTGAAAAACTGATGTATAATTTCAATCTATCTGAATTAATTAATTCATATATTATTAGATTCATTACCTAATTTACATGCGCATATATGGTGAGATGACTCAACACTGATAGATTTACATATGTATTGTGTTGACAGTTTACACAAAGTTATGAAGATCCTCTGTGTTGTTCAGCCCTTTGGGGAATCTTCTATCAAGTTCGAGGATCATTTGGGATTCTAGTTGGCGGAGAGACCGCTCCCTATTCCCTCCTCTACGGGGATTAGGTACTTCTGTAATCACATAGTACGTGAGGCATTTTAGGTCATTGTTATGTGTTTGCTTAAAATGTCTGGCAACTGGATAAGTTGTGACATTGTTTACAATTGCACGCAGGTGCTGCAAAATCCTGACATGCACCTGTAGCTTCGTGCTACCCACGTACCGCAATCCACAGGTGCATGTCAGGACATAAACAGCAAATTCCGTTCTGCAACTGTAGTTGCCTATGATAATTTTAGCAATGGGACTGAAAGAGATCATATATCTGGTGGTGTTTTCTCCAAACTTACAAGCTCTACAGGTAGAAAACTTGAGAAAAAGCCTTGTCTCGGCTCTAACCACATTTTACCAGAATGGACCTCTAGGCTGCTTTTCACTAGTTGAGACCTCATAGAAATACCCTTCCTGAATGTTGTCTGATAGATTAGTCACCACCACTCCATTTGTAAGAATGATAGTCCAGTTGTGCTTGATAATGGATTTAATTTTCCTTTCTTATTGGTTATATGTCAAAATAAGGTGCATTATTATCCTGTGGTTCCTCTTTTGTATCACTTATATCTATTAAGGCTATCTTAATTTAACTCTCACCCACATCAAATTCATTATATCCTTTTTTTAGGTAAATGAATTCCTTCAGAAGATTAATTTCAAGACTCCGGCTGGAGCTGAATTTGGTTTGGATGACAGTGGGGAGGTGCCAGCTCTCTACGATGTTTTGGCTTGGAATGTCTTTCCTAATGGAACCATCTCAAACATCCAAATTGGATCCTTTGACCCATCAGCTCTACCAGGATATCAGCTTTCCATCAATGCAAGCGTCCTCGTCTGGCATTTCAATGGGCCACCTAATGGTTCTATCATTTCAAGTCTGCCTCAGGTATCACTTCTCAGCTATGCCCTGTCTACACTTGATTACAGTGAGCATGCTTGCCTTGCTCTATCTTCAGTTGCAGTAATTACAAAGGAAGAATAACTTATGAAAAGTTTCGTTTTATTACTCAGTTAAAATAAAAACATAATTCTATGCATCATCTCTGTAGTAAGTGATTCCATTTGCATCCACAGACTCGGAGGAAACAGAAATATATGGAAATAATACATGACCATGTTTCTATGTGTGCCTTGCTCACGGATGTACTTCACCACATTATCTCTATAGATGTCACATTGCTGAAGTATTCTTAGTGAAATTAACTAAAAATATATATTTTTCCCTTGTTGCTTTTCTCCTCCTGCAAAATATTCCTCCTTTTCCATATACACCAATATTTACTTTTGATTTGTTGTGGGAAACAGCCAGCTAAAGATTTACTTAATGTTAGCTGGGCAAAACCCTAATGTTTCACCTTTCAGACAATAGAGATTCATTCCAGTGATCATTCTCCCAAATTAGATATGGCACACATGTAAGTCTGGTGCATGGTTAGAATGTGTGTATGATATTTTGTCCTTTAAGTGACTGTTTTGACGCATAAAGATTACTTAGTTGGCCTGAGTGAAGTCACAAAAAAGCTATGAGGAGTTCCGCTGGCGGGCAGAGTTTGCTGGTGCACCCGTTAGCATTGCAATGGGAACACAGAATACGTTCTCACTTTCCAAATCATGTGCAAATGGCACCACACGGTTCTCAAGTGCACTCTCACATTCTAAATCTTGTGCGAACAACACCACGAGATCCGCATGGGCACAGCCTTCTTGTTTTTCTTCTCTCTGTATGGGTCTTGCCCTAAAATGTAATTTCTCTTTTATCTGTGCAATCCTCCCCCCCCCTTAAAAACGAATCTACTGCTCATTTTTATTTCTTATATTAGTGTGTGTCTTTGGGTATTTTATGTTTTTGGGGAAAAGATTTTGTGTTTTTCGTGACTTTTTTACTTCCCCTTTATTTCTGAACCATGGCAGAGGCTGGGCAGCTACGTTGCGGTGGTGTTGCCACTCGTGTGTGCACCCCAGGAGATCTTTGGTGAGGAGGAGGTAGCACCACTGTTTTTTTGTACAGCACCTCCTCCCCTTCATGTTGGCAGGAGGCGGCAGGCTCGGTAGCGGTTACCCACTATAGGAGTGGCAGCAGTGCTGGGGAAGAGTGCACCAGTACATGCGGTGAATCAGCCAAGTAGGGCACAGCTTCCAGCAGCTGACAAACATCTGGGCAGAAATTCTGGACTACTGCCAAGCATCAAGATTCCGGGGCTCAGTGAGTATTAATAATTATTTCTTTGTGTTCTACAATACTAAAAAAAAAATTCTGAATAGCATGCTCATACTCACAGGTAAGTTACGTCTAGTTTCCTTTGTATGATCCAGTTTCTAGTTTCTGCTAGGCAGTTGCTCAGCTCTGCCTAACTGTACTCATCATTGATGCTCACTTTGGCTGATTAATAAAGAAGCCATTGCAGACTGTCCTCCTGTAATTATAGTGAATCTGTGATATCAGTGAGCAGCGTGTTCTCTCTGTGACTTTGTTTATGTAGCTCGTACAGTTCCAAGGTATTTCACAGTTATGTGTAGTATGCATCTATGCATTGCATAAAAGGGAGACTGAGTTCTTCCATGAAGGAGGTTGAGAAATGGGAATAGAATCAAAGATCATTCACTGCAATGCATTAGTTCCAAATGTAGCTTTTGTTTGGGAAAATTGGAATAGGGATTTCATGATTAGTTTAGGCAACTCAACGAGAGTCTCGAAACTTGTACTATAGGCGATCTGTTTTAGAGAAGTGAAATGTGACTACTTTAGCTTGTCATAATTATTTTGTGGAGATAAACTGAATCACTAATTTATTTATTTTACCTTCGTCAATTCTTCCATTAGCGCCCAAAGGCAAGTAAAGGGACGCTGTTGAGGGTCAGGAGGCTCCAACCACCAGCACCGCTGCCAAGGGGTCTGCGGACCCCAGTAAGTCCTATTTATTATTATTATTATTGTTATTATTATTATTTCCCTAATGTTGGGTTTTGTCGTTGTGGGTTTAGGGCAGAATCTTGGGGTCATGGAATGTTGGTGCTAGGTTCCAGGATGGACGTTGCTGCCTGGAGCCGGGTGTTGCTGCTGAGAAACAAAGTTTCTCCGACACCCATCATTTACCTACCATCTTTCATCCATGTGGTGACAAAGACGGGATACAAACTCACTCATGCAAAGCATAATGGATGCAGTTTTTGTTTCATTCCTGTTATCCCTGCATTATCTTTTTTTCCTTATATTACGTGGTTTTCTTCTATGGTAGCAGACTTTATCCGGTCTCTATTATCTTCTGCTTTGTTGATAATCTTTTCCTCTCGCATATAACTTGTGGTACTGTAAGACTAAGAATAACACATTTTGTTACTCTACTGTATAGTGTGAAGATTGCAGGCCCAAGGAAGCTAGTATTATAAATAATTTTCAGCATGTTTGGTTGTTGGGAAGGCTTTATTTTTCCTGCACATGATGTAACAGTTGAGCTCACAAGAGAGTGGCCATGGTCATCATGGACCCCCCCCCCCAATGCAGTGTGCTGCTATCGCAGTAATTCAGACAGTGTTTCAGCAGATTCCCATGGCAGTGCCTTGACCATTAGTCCATCCCTAGCTTGTCAAAGTTTGTGAACCAATCAAATGCCCAGAGTGATATTTTTGTTAGAAGATACTGCCTAGTACAGTGACAGAATAAGCCAAAGATGACAAATCAATGATCTGCACCTTGAGAACCTCAAGGGTGAGTAGTCGTGCAAATCCCTGATTGATTGATGGAGCCTAGTAGCCGCTCTATTCTATATCAAAAATGCTCAACACGACAAGTCTAATCCCTTTACCCTGCCCAACAGTAGAGTAAGTCAAGATTACATTCCTTGCTTAGTGCCCAGCAAATTAGTCTGTGAGAAATAATATGTGGTGGTGGATGATTGATGGCAAGTTTGGTGTATGGGATATACAGTGACGAATGTGCCAAATACAATCTATATAGCACGTTCCTTTCCCTGTAGTGCAGTCCATAATTTTTCCCAATGTCAGAAAGGATAATATTAACATCTGCATTTCATATGTGAGGTGTGTGATGTAGTATCTTATTTATTATTCATCTGCCTCTTTGGAGTCAGGGTTGAAAGAGACACGCATTTGGAAAAGAGAAGGTAATTAAAAAAGCTGATTGACAACTGCAGCTGCCCCAGCTGCAGACATTAGCAAACTGTCCAACGCGCTGTCTAACAAGGAGCATGGCTTCATTATTTTAGCATAACACATAACCTATACTCCATAGTGCATAATGTCATACTCATTAATGAGAGGTCACTTAGTTTTTAACTCAAAGTGTCTGTTTATAGTTACTTTAAAAGCTTTTAGAAGAAAACCATAATCAAATCACTTTTTTTAATCCAGGGCTATTTTACCTTAACCTGTTTGCTGCTATGCCTCCCTTCCCCCATGCTACACCTTTTTTTGGCTACTTGGGGTAGTTCGAGCTTAGGCCCCCGTAACTTTTTGACCACATAAGGTATTCATGCCAAATTTTCATCCTTTTCTTCCAACACCACAGGAATTCTAAAGGTACCCAGGGTTTGTGGATTCCCCTACAGGGGACCCAGATATTAGCCAAAATGCAGCTAATCCTTTTTTGGGGGGGAACAATGGGAAAAAAGGGCTACAGATAAAAGTGTCTGTTTTTTCCCTACAAATGGCATCAACAAAGGGGTTGTGGTGCTAAAATCACCATCTTTCCAGATTTCAGGGACAAGCAGACTTTTGAGTCAACAACATTTTTTTACACTGTTTTGGCATCTTTCTGTGACATAGTCTATTTTGGATATTTTTTCTGCTTTGAACCTCCTTCCAGGTAATGGTAAATGGTTATGAAAGCAATGATGGATCCTGGACAGCTATACATTACAGAAAAGGAGACAACATTTGAATTCAGCAGGGGGTCATTTGTGTAGATCCTTCAAGGTTTTTGTATAGAAACTAACAGTTGAAAGTAGTACAACATTTTTAAAAAACAGCCATTTGTGCCAACGTTTTCACCTGTCACTTCTACTAAATATGACAGATGTTTGGAAGCAATATACCGTTACATCTGCTGGACCCTTCTAGTTGTGGGGATATATAGGACTTGTAGGTTCATCAAGAACCGGAGGAACCCAGAGCCAATAACTGAGCAGCATCTTGCAATGTTTTTTTATTGTGTACTGGGTATATAGCACGTCATTTGGAAAACTATAAACAGGGAAAAATGGGTATGAAAGTCACCTATGTATTTCTGAAATGGGAAAAAAATATATAGTTTAGAAACAGTAGTTATTTCCACATCTCCAAAATTGTGGGTACCCATACTAGCATGTGAATTATAGCTCATTTTTCAAAGTGACTTATTTTTTACACATTGTCTTATATTTGAAGGCAGAAATGCATTGAAAGTCAATAGGTAATAACAGTTGCTCCAAAATTTTGTTTTCCTCAAAGTCCCCCAAAATAATTCATAGCTCACTTGTGTGGGCAGATGCAGTGGCTGTGACAGGAAACAGACCAAAATGCCACGTGGACACACCACATGTCCACAGTAAAAACTGACCCATTTTTGAAAAGTGCCTAGCTGTAGATTTTAAACCTTAGCTCTGCTGGGACCTAGAGAAACCTAGCAAACCTATAAGTTTTGAAAACTAGACTCCCAGGGGAATCCATGATGGGGTGACTTGTCTAGCTCTCACCAGGTTCTGTTACCCAGAATTCATTGCAAACCTCAAAATCTGTAAAATTTCTTTGGTGGAAAGTTCTGGAATCTGCATGGATCCACAACATTCCACCAACCCCACATTCCCCAATGCCTTCTGAGAAAAATGGTACCTCACTTGTGTTTGTAGGCCTAGTGCACGCAACAGGAAACAGCCCAAAATGCAACGTGAACACACCACATTTTTACAGTAAAAACTGACCCTCTTTTTGGAAAGTGCCTAGCTGTAGATTTTTTAACCCTAGCTCTGCCGACACCTAGGGAAACCTAGCAAACCTATACATTTTTTAAAACTATACACCCAGGGAAATCTAGGATGGGGTGACTTGTCTGGCTCTCACCAGGTTCTCTTACCCAGAATCCCCTGCAAACCTCAAACTTTGTAAAAAGAAAAAAACTCATTTTCCTCCCATTTCTGTAGTGGAAAGTTCTGGATTTGCATGGATCCATGAATTTCCTACCACCCAGTGTTCCATCAGGTCTCCAGATAAAAATGGTACCTCACTCGTGTGGGTGGATCAAGTACCTGTGACAGGCAAGGGCCCAAAACCTATTGAGGCAACATCAAAATGACCTATCACAAAAAACCTGATTTTTCAAGGGGGTCTCATGATTTTGGCCCAGGGCTCTGCGGCCATCTAGGGAAACCTACCAAACCCACACATTACTGAAAACTAGACACCTGGCCAGAAAGGTATGGCTTGCGTGGATCCCCAATGTTCCCCAACCCAGAATCCCCTGCAAACCTCAAATTTTGCTGACATTTTTTTTTTGACACATTTGTGTATGAGAAAGATGTAGGGTCACCGGGCAGACACAAATTTCCAACCACCCAACATCACACATGTATGGGTAGGCATAGTGGCTGCAACAGGAAATGGGCCAAATCATACTGTGGAGACTTCTAAACTGGAGCATAACCAGCAAGAGCACCAGTGACTGGTGGTCCTAGAAGAGGAGGAGGAAGCAACACATGCCTCTCAGCAGGGCCCCAGTGCAGCCGGCCTCCTTTCAGCCTCGCAGACATACCATCACTGGCGCTGCTGCAAGCTTCCATCAACTTCTACCACCCCCTCCCACAGTGACAACACCACGAGGCCATTACTGCACCGCATTCATCAGTGACTTGACTCCATCGAGAGCAAGCTCACCACAATGGACGAGATCCTGGACCAGCTCCGGACGTATATACAAAATGACCTCTTTTAGCCATTTTAAAACAAAATGTGTAATTCAGAGGGACTTGTTGTTGTTGGGGCTGGATGGAGAGGGTGGGAAGGGAGTTGGGAACATGTTTGACTTAATTTCGATTTTTTGAATTTTGGGACATTGGGTCTTGGGCCTGTTTATTTGGGGAGAGAATTGGGCACCTTGTGTGGGTGGATTTCTTTGTGAAAAAAATAAAGGGGTAAACTATTTTATTTTATCTAAATGTATGCATGAAGTAGTTGGTTTTATTTTTACTTTGCACTTCTGTCTTCAGCTTTTACACAGCCTGTCCACATGCTTGTAACTGTATGTGAGAGAGTAGCGCTTTCACATTTATAATTCTCTAACTATCTTCAACATTTGAGAAATGCTGCCATGACTTATATTGTCTACAACGACCTTGATAAACAATAGTAGCAGTAGTAATTACTAAGTTAACTAGCTCAATTTACTCCATACTTGTTGTTGTACCTGAATATAGATGAAGCAATAACAGGGAAGGCATCACAAATTCAGAAGCGTGGCCCCACTTTCATTTCCACCCAGGTGAGCTCCAACTGTAGGATTAATCTGAATGATTGATTATCCATCGTAGGCAACTAAATGGACATAAAAAGACTGAGTTAAAGGGTTATATTTTTATCAAAGCTTTGCAAGGAATTGAAACCAGAGTACCACATGATGACACAACAAGAGTTCCTGATAGTGCTAATAATAAAAAAATATCAACACTGGTAATATTTAGCTAATGGAGAGCTAGTTGTATTTGCAAAATCCTTGAGTCATAAAAAATGGAATCTTAGGTGCCGATCCGATCCGGGTCAGAAAGCACTCCGACCGAGCCGGATTCGGAGTGTTTTCCGACCAAGCCGGAGTCCTGCAGTCTGACCGAGCGAGTACGATGCGGCCGTATGCTGCCAGACTCGGTTCGGTCAGACTCCCATGGAAGTCAATGGGAGCCGGTCATACGACGCTCGTACGCCGGTCGTACATGGGCTCCCATTGACTGAATGGGTACGTCTCGCGCAAGGGCGCTCCTTACAGTGGGTATGCATCGGTGCCATCCGCACCGCACATGCCTTTGTTGGGGGGACCCTTGGGTCCCCCTGTGTCCGAGTCGTAGGTCTGCGGGTGACAATGGGTCCACCGCAGACCCCCAAAAGCAACCACCCGGACGTTTTGCGAGCCGGACACTCCAGCTCGCACAAGCTGTCCAACGCGTGCATCGTACTGGCTCGGTCGTAAATCGCATCCATTGCACGCCACGGTTAGCTTCCGACTGAGACGTACGGACGGGTTCGGACCCGGAAACGACTCGGTCGGTGAATTTCACTTAGTTTGCATCGTACTAGCTCGCTCATACATCTGTACGAGTCAGGCGGAAAACACGCGTACGGCTCATAGTTTTTCCGGCCGGGTCGTGTTCGGTGCCCTTCCGACCCGGATGGGAATCGGACCCCTCTGTCTTTAGTGGAAAAGCTTAGGTTAGGTTTTTATGGTTACGCAACACAAGGTCTGAAAAATGATGCAGACGACTGATGTTCTTCATTCTGTATCTAAAATATGGATAATTTTTCATGTGTGGGTGGGTAAATGGGCCAGCAAGGGCTATTTCTTAGAAGATCCTGCAGTAAGCTGGTGCTGGTTTCACCACATCCACCCCACCACATGTTTAATCCATTGATGGTGTTAATTAAGCCACACCTCAATAAATTATCCAGCCCGGTGGATGAGGGTGAGGTGTTTGGTGAATGGATGGGAAGGGGAATTTAGGGAAAGGTTTGACAGAACAAAGATTACACAAGGACAGAATTCATCTAGGCAATGAGCAGCACATCATTCATCATCAATCTGTTGTTGAAGGAATTAAAGAAATGAGTATGACAGAGTACAGATAAATGCATTGCAAACAGACCTCTGCCCCAGAGACCAAAGTTATCAGATATCTAAATATTCTGTCTTTAATGTTGGGGAGTGAACCAACCCACTCTATTCTCCAAATATGATTATTGAAAGAAAAAGGATACTGTATTGCAAAATTAGGAGGTGCAGCTACATTCTCCTTGGGAATGTCCACCCTTGGGTGCCTATGTGAACTGGTCTGTTAGGTAAGCAGGAGTGCTGAGCTCAGCTTTCACCTTTCATTCATGCAGGAGACTGGAAGACTAGAAGAAGGCCTGGGAAAAGTGTATTTTAGAGCAAAGGAGAAAGACCGAAGGAAGATAAGCTTCATGAGGAATGTATCAAGAAAACTCAGTTGCAGTGCAAAAAAAAGAAGAGGGGAGCTCAGAGTTTTCCTTTTGCTACAAGTCCAACACACACACACACAAACATACACAGTAGCATTTCATAATCAAATTCACCTCTCTCCATTCCACATAGCTGAGTACTAGGCCTCAGACTCATGATTTACCTTTGAACTGAAGTCGATAACTTCTTGCTTCTAGCTGTTGATGAGGTAGTCCAAAAGCTACAGCCCTGAGTTCTGCCATAATCCTCCTGACTCTGAGTAACTATGTCTCAGACCAGTCATCATGCCCCTAGCAAGATAGGTGTGTAGTGCACTGATGTTAAAGAGCAAGTAGAGAAGCAGAATTGCAGTATTTTGCATAGGTTTTTGTTTGTTAACTAAAGTGATTGTTCTGGTCTCTGAAGATCCAGAAAAAAGGGGAGGACCCTGCAATTAAATCTGACTAAATGTGAAAGAGCCAATCACCACCAGGGGAAAAAACGATTGCCCATCACTCAGGCCCCACCCTTAGCAAATCAATCCTCTCAGGCAATTTTCCATGCCACATTACAGATCAACACCCTCCCTCACTGTCTGCCACCAAATGAATCATCAGTCACCAATCACAATCATTCAATACTCGGATCACTCGTTGGTGCAATGGTTACCCGTTCCAATCCGAGCACAGTGGTAGGTAGACTATCTCCAGTTTAATGCAAGCAACATATTGGAATTTGGCAGGCTGTCTATCAAACCATCATAGGTGAGGAAAAAACAGAATTTTTGTACTGTTTATTTATAGACATATATAATATAGATATGAATGTTTGTTAATAATTTTTTAACATTATAATGGTTGTTTTGTGGTTTTTTTCTATATATAAGGTAATATTTAATTTGTTATATTCCCTTGTATCTACAAAAAATGCATTTTGTGTCTGTTAGCCATCACTTTAATTGATGCTTTTCTTAGATGTGTGTAATCTATAGGTCCTGTGCACTTTTAACCTGGAAATGTCTCAGCTTTTACCCTATTTCTATAGATGGTCTCGATCCATTTTGCACTGGTTATTCACTCCCACTTTTCATGCTTTTTGTACCATTTGAGTCCTGTATGCCTCATAATTTATGAAAGGTCGTTGACAAAATATTCCTGGCTTTTCATTTGTTAGCACTTTATGCTATGTATTGAATTCAACATTGTACCTTTTGTCTGCTGCTAATGATGATGTACTGTAACAACGCTTATAAAAAAATTAAGAAAATGAATACATTTAAAAAAAGAATGGTAAGTAAGGAATGGTAGGATATGCTTTTACAAGCAGTTTGAAACAACATTTTCACAGATATAACTTCAGTGTATGTTAATCTACTAGTACGGGGCGCGTTTATATAAGGAGTGAATTCTTTATAAGGGTGCGGGGGCATCGCTCCGTTTCTTTGCAATATTAAGAATATTTATGTTTATTGCAATGTGCAGCGTGACTGTCATATGGGCAAAGAACAAACTTACATAAGGGTGGCAATGGGGGAAGCCTCCACTCCTAACCTGCTCCTTGGGGTGAAGTGCGCATGTCGGGTTGGACAGGAGTCTTGCTCCGACCAGCCCGACATACGCACCAGAGCCCTTGCCAGGCAATGCAATGTAGTAGCCCAAGTAATTGCTGCCCCAAGGCTCCAAATGAGCATTAGCAACCCCAAACCCAGCCAATGGCTGGGTAAGGGGCTGCCAACGCTCAGTCAACCCTTGCACTGCTGGAGTTGTGGGGTGGGACTGAACCTGAGAGAGGTGAGCACGACTGCGACTGCTTGTGATACCGGGATAATGGGTTGTTGCCTGCCCGCTGCATGAAGCTATGCAGCCGCCTGCCATTCTCTACCTGACCTTTGTCTCTCCTAATAAATATGAAAGTCAATCATGATCCCCGGGGCTGGGAGCAGGCCTGGGCTTCCATTGGATAGGGGAGCTGGTGGCTGGGAGGAGATGCCCCAGCCTGGCTGTCATTATTGATTGTACTGGAGACCCAAGATTGTGGGAGGGAGAGAGGCAGGCTGGGAACCAGAGAACTCAAGAGAAGAGTGGGGTTTGCACCAGGACAAGAGAACCAAGCTTGCTGAACCAGCCACAGGAAAGTTGAGGAGAGTGATCCGGGATGTAGTCCAAGGAGCTGAGGCAGCAGGAGGAGCACTGCTACCAGCAGTGAGGAAGCAGCTCAGGCGAGGATGCTCAGCTTTGTAATGACCAACAAAAGCTGCAGTGTCACAGTCTTCAGAGGTGAGTGACAGGTCCATGATGGGCAATATCCCTTTCCAAGTGTAATTGGAGGGCCACCAGCTTCCCAGGATCAGGGACATGCTCTACACATCCCGTGCCTCGAACTACACTGATGTCACTGTAGTGCTCTAACAATATGTCACAAAAAAAGGGTATCCTTTGGACAATATTATAGCAAATAGAAACCGTAAAATTTGTCGTCCACATTCAATCCCAGTCACACTCGTTCAGTTAGGCACCATACATACAGAGGAAGTATGATCATATATCCCAGATAGATAATCTAGACAACTTAATTTGTGAAAAGCACAACTCTATTTATTAATTAAAAACTCATGGGGTACATCATTTTTTACAAAAGGGCGGTAAATACAATTCATAGCACTGAAAATCACTTCAAAATGAACATCAATTCAAATATCACAGATGTTAATTGCAGATGAATGAACAACAATTACATTAAAAAGAGAGTACAAATAGTAGACAAAAACAATCTGTCATTTGAATGGTACACATCTGTGATGAAGAGTTTCTCAGGCTGAAGCCCGGTAGTTTTCTATTTACTAGGTACTCATAGGCTCTGGCCACTTCACGAATTGTGTTGTTTTCAAAAAGAGTGTCGAGGCGTTTTGATGGATATATTATAACTCTATGTTGATCAAGACAACAATAGTAACTCTGACTGTGAATAGATTTGTACTGGATCTGTTAAAAGCACCTCAAGTTTGCAAAGGAAGACCACTCTAGTATTGGAACATATAAATTATGAATATATGGGGCCGTTGCATCCTTCTTCCTACTCGATTTCCAGGCAGGTGGTCTCAAATGTATCTTCGTGACACCCTTAATGGAAGTATGAAGTTTAGGTGGTACTTCACTAGGACCAGAGGCAGGATATTCTCTTGCCTGGTTAATGTTTGCAGGTCTTCTTGTTAGGAGTCGTAGTTGCAAATATAAATTCTGCCTTCTTGATAGTGGATTCCAAATTCCCTTTTATAATTAGGGTTTCTATAGCTTCACACCGCCTCCCGGTATGGTCTTCATGACATGGAAGAGTCCAGTGCTCTAACAATACCCTGAAAAGTCCCCATCTGCAGCAGCGAGCTGGAGTAAACAGAGCTTGTACTTTTACATGCAGGGCCTGTGCAGGGCAGGGGGGCATGCTGTCTTTCGCCAAAGCAATGCGCTGTAAATGTGAGGCCTGGCAGCTCACTCTGAGTGAGGCCGGCAGTGATCCAGGTTGAAGGCAGGCCTGTCAGGAGAATCTAAAGCAGTGGTCTTTGACACTTTTAACCTCTTCCCCTAGAATCATTTTATTGAGACTTGTGAAATGACCAACAGCTCTTTTTTTAACAAATATATATATATTTATTAGTCACAAAAACTTTCATTGATAAAGGTTTTTAACACGAGCACTTTGGGACATAGTCAGACGCAGGAGGCAATAGTGACACCAGCAGCACACTGATTTCAAGCACATGATTTCCAGTACCAGGGATTAACCCATTTACGCACAGGATACAAGGACCATAAACATAGGGATGAGGCGTATTGAGATTCCTTGTTCTATACCACACACAGAAAGGATTCAGTTATCTTTTACAGTGACAGGGTTCAGGATAACCGACACAGAGACTGACACCCACTTGGGATCTTATTATCTGATATTATTAATTAGTTAATGTCGGTCATTGAATAATCCTTTCTGTGGCTGGCAGCAATTTGATGCTCGGCCAAGTAATCATATTATCGTTTTGCTCCCGGAAGGCAATAAGTATAAATTGTATTGATACACATATATTTAGTCATTATGACTACGTTTTGATATATATTGTATGGGCAATGTTTTAATTTGTGTAATCAATATCATCATTTTTTTCAATTGTTAAATGGCAATTTAACCCTCAATATGTTCACATCCTGCAAACATGTGTTTACCGCACAGTCATCAAACATTTTTTGCCCCTTTTTTCTTTGATATATCAATGTATTTTACGGATACATGTATGTTTTTTACACTCGTTCCGATACATCAATGATGAAATCTGTTTTCTATGTTCATTAACATGATTTTGCACGTGACTCTGCACTAGCACTTTAAAAGTTCAGGCTTCTAACTATGGCGCCATGTTATCTAGGGCTCTGGTAGGCCGAAACGCGTCATGGCGGTGGTGCGTTCTTATTGGACTGAATAAAGAAAATTAGTACTTACTACTGGGTCCGTGTTTGTCTCTTGTACGAGGATGGTGTGCAAGTTGTGAGGCGATTCCTTGTGGCATATATATATATATATATATATATACATATTATCTACTGGCGGTCGCCAGTAGATAGTTATAGTTAGGACCGTGTTTCCATAGGAAATCCGCAACATTCTATTTGGAATAACTTTGGCGCCGATTGACGAATCCTCGCGAAATTCTCAAAATAGGTGGGACGCTCCGCTCCGCTCCTACCCTGAAAGTCTCGAGGGGATTCGTCAAGCGGGGGCTGAGAAAAAGGGGGGGTCCCAAAACGCGTTTTCCCCATGCATTTTTCCATAGGACCTTTAGTCCGAGCTACAGCCCGAACGGCTGAACAGAATTACTTGAAATTTGGCAGAGAGGTAGCCCTCAGGTCAGGGATGTGCCTTTTGAAGGTCTCGTGTAAATCTGTTCAGTATTTCCTGAGAAAATAGCATTTAAATCAATATATATATCTATGGGCGCGCTCCGAGCGCGTACCATAAGCTTACCGTACGCGCACGCTGCCGTGCGCGAGCGCGATTCTGATTGGTTGTTAGATCTCAGTAAACATTCGAATTGGTCGAAACCAGGAAGTGGCGGCCGCCATTTTGTCTCTCGCAGTCTGAGGGGGTGAAAAACAAAGGTGGATAACGTGAAAAGGGGGCAGGCTGGACAGTTCCTGACCCCCTAGCCTTTGTCAGGGGGTCCCAGAAGGACCCCCAAGGGCAAAAAATTAATTTTAATTTTTTTTCGAAAAATCGCCGAATGCGCGTAGCGTACGAGCATGGCGTAAACGGAGAAATTCCGCGAGAAAAATTCCGCGAACTTCGCGTAACTATTTTGCGATTACACATACCGTACGCGCACGGCAAAAAAAATTTTACAAAAAGGAAAGCTTAAAATAAAATAAAAAAAATTGTGAGGTAAGTTTGGCTCTTAAAAGAGCCGTTGGGTTAATACAGGGATGGAGGAAAGAAAGAATGGGAATATTATGAGCGTCTACAAATGTGCTGGTCTATCTTATTCTTAATAAGGGAAACACTGGTCTCCCCAAAAACAATAAGACCACAACACCTTGTACACCTCATTGCAACCCTCCCAAATCGAGGGTTAACGTCCAGAGGAGCAGAAGAAGGTGATGCTCCCACCTCAGAGGAAGGGCTCAGCTGAGCTGCCGATGATGTACTCGGCTGAGCTTCTGAGGTTGGGCTCTGGTGACTTACTGAAGAGTTTTCTCCAGTATGTCGAGCAAAGGTCCTGGGATGTCTATCCCTAAGGTGTCTCATCATAGAGTGATTTCCAAAGGAATACTTCTTCCTTGGATTTTCTCTAGATAAAACACGGTCACAAAGTGTGCAAGTGACCAATGGAGCATTGACCTTTTTCTCCCCCTCTGGAAAAGTAAAATACTCCCATACAAAAGAATTCTTTTGTTTCCTCCTTCTCTGGATGATGGTGGTGCTGCTAGCCTCACTCTCAGAAGAGGTCTGCTGTTCTGCCATTGTATCTCAATGTCAATTCAGCTCCTTCTCCTAGGGGATCTCAAGCAGTAATGAGGGGAATGGGTGTGGTGTGGGAAGTTTCTGGAACTGAAAGTAGTTTCAACCAATGAAAAGTGTTCTTTGTGGATCACATGACCTACCGTGCGCGCTCCGTAAGCTTACGGTACGCGCTCGGAAACAAGTACGCATGCGCGATTGTGATGCTTACGGAGCACGTACGTAAGACGCACTCGCGCATGCGCATTACACGCCCCTGCGTAACCACGACGTTGCTTCCGCGTGTACGCGTACGTCACGTACGTATCACGTAAGCGCGCTGTACTTATGACGTACGGAGCGCGTAGCGTCAGCTTACCGTACGCGCATCGTATCACGTAAGCGCACCGTACTTATGACGTACGGAGCGCGTAGCGTCAGCTTACCGTACGCGCACGGAAAAAAATGCATAAAAAAAAAAAATAACCATTCCATAATGCAGGATATAGTACATATATTATTTTATACATAGGTTTACCAAAAATCTCAAAAAAAAATTTGCATTTAAAAAACCGTACAAATTCACTGAAAAAACCATAGGTTTCACACACGTTATAGTTAGGAATTAGCATTTAAAAAACCTTGCAAATTCACTGAAAAAACCATAGGTTTCACACATGTTATAGTTAGCTGGACATTTCACTCGTAAAAAACCAATGAAATTCCCCCGTTATAGTTAGTGCAGGCAACTATAACTCACGCGACCGCAATCCTCTGCTGATGATGTCAGATATTACATCACTGATGACATATGTGTCTTTATGAAAAATAAATATTTGTAATATATGTATAGCTAAAGATTAATGGAAGAAGACATGGGTAAATAGGTGTCTAAATACAGTGATGTAATATCTGACGTCATCAGCAGAGGATTGTGGTCGCGTGAGTTATAGTTGCCTGCACTAACTATAACGGGGGAATTTCATTGGTTTTTTACGAGTGAAATGTCCAGCTAACTATAACATGTGTGAAACCTATTATTTTTTCAGTGAATATATATATATATATATAAAGTTAGGACCTCATTACCATTCAAAAAGCGTTTTTTCTTTTACCAATATCTTTAGCTCCGTTTGACAAATCTTCACAGTAATTTCAAAACTGGTGGGGCGCTCTGGTCAGTTCCTGTCTTGAAAGTTTCGGGATGATTCATCAAGCGGGGCCTAGAAAAAAGGGGGGGTCCCAAAATGCATTTTCTCTATGTTAATTTCAGGAGTAAACTTTACACAAAGCTACAGCCTTAACTCCTGAACGGAATCACACCAAATTTGGCAAAAAGGTAGCGCTTGGTTCAGAAAGTGACCTTTTTTTTTTAAATGGTGTAAATCTGTTCAGTAGTTCTGGAGAAATTAAAAAAAAGAAAACTTTTGATATCTGGGCGGAGCTTGCCTGTGATTGGCTGCCATTACTTCAAACCAGGAAGTGTTGGCAACAAACTTGTGCCTCGGACAGAGGGAGAAAGAAAAAGGTAGGCAAAAGATAAAAAAAGACAAGAAAAGAGGGCAGGGTTAAAACACCCTGACCCCCCAGGCCTGCTCAGGGGGTGCCACAGGGACCCCCAGGCAAGAAAAAAAAGATTTTTTTAAAACATTTTGTGTGGGGGCATGCCAGGTGTGCGAATCCGTCCGAAACTTTTCAAAAACAAAGCGTGGTCTCCCGCGCTTTGTTTTCAAAACCCCAGGGTGGGCTAGGTCCTGTGGGCCACTTATTTATGTAGCGGGGACCCAGGGCCCCCGCAGCCCTGGTAACCTCCACCTCCCTGGGGCTTTCAAAATAAATGTGTGGGGGTCTCAACCCCCCATGCTGCCCTGGGGACCACCACCTCCCCGGGGCTTCATTGAATAGGGGTGGGGGGCCTTGCGGGACCCCCCAATTACTTGGGACCACCACCTCCTGTAATAAATAATTAGTGTGGGGGCATTAGCCCCCCCACATGCACCAGGGACCACCACCTCCCTGGGGCACTCTGTATTCCAATGCGGGTGTCCGTTGCAGTAAGTCCTGCACAGTGGGATTGCTAAGATGTCTTCGGAGGCCCCATTCTACATAATTCCAATACATTTCTCCGCCATTCTGTAAATGCGCCTCCTGGCAGACTACGGGATGAGGGATGAAGTCCAATTTACTCCTGAGGGACTTTGGGGGCCAAGAAGCCCTACTGGTACCTCCTGTAAACCCTATGCACCGGAATTCCGGAGAGCTAGTCGGAAGCCCAGCATCCTTTCTCCACCACTCTGCTCTTTTTTGGAGTGGAGTGGATGTACATTGTGTGTAGTGGAATTATGTGATATGGTGTGCAGTGAAATTATGTGGATATAAAGTATGTGGTATTTAGTGTATTGGAATTATGTAGAGTGGGATTATGTGTTATGGGAGTAATTATGTGGTATGGTAGTCTGTTTTGTGGAGTGGTAACCTCAGGTTTAGTCTTCCTCATTTCCATAGAAGCTCAACTATGAACTCAGTGAGACAAAACAAGATGGAATCACTGAGGAGCACTTGTGGACCTAGTTAGAGGTATGAGCAGGGGCACTGGAATTATGTGACTGTTTGGCTGCACCAAATTTTGCACAATTATACATTTTCTACATTAGCCACATAATTCATCATCTGCACCCTAATCTGCAGATTTGAACAAAAAAATCCTTGTTTCTAGCTGAAACGGGTCAAACGTTACCAAAAATGCAGCGACAAGTGTTACAATGTGGTGGAAGGCAATTTGCAAACCTAGAATGGTCACCTGTTACTTATTGCTAAATGTGGGTGTCAAATTAGTACTAATGTGTGCAAGACACTCTTGCTTCCCTCTGCACCTCTCTTGCCTCTTTCTGCACCTCATTTGCTTCTTTCTGACCCCTGTTGTTTGTTTCTGCACTTGTCTTCCCTCTATATGTACTTTTCCTGCTTGTTTTTGCTTCTCACTTGCCACTTTCTGCACTTTTCTTGCTTCTTTCTACACCTCGGTTGCTTCTTTCAGCAATTCTCTTGCCTCTTTCTGCACTTCTCTTGCCTGTTTCTGCACTTCTCTTGCCTCTTTCTGCACCTCTGTTGCTTCATTCTGCACTTTCCATGCTTCTTTCTACACCTGTCTTGCTTCTTTCTGCACCCCTGTTGTCTCTTTATGTACCTATTGTGCCTCTTTCTGCACTTTTTTTGCCTTTTTCTGCACCTCTCTTCGTACTTTCTGCACGTCTGTTGCCTCTTTCTGCACATCATTTGCTTCTTTCTGCACCCCTGTTGTCTCTTTCTGCACTTGTCTTCCCTCTTTCTGTACCTTTCCTGCCTGTTTTTTAGATCTCACTTGCCTCTTTCTGTACTTTTCCTTCTTCTTTCTACACCTCTGTTGCTTCTTTCAGCAAATCTCTTGCCTCTTTGTGCACTTCTCTTGCCTGTGTCTGCACCTCTCTTGCCTCTTTTTGTACCTCTGTTGGCTCTTTTTGCACCTCACTTGCTCCTTTCTATACTTCTCTTGCCTCTTTCGGCACCCCTGTTGCTTCATTCTGCCCTTTCCATGCCTCTTTCTGCACCTCATTTGCTTCTTTCTGCACCCCTGTTGTCTCTTTCTGCACTCGACTTCCCTCTTTCTGTACCTTTCCTGTCTGATTTTGCATTTCACTTGACTCTTTCTAGTCAGTCAAAAAGCTTTATTTCGATAAAACTTGTATCATAAAAGCATAAACATACAAACAAAAAAGATAATATTTATCGAAAGAGCGACATTTATAACAAATGACAATGACTGTAGGAGGACTCTCCCTCTAATAACTTGATGACTTATCTCAAAAGATTACAGTAATATAAAATATCAAAAAAGTTAAAAATTTAAAATATGGGTAAAAATCATTTCACATATGATAGAATCAGAAATAGAAAACATTAAACAAAATCATGTGGTAGAGCAAGGGAGTTTACTTCTTATGATCCATGACCACCCCAGAAATTTGGCCATGGCACAGACTAGCACTAGGCTGGTATCTGATCATAATATGCGCAGTGCAACACGGTAGTTTGATATGCCCAGCAGGCGACAAGCAGGACCTAGCCATCTTATTCTTGGTTTTTTATACGCTGGGCATTCACACAAAATGTGTGCCGTGCTTTCAACCTTCCCCAAGTGTCCGGGGTCTGATGGGGAGGCTTCCATTTACTAGTAAACTCTCGAGTTGGGAGTATCTCAAATCTAAATTGGCGGTACAATGATCTATCCCTTGGTTTCTGCACAAAATCAAGATAGGGCTCGAAGCTAACAATTTGTTTATGGATATAAAAGACTTCGGTTAGCCTGCCCATGTTAGTATTACTGAGATCCTGGTGATCAATCCATGCCCAGTAAGCTCTTTTGAGGTCTACCTTACTCAAGGGGGCTCCATATTCCCAGGCTTCTTTAAAACCGAGCAGATTGAGAGACTTTTTGATGTTGCAGAGCCAGCTCACTCTGTGTGAGCCCAGAGAATTCATTATTTCTTTTAGGCCCTCGGTGTATTTAGCTAGCTCCGGAGTGCGCCAGAGGCGAGCCCAGAAAAGAAAAGGGCGTAGCCTCGCCATGTCCTTAATCGAGCGCCTACCCAGGTCGCTAAAGAGTGGTTTCAGTGGAGTACCCCTTCGCAGAGGGACCAAATCTCTCATAAATGTGTTCTCGGACAAAGAATTTTCGTCGAGATTATCATATCCCCATAGTTCGGCTCCATACAGCGCCGAGCCAACTGCTTTAGCCTGATAGATCACTAATGCGGGAGTGATTGGCTTGCTCTTCGAGGAGCGATGTTCTTTAGCAATGGCCCCCGTGGCTCGTTTGTGATTGAGCAGCATCTTATGGATATGGGGTCTCCAGCTTAAACTGTCGGAAATTTTAATTCCGAGATAATCAAATAAATTGACGTATTCCAAAGGGGCTCCATCAAACATGATGGTGACACTGGGTGATCTATGCGATTTAAAAGAAAGAAGCTTGGTCTTTGATGTATTAATGGTCAGACCTCTCAATGTGCAGAACAAATGGAATCTATCCAGAAGCTTTTGTAGCCCTGCTGGTGTCTTAGAGATTAGAAGGGTATCGTCTGCAAAGAGGAGGTTGGGGACTCTTTCGCCCGCCAGGGCAGGGGCATCAGCTGGAATATCTTGCAAAAACTTCACCACTCAGTTCACAAATAAGGAAAAGAGGGTGGGTGCCAGTACACAGCCCTGGCGGACTCCTCTGTTAACTGTGATCTTTTCTGTTTTCTGGGCCTGAGTTCCCCACCTCAACTGTGCATAGTTACCCTCATGGAGACGGACCAAAAGGTCGAGGATGGGGGGCGGCACGCCCATGTCCTGCAGAACCGACAAAAAGGCGATCACGAGGGACCAGGTCAAAGGCGGTCTTCAGATCTATAAAGGCCAGATGGAGACTGCCCCTACCGATCAAGACAACCTTCCAGTGTAACAATAACAACCTAAAGACCTGTTCGATCGTGCCCGTGTTTGGTCTAAACCCGGCCTGGAAGTGGGACAGAATGTTGTTCTCATTGGCCCACAATAGAATACGCTCCAACAGGACCCTGCCAACCCCCTTCTGGCTAACGTCAATAAGACTTATGGGTCGGTAGTTGGCAGGGTCCTCTCTGGAACCCTTTTTGAATATTGGTATTACCTCTGCTCCTTTCCATGACTCGGGGATGGGCGATCCCTTAAGGAATGCATTGAGCAAGGTGGAAAAATATGCTGCCCAATGTTTAGAGTCGGAACGGAACATGTCACCAGGAAGGCCATCAGGGCCTAGGGCTTTAGCTGGGACTAATTTGTTAATTGCAGTCATGGCTTCTTCCTCCGTAAAAAGATCAAAACTCACAAGAGTAGAGTCTGTCTGAATGGTATGAGAAGAAACTCTAAAGCTTTGGGTGTCCTCGCCAGAATAAAGATTTGAAAAATGAGCAAACCATTCCTGGTTTGTGATATGATTTAAAATTATGTCAGGGTCGGAATCTTTTGAATATCTGCAAAGATTCCAAAATGTAGTCCCATCTCTGGCTAAGCTAGCGGTTTTCAAGGCCAACCAGTGGTATTCCTCCCAGGCACACTTGGGTTTAGCCACGGCCTTTCTGTAGTCTGATCTGGCAGATTGGATTAGGCAACAATCCCTTTTTTTGACAGCGATGACAAGCTTTTTCTTGCTAATCCTATACTTTCTATACTTCTCTTGCCTCTTTCTGCACCTCTGTTGCTTCATTCTGCACTTTCCATGCTTCTTTCTGCACCTGCCTTGCTTCTCTCTGCACCCCTGTTGTCTCTTTATGTACCTCTTTTGCCCCTTTCTTCACTTTTCTTGCCTTTTTCTGCAGCTCTCTTCCATCTTTCTGCATGTAGGCTGTCTCTTTCTGCACCTCATTTGCTTCTTTCTGCACCTATTTCTTCTTTCAGCAATTATCTTGCCTCTTTCGGCACTTTTCTTCCTTCTTTGTGTACCTCTCCTACCTCTTTCTGTACCCCTTTTGCCTCTTTTTACACCTCTGTTGGTTCTTTCTGTACTGCTCTTGCTTCTTTCTGCACCTCACTTGCCTCTTTCTGCACTTCTCTTGCCTCCTTCTGCAGGTAGAGGTAGTTTTAATCCCCCTGCCCTATTATGTACTAGGGCTATACAGCAGAGGTCATGCCCATTACAGGGGTACCCCAACCCATAGTGTACCCCAGTGTATGTAGGAGTTTTCACTGTATTCTAAGTGTCTTTCGACATAGCACTGGCTCCAGGCCTGGTTAGTCAGAGTCAGTTACCACCAGTACCCATCAGCAAAAAGTTGGAGGCACAGGATGACTTTGCAACAAGGCCTCTTTCTGCTCCTCTGTTGGTTCTTTGTGCACATCTTTTGCTTCTTTCTGCACCTTTGTTCGTCTTTCTAGACTTCTGTTGCCTTTTTCTGCATTTCTCTTGCTTCTTTCTGCGCCTTTTTTCGTATTTCTGCACATGTCCTTCCTTTGCAGGCATAATTAGAAATTAGCATTTAAAATATCTTTGAAAATCACTAAAAAAAAACACAGGTTTCAGGGACATTATAGTTAGAAATTAACATTTAAAAAACCTTTGAAGTTAATTGAAAAAAACATAGGTTTTAGGGACGTTATAGTTAGAACTTAGCATTTAAAATACATTTGAAAATCACTGAAAAAAACACAGGTTTCAGAGACGTTATAGTTAGTTGGACATTTCACTTGTACAAAACCAGAGAAATTCAATCAATCAATCAATCAGGGTGTTATAAAGTGCGCTACTCACCTACAAGGGTTTCAAGTAGGACTGGGCTAAAATTCCGTTCCGCTCGCGGAAATCGCGATAATTCTACATTTTCGCGTTCCGCGGAGAGCGCGAAAATGTCAAAATTTCCGCAATCCGCATTTTACTGGAAATGTTTTGCTTGCTCGCGCTGTAGAATAATAGATTCTCGCGTGCGCGCGATCGCCTTACCTTAATCCCCGCGCTCGCCGACAAGTTTTCCCGATCCGGTCGCGTTCTCCACGAGATGTTGGATTGTTGGTAGCAATTTGCGCTGTCTCGCGACAGTTCGCGCCTGCAGTAATGTAATTCGTCGCATGATCAAGTCTTTCTTCTCGCGATCATACACCGTGAGACAAGTGAAACCAAGATGACCGCGCCCGCGAGCAACCACATGGGTAAGGTGGTGAGCCACAACCACACAGAAAATACCGCGAACGGGTGGGAAAAAAACTTCCGCATCTTCGCGATATTTCCGCTTTTGCGGAGATTTTTCCAATTTTCGTGATAATTTGTGAAAGTGAATATCGCAAATATCGCAAATTCCGCCCACCCCTAGTTTCAAGCGGTAAGGAGCCGCTCTGGATCAGTCGAAGAGCCAGGTCTTGAGGTACTTTTTGAACCTGGTGAAGGTCGGGGAGCTTCTGATGTTCCCAGGGAGCTCGTTCCAGGTCTTGGCTGCGATGTAGGAGAAAGCTCTCCCACCTGCTCTGTTTCTACAGATGCGCGGGACCTCTGCCAGTGTGAGGTCGGCGGAGCAGAGGTTCCTCTTGGGTACTTGGAAGGATACTCTCTCATTGAGGTATTTGTGTCCGATGTTGTTGAGCGATTTGTAGGTATGGGTGAGGAGTTTGAAGATGACCCTCTTCATGACGGGAAGCCAGCGGAGGTCTAGTAGGTGTTCGGTCATGTGTTTGTGGTGCAGTGTCCGGATGACGAGTCTGGCTGCGGCGTTCTAGATGGTTTAAAGTTTGTATAGAAGAATTCTGTTGATACCGGTGTATAGGGCGTTGCTGTAGTACAGTCTGCTGGTTATGAGCACATCGGTGATAGTCCTTCTTCAGTCAGGAGGAATCCATTTGAAGGTCTTGCAGAGGATGCGCAGGCAGTTGAAACTGGTGGAAGCAACGGCGTTGATCTGGCGAATCATGGAGAGGGAGGAGTCAAGGATGATGCCGAGGTTTTTTGAGTGGTCTTTAGAGGTGGGTGGATTACGGAGGGCCACTAGGAGTTGTCCCAGGCAGAGGTGCAGGGTCCAAGGATAAGGACCTCGGTTTTCTCTGAGTTGAGCTTCAGGCAGCTCTCTTTTATCCAGGCTACAACGTTCTTCATTCCTTCATGGAAGCAGAGTCTGGTGTCTTCGGGATTCTTCATGAGCGAGAGGATGAGCTGGGTGTCATCGGCATAGGATACTATGCTGAGCCCATGCTGTCTGATGATGGCAGTGAGGGGGGCCATGTAGATGTTGAAGAGCATGGGGCTGAGCGATGATCCTTGGGGTACTCTGCAGTCGATGTAGGTGGGTTTGGAGAGAAAGGGAGGGAGTCTGATCCTCTGGGTTCTGCCGGAGAGAAAGGATTGTATCCAGTCGAGGGCAGATCTTTGTATCCCCGCATCGTGAAGTCAGGCTGTGAGCGTGTGATGTGAAACGGTGTCAAGGGCTGTGGAGAGGTCTAGAAGGATGAGGACTGCAGTGTGTCCCTGGACAAGTAGCATGCAGATGTCGTCAGTGGCATCAAGGAGAGCTGTCTCGGTGCTGTGGTTGCTGTGGAATCCAGACTGGGAGGTGTGTAGGATGGAGTTCTCTTTGATGAAGGCAGTCAGCTGGGTGTTTACGAGTCTCTTGGTGACTTTGGCTGCGAAGGGGAGAAGCGAGATGGGCCAGTATTTTTTCAGGTCCGTTGGGTCGGCTGTAGGTTTCTTGAGGAGCAGTTTAACCTCCGCCCGCTACCAGTCTTCTGGGAAGATGCCGGATCTGAAGGAGGCGTTTATGGTCTGTCCTAGTGCAATGGCGGCGGCGGCCCTGTGAAATATGTGCGGTAGGCAGGGGTCCGTGGGGGCTCCTGAGTGGGTTTTCTTCATGGTCGTGGTGATGTGTTCGACGGTGGCAGGCTTTCTGGTCATGACGGTTGGGACATCAGTGGCGGTGTGGAGGGGTGTGGTGTCCGCCGTCTGTTCGCTGAAGTTGTCATAGAGGACATATATAATAAAGAATCGAAAGCAGCCGGGTCATAGAGGACCGCACCACCAGAACTAGTCACTGGCAATATGCCCACCTCAAAAGATCTGCTGCTTGTAGATCACAAATATACTTTAAACAAATGGTTTGAATGAGAGGCAATATAAAAGCGAGTATAGTCAGATTATATATTAATATATCCACAAAAAATATTCTACAAAATAGTGTATTTGTTCTCCTGTTCTTTTACTTTTCTGTTACATTTTGTTTGAAGACTGTCTGGTTCATTTGCTGCTAAGTATTCAATTTATTCTAATGATTTCAACACTCTATTCCGTGAGCAGGCAAGACCTAAACTTACCCAAATGATCCCTCGTGCTTTTGAATATAAACTTGAAGAGGACAAGCGGTCTGAACATTCATAGGATTCAATTTCTCTATGGGAAAGCATTTTTAAAGTAAAGCTGTACAATTTTTTGTTAAGGCTCTTCTCTTGTGCAATTTCCTCCCACATTTGTTTCATCTCATTTTTTTCTGATTTCGTTATGTATGATGTTACATAGCATGCAACAGCAATTGAGTTGTCTGCAACATACTGGTTGTTCATGTTTGCATTCCACATTTTTAAAATAACCGGATTGTAGTCAATCAATCAATTCGTCTTTATTCGATCATATTAAAAAGGATCATAAAAGCACATATAAATGAATCACATTTAAAACTAATTTCATAATTCTGTTTTAAAAAAGATACAAATAATTCATCACAATTTCTGAGATAAAGACGAAAATGCATAAAATATTAAAAAGAAGAAGTGAGCCTTTTCATTTTCTAAGTCGGGGTACTGCGGTTATCATTTTTACATACTCAATGGCCTACATGCTGACCCTTTCCTCTTTATCATGCCAGCCCACAGGAATGATGCGACTGAATAGCAAACCTTGAGGGTCGGGAAGTGTTTTCAGAAAGTATAATGCTACCCGGCACTGCTTAAAATTCATTTTCCTTAAAATTGGTTTAAGGTAGACAATTCTTTCCCTCTCGTATAGGCTGCAGAATAGGAATATATGCAATTCTGTTTGAGGTGATAAATTATCACAGAGACACAAACTTAAGTCAGCGTGGTTATATGTTTTTTCCGGATAGCCTATCATTAAATGTATCAAGTTAGTACGAAACATTAATAATATAAATCTATGTTGCATCCTGTTTACATTAGTTAAATTGGAAAAGTCTCCTCCAGTTAGAGGTGGGTTGAGGCTATATGCCCGGGCTACATATTTCTCATTTTGTTGTACTCTTCGTTTGTACTTGGTCATCGACATAAACATGTCACTCACTCTCTGTTTGGAAACCTTCTTAAGGGCTAGGGGGTCTTTAAAACATTTGTGAAGACCAATCTCCCTTAGCCGGAACTCTACATAGTTGAGCCACCTAGACCTCTTCCATTTGTTCATTGCCAAACAGCTCCTTAGTATTGACTGATTCAATCGAACTGTATCTTGCCTCCAAATTGAGTGCCATAGGAGGAGTGGGGCTAACTGGATATATTATGAAATATAAGGTATGTCCAGTTCCAAGTGTAAGATACCATTTGAAAAGGAGGAGGGTAAACCTACTACAGATTTAAAGAATGCATTTTCAATAGTTTGTAGTGGTGTCGTGGCTGCCATACCTCACACCCCAGCTCCATACGTCGCTGCTGCTTTATCTCTAGCCTGATATATATTTTTTATCGGTGTTAGTGGTGTAGTCCCCAATTTTCTAGCAAAACCTTTAAGGCAACGATACCTCTCTCCATAACCATCTTTCTTCCCTCCATTAATTTTTCCCACAACAAATCTTTTTCAAAAAGGATACCCAGATAGGGAAACGAGTTGACTATCTCGATTGTTTGCACCCCAATGACAATGACTGTAGGAGAACTCTCCGTCTAATAACTTGATGACTTATCTCAAAAGATTACAGTAATATAAAATATCAAAAAAGTTAAAAATTTAAAATATGGGTAAAAATCATTTCACATATGATAGAATCAGAAATAGAAAACATTAAACAAAATCATGTGGTAGAGCAAGGGAGTTTACTTCTGATGATCCATGACCACCCCAGAAATTTGGCCATGGCACAGACTAGCACTAGGCTGGTATCTGATCATAATATGCGCAGTGCAACACGGTAGTTTGATATGCCCAGCAGGCGACAAGCAGGACCTAGCCATCTTCTTCTTGGTTTTTTATACGCTGGGCATTCACACAAAATGTGTGCCTTGCTTTTAACCTTCCCCACACAATTCAGGCAAGTGTCCGGGGTCTGATGGGGAGGCTTCCATTTACTAGTAAACTCTCGAGTTGGGAGTATCTCAAATCTAAATTGGCGGTACAATGATCTATCCCTTGGTTTCTGCACAAAATCAAGATAGGGCTCGAAGCTAACAATTTGTTTATGGATATAAAAGACTTCGGTTAGCCTGCCCATGTTAGTATTACTGAGATCCTGGTGATCAATCTATGCCCAGTAAGCTCTTTTGAGGTCTACCTTACTCAAGGGGGCTCCATATTCCCAGGCTTCTTTAAAACCGAGCAGATTGAGAGACTTTTTGATGTTGCAGAGCCAGCTTACTCTGTGTGAGCCCAGAGAATTCATTATTTCTTTTATGCCCTCGGTGTATTTAGCTAGCTCCGGAGTGCGCCAGAGGCGAGCCCAGAAAATCAAAGGGCGTAGCCTCGCCATGTCCTTAATCGAGCGCCTACCCAGGTCGCTAAAGAGTGGTTTCAGTGGAGTACCCCTTCGCAGAGGGACCAAATCTCTCATAAATGTGTTCTCGGACAAAGAATTTTCGTCGAGATTATCATATCCCCATAGTTCGGCTTCATACAGCGCCGAGCCAACTGCTTTAGCCTAATAGATCACTAATGCGGGAGTGATTGGCTTGCTCTTCGAGGAGCGATGTTCTTTAGCAATGGCCCCCGTGGCTCGTTTGTGATTGAGCAGCATCTTATGGATATGGGGTCTCCAGCTTAAGCTGTCGGAAATTCTAATTCCGAGATAATCAAATAAATTGACGTATTCCAAAGGGGCTCCATCAAACATGATGGTGACACTGGGTGATCTATGCGATTTAAAAGAAAGAAGCTTGGTCTTTGATGTATTAATGGTCAGACCTCTCAATGTGCAGAACAAATGGAATCTATCCAGAAGCTTTTGTAGCCCTGCTGGTGTCTTAGAGATTAGAAGGGTATCGTCGGCAAAGAGGAGGGTGGGGACTCTTTCGCCCACCAGGGCAGGGGCATCAGCTGGAATATCTTGCAAAAACTTCACCACTCCGTTCACAAATAAGGAAAAGAGGGTGGGTGCCAGTACACAGCCCTGGCGGACTCCTCTGTTAACTGTGATCTTTTCAGTTTCTGGGCCTGAGTTCCCCACCTCACCTGTGCATAGTTACCCTCATGGAGACGGACCAAAAGGTCGAGGATGGGGGCGGCACGCCCATGTCCTGCAGAACCGACCAAAGGCGATCACGAGGGACCAGGTCAAAGGCGGTCTTCAGATCTATAAAGGCCAGATGGAGACTGCCCCTACCGATCAAGACAACCTTCCAGTGTAACAATAACAACCTAAAGACCTGGTTGATCGTGCCCGTGTTTGGTCTAAACCCGGCCTGGAAGTGGGACAGAATGTTGTTCTCATTGGCCCACAATAGAATACGCTCCGACAGGACCCTGCCAACCACCTTCTGGCTAACGTCAATAAGACTTATGGGTCGGTAGTTGGCAGGGTCCTCTCTGGAACCCTTTTTGAATATTGGTATTACCTCTGCTCCTTTCCATGACTCGGGGATGGGTGATCCCTTAAGGAAT
The DNA here is from genome assembly GCF_964204655.1 of Triturus cristatus. Taxonomy (NCBI): domain Eukaryota; kingdom Metazoa; phylum Chordata; class Amphibia; order Caudata; family Salamandridae; genus Triturus; species Triturus cristatus. Next base: position 20,276,816 of record NC_140581.1, read on the forward strand.
GCATTGAGCAAGGTGGAAAAATATGCTGCCCAATGTTTGGAGTCGGAACGGAACAGGTCACCAGGAAGGCCATCAGGGCCTGGGGCTTTAGCTGGGACTAATTTGTTAATTGCAGTCATGGCTTCTTCCTGCGTACAAAGATCAAAACTCACAAGAGTAGGGTCTGTCTGAATGGTATGAGAAGAAACCCTAAAGCTTTGGGTGTCCTCGCCAGAATAAAGATTTGAAAAATGAGCAAACCATTCCTGGTTTGTGATATGATTTAAAATTATGTCAGGGTCGGAATCTTTTGAATATCTGCAAAGATTCCAAAATGTAGTCCCATCTCTGGCTAAGCTAGCGGTTTTCAAGGCCAACCAGTGGTATTCCTCCCAGGCACACTTGGCTTTAGCCACGGCCTTTCTGAAGTCTGATCTGGCAGATTGGATTAGGCAACAATCCCTTTTTTTGACAGCGATGACAAGCTTTTTCTTGCTAATCCTATACTTTCTATACTTCTCTTGCCTCTTTCTGCACATCTGTTGCTTCATTCTGCACTTTCCATTCTTCTTTCTGCACCTGCCTTGCTTCTCTCTGCACCCCTGTTGTCTCTTTATGTACCTCTTTTGACCCTTTCTTCACTTTTCTTGCCTTTTTCTGCAGCTCTCTTCCATCTTTCTGCATGTATGCTGTCTCTTTCTGCACCTCATTTGCTTCTTTCTGCACCTATTTCTTCTTTCAGCAATTATCTTGCCTCTTTCGGCACTTTTCTTCCTTCTTTGTGCACCTCTCCTACCTCTTTCTGCACCCCTTTTGCCTCTTTTTACACCCCTGTTGGTTCTTTCTGTACTGCTCTTGCTTCTTTCTGCACCTCACTTGCCTCTTTCTGCACTTAACTTGCTTTTTTCTGCACCTCTCTTGCCTCTTTCAGCACCTGTTTTGCTTCTTTCTGCACTTCTCTTGCCTCCTTCTGCAGGTAGAGGTAGTTTTAATCCCCCTGCCCTATTATGTACTAGGGCTATACAGCAGAGGTCATGCCCATTACAGGGGTACCCCAACCCATAGTGTACCCCAGTGTATGTAGGAGTTTTCACTGTATTCTAAGTGTCTTTCAGCATAGCACTGGCTCCAGGCCTGGTTAGTCAGAGTCAGTTATCACCAGTCCCCATCAGCACAAAGTTGGGGGCACAGGATGACTTTGCAACAAGGCCTCTTTCTGCTCCTCTGTTGGTTCTTTGTGCACATCTCTTCCTTCTTTCTGCACCTTTGTTCGTCTTTCTAGACTTCTGTTGCCTCTTTCTGCATTTCTCTTGCTGCTTTCTGCGCCTTTCTTCGTATTTTTGCCATGTCCTTCCTTTGCAGGCATAATTAGAAATTAGCATTTAAAGTATCTTTGAAAATCACAGAAAAAAACCACAGGTTTCAGGGACATTATAGTTAAAAATTAGCATTTAAAAAACCTTTGAAGTTAATTGAAAAAAACATAGGTTTTAGGGACGTTATAGTTAGAACTTAGCATTTAAAATACATTTGAAAATCACTGAAAAAAACACAGGTTTCAGAGACGTTATAGTTAGTTGGACATTTCACTTGTACAAAACCAGAGAAATTCAATCAATCAATCAATCAGGGTGTTATAAAGCGCGCTACTCACCTGCAAGGGTTTCAAGTAGGACTGGGCTAAAATTCCATTCCGCTCGCGGAAATTGCGATAATTGTACATTTTCGCGTTCCGCGGAGAGCGCGAAAATGTCAAAATTTCCGCAATCCGCATTTTACCGGAAATGTTTTGCTTGCTCGCGCTGTAGAATAATACATTCTCACGTGCGCGCGATCGGCTTACCTTAATCCCCCCGATCGCCGACAAGTTTTCCCGATCCGGTCGCGTTCTCCACGAGATGTTGGATTGTTGGTAGCAATTTGCGCTGTCTCGCGACAGTTCGCGCCTGCAGTAATGTAATTCGTCGCGCGGTCACGTCTTTCTTCTCGCGATCATGCACCGTGAGACAAGTGAAACCAAGATGGCCGCGCCCGCGAGCAACCGCATGGGTAAGTTGGCGAGCCACGACCACACAGAAAATACTGCGAACGGGCGGGAAAAAAACTTCCGCATCTTCGCGATATTTCCGCGTTTGCGGAGGTTTTTCCAATTTTCGTTATAATTTGCGAAAGTGAATATCGCAAATATCGCAAATTCCGCCCACCCCTAGTTTCAAGCGGTAAGGAGCCGCTCCGGATCAGTCGAAGAGCCAGGTCTTTTTGAAGTGCAGTACCTTTTCTTTCTTTGTAGCCCCTGCTATTAGTACAAACGACTTGGATTGGTTCACTTTTAGCTTAAGTGAATCCATAAAGGAGACGTATGCAGTAATCAGCCTTTGTAGCGCAATCCCTGTTCTGGCGATTAAAATCACATCATCTGCGTAAGCCAATAAAGGTAGCATTTGATTATCGAAAAGTGGAACATCCCTAGTAGCCACTGTCAATGGTTTTTCTACTCCATCTGTGTGTAGGGAAAAAAGAAAAGGGGCCAATACGCAACCCTGCCTTACACCCCGGGAGATTCTGAAAGAACGTATCAAATCTCCATTTTTGGTGTAACACACTGATGCCGTTGCGATTGCAAATGATTGCGTGATAAAATTTAATATGGCAGGTTCAACCCCCATTGTCTCCATATGGACCATAGCTTATCATGGGCCATGCGATCGAATGCTGCGCTAAGGTCCATGAATGCCATGTTCAATTTTCCCTCCTTCATTCTAGTATACTTTTCTATTATCAGTGCTAAGTTTATAGACTGATCTACAGTCCCCCTTCCCTGCTGGAAGCCGTACTAGGCCTGGATCAAGATCTTATTTTCTCTTCCCCAATACGAGAAAGGAGAACGCGGCCCATAAGCTTTGCTGTAGTATCCAGCAGGGAGATAGGTCTGTATTTTTTTGGGTCTGCCCTATCCCCTTTTTAGGTCTCGCCTAGGCAGCGCTTGCGCTATCTCGTTGAGACATGCAGTATACACTATAGTGTATATAAGCTCCACCCACTCTCCAACCATCATTTTCATTGGCTGGTGTCCTAGATGGGGCCTTCCGATTGGTTGTAGGCATGTTAGTCCCTCTTTATGATGGACATTTCTTCATTTGTGTCCTTCCACGGCTATTGCCCCCTTTACTGCACAGACTACTTTCTTCCAATGCCTTCTCACACCCCCATACTATTGAATTGCCAATGCTTGTCTCTGTCTCTGCCAATGCTTGTTTTATTTGTCTCTGCCAATGCTTGTTTTACAATGCTTGTTTTATGTGTCTCTGCCAATGCTTGTTTTATTTGTCTTTCCCCACAAAGCTTGTTTTATCTGAGATCTCTGTTTAATTATTTAGGATTAATACAGCCCACACCGCAGACCTTCTTTTAATTATTTATCATTATACAGCCCAAGCCGAGGATAGAACTCTGCTCTCCAGCTTCAACGTCGGCAGCTTTATAGGTTACGCCACCGCTGGTCGCTTCAAAACAAGCCCCCTTAAAGGGGTTTATCTTTGTGTCCATTGTGTGCACTATAGTGCCCCTGGGGCAAAAGCAGGGACCTACTAGAGTGCTTCTCTATCAGAATGCACTTTGCGGTCCCCCCGGGGCACAAGCAGGCATCCACTTCAGCATGCCTAAGCAAGCGTGTGATGAGTCGATGCTTGTGTGTATGCTTGCACACGCGAGGCTGCAGGAGTGTACGGATGGCGAATTTCACGATCGCCAGGCAACCCAGGATCTTTTAATTTTTCTGCTGCCCGGGGGTCAGACACTACAGCCGGCACCCGCGCTTTACTTTTAATGTTTAAAGTAAAGCGCCGGTGCCGCGATGCTTGTTCTCACGCGCGCTTTGAAATGCCACGATTCACTAATAAGTCTTCCATTTTAGCAATCTAACTGTTTCAAGTTGGCCAAGTAAGTGCTAATAAACGATATATGTTAATGAGCAATATTTTTTGCAATTGCTCCATTTTTCCCTCTATGGGAAAACGAGCTGCTTCGCCTATTTTGAATACCGTCTGGGTTTCTGACATTGCAGGGTAATTTACATAGCCTATTTGTTAGACTCTGCAAGCTAAATTCAGCTTGTGGTAGTATAATTCCGCGCAGCCGAATTGTAACTGAGTTGCTTAGTCGCGCGTTTACTCTAATACAGCTTTAAATCTACATACACTGGAGCAGACCGTCACGCCTCACCCCTTACTCTCCCTCCCAGACCTCTTACATGAACGAACTTCCTTCACCCCGTCTTACACTATTTTTTTTGTAATTTCTCATGGTGTTGCCCTTCTCCCCTAGACTTGCCCACTTTTTATCTGGCATAACTCACCCTCCTCTCTCTGATGTGGCTCTTAATAGTAGGCATTTTTTCCTTCCACGGCATTTTAACGGTCGATCAAAGAGGCCCTTTACACGCCGATAAAGCGCTCTCTAAATTACTCCCTTTCTCTGTTTTTAGTTGTTTTTCAAATTCCGTATAATTTCTTTCACCTCCTCAGTCCACGCCCCGTCTCCTTCTCCTCTCTACCCAACATGCCCCATCCCTCCTTCATTCATTTACACCTCTCAACCCCTATTCCCCGATGTGATCCTGGGCACATCTTCTCCATTCTCTCTTCATTACTCTTCACTGCAGAATGTTCGAGTGTCTTGTATCCGACAAAACCCGGAATAAAACACAGCATAAAACCCAGTGGTCTGTGCAGGGCCGAGCAATACTAATAATTTAAACCTGTAATGTGTCTGTCGAGCCTGTACACTCCGTTTACAGCGCAAGCACGTAAACACAAAACCATATGTGCACAGTTCCTCCGATAGTTCGCGCTCAACTACAGGTTCTTGAGTGTTCCGAGATTCAAATAAAAGTGGTTTGGGCATGTTTGCTGGCAGAAACTATCCCCTCTCCAGCCCGCACATTGTGACAGCAGGCTCTGGCTGGGGGTCTTAAAGTAGCAGCAGTGCACCGCTTTATTGTTTGCCGTCTTCTCGGTGACGCGCACATGCACATAACAGCCTACGTTACTTCCTCTGCGCAGCAAACATTGTGCATTCGCATATGAACAGATTTGGAAGTCAGCCATCAAGGTATATGCCCTGTGTAGTTCACTATAATAATGCACACGCGATAAAAGTGCACAGCAGTTCATTATTTTTATTATGCCCCTAAAATAAAAGCTATTACGACTCAAGCTGCACGTACTGTATATTCCTTGCACGGAAGAAAGGGCAAGCTGGTTTGGGGGCTCGAACCTTTTAACTGATAGAATCACACGCAGGTAACTAACAGGTGCATTAAATCACTGAGTTGTTTGTCTGGCCATGTAATCTGCCCCTTGAAGGTTACAGGGTTTACTTCGATTGGAACCTCTAATTCGAAGGTTACACAAAGACCCATACAACAGATGCCTAAACCCAGTGAGCTATTTTATTAGCATCGGACCCTGGCACCCGTAATTTGCACCCTACGACGAGCTGCAGCAGATTCATTAAGACGCTGAGCTACCTCAAAGGAACAGGATTGTGTGACAGGCGGTTTGTTTCTATGTCTCGCATGTTAATCCACTCCAGTATGTTACTGGGACTGGAACCTGTGACCCAGAGGCGCAACTAGAGCCAAATTTCGGGGGGGGCTGAGCAAAAATTTCGGGGGGGGGCTGAACTTTAAGCAATAGGCAGAGTGGAGCTGCAGAGGCTCTTAGAAGGGGTGAAACAACAGCGAGGCCTTATTAACATGCAAATGGTCTTTTAAAGACCTGTGAAGTGCTCGGGAAGGTGTCTCATCCCGGGCTGCCACACACGACGGGGGGGGGGGGGGGGCGGAAGCCCTGTGAGTTCAATGGGTGTTGCGCGCCTGCTGACGTCAGATAGGCGGGGAGGGGGCAGTGAGTAGGGAACCCGGTTCGAATCTCACATCGGCTCACCATCTTGAAATCCTGGGCAAATTATTTAATATCCCAATGCCTAAAAATACACAAAAATGAATTTGTTCTTGTGTCATGCAAGCAAGTAGTGCTGATATAAATTTTGCATTCCTCCAGGTCGAGTTTGCACTAAATAGCCTATCCCTTCCTTTATTTCTTTTACCAATGAAATTTATTTTGCCAGAATGAGGCTTGGAACGCACTTCTCCTCCCGTGTGACGCGTCTGCCAGCTAGCTACAAGAGCATGCACTGCGCGTCTATCGCTTTCTGCTTCTTTCATTGTATCCAGATATATGATAGAACAGGTGACATTACACCTCCCCCTCCCCCCTCCCGCGAGCCACCACTGTGTTTGTGTGTAAGTTGGGTGTAAACGTTTCCAAAGCATTCCCATTGTTCGTGTCAAGGGGGTAGAAAAATGAACTTCGACATCAGAAAAAAACACATCTGGCACATAACAAAAGTTTGTTAAATGAAGATATGTTTGTGACTCGGCTCCACAGACCCAGAGTGACCGTGCACTTCAATACGATTGGATGTTTGGAAATGTTCACTATCATGGCGCCACTGGCGGTAATCCGCCTTTGGAAGCGGACTGCAGGCTTTGGTACATTAGACGTAGCTGTCTTTCTTACCAGGAATCGGGCCTTACTGGGAGCAGCTTTTATGCACCTGAAAAACCTGTTTCTACGAAGAAAATAATGGATGGATGAAAGCTCTCAGGTGTTTGGCACAGAGCATGGCTAGCGCCTAAAGACCTGCACTGAACACTGTAAAAAATATTTTCCCTCGGTCATTGCTCCAGTCTTCAGAAAGCATTTTTGTTCAAAATATTATTGACACAGGATTTGGTGAAAAACTAGGATGCATGCCTAACAGCTAAAGGAAGTGCGTCAGCCACATGACATAGGGTTCGCGTGGTCAATGCACGATGTTGTCATTGTTCACAGTGATTATGTTTCTCTGTAATGTACAAGCATGATTTGCATAAAACACTGCCTTGTGGCAGGCGAGTCTCACTGCACGCCCAAGGACAACAGCCCAGATTTGAAGTGCAGGCGGTTTAGCTTTACAGAACCTGCTTAACACCCTGCCACAGATTGCATTCCTTTTTTATATACTTTTACGTGACCATTTAAGTTAAAGTGACAGTTTTTCCCATTTTCCGCTTCCCTGCTGCATCTGAGACTCACAACTGGGAGTGATTGCGTAGAACTATTTAGATGTATCACTTCCATTTTCAATTTCAACAAAATTGCAACGCCCTTTCTTTAGCTTGTTTTAGTGTTATCATTCCCAAATATACCTGCTCACGTTTCAGTGCTTGCTGATGTGTCTGCAGGGCATGTTTTGTTTTATATGTTACATACTTTACATTTTAATTGCTATGCTCGTATTATGTGCTGCTTCTCCTTGTCAGAAGATGTCTTGAAGTTGTAGCATAACTGACTATGGGGCCTTGACTCCAAGTATTGCCTCGAGCCGCAAGTAAAGGCGTACGTGGGCTGTACAGAAATGTCACAGGTCCACACAATCACAGACATGCCCTCTCCTTTTTGTGGCCCCTAACTTTAGTGGCTTCTTTCAGTAAAATAGGTAATCAAGTTTTTATAAAGTGTAAATTTCGCTCCAACCCAGCACAGCGATGTACAGTGCAAAGATTCAAAACACCAAGCATTCAATGAGAAAAGTAAAAAAAATACAAAACAATGTACTCTCTGCCCCACATGCTACCAGTGCCAAATGATTGACAATGAAGAGCAAATTAGATGCGAAGGAGAGGATAACGGTAAAAATAAATATTGTGAAGGCCTGAACACAATGTCACTTGTTTCTGTTTTCGGCACTTACTTGCATCTCTGAATGTGTGAATAGTAAGTTGAGTCTTAGTTTCCAATATGATTTGTCGGATTGAGCAAGTTGTGCTCTGAACAGCTAGGTTTAATTTAAAAGAATGCTTGCTGTATGTTCATAACAAATGCAGTTCAGCTGAATGGTCCTTAAGCGGTACAAGCTGAGCAGAGGGGGTTAGTTAACTGTGCAGGCAGGTGAGATCTCGCTGTTCGAACCTGGTAATAGGCAGATTTAAAGTGGGCTGTTCTAAACAGCACTTGTGTGCCCTTGAAGGAAGACTTGCACAGTAATAAAACTTTAAAAGTACAAATAATGAAAAGACAGGTTTTCGTTATAAGAAAATCATAGCAAGAGACACGAACTAAATAAGATTGCTTTTTGGTACTGTGGGCTCCAAGCAAGTATGGTTAAATAATTGTTTTTGGACTATAAGGTGTTCGACCCAAAGCCGTGAGGAAGGGAGCAGGTAGAGGATAGAAATACAGGTCTCATGGAAGCCCTTCCGCCTTCAACCCACAAAACAAATCTGACATTCTGTATTTTTGGAATACTTGCATGGCATCCACTATTACTTTTCTGTCTTACATTACCGAGAGAATAGGATTCATAAACAAATCAATGCATACTGTGACAATGAAAGTAAAGAGCCCTTATATGTTACACTAGGCCATCATTCGAAATTAGGACTGATCTGCATGTGTCTCATGGTGTACACACATGAACCGGACACCATAGACACTTTAGAACACAGTAATAAGGTGCTTCATTGTGATGAGGTTCCCTGGTGCAGTGAACAGAGTTGATGCATGCTTGAGGTGATTCAGCGGGTCTGCTCCACAGCTAGCACGCGCTCGGCTCCGCCTGAACAGTGAAGCCACTCAGTGCACACTTTTTGTCGTTGGTTTCGGAAGGTGGCCGGACCGATGCTTACTGTAGAAGGTATAACCGGTGAGATTAAGACTATTAATGGCAAGCAGATTAGGAACATTTGACTATTTCCCTCTGATGGTGATGATTAAAGAATATCATTGCTGTCTCTGATTCCGTGTCTCCTCTGTAAAGGTTCAGAATCGTGAACGCACTTTGTGCACACCGCCTGTACATGTTCTGCTTATAGGATGAATTAATCCAGAAATGCAGCCCTCTTTGAAAGCAAACCCTATGCTGTCTGACCGCTCTCATGCTAATTCTGCACATCGCATTAGAAATTAAAATTACACATCTTATTTTTTTATTTGCAGCTTAAAACAGGCTTCTTGTTATTAAGCTCACTGTGAGGTGCTAACAGCCTGCTCATTGCCGAATAGCGTGTTACGGGCCTTTCTTTGTTTAGGTTTGTTAAAGTCTGAGATCGGAGCCAAAATAGACGTCATAATGTCAGGCGTATCTATGATTGGATTTCTTATATGAGACGAAAGCATTAATACTGGGCTAGTAAAATGAATTGATGCCAAATGACCACCATCATTCTATGCAAGGGGGAGCGAGTTGCTGGCTACTCTACTTTTTATTACCTTCCGCGTGGGGACAAAGCTTGACTTCCTGATCACAATGGCTTTGCTTTTCCTTTGTCACTTTATTTTGCACTTTTTACAAAGAGAGAAACAGAGAGAGAGATGGAGCTAAGCAGAACCAGAATGAGAGAGTGTGGCAGAGAGAGAGAGGGGAATAACGAGTATGTTGAGCTAGAGAGAGAAAGAGGGACATAGGAAGTAAGACAGATATAGGTATGAGCATACGTACACCGTTATCTGTACTATAATCAGACACTGAAACAGACCATTGAATGTTGGAATGTAAAATCTTGTCCCGCTTTGCAGTGACTTAAAATTTTGTCTGCTACAGGAAATTTTAAATATGAGAGAATGTTAATTTGCTTTTGCAAGTCATGCCTTGTAGACTGCACTCAGCCCACATGAAATGACACATAGTAGGCCTGCTTTGGCAGTGAATTGGACATGGAATTTCTGAGTTTGAGTCGGATGGTCAATATTTATGTGTCACTTTCGTAGTTATTGAGACTGTGTTTCTGTTTTATACTGTTTCTGCCAATATGTAACCTTGAGCCACAACTTTGATTGATTTTGATTGCGGTCGCTCTGTTTATTTGGTGATTTACAATTCCAATCATGGGTAAAACATGGCTTGTTGAACATAGATGAGATGTACTTGCAAATTGTTGGATTGCGTTTTGCATTTCAGGTTTTCAATTTGACCAATCTTTTGACTTCTTACCAACGAAATATGAGTGCCTTCCTAGCCGAGGAGTGGACCACACTGTATTTTCAGTGATATGACCACCAGAGGCCCTGATTTTATATTAAAAACAGAGCTTTGGACTATACCATTTCCCTCTAAAAGGCATATTTATCTCCATGTGTTCCCATACCTAGTGTGTCACGTAGTTTGGTGCTTACTTTCCCTCCATGTTAAAGAACAGTAGATGTTTCAGCACCCAGGCTAATGTGCTGCATAGCTATAAACATATAAGTTCCCAACGGCGAGACCGATTGCATTGCAAATGCTTGTTTGTAGATAGGTACTATCACCCCTGTGGACCACGAAGTGGGTGGAGCTCCCAGTACTATAATATTTAAAACGTTTGTTAGTAATGGGGTCCATAAATCTGGATTATCCTGAAAGAGGTCTATTGGGCCTCCATCAGGTCCTGGGGCCTTTCCCGAACTACATGAGTCCAGCCCCACTTCAGTAAGTGAGAATGATAGAGGAACTTGGCTTAACTCCTGCATCGGTGCATGACAATTTGGTGAAACAGGTTGTGGAGTAAAAATATTTTCAAAATGCAGTACCCATGCTTCCTCCTCAATTGTAGTCGTTAATATACTTTGACAGTTCTGTTCTTTTTAAGTTGTAGGTATTCTTTGGAGATTTGCGAGTTATTGTGTGCCGTACAGAAGAGAAAAAACAATTTACTGGTCGTGGAAATCCAAACCGACACTAGGTATAAACATTTCCTTTAGACTTGTATTTTTGTCGACAGTACTGTCCACAACGGTTACTTTGGAAATGTAAAACTTGCTGTCTCAAGATTCTATCGCTTCCTTCTCCTGGAACCTCACATGTCACATACTGTTCAGTGAAAGACAATACTGTTTCCTCTGATTCACTTCCAAATGTAGGTGCATCCTTGATCCACAATAACATATGTATATGAGGATCACCTCTTGCTTGGTACTCCTTCCTCCAAAAGAAATCGGTAACTTCTCCAAGAGGTGGATTCCTTTTATTGCAGATGAAAGACATCATAGCTTGAAACCTATGATTAAAATATCTGCACATATTTACAGGATCCAAAGAACACAGTTCTCTAGGTGTCTTCATTACAACATTCTTTATATTGGAATTTGCTTCTCGTAGAAATTCAAGCAAATCTTCCCATGCATACTCTGCACAGGTAAGTGTCACAAACCATGTTGGTGTACCTAACTTCCATAACATACAATTCAGTTCTCCATGACGACGAAGCCAATACTCATTTGTTCCTCGTTGACATGCCATCAAATTAATTAACTGTGCTTCTAAATTTTCATCTGTTTCTTGAACTTTCTCTACAAATTCTTTCGCTGAAGGAAGTGATTGATGAACTCCAGTTTTCAGTATGTGGTTCACTGCATAGGACAGAGAAGACAGATCACTTCCAAACAAAAGGTGAAATATATACGGAATACACTGCTGGAATCTAGGATCTTCAGAGTATAATCTTGTTGAGCGAAATTCTGAAGCTGGAATCCGTACAGGTCGGTCATCATATCATCCACCTTCTCCAGTAGGAAAAAGCTGTGGAAAACAACAAGATTCTAAGCTTTTCTCCCATACACTCGTTGGAGTTCCCTTTGCTTTTTTCATTTAAAATAACTTAATGCTGTTTCCTATTACTTCTTTTGAATGTAGAAGACATATTGTGTAATTTTCATAATTCACTTCACTCCTTGACTTGTCCACTTTCTCTATTTGACCACTTGATATTTCAGATTCATCTTCCAAACTTATTACCTGTTCTTCCACATTTACATTTTTATAAAAAATATTATTCTCCACAAGATATAAAGTAGCCTTTTGAAGTTTTTTAACATCAACAAATTCTTGCCATATTTTCCGACTCTTTGTTGGTACTCCATTTACTCGAATGACTACTGCTTCATTTTCATCTTTGTCTCCACCAACAATTTCAATATTTTTCTTTAAATCCAAAGGAATGGAATGGAATGGAATGGAAAAGCATTTATAGAGCGCATGGCTACCCGGAGGCATCCCAGCGCTAATAACCGACAGTAGGGGGAACCAGAAGCTAAGGAAAGAGGTAAGTTTGTATTTGCTTCCGAAAAGTCATGTGATCAGGGGTGGTACGTAAGTGAAGAGGTAAAGCGTTCCAGAGTTTAGAGGCGTTATAAGAGAAGAGCCTGCCACCACTTCTGGACCTCTTAATCCTAGGGATCCTAGTCAGATGCAGATCATCTGATCTAAGTTTACGCTTGGCTTTGTATGGGTGAATCATGGTGGAAATCGACGGAGGACCGAGTCCCTGCCTTATTTTATGCACTAAGTATAAGAACTTGAATTTAATTTGTTCCTGAACCGGGAGCCAGTGGAGAGAGCGAATGGCCGGTTCCGCTGACAGTCTATTAGAGACTTCCATTAGGAGTCTTGCTGCACTGTTCTCTACGGATTGTAGTTTCTTGATTGCTGAGATGGGAACGCCCAAATATAGGGCGTTCCCATAATCCAGTCTAGAAAGGATTCATGACTGAATTAGTACTTTCTTAGCTGTGGATGGAAGAAGAGGTAAGACCTTTCGGGCCATTCTTAGTAGGCCATAGCAGAGGGCTGCTGTTTTCCTGGCTTGAGTTCTGAGGCTGCGGTCCTGGTCCAGCCATACCCCCAGACTCTTGATTTCTTATTTTATGATAGGGGCTGGGCCCATACATGATGACCACAGCTGGCTGGGGTTATAGTGGAGGGAATTACCTAAAATCATAATCTCGTTTTTTTCTCCGTTGAGCCTAAGTTGGGAGTCATCCATCCAGCTTGAGATAATGTTCAAGCAGAAGTGGAGGATGTGGATTTCCTGTTCGGTTTGGGTAAGTCCGATCACTAGCTGGGTGTCATCAGCATAGGTGATAATTCGGATTCCGTAAGGTTCTATTTTGGCTGCCAAGGGGGACATATACACGTTGAATAAAGTCTGGCTCAGCGAAGAGCCCTGGGGCGCCCTGTTCGGCAGGTGTATGGGTTTGGAAGCCGTGCTTTCATTGAAATCCTGGAAGGTTCTATCCTCCAGGAAGGAAGATAGCCACTGGAGTGCCGTGCCCCTGATACCTATATTCCTGAGACGCCGGATCAGAGTCAGGTGATTCACTGTGTCAAAGGCGGCGCTCAGGTCAAGGAGTATAATGGCCGCCGATCCTACAGAGTCCAGGATCTTCCTGCTTTCTTCCACCACTGCCAGTAGCGCGGTCTCAGTGCCTTGACATGGACGGAAGTACACCACAAAGGTAAGTACACCACTCTTCCTTTCTGTCTTCTTTGTAAGTCTGTTGGTGGCAGTTTACCTGTTTTTGGCTCCATGCAAATTATAGTTTGAAATGGATGAACAGATTGAATTAGAACCGACTCATATGTATTCAAATCTGTCAGTTCCTCTGGAATAGCTACTAATTCTAACTTATTATGTACTGCTCTAGCAGGCATTTTGTTCTCTTCTAATTTGTTATAACAATCTTTACGAACACGTTGATCACTGCCTAATTCAAATTGACCTTCCACTATCCAAATCCTTCCATTTATCATTATTCTTCTTTTCAGATTTGAAATACAAATCAACATTCTTAGTTTGACTTTCATAATTAGTACGTCAACAACAAACACAAGCATAGTTTGCAATTTCAGAGCACACTATGTTAAACTTTCCCATTTCTTTTTCAAACTGATCAATGCTAATCACTTTCCCATCTTCTTCAACATCTGTAATTGTCAATCTTTCACTTTCTATGCACTCCTCTTCTGAACCAAAATATAAAAACTGAATATCATCACACTTTTTTTGTACATCTGATAAAGAACCGTATAAAAGAGCTGTATTTAGTTCACTTAAACATAATGCAGGACTTTTTACATAGTACACTTTCCTTATAATCGTCTGCATTTCTGAATGGTGTACTGCTAACATCCTTAAGTGATGAAAAACACTTTTACACACTTTTCTTGAAAGACAAGCCAGAGAATGCCTGTGTTTCTCGGAATATTTTCTTACATTACATGGATCTAGTCCTTGTAACATCCTATTCTTCTGTTTTACACTTTTCTGTGCATATTCTCGTAACAAATTTCACATTATATCAATAGATTCCTGTCGAAAACTACAAATACTGCTACAACCCTACTTATACACAGGAGCTTGTGTGTGTTTCCCTTGCAATTCTTCAGCTATTAACTGTTCTGCACTAATCGTAACCATTTCCTCTTTTGGAACAGGACAACCATTCTGAACTTCGTAACAATGACCTCCAGTATCAACTGCAAATGGTAAACTATTTTCTTTGAAGTAACTCTCTTCATTAAAAAAAGGTTCACTATTAGATGTTTGTTTCCATTGTCCACTGAAGATTTTACAAAAGTTGCTTCTGTTTACACGTCTTTTTTTTTTACTTTTGTCTTTCAGAATCTTCATTGTTTTATCCAACACTTTCATCCTCTTCAAAATCAAAATTAATATTTTTTGTTTTAACTTAAAAGCAGTATCCACTATGCTTTCAACACGCTGTTAATGTTTCAATTGCAGCACTTTCTTTTTATATTTGCAGCATCCTTTTATTAAATTCTGAATTACTCTATTTCGAAAAATCTTTGACGAATTTCTTGATATTGTTTTTGTCTATGGGTAACAAGTACTCTTTCCTTATCATCATTTGTTTTCTTGCAATTTGAAGTTTGCTTCTCCTTACTTGACAAATCCTTCTTTTTCCTTTTTGTGATGTTATTTTCATTAAATGTTCGTAATACTTTGTTTAAAAATTGTCTAGTGTTTTTACCAGAAGAAACTCTTTTTGTAGTACTCTCATTTACTTGTAATCCACATTTTTCACTTTTCTTTAAGTAGATTGCCTTTTTTTAAATTCTTTTCTTCTCAGTACTTCTAGTCATTTTTAATTTTTAATCCAATCAAAATAATTTTCTGAGAAAGAAAAAAAAGTTTCAATTGTTTGTTATATCTGTTCAATATGTCAAAATAATCACATAGAATTACATAAGTTCCACTGGCAGCTTGCAGAGGAAATGCTGCATGGTACTGGAGCAGAATAAGGGAACAGTAGGGTGGCAGGTAGTGTCACCGGACATACAGCACGTATTTATTGAATTATTTAGATTCACCTTCCCATTTTATATGCGACTCCACTACCTCGTAATTTTCCCCTCCCCACCCGACCGTCCTACACAACCCACTGTCCCACAGCACTTCCTCTGCAACCCACTACAGATGACTTTGTAGATACTATTTTTGTAAAATTGTGATCTGTATACTTAGAGTCATATTTTCAACTAAATTGCACATGTAAACATTACCCTTATTAGTTTAAGAATTCTATTGGCAACTTAGCAAGCTTAACACTGCACCATATTAGCAAAGATATCGTACAGATATATATTTAGTTGTGGATGTACATAAACAAATACAGATCAACTGTTAGAGAGCAAAAAAAATGACTGACATGGAGATGGAGAGGGGGAAACATTAAGTAAGGTATTATTCCCATTTTGGTAATGTGCCAGCCCAGTCGTGTACAGAGCTGTAACACCAGCAGAAAACCACGTAAGTACGTTCATTTACATTTACGTGTGCTTTACCACTGCAACCAACACTTTGTACCCATGAGACTACTGTCTTGAAAAATAAACAAACAGTGCTTCATCTAGTGTAAAAATAGCACACAGTGGAGTGCGACGTCCCCTCCTCCCCACATGACCTGGTTTGTAGAGGGAGAGCTGCGGGCCATCGGCTCCTAGATGGACAGCTGCCTTCCCGCTCGGTGATGGAGAGCTGAGGTCCACCTCGCAGAGGGACAGCTACAGACCGAGTCGCATAGGGAGAGGTGCAGGCCATCAGCTTGCAAAAGAATGTGGGGTGAGGGAGGGTTAAGGGAGTATCTGGCAGAGGGAAAGCTGCGGTATATTTCCAGTATTGGCTTGCAGAGATAGACCTGCGGGCCTAACGGCTTTTAGAGGGAGAACTGGGAGCCGTTGGCTTGCAGAAGAACAGTTGCATGCCAATTCATAGAGGGGGACCTGCGGGCTGGCTCGCACAGCAGTAGCTGCGGGCTGCTACAGACTGGTGATGTGGGGCAAATGAGGGTGAAGGGGGTATCTGGCAGAGGTAAAGCTGAGGTATATTTTCAGTATTGGCTTGCAGAGTTACAGCTGCAAACCCGACGGCTCGCAGAGCAAGAGCTGCAAGCTGATGGGCTGCCTCGCAGAGGCAGAGCGGCGGGCCAACGGCCTGACTTGCAGAGGGAGAGCTGCGGGCCCGACCGTTCACAGACGAACACCAGTGATCCGACGGGCTGTCTGGCAGAGGGACAGCTACGGTATATTTCCAGTGTTGGCTTACAGAGATGCGGTCCCAAGGACTTGCAGAGGAAGAGCTCTGAGCCGACAGGCTGGCTCGCAGATAGAGAGCTGCGGGCCGGGATGCATAGAGACAGCTGCAGGCCAACTTGCATACGAAGAGCTGGGAGACGTCGGCTTGCAAAAGGATACCTGTGACTGCTGATGTGGGGTAAGGAAGAGTGAAGGGAGTATCTGGCAGAGGGAAACCTTCGGTATATTTTCAGTGTTGGCTTGGAGAGTTACAGCTGCGGGCCCCACGACTCGCAGAGGGAGAGCTGCGTGTCGGCGGGCTGCCTCGCAGAGGGAACGCTGTGAGCAAACTGGCTGGCTCATAGAGAGAGAACTGCAGTATATTTCCAGTGTTGGCTTGCAGAGGCAGCCCT
This sequence comes from Triturus cristatus, assembly GCF_964204655.1. Taxonomy (NCBI): domain Eukaryota; kingdom Metazoa; phylum Chordata; class Amphibia; order Caudata; family Salamandridae; genus Triturus; species Triturus cristatus. The sequence goes on from NC_140581.1 coordinate 20,293,600, forward strand.
CCCTCTATGAGCCAGCCAGTCGGCTCACAGCTCTTCCTCTGTGAACCACCGGTCGGCTCTCAGCTCTTTGTCTGTGAGCCATCTGTAGAATCTGTCAGGTCCATAACTCTACCTCTACTAGCCAACACTGTGAATATAACGCAGCTCTCCCTCTACCAGATACCCCATTCACCCTCCATCGGCCCGCATCAACAGCCTGCAGCTATCTCTCTGCAAACTAATAGTGAGAATATACCACAACTGTCTCTCTCCAAAATACCTCCTTCACCCTCTCTTGTACCGCATCACCGGGCATTCCATATTATATTTAACACTCTGATCAAATTTTTCAAACCAAAATGGGGGTGACACCTAAGGAGAGTAAACAGATGTGTAATTTCTAAACTTTTATTCTTCCATTCCTTTAATATACATATATTGAGGGTTTTACGTGGGATGAAAAAAATTGTGGGTGTCTAAAAGGAATTTCAGTGTTCAGCAGCGGTAAGACCCGGCCCACTTAAAGTTCTGTGTACATTCAGCACAGACACACCATAACAATTTTCATCACTTATAATAACAGTTAGTTTACTAGTGTGAAACAATCGTACAGAAAATTTACTAAGAATATTTTGATTTCTTTTTTATCTCTCAAACATTATAAAATATCTCTATTAAAGGAACGCCCCTCCACACCTTTATTTCATAAGAACGAGCAATAAATAACCCCTTTACCAGTATTTAGTCACTAACTACTAACACTATGCACTGTACCCAATTGTAAAGCAGAAAAGGGTTTAGATGACATCTTAAAGTATCATCAAATGTTTCATACCATGTATACATACACAAAGCAACGTGCAAGTTTACTTTGTCCATTTACTGTCCATATAATCTGTGCACATTCTGAACGGGTTTGTAGTATATCACCTGTCTTTACTTATACTCAAATCTACCTCACAGTGAAAAAAATGACATCCCAACCTATGCATATGTAATATTTCCAACATAATACAGTGAAGTTTTATACCATTAAACTGATTGCAACATTCTCTATATAGTACAAATCCTACGAATAAGCCAATACATCTATAAATTCTATTTGTATAATACCAAAAGCTGTATTAGATTATTTTTATAAACAGTACTGCTGGGGGCACAAAATGGTGGTGGAAGGTAGACACAGTAAATGAAGGTGTAATTCCAAACTTTTTATGTATCGTCCCTTTACTACATGTATATTAACAGCTTTAAGTGAGATGAAAAAATTGGCGGTTCTCTTAAAGGGGAGGCGGAGCTCAGTACTGATAAGACCAGCACCACTTAAAGGCCTGCGTATATTCAACAGAGGAGCACACCCTGACAATTATTATCACTAATAATCACATTTACTTTAGCACTGTGAACAAAATCGTACAGAGAATATATAAAGAACATTTTCATTCCTTTTTATCTCACATATTTAAAAAAAAGTCTTCTGAAGAAACGCTCCCCAACAACTTAGATTTCTTAAGAACACCCAAATCCAAAGCCTTGCAGTACCACACCAGCCTTGACTAATATTGAAGTTTATCTCTCAGTGTAAAAAATGAGACCACAAACTGTGCACATAACATTTCTGGTTTTTGTTCCATCTCTGTTAAGTTAATAACACGTAATTTTCTACTCTCACCCCTTCCCCACTATTTCCAGACTAAGCATGATTTGCAAGCATATGACATTCTGTATATCATGCTGGAATAGATATACAAATCCATATTTAATGCTGCAGCACATTTTCAAAACCATACAGTCTTTTGCAGATCACAACTTACACCTTTCCTTTGAGAAAAACTCCTAAACATATATAAAGTACTTGTTTAACAACCAGTCACACCTTTTACATGTTTTAGAACCAATAAAACACCATACTTAACTAACACTATGTTATTTAGAAATAAAAACTACTTTAAAAGTTAAAGATATCACCTCAAATACTTTACCACTACTACTGAACACATAACACACCTTCTTAGTTTCTAACTTACCTTCGTAGTTGGTACTCAGATTTCAAATGTCACAAACAGATGCAATTCTTTCGTGGTCACACAGTACATGTACTGCACCGCTTTTATCAAGGATGGAACCAGTAATGGCACAAGTTCCCTGTTTCTTCACACATAAATACATGTATAGAACAAATCAGAAAGGCTCCTTGATTTTTTTGCATTGCAAAACTTCTCTCTATTAGTTATTTTTTAACTTTTCCTATATAAACAGTTCTTTTAAGGACACATACAGGTGAAAATTTCAACGTATTGTATCAAAACTTTCTGGAACATTCTACGACACATGCAGGTTAAAAAATCATAATTTCTTTAAACCTAACGATAGTTTTTTTTTCAACATTTTCTCCAACATTTAAAGCCAGTGCAGGTCAAAAGTTCACCATTCTTTCAAATTCGAACTGCACCTTCCAAATACAATTAGCAGGTGTGGTTGAGCTGAGCAAATTTTACCCTATAATACGTATCAACTGATTTTTTACTAACCAATGACAAAAATGCTTTTCCTCAAAACTAATATGCACCCTACTTTTTAGGAAACAAAGCATTTCATCTCCCAATTGGTTAACGTTTTGTATGTATAAAAAAAGTAGTTCCCCATCTTTAAACATATCTCTGATTCTACGAATGGACTGCATGAGCTACAGACATCTATCCATATCTTCCAGCTATACCTTCAAAATGCTAGTGTGGATTATAGGACATAGCTATGTTTTCTGGTGCAAGAGGTATGCAGAACAGAGACTTATTGACTTAAACCTAGGTTTACAAAATGTGCACATTAAATGGTTTGAACAGAGAGGATTAAAGTGGCACCAATTGCTGCCTTTGGTTAAAACCTGTTTGCATCTCCAACACCCTGACCTCATGATTGTGCACTGTGGTGGTAACGACCTAGGCACATTGACTGGGGTAGGTTTGGAAATGCTTATGAAGGACATCTATGGACAATTGATGTTAGTTTTGCCTCAAACTGTCTTTGTATATTCCAGTATATGCCAAAGACAGAACTGGAAATGGTCAATCCAATTTTGTCATCAGATTGAAAAATCTAGGAAGAATGTCAACAAAGTTGTGTCTGCTTACCTCAGAGACCATAGAATGGGGTCGATCTACAACAACAACTTAAGTTTTGATATGGCTGATATCTACAGAAGTGATGGAGTACACTTCACAGATGAGGGAAACCGAGTTTTTCTGAATAACCTGAAGCTGTGCATCCGCACTTACATGTAGCTCCAACTAATAAACACAAGGGCTCTTTTTAGAACCGCCTTATATTCCCAATATCGTCTCACAGAGTGACAGCTGTGGTCCGGCTAGCGGAGGGAGACCTACGGCCCGTCGGGCAGGCTCGCAGAGGAAAAGCTGCTGCCCGTGGGCTCGGCTTGCAGAGGGAGAGCTACTGCCCATCGGCTCGCAAAAGCAAAGCAGCATACTGGCTCGCAGAGGGAGACCTGTGGTCTCACTCGCACAGGGAGACCAACGGGCCAACAGGCCTGCTAGCAGAGACTCAGCTACGAGCTAACGGGCTGGATCGCAGACGTACTGCTGCGAGCCTGAGCTGCGACCCAATGGGCTGACTCACAGAGGGAGAGAAATGGGCCGACGGGCCTGCTTGCACAGACACACCTACAAGCTAACGGGGTGGCTCGCAGATGCGGAGCTGCAAGCCAACGCACTGGCTTCTAAAGGCATAGCCGCAAGCCAGTGATGTGGGGAGTGAGCCCCAAGCCTGTGATGTGAGGAGGGGGACCGTGAAAGGGATATCTCCCACAGAAAGAGCTGCATTGTATTTTCAGTGTTGCCTCACAGAAGTATTACTACGGACCCGATGGCTTGTAGAGGGAGAGATGCGAGCTGGCGCACTGAGCCACAAAATGTCTGACAGCTCGCAGACCCAGAGCTGCGAGCCGACGGACTGACATTTAAAAGCATAACTACGAGCTGGTAATGTGGGGAGAGCGACCGTGAAAGGGGTATCTTGTGGAGACAGAGCTGCTGTATATTTTCAGTGTTGCCTCGCAGAGATAGAACTATGGACCCAATGGCTTGTAGATGGAGAGATGCGGGCTGACGGACTGAATCACAAAATGGCTGCCAACACTTCCTAGTTTCAACCATTCACAGCCACGTTCAGCCGCAAGCTCGTGCTCGTAACCCCTTAGCCAATCACCCAATCAGATGTCAGAATTCCCAAATATCTCATATATCGATATCTGTAAAATGTGATATTTCTCAAAAACTACTGAATGGATTTACACCATTTCAACAAAAGCGTGCTTTGTGGACCAAGACCCTTCTCCCTGTCAAATCTGGTGTAATTCCGTTCAACAGTTTGACCTCTAGCCTTGTCTAAAGTTTCCTATAGAAAATGCATTGAGAAAACACCTTTTGGGACCCCTCTTTTTTCTCAGCCCCCCCTTGACCAATCACCCCCAAACTTTCAAGATAGGAGCTGATTAAAAAAGAGAAACTTTTTGGAAAATGTTGTAAAGATTCCTCAAACAACGCCACAGTTATAACACGTGTGAAAATGCTTTTCCTATGGAAACGCTGTCCTAACTACAACTATCTACTGGCGACCGCCAGTAGATAATATATATATATATATTCAAAAGAACAAACGATTCTCCGCACTTCCGCACAGCTGTGTGGCGAACAGAGAAACACGAACCACAGGAAATCTGGCACTGTTTTTTATTTAGGCCTCAGATCTGATGCATTTCGGACACTTGTCCTTGATCACAAATCACAGAGCCAAGTCCTCCATCTTTTTAAAACACCCCCATGTGGTATATAGACATAAAAGAAACACTAACTTTATCATTCTGTGTACTGGTAAGTCAGTTTTTCAAATTGTTGCACATTTCAATTTCGTGCGGTCAATATATAATTATCACTCTGAATGGCGTTAAAATTACATTGTGGTGCATGTTATCCAGTTATAGTTAGATAACAATATCTGAGTAATGTTTCAAAAAACGTGGATTTTAAATATGCAAGCCTTATTGTGATTCTCCAGGAATGAATCCAACATGCTCCTGCTTAAATGTTAAAAGCACGTTTTTGGAAAAAAAAGAATAGATAAAAAACAAACAATACCACATCAACGTATTAATGGTTAAAATCCCGCAATAAATTGCATATCCAAGTGATACAGATCAGGGTATCAGAAATATGCCCACTACCACGGATAGAGTAATTTCACAGTTACACGCACATACATTCATCATACGCTAGGGCCCATTTCTCTAACATACGCTCCAATACTCTACCAGCAGCAAACCTGTGGGAAGAAAACTCCTAAAGCACCCTGCATCTATATCTAGGCGATAGGACCAGTTTAGTGGCTGTCCAACATAATATAAACGATCTATAAACAATGATCAAAAATACTCAATAATTGACAAGGAAAGAAATATTCAACACCATGTTTAAAAGTTATATTGCTTTATCTAAAATTAGTCAAAGTCAAATCAGAATGAATCATTTCTCATAATTACCTATTCTAACTAGTGTCAGAACGGGTCAGGACCAGTCTCTCAGAAAAGTCTTTTCAGGATAAGGTCCTCAGCATCAGTCCTCAGCAACGCAAGTTCACGCAGCAAGGCGACGAAAAAAAGTGTGGGGAGAGCCCTCCCTAAGCTAACATTTTATAATGCAAAATACAATGAAAACCCACATAAACTTCTACAAGTAAAATTGTATCACTGAGCAGAACGAGAAGGAAGGGATGTAACTTTGCAACATCCTGAAATGTCCGCTCAGGAAAAGTCATAATACACAAACTTCGGAACAGGAATCAAGGATTAGAAACTTTAAAGTTCATTTCCCTCGGCAAACCGGCTTTAGCACAGAGTTCTTTCTGAGGCTCATTGTTCACCAAGGACAAATCATTTCTTTTGGAGATCCTCCAAACTTGCTGATGTCCTCCCGGAAATTTCCATATAAGGACTACGGTCAGTTGTCTGTAACCGAAATCCAGCAGGGGTCTCCCTTGACACATCACAGATTTTGCCTGCACCACAGCTCAGCCAGGCTTCAAATCATTCTCAATTATTTCATGAAGGCCTCCATAGGCCATAATAGACCATCTTTAATTAAAGAGACAAAATAAAGATTACTACATCATAATGATTAGACAGTGTTAACCCCACTAACACCCTTATGTGTATGCATTTATCTAGCTTTGCGACATATATAGCATTAATTCAGACAGCGTTTTGTGCTCAAAATAAATAGCACACAGCAACGTTTAAACATGAAAACTTGCACGTTATTGTGAATACATAAACAGCACACACATGCTAACCCTCGTGTAACCTTCTCTTGTGTTAGGACAAACAGGTTGATTAATAGAACACACTTGCACAAGACAAATAATTAGTTGTTAATTATTAATAAATTAATAAAACGCATAGACATGCCAGAGCTTCAAAAGCCCCAGAATTTTCTAACAGAAAACTCTGCTCCAGCAATCCCCCCTTTGGTGATTTTATCACCAAATAAACCCAAAAAAAAAATTAGTGAAAATTTAGTCCCATTTTAGGAGAAATCAGAAATGTCTTTTCCCCTTACACAACATTAAACACCAGTCACTCTTTCATCATCTCTCTTAGTCTTTAAATAAACACTCTCCCTTAATTCTTCTAATTCAATCTCTTCTGGTTCTCTTTTCGAATTCTTGTTCTTCTTTTCATTTTTAAATTTCTCTTTCCCTCTCCTGTTTTTACAACACACACACACTAATCTCAGTATCAGCACAGCAACAATTATACAAGACAAGGGAAACAATATTCTACCTATAATAGTACTACCTATTCTTGCAATAAAATCCTTAACAGCTATCATCTTATTAGCTAGTTTAGTCCATAAACTCCCAGTTTCAAGTGGTACTAAATCTTCATGCAAATCAGTTATTTTTTTGATATAGACCTTCAGGTCTTTACTTTCATCAGGAATGTAAGTGCAACAATGTTGAACTTTCAAAATTCCACAGACTCCACCCTCCTTGGCCAAAAGAATATCAAGGGCAAGTCGATTTTGCATAGACATGGCACGTACGGCACTTAATTCCGTATTTACCAAAAGAAATCCTCCTGCGGTATTTGTCGATAAACGATCAACCACTGTGGACAATTTCCGAATTCCATAAGCATTTAAAGAAATTCCCACTGCTGGAATCAAAACCCCAAAAATATCACCCACAATTTCAGACCAAGTTTCTCTCTTAAAACGTTTTAATATGTTAATATCTTCTACATCACTTATTTTATCTGTATGAAAAATCTTAGGAAAAACCAAACCCACATAATTTGTGCCATACCAATGGTCAGGCAACTTATAATAAGCTTTGTTCCCACACACATAGTACACTCCTGGAAAAATAGTATCTTCTCCACCTCTGAAACCCCAACCAGTCGCAACGAAGTATGTATCATGACACTCACTAGTCCCCACAAAATATGTATCATATTGGGATTTCCTTCTGGTAATGCATAGTTTACCCTTCTGCGGTGCATCTAGAGCCAAAGTTGGACTAGCCCCATTTCTCAACTCTTTTCCCATTTCAATGTCCCAAATTGTCTCACTCACTTCATATTTCCCTGCTTTCTCATGCATGTTCACTCTCCTTTCCTCTACCATATCCAGGAAAGCTTTCTCCTCTTCTTTCAAACTACAAGTTAAATTATTCTTAAAAATGTAATCTAATGTTAGTCCTTTTTCTTCAATAAAAATCTCACCAAAAGTGTTAGCTTCTTTAGCTGGATTCAGCTCTTTGTTCATTGGCAAATGCCCAAAAATACTATCTCTGTTAGACATCTTATAATCTATTTTCCCTAACAAATAAAAAACACTACTTAAAATACTACAAGAAATACCATATGTAGCTGGTAAATGATGATAAGTAACACCTTCTGAAACGGATGCAGGTAACTGCATGCAGACATAGCAATCCCTCACTTCCATTGTCTTCACATATTCATATAACAGTTTAGAAAAAGCATTGCTAGAAAAATTGTTAATTGACCTGTCTTTGTGTATGAAACTATTTCTAATTGGAACTACTTTTTGTGAATTCTTCTCTATATTAGTCATGTTCTCTGTATCCATCCCAAATTCAACCTTAAAAGTAACTAATAAAACTAAAACACCCCATAGAAGCATTAATATTCCAGTACAACAGCAGCACATCTTGCACCATCTTTTAAAGAAGGCACATCTATTTTGATTATTCTCTATGTTAGCCATTCTGCTTTAACTTCTACTACTCCACTACTATAATCTCCAACGTTTATTCCAAACTTTTCAGCTTCTTCAAAGATCTTTCTGTTCACTCAGTCCAAGTGAATCCTTCTTTTACTCAGTTTGGATACTCATCATTTTTCACTCCAATTTCTTCAACATCAAATTGTATCAGATCTCCAACATTCAAATCCTCAGTATCTGACTCTTCTCCAATGTCAGTCAAGAGTACTTTCAGGATTTCACCAGTATCTTCCTCAACCACTTCTCTCAAGACCACTTCCGGATTATCTTGAGTCACTGTTTCTTCTTTTCCTTCTTCAGACAGTGTCACATAAGACCATTCCGGTGATCTGTACTTTTGGTTGGGTCTTTTAACTCTTTTTATTTCTACTGGCTCTTTTGTTCTCTTTGATTCTTCTTCTTCAGCCTCTGAAGTTTGACTGGATACCTCATTCACTTGTTCAGCTTCCGATGTATTTGCTTTTATTATCCTGTATCTCAGTCTTTTCACTCTGTTGTTAGGCCAACGATCTCCTTTCACAACCTTTTTCGGCTTTTCTTTAACACTCCTTTCTCCAATCGAAGTTCTCTTCCTCAGAACTCGACCTTCTGTTTGTTCATTCTCATCATCCGATTCTGTTTCAATTGCCTCTTGCTTTCGTTTCTTAGCAGTTTTCTTTTCTTCCACAGATTCTTTCACCACTGTTTGAGACTTTCCTACTTCTGTCCCTCCTCGGGTCTCCGACACGCAATCTTCTTGCTGTCTACTTATCCCTTCACCTAGCTCCTCATCAATGTCCCCTACACCTCCTCGGGGGTCTTCCGCAATCTGTCCCTCTCTATCTTTTTCTGACCCTGTTTCTTCAAGAATAATCTCGAGTGGTTCTTCAATTTCCTCCTCTTCCGATTCAGGAGTAGTCTCTGTGTGTTTTCTCTTTTCTTTTCTTTTTCCTCCACTGCTACCCGAAACTTCAGGCTCTTTTACAGAATCTGATCTTCCCTCTGATACTCGCAGTGAATCTCTTGAAGCTCTCTCTGCTTCTTTTCTCACTGATTCTGTATCTTCAGGATCTTCACCATCACTGGAATCTGACTCTTCATAATACTCTTCACCAGTTCCCTCTCTCGGGCTTGGAATTCTCAGAGTATGACTTGCATGTACCCAGTGTCTTACTCCAGCACACTTTACTGCAGTCGTTGTAGTCAGAATAACTTGTCTTGGCCTTCCCCACCTTGGAATCAAGCAATTTCTTCTTCTGTGCACCTTAATCCTCACCCAGTCACCTGGACTCAGATCATGGGCTTGCTTCTTCTCAAGTGTGGTAGCTTCTTCTCCAACCTGGTGAAACACAGAATGAACTGCGTCAGCCAGGCCTTTACAGTAATCCAAAATCATGTCATCAGTTATTGTCATCAATTTATTCACAGGCACGAATGCATGGCGCATTGCACGTCCCATAATGATTTCATGCGGACTCAATCCTGTAGTCCTGTCTGGAGTAGATCTCATAGTCATCAAGACTAGAGGCAGAACATCTGGCCATTTCATGCCAGTGGCTAAGCACATTTTTCCAATTCTGTTTTTGATTGTGCCATTAATCTGCTCAACCACACCAGAAGCCTCTGGTCGGTATGCACAATGTAGCTTCTGCTGTATTTTTAATGCTTCACAAATCAAACCAATAAGTTCATTTTGAAAATGTCTACCTCTGTCAGATTCAATTGTAACTGGAAACCCAAACCTAGGAATCAACTCCCTCAACAGTAATTTTGCCACTGTTAATCCATCATTCCTCCTTGTCGGGTAAGCTTCCACCCACCTTGAAAACAAACAGACTACCACTAGGACATACCTCAGTCTGTTCACTTGGGGCATTTCAATGAAATCAATTTGCATCCTTGTGAAAGGACCTCCTTCTCTGCCAATTGTCCCTAAACTCACCACTGTCTTTTTCCCAGTGTTAAACTGTTGACAAATTAAACACCTTTGACAGATGCTTACCGCAATAGTCCTAAACTTTGCATTGTACCAGGTCTGTTTAAAGGACCTAATCATCGCGTCCCTTCCCAGATGTCCCTGGCCATGATACATCCTTGCCATTGACGACAAAATTGAGTTTGGCATCACTGGTCTGCCATCTCTGTAGACCCAAACATGGTCTGTTTCTCTTGGAGCACATCCTGCTTTAACCCAATCTCGTTTCTCTTCTTCTCCTGCCTCATCTTGTAACTGTTTCACTTCATCCCACGTTTCTAGGACATTAGTAAACATCACAGAAGGGAAAGACATTTCCTTTTTTTCTCTTTCCCTGTTAATTGATTGGTTCAGTTTCGCACAATACTGTGCCACATCGTTAGCATATCTATTGCCAACAGTGATAAAATCTTCTCCTGAAACATGTGCTGCACATTTCACAACTGCTAACTCTTTAGGCAGCTGTATCGCCTCAAGCAATTTTCCAATCAACTCAGCATTCTTTATCGGAGTTCCACCCGATGTCAAGAAACCTCTTTGTAGCCACAGTTGGCCAAAATCATGCACCACTCCAAATCCATACTGACTATCAGTCAACACAGTTGTTCTCAAATCTTTCCCAATCTCACAAGCTCTTGTCAATGCCACTAATTCAGCAACTTGCGCAGATTTTACTCCTTTCAATGGTGATGCTTCCATAACTTCTGAAACTTTGCACACTGCATATGCTGCACATAGCACACCATTATCATTTCTCAGGCATGATCCATCCACAAACAACACATGATCATTCTCAGGCAAAGGAACTTCCTTGATATCTGGTCTTGGTTTCGTACAGTACTCAAGCACATCCAAACAATCATGATCATCTTCCATTTTTATACCCACATTCTCAATATCCGGCAAAAGTGTCGCTGGATTCACATTCGTACATCTTTCAAGAGTCACATTTGATGCTCCCAAAATCACTTTCTCATACTTAGTCAACCGACTATTTGACATATGCTGAGTTCTGCTTCTTGTCAAAAGAATCGCCACATTGTGAGGTACGAATACCCTTACAGGATACCCCATTATGATTCCCTCACTCTGTTCCAGGCTTCTGCATGTTGCAGCCACAGATTTTAGACAACCTGGTAAACCCACAGCTACAGGGTCAAGTGTCGATGAGAAGTACGCAATAGGCCTTCTCAATTGCCCATGTTTCTGGATTAACACTGAAAGTGCACATCCATTTCTCTCACTGCAGTACAGTTCAAACTCTTTTTCATAGTCTGGCATACCCAGAGCTGGAGCTTCACACATTTTTGTTTTGAGCTCTTCAAATGCTGCCAATTGTTCTGCATCTAGATCCAATGGATCTGTCATGTCACTTTTTGTCAATTTAATCAATGGCTTTGCTATCAGGGAAAAATTAATTATCCACTGACGACAATATCCCACCATACCCAGGAACATTCTCACTTCTCTCTGAGTTTTTGGAGCTTTCATTTCTCTGATTATTTTGATCCTGTCAGTAGTCACTTTTCTCAGACCTTTCTCAATATTATGTCCAAGATAAGGCACCTCTTTCTTGCAAAACTGTAATTTGGCTGGGGATACCTTTAACCCTCCATCTGCCAGATGATTCAGTAAAGCTATGGTATCCACTTCACAAGCTTCACGTGTCTTTGATGCCACAAGTAGGTCATCAATGTATTGCACTAGCACTGAGCTTTCAGGCATGATCAGACTTTCCAACGATCTTTTCAATAACTGATTGAATATCGAAGGACTCTCCGTATACCCCTGTGGGATACGACACCATGCTAAAATACGCTGGCCAAACCTAAATGCAAAAATCGGCTGGCTGTCATGATGCAATGGAATTGAAAAGAATGCATGACACAAATCAATCACTGTATACCACTCAGCATCATGTGGAATTTGATACAGAATCACTGATGGATTTGGCACGATGGGACAACATGCCACCACAATCTGATTAACTTTTCTCAGATCCTGCACGATCCTGAACTTACCATTAGGTTTTTTCAGTCCCATTATCGGTGAATTACACGGACTACTCAGTAGTTCTCTTAGGACTCCTTGCTGAATCATTTTCTCAATTATAGGAGTTATCCCTTCAATTATCTCTGGTGTCATTTTGTACTGAGGAATGTTAGGATATGCAATTCCCTCTTTCACTGCAATTTTCACTGGATCTACATTATTCATCAATCCCACATCCTCTCCTGTAAAATCCCAAACTGCTCTTTTCACTGTGTCTCTCAGTACTTGAGGCAGATCCTCCGGATTGAACACTGGAAATGCACCAATTAATTCATTTTCTCTATTTTCTAGAGTCATGCGGTAAAAAACATCATCATCTGGTGTCTCAAAAGCTATTCCATCTGGTGTACAGAAAATTGTGCAGTTCATCTTGCATAATAAGTCCCTACCTAACAGGTTCACTGGACTCGTGTCACAGACAATAAATCTGTGCATGTCTGAAAATTTCCCTATCTGTACTTTCACTGGTTCAGTAAGACGTGTTCTGATTTGTGTATTGGCTACACCAACTACTTGGATTGCTTCATCCGAGAGAGGAAGATTTCTAACATCTGTTGACCTGACAGTTGATCTTGTCGCACCTGTGTCTACTAAAAAAGTAACACCCTCTTCATTAATTTTCCCATCCACAAATGGTCCTGCCTGGTCTATTTCTAGAGTTGCACCAAGTATGCACTCTTCTTCCTCTCCTCGGCACCGTCAATAATCACCCTCAGACTCACTCCCTTCACTCTTTAACAAGTACTGCTGTACTTTGTTAGTACGTCTCGGTTTGTTTACCTGCTCATCATTGAAGAATCCTGAATCCTGACTGTACTTTTGTACCCCTCTATTCTGCGGTAAAGGTGGTTTTGGCTCTTGACTCTGCTGCTGTCTCACAACTTTCTGCTGTTGTTGCTGTTGCTGCTGGTTATTCCCTTCATTCTGCACCTGTTGATTTAAGGATTTACCCTCATTTAATGGTGGATTAGGACATTCAGATCTCCAGTGTCCCAGTTGGCCACAGTTGTGACACAGGAACTTTTTCTTTGCTTCCTCAAGACTTCCCCTTCCTTTACCTGCAAATCTTGGTCTATTTCCTGTATTATTTCCTGGATTATTTGCCTGTTCCACTAACTGTGCTTCCTGTCTTTCTGCAACTTTCACCTGTGCCCACATTGCTTTTTCTTTCAGCTTTCTTTGTTTTGCTTCAATTTCATCACTGAAATATTTTGCATGTCTTAGAATCTCATCCACTTTCTTACTCTGCCAATCCACTGTGTGCTCACGAATTCTCTCACCAATTTCAGGTCTAAGACCATATACAAATCTGTATACAAAATGACTCAAATCCTTGTCACCCAGGTGTTCATCTCCACTGAATTGTTTAAAAGCCAGTATCAGCCTTTCGTAAAAAGCATGAACTGATTCTTTTGCTTCCTGTTGTGTCCGATCTATTTTAACCCAGTCTGTCTCTTTCGGAGGAACTTTACTCTTCAGGTATACCATCACCTGATCGTACTTCCTCATCACTTCTGGATCTGGTGCCCCTGTTCTTGGATCTCTTGGATATTCCTCACTAGGCCAACTCACAACTATTTTACACTCAGTCCACAAGTCTGCTGGAACAATTATATCAAACAGACTATTCAGGTCAACCCACAGCACTTTTGACAATTTCACAAACTGATGTTGAAGAAATTGGAGTGAAAAATGATGAGTATCCAAACTGAGTAAAAGAAGGATTCACTTGGACTGAGTGAACAGAAAGATCTTTGAAGAAGATGAAAAGTTTGGAATAAACGTTGGAGATTATAGTAGTGGAGTAGTAGAAGTTAAAGCAGAATGGCTAACATAGAGAATAATCAAAATAGATGTGCCTTCTTTAAAAGATGGTGCAAGATGTGCTGCTGTTGTACTGGAATATTAATGCTTCTATGGGGTGTTTTAGTTTTATTAGTTACTTTTAAGGTTGAATTTGGGATGGATACAGAGAACATGACTAATATAGAGAAGAATTCACAAAAAGTAGTTCCAATTAGAAATAGTTTCATACACAAAGACAGGTCAATTAACAATTTTTCTAGCAATGCTTTTTCTAAACTGTTATATGAATATGTGAAGACAATGGAAGTGAGGGATTGCTATGTCTGCATGCAGTTACCTGCATCCGTTTCAGAAGGTGTTACTTATCATCATTTACCAGCTACATATGGTATTTCTTGTAGTATTTTAAGTAGTGTTTTCTATTTGTTAGGGAAAATAGATTATAAGATGTCTAACAGAGATAGTATTTTTGGGCATTTGCCAATGAACAAAGAGCTGAATCCAGCTAAAGAAGCTAACACTTTTGGTGAGATTTTTATTGAAGAAAAAGGACTAACATTAGATTACATTTTTAAGAATAATTTAACTTGTAGTTTGAAAGAAGAGGAGAAAGCTTTCCTGGATATGGTAGAAGAAAGGAGAGTGAACATGCATGAGAAAGCAGGGAAATATGAAGTGAGTGAGACAATTTGGGACATTGAAATGGGAAAAGAGTTGAGAAATGGGGCTAGTCCAACTTTGGCTCTAGATGCACCGCAGAAGGGTAAACTATGCATTACCAGAAGGAAATCCCAATATGATACATATTTTGTGGGGACTAGTGAGTGTCATGATACATACTTTGTTGTGACTGGTTGGGGTTTCAGAGGTGGAGAAGATACAATTTTTCCAGGAGTGTACTATGTGTGTGGGAACAAGGCTTATTACAAGTTGCCTGACCATTGGTATGGCACATGTTATGTGGGTTTGGTTTTTCCTAAGATTTTTCATACAGATAAAATAAGTGATGTAGAAGATATTAACCTATTAAAAAGTTTTAAGAGAGAAACTTGGTCTGAAATTGTGGGTGATATTTTTGGAGTTTTGATTCCAGCAGTGGGAATTTCTTTAAATGCTTATGGAATTCGGAAATTGTCCACAGTGGTTGATCGTTTATCGACAAATACAGCAGGAGGATTTCTTTTGGTAAATACGGAGTTAAGTGCCGTACGTGCCATGTCAATGCAAAAATGGACTTGCCCTTGATATTCTTTTGGCCAAGGAGGGTGGAGTCTGTGGAATTTTGAAAGTTCAACATTGTTGCACTTACATTCCTGATGAAAGTAAAGACCTGAAGGTCTATATCAAAAATATTACTGATTTGCATGAAGATTTAGTACCACTTGAAACTGGGAGTTTATGGACTAAACTAGCTAATAAGATGATAGCTGTTAAGGATTTTATTGCAAGAATAGGTAGTACTATTATAGGTAGAATATTGTTTCCCTTGTCTTGTATAATTGTTGCTGTGCTGATACTGAGATTAGTGTGTGTGTGTTGTAAAAACAGGAGAGGGAAAGAGAAATTGAAAAATGAAAAGAAAAATAAGAATTCGAAAAATTCGAAAAGAGAACCAGAAGAGATTGAATTAGAAGAATTAAGGGAGAGTGTTTATTTAGAGACTAAGAGAGATGATGAAAGAGTGACTGGTGTTTAATGTTGTGTAAGGGGAAAAGACATTTCTGATTTCTCCTAAAATGGGACTAAATTTTCACTAATTTTTTTTTTTTTTTTTTTTGGGTTTATTTGGTGATAAAATCACCAAAGGGGGGATTGCTGGAGCAGAGTTTTCTGTTAGAAAATTCTGGGGCTTTTGAAGCTCTGGCATGTCTATGCGTTTTATTAATTTATTAATAATTAACAACTAATTATTTGTCTTGTGCAAGTGCATTCTATTAATGAACCTGTTTGTCCTAACACAAGAGAAGGTTACACGAGGGTTAGCATGTGTGTGCTGTTTATGTATTCACAATAACGTGCAAGTTTTCATGTTCAAACGTTGCTGTGTGCTATTTATTTTGAGCACAAAACGCTGTCTGAATTAATGCTCTATATGTCGCAAAGCTAGATAAATGCATACACATAAGGGTGTTAGTGGGGTTAACACTGTTTAATCATTATGATGTAGTAATCTTTATTTTGTCTCTTTAATTAAAGATGGTCTATTGTGGCCTATGGAGGCCTTCATGAAAATAACTGAGAATAATTTGAAGCCTGGCTGAGCTCTGGTGCAGGCGAAATCTGTGATGTGACAAGGGAGACCTCTGCTGGAATTCGGTTACAGACAACTGACCGTAGTCCTTATATGGAAATTTCCGGGAGGACATCAGCAAGTTTGGAGGATCTCCAAAAGAAATGATTTGTCCTTGGTAAACAAAGAGCCTCAGAAAGAACTCTGTGCTAAAGCCGGTTTGCCGAGGGAAATGAACTTTAATAGTTTCTAATCTTTGGTTCCTGTTCCGAGGCTTGCGTATTATGACTTTTCCTGAGCGGAGATTTCAAGATGTTGCAAAGTTACATCCCTTCCTTCTCGTTCCGCTCAGTGATACAATTTTACTTGTAGAATTTATGTGGGTCACATCCTGCTTTAACCCAATCTCGTTTCTCTTCTTCTCCTGCCTCATCTTGTAACTGTTTCACTTCATCCCACGTTTCTAGGACATTAGTAAACATCACAGAAGGGAAAGACATTTCCTTTTTTTCTCTTTCCCTGTTAATTTATTGGTTCAGTTTCGCACAATACTGTGCCACATCGTTAGCATATCTATTGCCAACAGTGATAAAATCCTCTCCTGAAACATGTGCTGCACATTTCACAACTGCTAACTCTTTAGGCAGCTGTATCGCCTCAAGCAATTTTCCAATCAACTCAGCATTCTTTATCGGAGTTCCACCCGATGTCAAGAAACCTCTTTGTAGCCACAGTTGGCCAAAATCATGCACCACTCCAAATCCATACTGACTATCAGTCAACACAGTTGTTCTCAAATCTTTCCCAATCTCACAAGCTCTTGTCAATGCCACTAATTCAGCAACTTGCGCAGATTTTACTCCTTTCAATGGTGATGCTTCCATAACTTCTGAAACTTTGCACACTGCATATGCTGCACATTGAAGGACCAGCTGAATTATTTGCAATATATGGAACTACCAGCCCATTTTCACCTGCTTTCTGTCCGTCAAACATAGGAATTACCGGACCTATAGTAACAGGCACTGTAACAGCTTCCATATTCATCGTTAACTCTCTAATTTTCTCAGTCAGTTCTGTTGTCGTCTTTGCTAATTGTCTGGCATTTCTGGCATTTTCCTCTCTGAAAGAACTATTATTTCTTGATTCAGGTGTCATTTTTTCTTTCTCAACTGTATCTCTTATCGGAGAAACAACTGGTGTACTCTCTTCCGATTCTGATCTATATGGAGGTGGTCTCTTGTACATCATATCATTCAAGACCTCATCCTCATACTCTCCATGTGATGCATGGATAAGCCATTGGTCGCGCAATAGTTTAATTATTAAAAACATGTGCAAATATTGCAAGGAACAATGTAAACATTAGAAAATGTGCAAAATACTGCCCACATTGGAGAACTTCAGTTTATCTTCTTACTTAAATGCAATGGCACACATGTCCAAATATCACAAGAAACAATGTAAACATCAACGAATGTACAAATTACTGCCAACATTGAAGAACCTTAGTTCATCTTACAGTTTAAATGCAATGGCATACATATTAACCCCTTTTGTCTAACATAAAACCACTTTTTAAATACAGTTGTTTTCTAAACAATGTGCAAACTACGCAAACTCAGATAAAGTACTATATTGTGAAAGTGCTACCTTTGGTCAATATGACCCATTAAAGTGCAAATACCAAAAGCGATAATAAAATACCCTCGAGGAAATTCTTAACCTTAAAATTAGTTAAAACATCAAAGCCTAGATGGAAATAGGAGGTCTAATGTCACGAGAACTCTTCAACAATTATGCATGCATCTGAACTTCATCCAAGGGAAAGGAACATAAAAGGGGAAGGAACATAAAATGTCATTGATAAGTGTCATTGTTGTTATAGTTTTATAAGAAGTAATGCAGATCCTCTGTATTATTAAGACCATTGGGAAGTTTACTATCTAACTCCAGTATCATTTTCAACTCCATTTGCCTTAATAGTTTTTCCCTGTCCCCTCCTCTACGTAGTTTTGGAATGGCCACCACTACAAAGTATTTCAAGCTATTGAGATCATTATTATGTTCTTGCTTGAAATGGCGAGCCACTGGATAGGAGGCATCGTTGTTAACAATTGCTCGCAAGTGTTGCAAAATCTTGACATGCACCTGTAGCTTGGTGCTGCCATCATATCTCAAGCTACAGGTGAATGTAAGAATGTACACTGCATACTCTGTTCTACAGTTTAAACTCCCCTGAATGGTGATTTTGTCAGGGCTGAAAGTGGTATAATAATGCATGGTATTCTCACCAAATGTACAGGCCCTACACAAGGAGCATTTGGAGAACCCTTGTCTGGCATGTAACCATATCACAGCCCCTGCAAGTTCTGGACTGCGCTTGACAATGTGTGTTCTCATAGATGGACCTTTTCTGTAAATGATGATAGCCTGCGTATGGGAGCCTAGAAGTTAACACACCATCTGTATGGAGTATGGACCAGCTGCGTTTAATTATTGACCTTATCTTTCTCTCCTGTTTTTTATATGTAGTTACAAATCTCGGGACATCTTTTACATCAGCATTAGGTGTTCCTTCATTAGTACTGGCGCTGAACATGGATTCTCTGGACCTGTCATTCACTTTCCTGACAGCCTCCTTCAACATGGCCTCGTTGTATCCTCTCTTTCTAAATCTGGAGAGAGCCTGTTCCGTACAGATAGTTATATCTACCTCCGTACTACAGATTCTTTTGAGGCGCAATAGCTCACCGAATGGGATATTTTTGATAAGGTGTTTAGGGTGCGCACTGCTGGCATAGAGTGTAGAATTACCAGCAGTGACTTTTCTATGCAGGGTAGTTGCTATTTTCCCCTCTTTAATATAGACTGTCATATCTAAGAAATGAATGCTTTCCTTACTAATATGTGATGTGAATTTAAGGTTGGCAGTATTGATGTTAATTTGGTGGATTAAATCAATAGCGCTTTTTTCATCCCCTCTCCAGACTATAAAAACATCATCAATGTATCTTACCCAGTGTACAATATGGTTAAAAAATTCCATCCTATGTGTGCGCTTGAGGACCTGCACCTCCCACCAGCCGACATGCAGGCAAGCATAGCTGGGGGAGAAGCAGGCTCCAATCGCTACACCCCTCTTTTGCAGGTATACAACATTGCCAAATAAAAAATTGTTGTTGTGCAAGCACCGGAAAACTAACTTTGAAAGCATCTTATTATGATTGTAGCAATCTAAGGGCCTTGTATTCAAAAAGTGTTCAATTGCTTCCAATCCGGTGGTATGTTCAATACTTGTATAGAGTGATTTGATGTCCAAAGTTATGAACAACAAATCATCTTCCCATTGGACGCCGTTAATTTTCTTGAGGAAATCCCCTGTATTTCTTATGTACACCAGGAGTTGTTATATAAAGTCCTGTAGAAAGAAATCAACATACTGCGTTACTTGTTCCCCCGTGCTGTGGATAGCAGATATTGTGGGTCTTCCTGGGATAGGCAAGATCTTTTTGTGAACTTTTGGTATAAAATAAAGTCTGGGTTACACAGGATGTTCAACATGCAGGAATCGATGTTCTTCCTTAGAGATCACACCCTCTCGATTCCAGTGTGAGAGAATTTTTTTCAGTTCCTCTTTTGCTAAATTGTATTGTTTCCAAGTCATTTTTTCATAGCAGGAATGATCATCCAGATGTCTACGTGCTTCCCGTATATAGTTCTTCTGCAGCAAGATCACAATATTTCCGCCTTTGTCGGATTTTGCAACCACTATCATGATTGCTGCTTAATTTTATGATTAATTTGGCATATTGTAGTTCATGCTTACTTTTGTACCACTTACAATGTTTGATCTGATTGTGTAGCTTTTTTAAATCTTCAGTGACCACCTCATGGAAGATGTCAATCGCATCTTTTGGCATTGCAGGAATAAACTTAGACTTGGGCTTAAACGGGCTCATACCAGCACTTTGTTGTTTGATGTTGGCATCAGACAGCCTTTGTTGAGTTGATTGTTCCTCACTGCATTCCTGATCACCATTATTCGTGTTGTTGCTAAGATCATGCAACATCAGTAAAGTTGAAGCATCAGATACTAAAAGTTACGTGCATGGGTCACTTTCCAAAATTTTACCTCATTGTTATTGTTATTGTTAAATGCATTTGTAGCTACTCAAAAGAGTGTCCCGGCGCGAAGCCTGCAATAAATCGTAATTCTAGGGATTAACACAGGAAGGTTTTCAGCTTTTTCTTGAAAGTCTGAGAATCTTGAATGCTGCGTATAGCCAAAGGCAGTGCGTTCCCACCAAGAGCCGCCTTCCGAACAAGGGAGATACCGCCCAGCCTTTGTGGATAAAACAGGGGATCTGAACCAACAATCGGGAGGCAGAACACAACTGTCTTGACGGCATATAAAAAGAGAACCTCTTCTGCAAGTAGCTGGGTCCCCTACTGTACAATGCAGAATGGGCAATTGACAACACCTTTAATTAAATCCGCACCTCCATAGGAAGCCAATGCAGGGTGCGCAAGTGAAGGCGCACACTACTCCTTCTGGGGAGACCTAGGAGGAGGCGGGCCTCAGAATTCTGCACCACCTGAAGCTTCTTCACCAAATAGCCGGGGGACCCGACATACAGTGCATTAGCACAGTCCAGGCGAGAAAGAATCAGCGCTCGGACCACAGTTTCCCTCGCATCCTTTGGAAGAAGAGGTGAAACTTCCTCAAGGTTTTCAAAATGCCAAAACAAAACCCCCCAATTTCCTAATCTGGGTAGCAAAGGTTAGGTTCTTCTCAAACAAAATTCCCAGATTTTTTACAGCAGTGTCTCACATATAGGGCAGGGGAAACCCCGCCGGCCATAATAACTCTCTAAAGTTAGGCGGAAATTTACCATAAGGAAGTATTTCGGATTTCTCCTCATTACACTTCAGCTGGGCCTGAGCCAACCAGTGAAATATCGAAAGCAGGCAGTGCTGGGCACGGCAGACCTCTGCATCATCGCCCAGCCAGGTAAACAGCAGCTGAATGTCCTCCGCATAGGCAATCACCTTAGCCCCAAGCTCCTCTGCTAAATATATCAGCAGGGTAACATAGATGTTAAAGAGCAAGGACTGAGGTATGAACCCAGCAGAACGCCTGTAACTACTGGCTGGGATGCTGAAACACAAGGTGGAAGCCAATCCTGCTGCGACTGGTAGGCCAAGAAAGAAGTGAGCCAGTCTAAAGCGGAACCAGCAATACCAATCTCCGAAAGTCGAGCAAGAAGAAGAGAGTGAGGCACCGTGTTGAATGCCGCTGATAGGTCCAGCATAATCAAAGCTACCTTCCTGCTAGCATCCAGACACTCGCAGATGGCTTCCGAAACCTGTATCAGTGCAGTCTCTGTACTATAGGAAGCTCGAAAGCCAGACTGCACTGGGTGCAGCAGGCTAGCATCTTCAACAAAGACCATAAGTTGCCTGGTGACCACCTTCCCGCATACTTTTGCCAAACTTGGCAGAAGAGAGATTGGGCGGTAATTTCCAGGGGACAAAGGGTCAAGTGAAGGCTTTTTTAGAAGAGGAAGAATCAAAGCCTGCTTCCAAGTAACAGGCACCCGACCCTCTGACAGGGACATATTAACAATGTTGTTGACCTCAACATTAATGATGTCAGTGGCTGGGGATAGCAGCCTAGCTGCACACGGATCAACAGGCAAGCTCGATTTCAGACCCTTAAGAATTCTCAGGGTACAAGGCAGCTTTGCTGAAGAAAAAGCAAATAGCTTATGAATAGGGCCAACTAAGGATCCAGAGGGAGTAGAGGGAACAAAAGGTACCTGAAAACAGGTGGATAGCCTGAATCTTATCTAGGAAGAACTTAGCAAGATCATTGCACCAAGTCTCAGAGACCTGGGCACGGGGAGCCACAAAATGTTGTACTATTGAAAAAAAACAATTTTGGGTTATTATTCGACTGATCAATGCGCAAAGAAAAGTAACTTTTTTTGCTTCAATAATTGCACTGTAATAGTTTTTTTGTTTGGTTCTAAGCGCATGTTTCACCAGTGGACAGTAGTTATTGACGCGCCATAGTCTCTCCAATACCTTACAGTCATGTTTCAGTAATCGGAGCTCAGGCGAGAACCAGGGTTTGGAGGGGTAGTCTCTAGTGAGCCCAGATGTACGTGGAAGAGAAAGCGTGGTCACCAAATTAGAGATCCATTCGTGAACCCCAACAAGCAACCTTCCAAGTCCTGCTGACAAATTTGCCGCGAGGAAGCTAAGGCACTGTTAAACTGCTGAGGATCAATTTTACGAAACATTGGGGTAGGTTGGACCCCAATGGCTGTCTGCTAAGGGACATCCCGAGAAAAGCAGACGAGAAAGTAGTCTGACCAAGAGACCGTCAAGGGCTGGTCGACCTGAATAGGGAAATTAGAGCAGATAGCTGTGAGAAGTTGGCCTGATATATGCTGTCCACTAATTCTAGTGGGCACATTGTACCAGTCCAAACAATCCCTAATGGTGATAGGTTAAAGAAAACCTTTATTGAAAGCTATCCTAGTGGTAGCTATGGAGAGCAGCCTTCAGGCTAAGTCTTGAAGGAATGTAAAGCAGCTTGTTTTACCAGTCTATAATCTCTTGAATTATCAAATGAAAAGACAACCACACCAGGTATATATTCAAAATATATGTATTTAAGATAAAACATACCCCTCCAGTCTCTTTATGAGACTGGAGTTCGAAGTACTTAATTTACAAATTAGCAATCAAAAGTAATAGCACAAATATACGTTTTGACCCTAGGGGCATACCAAACCATATACCAAAAAAGTGGTACAAGAACCACAACTGGAATAGACACTAGGCCTATAGCCTGTAGAATCGCTGGGACCCCAAGGAACCACCCAAGGTAGTGACACAGGGGACCCACGGGGACTGTATGCAGTGTGAGAACGTTATCTTCTATGGGCAATGTCGCGGTTGGAAATATAAAGATTAGGGACACTTCTAATCAAGTCAAGACCAAACCCCTTTGGACTTAGGAAGTTCTAGGGCTAGCACCCACGAGAGTACCGGAGTATTCGAGTTACCTCACCCAGGGAAGCTCCGTGCATAGGTGCCTTTTGGTGTCGGGTCCCGTCGTCTATTTCAATGGAAGCCTGCAAAGAACTGCTGCTACTGTGAAGAGAAGAAGTGTCCGAAGAGATCCAAGCCTGTATCTAGGATGTAAGGAACCTGAAAGCAGAGGGGACAGCGTCTGGGTCACTAGCCAGTGACCAAGGGCAGGATGGACCAATGCCCACAGATGTCAGGTGCTTCAGGTGAGTTGATGGGTGTCTTGACTCTTCAGTCACGAGGTCCAGGAGGCATCGATGAAGTCCATGAGACGGATTCAGGCTGTCCCACAAAGTCTGTCGAGTGATGCAGTGTCAGCGACCAGAAAGGACCCAACAAGCCTTGGCAACGTCAAGTCACTGGAATTTAGAGAAAGGACTGCGGTGCAGACCAGCAAGGTCTGAGGGACTCACCCAGTGAGGGTAAGTAAGGGCACATCTGGAGCAACCAAGAAATCAGAAGCAGAAAAGGAGTTGCCTTTGTGGGGACCTGCTACCCAATGGGCTAGTGATCGCGAAGGAGCCTCGAGCGGTCGCACTTGAAGCTGGCCCATGGGTCACTTGTGAAGTGGAGGCCAACAATCTTTGGTGCTGAAGGTGCTCAAGGCTGGGGCTACTGTGAGCCCAAAGCACAACTTTGAGGAGGACCAGCAAGATAGTTTTGCTGCAAAGGTTTACGGTGTCCAGGGGTCACAGTTCCACATCACCCACGATAGCCATGGGCCTCAGCTTTGCTGTGGACTCAGGGTAGCCTCTGAGAAGTCTGGAAATCTACCTCTGGTGATGCAAAGACTTGGGCGTCCGGCGGGAGCTTCAGCAATGCAGACCTGTCAGTTGTTTATTTGGTGCCTGCCAAGGAGGGGAGTCACTCCTTGACCCCAAGGCAGATTTCTTCAGTCTTTTAGTTAAAGGAGAACATTGAAGGTCCAGGATATATGTTGTAGAGATTCGTCCAGAGTAATCTAAAGTCCTAGGGACTGGATTCCTATACTTATAGTACGTTTAGGGGATGGACTAACTCTAAGGCCCCACCTATGGGTGGGCTTGGAAAGAGGGGTGGTTACACCCATTTCCTTTGTCCAGATTTGCAGCAGAGCAGGGGCAGGTAGCCCCTGCAACTTGTTTGAACTGGGCTATGCACAGGGACAGCAAACGTGCCCCCAGTACAGGACTTCAAAGCACCAGAGAGTGCTCCTGCCCAGCCCCAATACACATCTGCCTGTCTGGGGAGGTGGTGACACCTCCCCTCGACAGGAAACCCATTGTCCAGGCCTCCCCTGCCAGAATTTCGGTCTGCAGCAGGAGGCCAGACCTGTGTCTGTGGCAGAGGCATCCATTTTGTGATGCCAGGGCTCAGGAAAGTCCTGCCTGGTTTAGCCAGTGTGAACATGTCTATCCCCGCCGCCAGAATTGGTGGGGGGTAGTATTCCAAAGCGTTTGACACCAAACACAACATGTTTGCATGCAGCCATTCCAAAGTTAGCATTTACCACAAGGTTATAATGCACTTAAGAGTATGTGGTATGGCTGTATCACAGAACAGCCATAAGAAAGTATTTCCGAACGCTGCAGAGGGGCTCAGCTCATTCTTGGGCACCCTCTCACATAACACAAAGCTCTCTGCCTTCAGGATTGTCAAGGCCTGCCATAGGAGTGGCTTATAGGTTTATATGTGTCTGTATAGGATAGTGAAATAGGTAGCCTATACCACAATAAGGGGTGCAAGCACACCCTTACCCAGGCTGCAGTAGCAGACCTGTGGTGCCATTTTGGAGTGCTTCCCAGGGGTGGCATAATCTATGCTGCAGCCCCATATACTTGGGGCTTATAAGGCACTCCAGACTCCAATTAGATATGTACCTAATGTACATGGAAACCATTTTAGAGAGGAAGCAGCTAGGCTGTGGTCCTGATTGGAAGGGCCACAGCCAGGCTAAGGTCGAAAAACAGTGAAACACCAGCAAAAAGTGGGGGTACCCTTGTGAAGCAGATCCTATTCTCCTACAATAGGGTCTAATAAATGTTCACCCTGGTATGTGGGAAGGCCGACCTATTGTAAGAGTTGTGCCAAATTGAGCGAATCCCAAAAGTCACTGGAATCCCTAGTCTCAAGCTGATCGAGATGGAGATTAACATCTCCTAAAACCAGGTAATGCGAAATTCGAAGCACCCGCACCACCACGGCATCACTAAAAGAGTTGAGAAAAGTGCTTGCTGGGCCTGGGCGATGATAAATAAGAGAGCCTCGTAAAGTGCGCAGAACGATGTAGACTAAAGTCCAGCACTTCACTGTCACCCCACACACTGATGTCTTCCATGTGGAGAGACCACTTTTCCCTATACATAATGGCAACACCCCCCCCCCGTTCCAACCTTCCGGTCTAAACAGGCGATCTTAAAGCCAGCTGGGGTGGCAAGTGCAGCAACAGGATTGGAAGTGTCATCTAACCAGGTCTCCATGATAAACAGCAAATCCAAGCCGTTATCCCATATCAGATCGAATACATCCACATGATGCTTCCTAAGAGATCTCACATTGATAAGGGCAGTTTGAACACACTGGGACCTAGATGCCATACTAGGGAGGATCCTGTATGGGGGTCTAGAATCGGCCTAAAACCACAGGTATTGCAAACATAGTCCCGGCAGCATGGTGTGACACTCCTACCTTGGGATGAACACATGGTTGGCCGAAGGTCTTTAAGGAACGCCACAGGCCTTACAACCCTTTTATCCCCCACCTCTTTCAGTTGGGCAGCATAACTGGCCCTGGCCACTGTCGGTGCACTGGCAGGCGCATACGGGCTTGCCTTAAGTGCTCCTTCGGTGTGCCATCAGCGCGCCCGCTGCGCACGTCCGCTGTGCATCCGAACAGTGGCCATTAAATAATATGAATTGAAGTCCTGCGTGCAGTGACTAGAGCGCTGACCGGGGAAAACGCATGGCACTAACAAAATGGCCACTCAAGCCCACATTCCCATTAAAAGTTGTGAAACACAACCTATTGAGGGATCGCGCTCCCGAGCACTGCTCCTTAAGTAGTGTGAATTGAAGTCTTGCATGCATCGACTAGAGCGCTGACCGGGGAAAACGAGTGGCACTAATAAAATGGCCACTCAAGCCCACATTTCCCCGCAAAGTGCTAGGACGAGTTTAGCCAGCAAAAGGGGGTTTAACACACTCCAAAGTGCAAAATCAGCAGTGACATAAAATTAAAACAATTAAAATAACAGAGCCCCACACAGTTATTTCGCTGTAGTTGTAGCTATTAAAATGATATTCTCTTTCCATTCCCGTTGCATTTCTTTCACTCAGTCTTTGAGGCTAAAGAACTTTTTTAATTTTAGCTTCTGGATAAAACAAAAGATGTCAATTTGTGTACATGCATAGTTAAAATCAGTTATGGGGCAGAATGACAGTCCAAGCCACAATAGTTGTTTCTCTGCCTCTGATAATGTTATAGTCGACAAAGGGATAATGGCATTGTCTTCCGCCATTACTTTCTGTGCCAATATGTCTTGTTTGGTTTTTTGTTGTCTCCGCCTCTTGCGTCTTTCCCTTCTTCTTGCATTTTTTCTGGTTCTGTTTTCTTGTCTTGATTTCTCGGTCGCAAGGTTTGGCGACAGTCTGATGCTAAAAAATCAATTTCTTCTCCTATATCCAGAATCATTGCATTGCCCAGATTCCACACTGCTGCTAGTGCTTCCATTATCTGATGACACTTTGCTTATAAGGGAATCACTGCCTGGAATTGTAGAAGTTTCATCGGCTACCACATGGAACTTTTGCCTCAAAGTAGTTGCTACATTAGATGGCTTAATGTTAAATTTCGCTTTCTTCTCGTTCTCATACTTACGAGCAAAGGTGAATATACGATCTTGCTCCTAGTCGGACTTGTCGCGGGAACATTTGTTGGCTTTGCGGATTTTGATTTTGTCTTCTTGCTTTGTCAATCGTTCTTGCATTTCCTTTTTGGTTTTGGCTATAAAGTTGCTTGGTTCCAGTTTGTTCAATTGTTCATTAGTTGATCTATTTCCACAATCAAGGCTTGTCGGTCAATCTCTGTGTATTTTACGAGTATGTTTACCAAATTCTTCGAGGCCGTAAGGTTACTTTCGCCCCATTCTTTTAACATACTCAGATTTGGGCTTTCAAAGCTGGTAGCTAATAAAATCCATAGCCCACGTGGGACCCACCCTACTTCCACATACTTGGTGAGTGATTTGTGTTCCCACCATTTAGTCATCTCCGATCGCATACACTTCTCCACTTTTTTCAACAGGATTTTAGCCTCCCCTTCTATTGAATTGCCCGAAGTGGTAGGAATCTCCCCCTCTACCTATACCTTAGGCAAATTGGTGAAAAGTTCCTCTGCAGTGGCCTACCGCTCACGAACCACCTCTGTTGACATACTGAGGACACTCTTAATTGTTGTTTTGCGCAATGGTGCTGCTCATGCGTAACAGCCCAAGCTGTGCTTTTCACTCCTCCCCACCTATGCCTCTTCGCTGGTTAACTCACTGCCGTCAGAAACTGCTCTCGACCGGTCCTCCAACCACGTTGTTGCCTTCTCCTGGCTCCAGCGAGAATCTCCAGCTGCTTTCGGGTTCGGCCGCAGAAATTCCTTTCTTGGATCCTGGCACTCTGGTTGAAAGCGGCAGCCTACTTCAATGGGACAGGGTTTGCTCACGGAAGCAACTAACTTCCGTATTTGTATTCAAAAGAACAAAGGATTCTCCGCACTTCCGCACAGCCATGTGGCGAACAGAGAAACACGAACCACACAAAATCTGGCACTATTGTTTATTGGCTGAAAATTGACAATCGAGACAAATTTAAAAGCCCTTTGCTATATGCACAGAATAAACATGGGCTCAGCTCCCCACTATCTAAGTGCTTTAGTGCACCATTACCGTCCCTCACGCCTACTACGATCCTCTAATCAATTAAAATTCCAGGTGCCCAGAATCAAACGAGCCAGAATGGGAAGACATTCTTTTGCCTATCTGGCTCCTTCCCTTTGGAACTCTCTTCCATTGCATTTACACCTTGAAAAGCACTACCTCAAAATTCTCAAAGATATGAAAACGTGGCTTTTTAATCAGTAGAGCCTTCAATCAATTACTTCTGGCCCTGACCTCTTGCCTTGCTTATCCGTAGGCACCGGGAAACATCCAGGTAGCTGTGCGCCATATAAATTTAATAATAAACACATATAAATGTAATAATAAAATAAGTCCTCAGATCTGATGCGTTTTGACAGCACTTGTCCTTGATCACAAATCAAAGATCCAAGTCCGCCATCTTTTCTAAATATGCTGTGTGACACCCCCACGTGGTATATAGACATAAAAGAAACACTAACTTTATCATTCTGCGCACTGGTAAGTCAGTTTTTCAAATTGTTGCACATTTCAATTTCATGCGGTCAATATATAATTATCATTGTGAATGTTGTTAAAATTACATTGTGGTGCATGTTATCCAGTTATAGTTAGATAACGATATCTGAAGTTTTTGAGTATTATTTAAAAAAACACGTGGATTTTAAATATGCAAGCCTTATTGTGATTCTCCAGGAATGAATCCAACATGCTCTTGCTTAAATGTTAAAAGCATGTTTTTTGAAAAAAAGAATAGATAAAAACCAAACAATACCTCTTCATCGTATTACTGGTTAAAATCCCTCAATAAATTGCATATCCAAGTATAGGTGTTGCATGGATAGCCCATTGGTCGCGCAATAGTTAATTACTAAAAAACATGTGCAAATATCACAAGGAAAAGGTAAACATTAGAAAATGTGCAAAATACTGCCCACATTGAAGAACTTCAGTTCATCTTACTGCTTAAATGCAAAGGCATACATGTCCAAATCTCACAAGAAACAATGTAAACATCAACAAATGTACAAATTACTGCCAACATTGAAGAACCTTAGTTCATCTTACTGCTTAAATGCAATGGCATACATATATCACACACAAAGAAAAGAATGTCCGCACTCTAAGCTAGTGCCGCAGTGGGGGTTTAATTACACAATGTAACGCGTTTCAACAGCCGAGGCTATCTTGATCACACACTTTTGCATATAGGAAGTAAAACATTACAAAGTCTCGGAATAACAATTAAAATGGAAAATGGACCACTTACTCAGTATGATACATGTGAGCTAACAGATAGTGAGCTATGCATATCTGTGACACCATCATACGAATCACCCAATTCACGGATGTTGCAAAATTGGGCTGAGAATTCTGCTAAAAGTTCCAAAACCATGCTCAGCATATTAGTTAAATTTGCATGGGAAGATCGAGAGGCCATCATAACAGAGATTGCTTCACTGGAGGAAGAGTTTGCCACCAGCAATGAACAAGGAATTAAAAATAAATTCAAAGATGAACTTAAACCCAAACATGAAGAGGATATTAAAATCTGCAAACAACACAAGCTCCATTGTGATTGCGTGGATTATGAGAGTGGCCGCATAATGACCAACTGTCATAAGTACGACAACTTGTACAAAGACGTTCCTAACATAAAGACACCGCAGACTGTGAGAAGTGGGATTACGGTACCTTTATCTGTGGAACCCAGTGATTGGGATATACACATCTCTATAACCACTACAAACTCAACATCTGAAAGAGTGATCTCCTCCAAACCGGTTACTTTTTTGGACGAGTACTGGCTCCTACGCAGGGGCAGGCAAATACCAAGAGTGACGCCACCACCAACGAAGCGAGTGCGATGATGGAGACAACGAGCCAGAGGAAGAGGAAGAGGAAGAGGAAGAGGGAAGGGAGGAGCAAACAAAGAAGGAAACAGCAAAATCAGAAACAACAGAACAAAGGAGCACGTGGGAAAAGCGGCAAGCTCCACGACCAACCAATAATGGATATAGACACGGTAATTTGTATTATTATTAACTTACCTGAATGCCCCCTCTCTCTCTCAGAGAAGAAAACTCTATGTCTGGGTCTGAAATTTTGCTCTACTAAACTATTTAATTACCCAGACACTCGAGTGGACTTATATAAGTTTGTTAGGAAACTCAAACTTACCAAATGGCATACGCTTAAGAAACCCATTGTAGGTTTGGACTGTAGCACAGAATCAACCTCAGACATATCAACAGTGTTGACTGTGGGAGACGCCGGAACACTTTTAGCCATGCATGACTTACACCGCATGCCTGAGGCATCAAATATATCCCCCATGGATGCTGTCAACATTTTGAATTTCCTACTGACCTAGCTGCATCGAATACATTTAAACCCTATTCTATCTTTTTCCCTGTTTTACCTCATGATAACATCGATACGTTCAACGATATGGTTATCCAAGATTTACTCAAATTAAAACATCAGATTTGCAAAAGGGTATCTTCCAACAATAACCTTACCACCAAGGAGAAGGCATAAAATCCTTACCAGAGGACAAAGTATTGTAATTGGTCCTGCTGACAAAGGGGGTAACATTGTTCTCTTAAACCACGATATGTATATCAGTGAAGCTCAACGACATCTAGAAAATGCCAGATTCTATCTGAAAACCAACAGTGCTGTTTATAACGACAGTATATTCGAAATTTGGAACAAACTTAAGGAATGGCAACACAATGGTTTCATCACGTGGGAGGAATATTGTTTCTAAAAAGGGACTTCCCTAAACTCCCGATTCTATACCTTTTACCCAAGGTGCATAAAGACCCTATTAGACTGCCAGGGAGACCTATAGTCTCATCTATTGGAAGTGAGTTAGAAAATGTGTCTAAATATGTGGATCATTTATTGAGTGATTATGTAACATCTTTGCCTTCACATATTTGTGATACAAAAGATTTTCTTACTAAAATAGAAGGTATTAAATGGGAAGAGGATTTTTTACTGGTAACACTTGATGTACATTCACTTTATACCATAATAGAACAGACCCATTGGATTTTTGGACCATACTAACACCAAACTGATGAACCAATGTTTAAAAAACAACATGTTCATGTTTAATGGGGTGGTCCACAAACAGAGCCATGGCACTGCGATAGGCACATGTTTTGCCCCAAGCTTTGGGTTTTTGAGAGGAGGAAATCAGAAAAGAAGCCACTCTAATATCTGACTTGTCCAAGGTGAGATTATGGTTGCGCTACATGGACAACCTTTTCCTCATCTGGCAAGGTACACATGCCAAAGTCACCAAGTTTATCGACAAGCTCATCAGATTGAGTTTCTGGACGTATTGGTTTCAGTAAAATACAATACTTTGGAGAACAGTCTCTTCAGAAAAACAACTGCAGGTAACACCTTTCTTCACGTCCTCAGGGCCACCCAGAAACACTGAAATTGAGTATTCCCTTTGGAGAACAACTGAGGGTGTGGAGAAATTGCAGTAGTGAAGAAACATTCAACATTTAAAAGAAAACATGATTGGTTGAGTCTCTAATAGAGGCTACCCTAAATGGGTACTTAACTGTGCTGTGGACAAAGAAAACAAATAAGCAGAGCCTGACGAGTACAAGCCCCAGCTAGGCCCGCAAATACAAGGGTTCGCCCTCCTATGTACGAAAACTAGAAGGAAGTTGGCACGGAAACTGCAAATACAAAGACAGAGTTTATTAACCCTTAAGGGTGGTCCTACAACCTACACAACACTCTTCAGTATTGCATAGAGTAGCACACAGAACTTGCGTACACGGTCCCCTTTTATACACAACAGAGGGGCTCATAAGTGGGTGGATACAACATAGAGCAAAATTCATTATCATTTATGGACATTTTCGATACAGGATCAATATATGGGCGGAGTTAACAATTTCCTGAGCCCGCGAAAACATGGTCAAACAAGGACTGACTGATAACAGATGTGGTCAAGTCTGGGCATGCGCCAGACGGACAAAGGAGCTATTTATAGACTGTTACTAGGCAGATTACAAAAGCAACTAGCGAAGAGGTAGGACTCTTCTCGTGCAAAGCACGTTGGGACAAGGCAATACAAAATGGAGTCCGGACATTGATCAACATAAGACAAGAAACACGTTTTGACTATAGAATTCATGTCTTCAGTGAATGCTTAATCATATCGCTGTTTTAGTTTTCAACAGACGACCCTTTCAGCATTTACTGAAGACATTCGGCTTATTAGGATAATCATCATATATGTTAATTTTCCTCATCTCTTCCACCTCCTTGTTTAAGTTTTTCTGATAGGTGACATTGGCAATAGCTTTCTTATCAGGAATACAAAATGACACACATAAAGAACAGACTAAGGGACCACACTGAACACAGATGCAGCAGGAAAACAGAACTGCTACAATAATACAGAGACCAGTTAAGACTTTCCATCCCCATGTAGTGATCAATGCCCAAAACCATCCAGAAAAGGTCCAAGTGCCATTTTCTGTATGAATCTCAGCTGCGATTTTATGCAATTTATTAATAGCGTTATAGACTGATGGCGTGTGGTCAGGAATAAATACACAACAACTACTTCCGATAATCCTACATGCTCCACCTCTGTCTGCTAACATAACATCTAATACCATACGATTCTGTAACGCAACAATTCTAGTGATTTGCAATTCTTCCGTAAGATTCCCAAGAGCAGCAGCAGCTTGATTCGTTACAGCCTCTACAACTCTTGTTAATCGTCGAACCTTCCTACTATTTAGGGCAGCTCCAACAAAGAAAAACAATCCTAAGTTAAAATCAACATACTGCTGTAAACTAGTGTCGGTTTGGTCAACATCATCAATAGATAGAGTACGTTTATACCTATTTACAGTTACATTGTTCAATAACTTCAAGTCTTTATGATAGGATGCAGGTGCTAAGAATACAGGGGGTAATAGGAACGCTACATAACATACTCCGGACCAGCCGGCGGGTAAGCGGTAATAACCTTTATTCCCACATACGAAGTATGTATTATGGGAAGCTAAGAAACTACTATTATTTAATCCATCTATATTCAAAACGATGATACAATCACTAACACCAACAGGAATATGACCGACACTCTGGACACACAGGTCCGCTTGAGCTTGCGCCACTTGAATTACAAATTTCTCATTTCCAACAATGTCTCTGGTGTTCGTGAAGATGTAGGGGGTTGATTCATTATCTGGTCGATATTCTTCCCACTCCCATATTGTCCCATTAGCTTGTGGATAGCCTTCTTTATCTTGATGACATTCCTTATTAAGTCTAAAAAGTAGTCGTCCCACTGTAGGTTTCCGTGTGGCAAAAAGCAAAGTGTACCATGCTCTACAAGAGCCATTATGAGAGAAAGGAAGAGGTATAAATGGCGTTCCTCCTTTCTTCTGATGAGCTGACATCATACCACATATCCAACAGTTCGTAGCATTTGTAGCAACATGGGTATGATGCAACATCTGGATAAAAGTATTATTCAAATAAGACTGATGATGCTTCAATTCTTGATACGGAAGGGTGTAAAAGTAGTGCTCCTCAGGCACTGGAGTAGTCAAAACAAGCAACTCACGGGCAGGAGTCACATCCTCAACAAACCACGTGGTTATACCAACAATAGCTACAATGATAATAAAACTTGTCGCACAAAAAATCTTCTTCTTCTCCATTTTGTAGTAAAAGTCAATATCTTCCTGAAACTAAAAGGTTGTCAGAACTCTTCCCCTTAGGCAGCCGTTGATTTCTTCACCAGCGGGCCAAGACGGGTGTAACTACACTAATGCAGGGCTGATCCCCCCCCTTGCCTCATTGGCTCTCCGTTTCACTAACCTAAGGGCCGTTCTGACAACGTGTCCTGATACGGGAAAAAAGGAAATCACTTCCTCGGTCTGAGATGATATCTTCTTGCTCCAGGAATCGCTTGGTCCGGGAAGAGCTCCTCAGTGTCGTTCGGTTCCACAGCATGGCCTTTCTCTGCAGTCAGGATTTCTCGATGGTCGGTCAATACAGCAGGCTCCACTAATCCAGGTGGCACTTTACGACAGTGCAGGGAGTGGATCCAGTTCTTCCGATTGGAGACTCGCACAGCTGTCCTCGTTGCGAGCAAGATTTGCTCAGGACCAACCCATCTCGGCTCCAGACTGTTCGTCCTTTCAAACACCTTGAGCATAACATAGTCTCCAGGCCGGAGATTATGTCCTTCACCTGTGGACCGATCAGGGAGCGCTTCTCGAACCTGTTGATGAATAGAAACCAAACTATCAGTTAATTGTGCCAGATAATCATTCATCATTACACAAGGTACATTATACACTGACTTCGGTTTCGGTGGACACCAAATATTCATTGGGCGTCCGAACACGATCTCATATGGCGTGAGACCAGTCCGAGAATGCGGTATCAATCTAATTGACAATAATGCCAGCGGTAAAGCGTCTGGCCAAGTCAAAGAAGTTGAAGCTTGTATCTTAGCGATCTTAAGCTTCAAAGTACCGTTATATTTCTCAACCAATCCCGCAGACTGAGGGTGAAACACTGCATAAAATTTCTGGGTGATTCCCAGTCCTTTCAGAACATACTTGATAACGTCTGCGATAAAATGAGGTCCGTTATCACTCCACAACAATCTACAAACACCATATCGAGGGAAGAACTCCTTCAATAGCATCTTGGCTGTAGTCATTGCAGTATTGTCTTTCGTAGGGCATGCCTCAACCCACTTACTGAAGGCACAAACCACTACTAGAACATACTTCAGATTGTTACAGCGCTCAAGCTGAATGTAATCCATCTGCAAAACCTCAAAGGGTGCAGTAGGTGTTGCAAATCCTCCTGCTGGAGTTCGTGTACCCTTTCTTGGGTTATACTTCAGGCAAATCATGCAAGTCTGCACTACCCTCTTTGCCGTGCTAGTGATCTCCGGATGCTCCCAAACTCGTGTGAGTAATTTTACAATTGCGGAAGCTCCGACATGCGCTAGTCCATGTGCCATCTGGACCATAGTTTGTACGAAAGCTGGGGGTAACTTCCATTTATCCATCTGCTTATTTCTCCAACACCCTTCATCATCCAATTCTCCATCATTGGACCATTGCTCCCGTTCCTTATCGGAAACGGTCCTCTGTATCTCTAGCACTTCTCTCCTAGCGTTGTGCCATCTTTCTGCCTGTGACTTCACAACATACACTGCAGTAGAGTCAGGCTGCATCGCAGTCTCTCGTGCCACCCGGTCTGCCAAAGCATTCCCTTTCCCAACTTTATCAACCACCTTTTTGTGGGCACTACATTTAACTATAGCAATCTTCTTTGGATATGCTAATGCAGTCAAAAGGTTGTGAACTAACTCTCCATACATTATCTGTGCTCCATGTGACGTTAGAAACCCTCTCTCCTTCCAGAGTAGGCCAAAGTCGTGCGCTACTCCGAAGGCATAGCGGCTATCTGTATAAACATTCACACACAATCCTTTACTGAGCTCACATGCTCGTGTTAATGCTATCAGTTCCGCTGCTTGAGCTGATTTCTGCGGTATGCGTGCTGTCTCCACTATTGTTTGTAATGTGGTAATTGCATACGCTGAGTCATACCATCTGGTAGCTTCAGGCATGATCCGTCCACCCATAGTTCTCCATATACATCTGTAAAGGGCGTATCCTGGAGATCAATACGACCCTTTGTCTGTTCCTCAGTCACGAGAATACAGTCATGTGCTTTTTGTGCTTCAGACTGAATTTCCGGGAACGGCAACAATGTGGCTGGATTTAACGTTGCACACCTCTTCAACGTAATATGAGGAGCCAAAAGCGTCAATTCATATCCCGTTAAACGAGCACTGGTCAAATGCTGCGTCTTTGTCTGATTAAGCAGGGCATCAACAGCATGGGGAACTAATACCAACAGCTTATGAGATAACACAATTCCCTCGCTTTGGCGTATTGACACAGCTGTCACCGCAACCGAGCGAAAACAACCAGGCAATGCTCGTGCAACAGGATCAAGTACGGCCGAAAAATATGCACAAGGGCGCTGCTTGTCGCCGTGCATCTGCACTAAAACTGATAATGCACATCCATCTCTCTCATGTACATACAATGTAAAGGGCTTCGTATAATCAGGGGTACCTAACACTGGTGCTGAACAAAGGGCTTGTCGCAATTGCTGAAAGGCAATTTCACAACCATTTGACCAGGGAAGAGGAATTGGGGTATCTTTTGTCAAAAGTGCTAACAATGGTTTAACTATATATGAAAACCCCAATATCCATTGCCTACAAAAAGAAGCAAGACCCAAAAATGCATGCACGTCCTTCTGTGTGGAAGGTACTGGCGTGTCCAAAATTGCTTGAATACGATCTGGTGTGAGTGCACGCCCCTCCTTAGACAAAAGGTGACCCAAGTAAGTCACCTTTGGTCTACAGAATTGCAATTTCTTCTTCGACACTTTGTGATTGTGAGATGCCAAAAAGGAAAGCAAGGATAACGTGCACTTCTCACATAGCTCAGGAGTGTCGGCCGCCAACAAGATGTCGTCGACATATTGTATAAGGGCTACACCATCAGGCAGAACAAAGGAATCCAATTGTCTTTTCAATGCTTGACTGTAAATGCTAGGACTCTCTGTATAACCCTGAGGGACTCTACAAAATCTGTAAGACCGATTATTCAAAGTGAAGCCGAAAAGGTACCGGCTATCAGGATGAATAGGAATCGAATAGAAAGCGTTTTTCAAATCAATAACCGAGAATGTGGTCGCCGTTGGCGGGACCAAAGTAAGCAACATCGTAATATCAGAAACCACTGGATACTGAGGTATCACTATCTTATTCACCTCCCTTAAGTCAATAATTAAACGATAAACCCTAGTATCAGTGTCTTTCTTCAAAATGGGTAGAATAGGACTGTTGCAGACATTGTATGGAACTTCCTCCACTACTCCCACCTTAATCAAATCCTGCACAATCTGTATGAGTGCCTCCTCCCCCTCCAGGGAAATATGATATTGAGGGAGGCGTGGTAACACAGCACCCTCCTTGACACTAATGTGTACAGGCGGAATCACCATCTGTCCCACATCAGTATCCGAAGTGGCCCACAAAGTACGAGGGAGAGAAGCTAATACAGTATCCTCTGCAACCACACACATCCGTTCTGCCATGGGGTGATTATCATTTAATATCACACGTACTCCAGTAGGGGAGCAGCGGATCGTAGCTCTGAAGTGCTTAAGCATATCAAGACCCATAATGTTGTCAGGCGTGTTCGGAGCAAGCAAAAACGGACAGGGTGCAGAAAGTTGGTCAACATGGAATGCAAGGGGTCGGGATAGAGGGCTTCGAGAGAGTGTACCATCAAATCCTACCGATGTAACCATCAAGCCAGATGGGGGAGCCCTCGGAACCAATTGTTTGGACAGCGCACTGCGAGTAGCTCCTGTATCAACTAGGAACCGATCAGTAGAACCCAGAACATTTGCTGTAACATAAGGACCCCTCTGATCAACCGGCACTTCAACTGATTCCAACCCCCACCCAACGCAATCCTATGCATGCTGCGAATCATGGTACCCAGGGCGGTCATTCCCAGACATTTGATACTGATTTTGCCGATCAAATACATTAGGTCTATCTCGTTGCTGCACGTTAGGATCAAATCGAGCACGATCATTGGAATTCCCTCTGAAGTTCGAAAAGCCCCCTCTACCTCTCGGCGGTCCCTGACCACGTCGCTGACGAGATGCATATAATACCGGACAATCACTGGCCCAATGACCCAACTGTTTGCAATACGCACATTGATTTCTATTAACATCCGACCGACCCGAAGGGGAACCATAAAATCCTCCTCTACCTCTCTCAACACCCCGACGAGGCGGACCATACACTTGCGCTAACATCACCTTAGTTTTCAAATCTTTCGATTTCTTCTCCTCATGACCCTTCGCTTCTTGTTCCTGATGCTCATAATACTGAGCCATAGTCAGGAGGGATGCCGGAGACGAGGTGGACCAAGAGCTTTCACTCGCTTTTAATCGAGCTGCTATTCCCGGTAATAAATTTGCCACATATTTATCAACAAAAAGATGTCGACCCGTATCATCCGTAAGTGACTGACCACTGAAATCATGAAATGTTTCCTCAAAGCGCGTAAAGAAGTCTGAAACTGATTCATCAACCTTCTGTTTACACAAGGCTAACATATTCCAGTCAATCTTTTTAGGGGGAATAATCGTTTTCAACTTAGTCAAGATAGCAACAGGAAGATCTAAAATAAGCTGGGGCGGTTTTTGCGCGGGCTTTCTCTCCCTATCCTCATCCTCAATCTCAGACAATTTGGCCTTAAAAACAGTTTGATCATCCACCTTCCGCACAGATCGCCACATATCCGGTGGTAAAATGAGCCCAAAGAACAAATCTATATCTGCTAAAGTCATAATACAAGAATTCAAGGCCCCTTCGACCTCCTCATAAAAGGCCGCTGGATTCTTGCGGGGCTCAGGCAATGCATTCTTCAATGCCATAACATCAGTCCTATGCCAGGGAGTATAAACCCAATTATACACGAAATATCCCCTAGCATCGGGTTAAGACGTGTCTGAACTAGTTCCCGCTCCTTTAGGAGGAACATACAAAGGTGCTGCCTCTCGCATCGGTTTAGCATGCACTAATTCAATCTTATCTGACTGAAGGATAGCCGACTGTTTCCCGCCGACATGTGGATTCGATTGCTCCTCCTCCCCTTTCTTTTGGCGCGCTTTCTCTTTGAGTTCAAACGTCGCGTCCCGCAATGCAAACAGCCGACGAACCGCATCGGGTACCTTAGAGGGAGAAAAGACACCGTTACGTAATGCTTTAGAATCTAATACTATATCATCAGACTCAAGAACATCAGAATATTTCCGAAAGGCAGTAACCACTTCGTCAGAAAAAGTTTCAGCAAAATATAACTTTTCCCTATCCTGCCAACTTTCCAAAGATGCCAATATTACAGTAAGAGATAGCTTGCCCTTAAGCGCACGAAAAGAGAAAATAAATTTTCCGAAGCTCACCCATACGATCAGTTGATAACATGGACCGCGTGTCTACCTTATCCGAAACCGATCCAGAATCCTGTGACCTCGGGGCAGACGCGCCAACATAAGGGGGCGGAGAGCGTTCTAATAAATAAAAATCATCTTCAAGATTAGTAAGGACAGGATAAAGTGGCTGGCGGACAGCATATTGACCTGATACTTGCAACCTACGCTCTTTCTCTTGTCTCTCCGCCAGTTCTCTTTCCTCCCGACGCTTCGCTTCCTGCACTCTCACATGATCATTTTTCCGTTGCTCTTTATCAATCAGCGCTTTCTCACGTTTCTCCCGCTCACGCACTTCCTTCACCCATAACCGTACACATTCAAACATGTCTTGCCTGGCATGCCGTTTACACATACACTGTTCCATATACTCAATCTTACGCATATCAAACGATCCATACAAAGGCCATCGTTACTCAGGATCCTTTTTGGTGTATTTCCTCCACACTGTGCTGTACATTATAGAGGAAAGACCATGCTTCACATACATATCCCTATTACGAGTCCCCTCCGGGGGGGCTGGAGCAGGTTCCTCAAGATTTAACCGGTTTCCAAAGCAGCAGCACCAATTACGGAGTGCGCTAAAAGCAGGCATGCTCAAAAATAATGCAAAATATGCAGTATTATCAAAAAAATGGCACTTAAACGTTGCGCCGTTCAAATTTAAACAACTCCGGAGAAATATCTCCACATTACCTGCCTATATGTGTTGCAACGCATATATTCCCACAGTAATCAATACAAAATATGACCGGTCATCACAAATCAAACTCAAATAGCCAACCCAGGCTTCAAAACTCGGAGCAAGTACCGTACAACGGTTCCTACCAATCAAGAGCCTCCAGATTCCAACTGCCAAGTTCCAAAATTCGCCCAAACGGCTATCACGCGGCAAACCGACAGAAGAGGTCTCAGTCGAGGACCAGCGCCACCCAGATGGTCAGCTCGGAAGGGAAGGAAGAAAAACCTCGGGATGCCAGGACTAAAAGACGCCGCTGGCAGTGATCACATCCCCGGCCAAATTCCTCACCTTCGTCACGACCAGTCCTTCGAGCATCCGAGTCGCCGATGAGCCCCACGTGACGGGCGCCAATTGATGAGTACAATCCCCACCTAGGCCCGCAAATACAAGGGTTCGCCCTCCTATGTACGAAAACTAGAAGGAAGTTGGCACAGAAACTGCAAATACAAAGACAGAGTTTATTAACCCTTAAGGGTGGTCCTACAACCTACACAACACTCTTCAGTATTGCATAGAGTAGCACACAGAACTTGCGTACACGGTCCCCTTTTATACACAACAGAGGGGCTCATAAGTGGGTGGATACAACAAAGAGAAAAATTCATTACCATTTATGGACATTTTCGATACAGGATCAATGTATGGGCGGAGTTAACAATTTCCTGAGCCCGCAAAAACATGGTCAAACAAGGACTGACTGATAACAGATGTGGTCAAGTCTGGGCATGCGCCAGACGGACAAAGGAGCTATTTATAGACTGTTACTAGGCAGATTACAAAAGCAACTAGCGAAGAGGTAGGACTCTTCTCGTGCAAAGCACGTTGGGACAAGGCAATACAAAATGGAGTCCGGACATTGATCAACATAAGACAAGAAACACGTTTTGACTATAGAGAATTCATGTCTTCAGTCAATGCTTAATCATATCGCTGTTTTAGTTTTCAACAAGCCGATACTCTGATCGAGTACAACACAGATAGCAACACCCAAGTACAATCACAAGAGACAAGATTGATTATTATATATAACCATAATTCTCAGCAGATATATAAGATCTTTGCTAAACATTGGCCCATACTTACGGGGGACACATTTATCGGCAAATCAATCCACACATGTCCTAAGATCACCTACAGGAAAGGCCGCAGCTTAAGGGACATTTTGGTCCACAATGACATTACACAAATACAACAACAAAGGGACCATATCATGAAAGGTTTCTTCTCTTGTGGTCACTGTAAGGCCTGCCGGAACAGCTGCATGGTTAAAGAATACACAATTACAGGGAGAGCCAACAAAAAACAGATCACCCAATTTCTAACCTGTAGCACCACATTTTTAGTGTACACCTTTGACTGCCCTTGTGGACTCCGTTACGTTTGCAGTACAACACTTATGGCCAAAAAAGGAGTCCTGGAACATATGCGTGCCATAAATATCACAGATGCACACTACCCGGTTGCCCATCATTTTCAAACACACTACCTTTCTAACACTGCTCTGTTATTTCATAATTGAACAGGTACACACAGGCTCTCAAGGAGGAAATAGGGTGCAATTGTTATGTAAACGTGAGCCCAAATGGATCTTGAAACTCAAAACCCAACAGCCGGGAGGCCATAATTTAGATGAGGAACTGAATATTCATTTACATGTAGACTTAACTGCTTGCCCTTAGTTTACACAGTCGTCTCAATGCTGTCTGGAATTTAACTCTTCCCTGCAAAACTGTTTACAATTTGAGCATTCATGTATTATATTGTATGTAATATGTATAGTATAGTCTATAATCTCTCAGTTGTAATTCTGAATTTTTCCGTTTAATATTTTCACAGGAGAAAAGGAAGGGACCCACCGCCATTGTATGGACACTTCTAACACGGGCTCCCTATCCTTTTCTTCCCCATTAGGGGCACGACGTATCCAGATAAGATTTCTTTTTTTACTTTCGTCTCACTTCTTGCTCACTCTTCTCTTTCTTGCTTCTCCTTGCTCTACAGGATGGCTTCTATAATGGTTTAGTCTCATGTATTTAAATGCTTGTTGGAACTATATAGGATTATGTTGTGTTCATGTACCATGGTCGAATTTGCCACCAGTATTGTATTGCATTGTTTAGTGTGTATTACTAGCCACCAAGGCATACACTAATTGCATTCAACACTATTCCTTCACATGTATACATTCAACTGCTGTTAGGTTATCTACAGTACTACTAGGCACTATGTCTTCCAGTTCATTGAATTTATCTCCCATTGGTATGCCATCTAAAAAATCTTTAGCTGTACCGTATTACATGTGGTTGGTTATCAAGCTATAACCCTAGTACCCAGCCGTTGTTTTGGCACTATGCCTTCCTGCTTGGTCAAATGCCATATAAGGGCTATAGAAATACCACATATTTCGCAGTGGACACAGAATTACACTTCTGCCTTATACAAATCCACAACAGTTGTTAGACTGCGAGATTACTTATACATACATTGTTTTTGTCCTTTCTCTACATTCAAAGAGAAATGTACAGATATTCAACCTTCATGACGTAATCAGTACCGTAACAAACTTTTTGTGTATATTATATAATATTCACTAATCGGTCAATGTGTTTGGCATTCAGCAAATCATGTCATGACTAGGGGATTTCTGCTGTTTCCGCTCTCAGCCCATTGTTTCCACTTTTTCTATGGCTGAATTGTTGTTTGAGGCTCCGGGTGACTGTCTGTGACCTGCGTGTGTGCGGCCGGGCGGGCGTACTTTGCTGTGAGTTGCTGATGCTCCTACGGGGATTTCAAGGGTTTGAACTGCCTGACTCCTGGGATGCCGAGGTGGGGTGTACGCCTCTGCGATTTGAGGGCTTGACCCTCTGACCGGATGCTTTGTTGCGGGCTTGTATGCAGCTGGTGCCTGTCTGGGAGCGGGAGATGGGAGCTTTCTCTGCCTCAATCAGTTGGGCTGCCTTCTGCCCAGGAGCGAGAGAGGGATGCCTCCGCCCTTGTTTATCCCTGGACAGATAGAGTGTTTGTGTAGCCAGTGCATCCCTGCTGCAGTGGCGGCTACTTTGTTTAGTTGTGAGGTGGCGACCTCACTTAGACTGTTTGGCCTGGTCCTGCAACGAGTTTTCAAACGATAAATAAATCCTCAAAATGGTGCTCTCTCATGGCTTTTCATCAATCCATAACCCACTATTTAAAATGGCCACATCCCAAAATGGCCTCGAGGATGGCCTACCCCTTTAACTTTTCTACATCGATGCTAGATGGGAAGAAATCTGCGGCCTGCTGTGCTGTACTGAAGGGGTGCTTTGGATCCTCCACAGGCAACCGCCCAGACGAAGACTGGCTGAGTGAGTGTGTCGGTCCAGCACCAAAGTAGATTCCGGTGCGGAAAGAGGAGTACTGGCCAGAGTGTCTGGTCTAGGTGCTGGTCTGAGGCCCCTGGGATAGGGGAAATGGGCCCAATATAAGCTTTGGGGGGCATATCCTGAATTTATAGGCAAGTTATTCAAGTATGCCCTAGCAATAGATGCTGGCCAAAATGGTGGCGAAGGCTGTGGGCGAGGCCTAGACGAAGAGACAGGAAAGACCATCGTGGAGGCTGTCAGGGGGCCGGATTTCAAGTCCTTGGCCCTGCTGCAGAGTTAATAAAGAAGAGCCCACCGATAACAGCCGAGGGAGAGGTTTAGGGACCTATTCAGACAACGCTGCAGAACTTGGAGCACCGCGTCGTATCCCTAGACTGCTAAGACAAGTAGAGTCACCTCCCTGGACCTGGGGCAACGATCTGGGGACCGGGGGTGATCCACTTCAAGAAGGGAGATGGCAGGGACAATGCCGAAAGCGAAACGTGCTCGTCCCAGTGCTTAGACTTTGTTGTTTGTAACTCACATTCGCTTTTTTTCTATTTTGCTGGTTTTGTTTGTTTTTGGCAGTCCAGCTTGCATTCTTCCCTCCACTGGAACAATTTGATTGTACTGTACTCCTTCAACAGCGCTCGCTTTCTGTAAACGGAGTTCGAATGTTAGGCTCTGTCTTCAGGAGCTTGTTGTTTGCTTTTATTTCTCTGGCTTTAGGGTGAGAGGATTTATGTGGCCATCATACTGCCTCTTTGGGTGTGCTACAGAAAGCTTGTATGATGTAATGTTTTTTCGGGTTCACAACAAAATGTAAATGAGCTGCGTAGATATTTCATAATATATCAGAATTAGGAAAGCATAAATGAAGCACTTTTTTGTGAAATCTAAAGTGTGGGTGAAACAAATATTTTAATACAAAAAAGAAAAAGAAAAAAGAAAGAGAAAAGATCAGTTAACTGGGTGATGTCGTTTCCACGCATTGTCGTTTGTGCGCTGTGCCCTTTTGTCGGTGAAACGATATGTCTGTGCATAGGACTTGGAGCTCTATCTAGTAGCCACAATTAATACTGTAGACTCATTTGTTTAGGCTGGCTTTTTCTGCAGGCCCTTTTTAGTTCGGCTTATA
Organism: Triturus cristatus; assembly: GCF_964204655.1. Taxonomy (NCBI): domain Eukaryota; kingdom Metazoa; phylum Chordata; class Amphibia; order Caudata; family Salamandridae; genus Triturus; species Triturus cristatus. The sequence continues at coordinate 20,338,264 of NC_140581.1, forward strand.
GATCCAACTTTTGGACATTATACTGACTTTTGAACCCACGGTGGTCTTTTGTATTGTCGTACAATGTGGTTGACCTCTGTTGGCTGTGATTGTAATTATTATCTGTTTTATATATTGCTCACTATTTATTGCCTGTACCACCCTTAGTTTTTCACAAGACCCCCACCGTGATCTTTTGTATTGTCTTCCATTGTGGTTTATTTCTATACGTTGTGATTGTAATTATTATCTGTTTTACATATTGCTCATTATTTATTGCCCGTTCCACCCTTAACTTTTCCCTATATCCCTAACGTCCCTCCCCTTATTATGTTCCCCTGAACCCAACCTGATCTCTGCTAATTGGAATTTGTAAACTTCAGCTCGCACTACCTCTTTGTATTTTTCTCCCCAGCGTTACTCTGTTTGTTATGCTTTCTGACCATCTTTATTTATACCTTCTCACTTGCCTACTATCGAGGCCCTCCCCATCCACTGCTCCTGCTACACCTTCCCTGACCCCCTCCTTTTCTTCGAGCTATACCAAGTCTTTCTCTCCTTCCTCCCTCCCCCTCACAAACTACTCATTGGTCCTCATGAAACACTTTTTGTCGATAACTACCTAAGCCTCTCCTCCATAATAAAAAACAACTACATTTTTTACTCCAAACGTCCCTCCAAATGAAAAAGCATTTCACATTTACAAAAGCATCTTCCTCCACCACCTCCACCACCTCCCCTTCACCAAATCATGTAACACCTGTATGGTTTTAAATTGTCCACCTCCCCTTCTCCTGCTTTCCTCTGCAAAATAGACATCTCCAACTTCAAATCCGGCAATATTTTCATTCAAGCTTCTGAAAATAACCTCTCCATCTTTGAACAACATTTCAGCACCTTTTCCTACCTACTTTCCATCACACCTCCTAACACTTCACCCTCCCAACTAACTGACAACCTCTCCTTCCTTGTCCACAACACCTCACCCTACAGACACTTCTAGTACATACAATGTCTCTCAAACCCAATCCCCCAATAATCCCCCTTCGTTACCACCCCCTCTTCTGGACACCTCAACAGCTAGTTCACCCTCCCAAACCCTTTATACCCCTAATGTCTTCTCTCTACCCACCACCAGGCACACCCCTGTCCTCACTGCCCCCCGCTCCCTCCCACCGCAGTTCCTATTATCAGACTGCCCGTCCCAATTTCTCCTCCCCTTATTGCCTTTCCCCCTTATTCAGGATGGCATTTCCCCTCTCTCCTCTCTTGACCCCTTACCACCTCAAAACACCGATTGCGACTCTTTGCACTCTCCACACGGTCCTCTCTTCGTCCACCAACCTGAAAATGCCTCTCCACCCCCCAGCCTCCCAAACTATACACTCAACAGACCACTTTCCCATGACAAATCTGATCCTACTCTTCTCCCCAACACCTTCCCTCCCCCAGTCCCTATCACTCCTTTAACTCAGACTCTATCTAGCATTGAAAACTATCTCCTTTACTTGTCTTCTGAACTCTCCCAGCTCAGGAATGTTCTGAAATTGTTGTCCAATCTTTCTCAACTCAGGAAAGATTTTAACTCCCTCTCCTCTGAAATCTGCCAAAACCATGTGACTTCCCCAAATCTTGACTCACCAAACCCCTCCAAACTCCAACATTGGAGAACTGTCCCCCGCTGCAACTGTTCCCATAGGCCGCCATGCCACGTACCACCTCTCCCCCTCTGACCTCCTCGAACCCTGTAACTCTTACCTCCCTAACTATCCAATTGACCCCCTCACCATACCATTCCTGTGATCCTGGGGATGAGCAGAATCCCTTCCTCCCCCACCTACTTTAGACCCCCATCACAACTTACTGCTATCCAACCATGCCCTCCCCACTCCCCCATCCCTGTGATCCTGGGGATGAGGAGAATCCCTTCCTCCCCCATCTCTCCCAGGCCCCCATCACAACTCTCTGCCATCCAATCCTGCCCTCCCCCATAAACAAACTGAAACCCCTCGCATGCATGCTAGTTAACTGCCGCTCAGCTGTCCGTCATGTGACAGAAATAGCTGAATCCATCCTCAGTGATGATATTGAAATCACCTTTCCTACGGAAACCTGGATCAACGACCACTCTTCATCCATCCTTGACCTACTCTCCACCCCTGGTTACTCCATACTCAGAAAAGATGGACTAGAAAGAATTGGAAGTGGTCTAGCTCTCATCTTTAAAAAACAACTTCAACTTTCGCTTGTTAAGAACACTGACCCCACATCCTTTGAATACCTCGGTGCAGAACTTATCATTCAGGGCGTCCCTCCTATTCGCCGACATAATATCTACCATCCTCCTGGCGAATCCCTTCCCTTCGCAGAGGAACTTTCCAACCTCCTCACCCAATCCTCACTTTCCAACTCTAAAACTCTCTTCCTTGGAGACTTCAACCTCCACTGGAATGACATCAAACATCCTGCAACTAATCTCCTCTTGAATCTTCTGGAGATCAGTGACCTTAAACAAATCTGTCACTCTCCAACTCACTCCAAAGGGGCCACTCTTGATGCCATCATCACTAATGATGATCTGCCCTCCCATTCCAGAATCATTCCCATCGACTGGTCTGAACATCATCTCATCCTCTTCAAGATCAATACTACTGCCCCCCCCCCCATCCACACCAAAAGCATCAAACACAAGAGACTGACCAGAAACCTTCGTCTTATCCCACCCGGAGAACTTGAAAAGAAAATCAAAGCCCAACTCCTGCTGGCTCCCTTCTCCCAAAATGCCAATACCCTCACCGAACACTATAATAAATCAGTTGCTGAGGTCCTAGACCAAGTGCCCCCCCAAACTTAAAACCCAAAGAAACATACCTTCCAAATCCTGGTTCAACCCTGAACTCAACAACGAAGGATGCTCCGTTAGACATTCTGAAAGAACTTGGAGGCAACACCCATCCCCCTCCCATCTAACCTTCCTCCGATCTGCTAGGTCCAACTACAAAAAACCTATCCTCAATGAAAAGTCCACCTTCTTCTGCACTCAGCTTGATAGGGCCAAAAATGGACCTAGAGAACTTTTCAACATCGTCCAAAATCAAACATCATCTGCCCCCCAAAAGTTGAGGGCCTCTATTGAGAAATGCGAAGAAATTGCAAAGTTCTTCTCTGATAAAATCACTAAATTAGACCAATCCTTCATCTTAAATCTGCTTTTTCCTAACGCACTACTTTTGTATGACATTTCTCCCACATCTCCTTCTCCTTCAAATCCTCTACCTGTCCCTGCGCATCTCTCGTCCGGTTCCCTCCCACCTAAACCCAACCCTCATCTCCCTCAGCAACAAAAATAAAAAACAGTGAATCATGCCTTCTAATTCTCCTCAACCTTTCTGCTGCCTTTGATACTGTTAACCACTCCGCCTTACTAAACACTCTTAAAGTACGCTTTGGCCTTAATGGCCTTGTCCTCAACTGGTTCACCTCCTTTCTCCAACACAGAACCCAACAAATCAAAGTTGAGAATTCCCTCTCCAACCCCACTCCTATCTCTCTCGGTGCCCCCCAGGGATCCATTCTCTCTTCTGCTCTCTTCAACTTCTTCATGGAACCACTCACCCTCATTTTCAAACATGCAGGAATAAATTACCACCTGTATGCCGATGACACACAACTTTACAATAAGATTACATCCCACTCCGATATCCTTCACCTAAATGACACCCTGACCAAGATCCAATTATGGTTCCACCATAATCATCTCAAACTCAACCCTAAAAAAACTGAAATCATTCTCTTCGTGCCTATAAACAACCCACTTCCCATACAAGAATGGATCTCTGACCTTAATGCGCTTAACTGCTCTCTCACCACTTCTAATTCAGTTAAGTCTCATGGCATCACCATTGATAATAGCCTTACCCTCACCTCCCAAATAAAAACTGCAGCCAAAGGAGCACTCTTCACTCTCCATCATCTCAAGAAAATTAAGCCCTCCATCCCGGCTGATGACTTTAAAACTGTTGTCCAATCTCTGGTCCTGTCGAGAATCGAATATGGCAATGCTATCCTCGCTGGAACACCTAAAGTCCACCTCGCTCCACTCAAATCTGTGCTCAACCTAGCAGCTAGACTTATCTCCAACTACAAACGTTTGGATCACATCTCCCCCTGCCCTGAAAACCCTCAAATGGTTACCCATTGAAGGCAGATCCACCAATAAAATCGTTTGTATCACGCACAAAGCACTTCACCAAAACACCCCAAGTTACCTCTCAGATAAACTCCACAAAACAGGCTGCGAACGACTGACGAGGAGCGCAAACGCCCTCACTCTTATTCCCCCACTGTTTAAGAAAAAAGGCATTCAAGTTTGCGCCTTCTCCGTTAACGCTCCCTCCATCTGGAACTCCCTGCCTAAAGACCTATGCTGTAACCCCTCCTACTTCAACTTCAAAAAAGAACTCAAGTTGTTCCTCCTCAACAAATATTGGGATCCTCAATTCCTACCTCTGACACTGATCTCAGGTGCTGCAACCATGTCATGTCCCCCTTTACTGCCCTCCAGTTTTTTCCCTTCCACCTTTTCCTACCAATCTCCCCTCCCTCACGCTACCCTTCCCCCCTTCCCTCCCCATGCTCTCTATATCTACTTATGACTCCTAGCCCTACGCACGACCTCCCACTGATTTACTACTCCTGCTACTCCCCAAACTCTTACTCATGTCTTCCCCTCCTTTTTCTGTTCTTTCCTTATTCTTTTCTCTCTCGCCCCCACCTACCCTCCTAACCTAAGTTCTCACTACCCACGTTAGCCTAATATAGTGTTCTATAAATAGCCTTCATATTTTATTCTGCTTTCTTTGTTATATTGGCTCTTGTTTTGCTCAAATCTTTTTTAATACTGTACCTCCTCACATTCCTGTAAAGCGCTCTGATACCCCTGAGTCTAGCTAGCGCTATAAAAACCCATTAAAATAAAAAAATAAAATACAAATGTATTAATGACTGCTAGGTTGTACTACTGACTTAATTTTTGTATATATTGTTATAGTTTTTACTGCCAGCCTGCCATTAGTAACACTATAAGATGGCCGCCTTAGTTTTACTATATGTTAGCTCATGTGTAACATACTGAATAAGTGGTCCATTTTCTATTTCCATTGTTATTCCGAGACTATGCAGTATGTATAGAAAGAGTCAAGGGAGGTACAGAAAGAGGAAGAAAAGCAAGTGAGCTGCAGACTAGGTAGACCAAGAGCAACATGGCCGATTTTAGCCGGCTGCACACCTCATCCTGATATCGAAGAGATGTCAGATGATGAATTACTCACTCAACTCAAGGAGTTAATAAAAATGTACAGACAGTTAGTACAATATATCATGCGGACTTTAACAGTTCAACCACCAATAACCATTCCAATTCAAACCCCTCATCAGGGGAAGACACACAAAAATTACTCCACAGACTTTACACGCAGTCATGGGTAAAATGCCCACAAAACGTGAACATATTCCATTCTGGATAGCTCAAAAAATTACTCAAATCGAAGCAGTATTTCCTAATACTAGCCCTTATGAGAAACACAGAATCCTAATAATCTGTTTACTAATGGGGATCACACAACATCTGGAAGACTGCACCACTTGGGGCACTGCCTTTGCTGCCATCAATACTAAAACACATGAGGTTCCATCTATTGTGGTAATACCTGATGTCCTGAAACAAATTCAAAATGAATACGGGGCAGAGCCTGCTCTGAATTTAGGTATGAACTTACTAAAGAACTTCGACCAGGTCTCAACAATAATATTATCTAATATTAAAGGGGAGGCAGCAGCAGTGGCGATCCACCAAAGATTAAGGGAATTTGATGTAACAGAACATCAACAAGAACTAACCAGAATAATAGAAAAATCCTATGAAGAATTAGGCAGAGCCAGTTTAGGTGGTAAACCAGTTAAACCACAACTGTCTGAAGGCCCTGAGAAGGACTCTATTAAGCACAATCCTACATCTTCTAAAACGAAGTGGGAAAATAACAAACAACATTTAAAAGAGAAACGTTCTCAATCCCGAGGTAGGTCTCCTCAAAAGGAGCCCTCTGACAGGAGGTATAACCTCAAGAACAGGGATAATTTGAAAAAAACCTGACAGGTATCAAGATACTGATACAAGTTCCTCTAGTACCTTTCAGACATCTTCACAGACATCCGAAAGAAGAGGATGGTCAGATCACAAGGAAGAATGCGTGAAGTCCAAAGACGATCAACACGTTCAGAAAAACAAAGAAAAAAACTCAATTCACTAAAAAAAAGCTAGTAGGTCTGAAGATCAGACATGCCGAAAATTCTGAGAACACAACTAAAGAACGGAGAATGGGCTCAGACAATGCTGGACAGTGCAGCAGAAGTACAAATAGCTCACCAGAACCTGAAGGAACTTCTGGAGATAGTAGACTTGAATGAGTACATCACAGTTGAGACTGTAGACACTACTGGTTAGTTCTCCACAAAAGTTATGTGAAATAACATTCCGGATGGATGGAGCAGACATACCAAGGAAAGAAGCTTTCAAGGAGTTATGATATACTTTTAGCAGAACATGACTGACCACCAGAAATTGTCAGGGAGTGCCCACATCGCAAATACATCATTATGCCAGACTTCTCCAACCATGTTCCAATACATTTAAAACATACTAGTGCCAGGAAATGGGCAGTAGCCCAGGCCCCAGCATTATACAAAAATCATGTAGGATGTGATGAGGACTCACTTCACCACAAAATCCAATTAAAATGTCAACCTACTGCACAAAGGCAGTACCCAATTAAGCAAGAAGCTAAAAAACAGGTCAGGGAGATGTTAGATCAACTTGAATACCAAGGGGTGATTGAAACATGCACCTCATCGATGAACAATCTTTTGTTTCCTGTTTCCAAACCGTCTTGTTTTGGATTACAGACACCAGAACACTTGTTCTAAAACATTTGCAGTGCAAAATGCACACAGTACAGCATTAATGAATAACATTGTGCGTAAAAAATATAAAACCACATTGAATATTTCAAATGTTTTTTTTTTCAAAACATAGCACCTGAAAGTAGGTACTTGACAGCTTTCTCAATAATGGGGACCCAGCATCACTTCTGTTGACTCCCACAAGGGATCAAGTACAGTCCGGGGTTATTCTCAGCAAGAGTAACAGAGTTACTACAAATTTATGATGACGAGGCATTGTCATACGTCGATGATATCTATCTGACAGATGATGACCTGGATAGGCACATGAACATGGTAAATACCATTATACTGGGGTTTGCCTCTGAGGGCTACAAATTCAATTTACAAAAATCAAGAATTGCCCGTCTCAATGTCCTGTTTCTAGGATATGAACTTTCAAGTGAAGGTAAAAGCCAGGCAGCTAACTTTTTAGAAAAATGTGCGCTTCTCCAACCTCCAAAAATGCTGAAAAACTTACAGTCAATTCTAGGTTTCCTGAATTTTGGAAGAATTTACATTCTGAATTACGCAGAAAGGGTTAAACCTCTCTACGAATTAATCAAACCTGTTTTCAAAAACGAAAATTGGACACAGGAGCACACAGCTATCCTGCGTTCACTGACATGGTAGCAACAAATAAACTTACAAACAAGTGTAAATACAAGTAATTTAGTGATCCGAATCATTTCGAGTCAATGAGGATTCACATACTTAACTTTTAATGAAGGTGAAAAAGTACCAATTGCATACAAATCACATTTGTATACACAAGCGGAAAATACGATTCACTTCGACAAAAAAAATTCTGACAGCAGTTGAAAACACTGTAGCAAAAGAAAGAGCTCTAGCTCAGGGGAAATGCATTCTTGTTGTGACTCCGGTACCAGCCTTTTAGAGGCAGTTAAAAAAGTGAGCATTCCAAATGCAAAAGCTTTACATCCAAGATGGATACAATTGGTTAATTCTCTTGCTGCAACAGATGTTGAATATGTTTTTGATCCTTATTTAAAAACACAAGCATTCCTGCCTATTGAGATTCTCCCTCTTGACCAGTGCTAATTTATCATTTATACTGACGGATCAGCACAACCCGCTACGGAAAGTAGGCAAGCTTACAGTGCAGTGTGCGCTATCATTAAAGGTCGTATGCACAATGGTAAATTCCTAGCAATGGTCACTAAAGCAGCTCAGCGAGCTGAACTACAAGCATTCAAATTGGCACTTGAAAATACGGATCGCGAATTACCCACACTTATAGTGTGCAATTCTTTTTACAGTGTTCAATCATATAATGAATATTTACAGAATTGGCTTCAAAATGGTTTCAAAGATGCAAAAGGTGGCAAAATCAAGCATAAAACGCTTTGGGAACAAGTAGTTCAGTTGCGAAAAGGACTACAAAACACTCACGTGATACACACGCTGAGTCACATCATAGGGAATTTATTGGCTGACGAAGCTGCAAAGGGGGCTGTGCAAACTGCTTCCGTAGCTGCGATCACTCATTCTAAAGTGAGAATAGACAGTGAGATATTGTTGGCTGTCAATGCTTCAAGCAAAGGCAGTGGTGCAGCTTTACCAAACAAATTTCCACTCAAATATTCGTATGTAATTGATGTAAACAACATTTTGTTTGCTCGAATCCCTGTAGTGGGGGATAGGGTAATTCCAAACATGGAACGTAGAGCAGCTTTGATTTATGAAGCACATCTGGGAGAGGGTCTGTCACATCAGGAGATCTCTAAAACCATATAAACATTAAAAGAGATGTACTGTTGGCCTGGAATGAATACATTGATTCACATCTTCATCAATAACTCCATAGACTGCTATAGAGATCGCAGTGCAGAACGCCACCAGACACCAGGCTGCGAAGTAGCCTGCCCAGCACAGACACCATTGTTAGACAGCATTAGACTATCTACGTGCAGGCGTCCTCCTTGACAGATGCAATCCCACAAACACTAAGTCAAGGATCCTATGGATGGGGCCTCATCGGTCAGCTGACGCTCAAACTGTTATAAAAGATTTGCGAGTCTTTATCGGCACATATACAATTGGCACCTTCTGACCAGGGCCCTGCGGCCAGTTTGGGGGTTGCATTGCGGTAGTCCTCTCCATTCCATCCTGAGGGAATTTCGGTTGTGGAAAGGAAAAACCGGGACATAAAGCAGTCTATAACAGCTAGAGTATTAGGTTTGGGTGATGGGTGGGTCAAACATCTTTAAGGGGTCCAACGCTCATTAAACAATTAGCCAAGAAGTTCTCTAGGGGGTGTCACTCCATATGAGGTCCTATGTGGGTCAAGAATGTTGGTTCCTGATTTTGAATGTAAAGGCACAGTGGTTTAAAATAAACCATTTGACATCAAAGATCGTTTGGCTGTTTTACAGGACATAAATCAACTAAGCTCGAAACAAAGCAACGTGTTCCTGAAGCCAACCACCACTGGGGAAATCAGCTGTCCCAGCAAGGCTTGTCTGGATCCCAAACCTTGGGGATCTAGTCAAAGAGAAGATCACAGACAAGAAGGAATTTGGGCCTTCTTACAGTACCTGTCCTACCTATTCACAGAACAAGAACAGTACTTCTGCTGCCCCTTGCTGGTAAAAAGGAGAAAAGATTTGTGTCCATCGACCTCATCAAACTACACTATGTGGCCGATACTCAACAGTAGGCCATGTGGACTCCAACCAAGTAGCAGACGCACTCCTCTAGCTACTATCCAAGAGGTTCAGACTGGAAGACTCATCACCATCGAGAATTCAGCGGTAAGAAATGAAGGACTAAGCAACAATTGTGTGGAACTCATTCCTCTTGAAACCCAAATAACAGTTCATCCTGATACACCTGTCTACACCAACGTAGAAAGTGATCAACTGGTTCCAACAATTTCAGCAAATCCTGATGCAATTTTAACCATTGACAGAACTGCCTCTGACTATTTCATTAACTTTGATACGTTTTCTGAAGATCCAAGCAAACTAGAAACGATGCAAGGCAAAAGAACCTTCAAAGAGCAAGCACAAGACTTCTTTCGTCAAGTGAAAAAGACTTATCTGGTTTCACCATGGATTGAACTATGGATTATTTCTGGATTATTTTTCTTTCTGCTTTGGCTAGCTTTAGTGATGACTATGAGCATGCTGATAAATGGAAGATACATTCATTTGGACACAGAAAGAAAAATTTACTTTTGAAACCACTTTTGAAACCACACAAATCATTCCATCGTGAAGCAAGAGACTTGTCAGCAGTGAACATCACAGCAGTTCCTGTACAAGATGGTATAGTTTGGGACAAAACGAATTATGATATATTCGGCCCGGTTGGAACTTTTGAAGATTCCACACTTAATTAACATTTAATTAAGTGACTTTATTACCTCCAGTACCTATTCTGATGATTGGGGCTTTGAGACTGTTAATAACATGATGTCTGATCTAGAAAGGTCTGCTGCATTCCCTAACCATGAATACTTAGAGGGTTCAACAGACTATGAACAGCATTTTTGTTACAACATCTATGGTCATCATTTATTGCATACATATGCAACACCTAGAAATGTATTTATGTATAACCAATGGGAACATTGTCCTACACCACCAAGGGGTAGCTCAAAAAGCTTTTCAATGAAGTTTACATATTTTTCAGGGTACAATACATCCAATCCAGAAACGTACTACTTTTAAAATGTGAACAAAACAAGAACGAAAAATATGTTAACCAATACGAAACTGATTTATTCTGCAGCCTTTATTGCCCAACTGTCTAGACAGGGTTTTGACTTTTGGAAAGATACAATTGACACAAAATCTGTCTGGGGTAAAAAAAAAGATTGGCAAGTGCAGGGGATGGAAGCTTTGTTTAGAGCCTGCATCATCCCACAGCAAATAATGTTTTTGAATAACACTGTCCAACAAACGTCTTGCCTTGGGTTAGACAAGGTCAAATACATGAACACACCGTCCATACCTACACCTGCAAAAAAATAGCACTACACAGGGGGAGGTCGACGTACATACAATTTTACAATTCAACAGATCAAATCTTGAATAGGAAAAATGGCCCACAGACACAAACATCTGTCAAGAAAGATTCCTGAACAGAATACAGGGTTTTAAAATCATTAGGCCAGACCCACGTTATGTTCAAAGACAGCATCCACGGGTATAGTAACTACATACAGTATAGGAAAATTATGCCTTCATTGGCTACATAAATCTGCACTAGAGGATGTGAAACAACACTTATCTTTACTTAAAGAAGACGGAAACCTTAGGCATTTCTTGCTAGGTGCAAGAAAACTGTGTCAAAAATGTTTCATATATGCCGGCATCTATGCTGCTTTCAATGAAATATGGAAGGTTACCCAAGCAGACGCTGCTGAAAGAATACGCAAAATTGATCGTATTAATTTTGAAAAATCTCTCGCTGTGGTAGACAATGGGTTAACAACTCTCTCATCCAGGATATATTCATTGGGCAACATTGTATCCTCTGCTATAGACATTGTAGAACAAGATTTGGTCCTGCTGCGTCAAGGCCAGTCTCAATTGCGTTCTATTCTGTCATTAGGCTGGACACTACAAAACCTGTGTGTAGGCTATGTGCCTTGGCGTTTCATCAACACGTAGTCTCTCTTTTCAGAATACAATCTCACTGATAAACAGTTCGAACTGGCACAAAGGGGAGCAAAGTATATAGTGCTGAGCATTGAAAGACTGGAAAAATTGCCATTTACGGTAGATGAAACACCGGCTACAGAATGGATCATTGATGGCAAAATAACTCTGCCTGTTACAACTTTCCATTTTTAGTATTGCCTTAAACACATGCCAGCAGGCAAATATGAAAGTTTGGGTAAAGAATACATCAGGACATCATGGGATTTACCTTACACACACAGATGTTGGAGTGGGGGCGTGAAGTGTTTCTTAGCAGCACACACTGTGAAAATGCACTGAGTGGGTCACTCATATGTTGGGATATTAGTTTACACTGGGCCTGTAGTGGTTCCACTGCAAATGTATCCTGCCACCTGTAAGGTTCACCGGCCGCTGTGATTAATTGCCGTTTGGACAACTTTCAAATGGGAGTTACCTCATGTTGAATGATCAAAGCTGTTGTGGCATGTTGCCATGTATCCAATATCTAGTAACGGTTAGTTCCAGGGTCACTTGCTGTATGTAAGTCATGTTCCCCCAAATAGACCCAGTCAGGGAGTCACCTTTATGGCCTTCACTGAACATCTCTTCCATACGAATTGATACTTTAAGCAGAAAAAAAGCCATTCTTTTACAACAAATCGTGCCTTCGACCTCGGCCAAAGAAACCTATGATCTACACATTGCAAGGACTTCGGCTGAGATACAGGCTCTGTTACGTTCAAACTGCCCTACACATTTCACAGAAATGTTGGAATGAATCTTAAACATTTCTGATACGAGCGGTATTGTGCATGTATTTAGGACCGTATGTTCAGTCCTCGGAATCATTCCAAACTTCATGCACTCGGTGTTTGGTGGTCTCCCGCTAATTCTAGCACTCGTTGCAGGAATCCTGTTTTTATTCCTACTGTTACGCTATGGCAAGCCTATCCACCAGCGTCACTCCCAGCACCTAGGAGAAACCTCTCCTGGAAAGGAAGTGTCATGAGCGCATAGTACAGCTATTGGGTTTACCTCGTCTACCAGAACTAAATATCACATGGTTTCTGTCGTTCAGACTAATCTGGCAAGATTGCATCTTACCTGTTCTATGCTGTCTGTTTTGCAGTGAAGAATGCGTGCTAGACATCTGTCGAACACTCCCATCAGTATTGCCAACTCATATCGATACTCTGCTGGACTCGACAACGCCCCATGCTCTGTGTTGTCCCCAGAGGCTACCAATCCTGATGATGGCATTCATTGAGATCTCACAGACACAACATGCTACTGCTGAGGTAGGAGATGGATCAACGGGCACACAGGTAACATCGGTAACGAACACTGCTACTGATGATGCGTCACATCTATGTGCAGTTAGTCTTCTAAACGAGGTAATCGACCTGTAACAACTTTGGTACACAATTTTTTTGTTTACAGGAATAGAAGAGTTCATGTTTTCACCAGCATCTTCAAATGACTTTTGATTTTACTCACAGTGTTCCGGATAATCTATGAATTTGGCCTTCATTTTTTACAAACAAAAGACTAAATTTGTAACCTTTTCAGATAATTGACTTTTTTCTTTTATGGCTTAACAAACTCTGCTTACAGTAGAACTATTCATAGAGAACAGACTTCTTTGAACACTTCCAAGGACACATTGTCACTTTTTTTTCCGCATTTATGTAATCATGAAATGAAATGGCTCCAAACTATTTTTTTCCTTTCTGTAAAACTGGACCATTTCATTACATATGTGTATATATTTCTGTTCATTCGCTTAGCATTCACTGTAAATATATGCTTAGAATGAAACATTGCTTTAATATGTACAGCACCTTTGCATTTTATGTCTAGCAAAGTTTTTACCAAAGACTTCTTTTAGTATGCTTTTACTAATGTTTTTAGTGAACATGTGATACTCAATTTTATGTGTTTAGCATGTTTAGCATTTAGTGATGTTGATCATTCGTCAATGGAGTGGGTGTTGTGTTTCAATTTAGATGCCAGTACATAGGTTTCCCTGAATCATGACCTTATATAGGCACAATTCGCATTGCCCTTATTTAGGCATAGAATGCCAATCCTTATTTAGGCTTTAGCCATGCTATCCAAATACAGGCATGGTCACCTACATCCGTCCATCCCAATGTCACAACGAGTTCTTAGAAACCAGACCCTTAAGCCATCGGGACTTTCCCTAGCTAGGATTATTGATTTCTCCAAGAACTCATCTATTATGCATGAACTACTATTCCTTAGGGGTTCATTCATGATGTCGCCCGCTGCCTGACGTAACGTCAATGCTAGCATTCCTAAGCACCTTTCAGGTATAAATATACCTTCCCTTACCACGGCACGGCTCGGCTGCGCAGCTCGATACGGCTCGCCACGGCAAGTTCGGAAGGAATTCGAGTTCCCGCCTGACTCACTGAACAGACTCTGTCATCCCTGCTCGCAGAGAATCCAGCTTCCAGTGTTCTGACTCCCTTTGTGGGGTGTTGGAGTTTGAGATTCGGAAAGAGATTCCCACCTCTCTCATTCTAAGGTATGGAGCTGACTAGAACCTAGAGGGACTCTTGGCATATAAAATTAGTATATACCATACTATAGAAAACAGCACCTACTTCAATCAATCAATCAATCAATCAATCAATCAATCAATCAATCAATCAATCAATCAATCAATCAATCAATCAATCAATCAATCATTCCATTTGTAAAGCTCACTACTTACCCATAAGGGTCTCAAGGCGCTGGGGGGAGTGGAATATTGCTACTGCTCGAAAAGCCAGGTCTTGGGGAGTCTTCTGAAGGTCAGCAGGTCTTGGGTCTGCCGTAGGTGGATGGGGAGGGTGTTCCAGGTCTTTGCGGCTAGGTGGGAGAACGATCTGATGCCGGAGATTGCTCTTTGGATGCGGGGGACTGTGGCGAGGGCGAGGTCGGCGGAGCATAGCTGGTGGGGGTGTAGAAGCTGAGTTGTTCGTTGAGCTACGCTGGTCTGGTGTTGTGGAGTGCCTTGTGATCATGGGTGAGGAGCTTGACGGCTTGCTGACGGGGAGCCAGTGCAGGTCTATCAGGTAGGGTGTGATGTGGCTGCGGTGAGGGATGTCGAGGATCAGGCGTGCAGAGGCGTTCTGGATGTGTTGAAGCCTTTTCAGGAGTTTGGCTGAGGCTCCTGCGTAGAGTGCGTTTCCGTACTTCTTACTTTGTACTACACTTAGGTTAGGTACACTGGGGTATAACTATTTAGAAGCATCAGATGAGTATTCACTTTTTAGCCTGTGGTATTTATGTATGTATATATGAATATATGTCATAGATAAAATACAATGCTATTGCAGTATTATTTATTCTTACTGCTTACGCTGTGCGTATTATATCTTGCTTACTATCTAATGATTGTAACAGCTCATATCTCTTACACGAGAAACAAGACTATTCAATACATCCTTTTATTGAAATGCCCATTTATCTATTTCTGCGTAACTCTGGGAAAACTAAGCATGCGCGATTGACTGAGTGAAACTGTTATCTATTGATTCTGAGACACGTTCCGATTCTAAGGGAACCAAAGTTGTCATGTTTATGTGGTTGTCAGAAACTACTCCTTCTTGTTTATTTGAGAAGTTTCTAGTGAACTCTGAGTTACCTGGCACACAAAGTAATTAAGTCCTATGGAAAAACTATAGTGTATATTATTCCAATGCGCAGAGCCTATAAGGAAAATAGGAACTACACTACACTGTTGCTTCTTTCTTCACTTCTCTTCCTTCTTTCTGCATCCCGCTTGCCTCTTTCTGTACCCGTCTTGCCTCTTTGTGCACCTATCTTACCTCTTGCTGCACTCTTATTGCCTCTTTCTGCATCTCTGTTGGTTCGTTTTGCACTGCTCTTTCTTCTTTCTACACCTCTGATGCAGATTTTTCCTTGCCTCTTTTTGCACCCCTCTTCCTTCTTTCTGCACCTCCCTTGCCTCTGTATGCACATCTGTTCCTCTTCTGTACCCATTTTGCCTGTTTCTGCAACTCTCTTACCTCTTTCTGCAGTTATCTTGTCTCCTTCTGCACCTCTGTTGCTTCTTTGTCCACTTCTATTGCCTCTTTCTGCATCCCAATAGCCTCTTTCTACACCCCTCTTGCTTCTTTCTGCACTTCTCTTTTCTCTTTCTGCACCTCTCATGCCTCTTTCTACACTTCTCCTGCCTTTTTCTGTACTTCTGGTGCTTCTTTCTGCAATTATATTGCTTATTTCTGTACCTCTTTTGTTTCTTTATGCACCCCTGTTGCCTCTTTCTGCATGTGTCTTCCCTCTTTCTGCATCTCTCTTGCATCTTTCTGCACCCTCCTGCTTATTTCTGCCTTTTTCTTGTTTCTTTCTACAGTTCTCTTAACTCTTTCTGAACCTCTCTTGACTCTTTCTGCCCCTACTTGCCTATTTCTGCACCTCTCTTGTTTGTCTCTGCACTTCTCTTGTTTCTTTCTAGACCTCTCTTGCTCTTTCTGCACCCTTCTTCCCTCTTTCTGTACCTCTCTTGCCTTTTTCTGCACCTCTAATGCTTCTTTTTGCACTTCTCTTTTTTCTTTCTGCACCTCTCTTGTTTCTTTATGCACCCTTCCTCCCTTTTACTGCACCTCTCTTGTCTCTTTCTGCACCTCTCTCACCTCTTTCTGCAACTATGATGCTTCTTTCTACACTTCTCTTGCCTCTTTCTGCACCCCTCTTCCCTCTTTCTGCACCTCTTTTGCTTTTTTCTGCACTTTCCATGCTTCTTTTTGCACCCTTCTTGCCTCCTTCTGTACCCCTCTTGCCTCTTTGTGCACCTCTCCTGCCTCTTTCTGCAAATGTCGTGCCTTTTTCTGCAGATCTCTCCTCTCTTTCTGCACCTCTGTTGCTTCTTTCTGCACTTCTCTTAGCTCTTTCTGCACCCCTCTTCCCTTTTTCTGCAGTTCTCTTTCCTCTTTCTGCAGTTAACTTTCTTCTTTCTGCACCTCTCTTGCCTCTATATTCCCCCACGTGTCTCTTTCTGCACCTCTCTTGTTTGTCTCTGCACTTCTCTTGCTTTTTTCTGTACCTCTCTTCCTCTTTCTGCACTTCGCTTGCTTCTTTCTGCAAGTTTCTTGCTCATTACTACCACCTTTTGCCTCTTTCTGCACTTCTCTTGCTTCTTTCTCCACTTCTCGTGCCTCTTTGTGCACCCCTCTTCCCTCATTCTGCATGCCTCTTCCCTCTTTGTGCACCTCCCTTTCCTCTTTCTGCACTCTCCATGCGTCTTTTTGTACCCCTCTTGCCTTTTTCTGTACCCCTCTTGCCTCTTTGTGCACCTCTCCTGCCTATGTCTTGACATTTTGTGCCTTTTTCGTCAGATCTCTTGCCTCTTTCTGCACCTCAGTTGCTTCTTTCTGCTTTTTTCTTAGCTCTTTCTGCACTCCTCTACCCTCTTTCTATACCTCTCTTCCCTCTTTCTGCAGTTCTCTTGCCTCTTTCTGTACCTCTCTTTTCTCTTTCTGTGCCCTTTTCCCTCTTTCTGTACCTCTCCTGCCTGTTTCTGCACCTCTCTTGCCTCTTTCTGCACCCCTCTTGCCTTTTTCTGCACCTCTGTTGCTTCTTACTGTACTTATCTTACTTCTACCTTTTTGTACATAAAATTACAGAGTATTCTTTTTGAAACACCTGCATTTCAAGTATTTGTATGTTTTTTTAATGTAAAGTGTCACTAGGTAAATGGAGAGACACACACAGGCATACCTTCACAAACTTGGTCAGACGTACAACAGATATAAGGTTAGGATAGCTGTTTTATATTTGGTAGGCCTAACATTATGAGCAGTCGATTAATAGTGAACCTTCAAGAGAAAAATCATGGGAGAAGTATTAGTGATTTGGCTACTTTCTCTTGCTTCTTTCTGCACCTATTTTTGCTCTATCTGCACATGTCCTACCTATATAGGCATAGTTAAAAAAATGTGAATTTAAAAAACCTTAGAAATTCACTGAGAAAACCATAGGGTTCAGGGGCAGTATAGTTACGAATAAGCATTTAAAAAACCTTAGAAAATCACTGAAAAAAACAAAGGTTTCATGGACGGGATAGTTAGGAATTAGCATTTAAAAAACATTTCAAATTCACTGAAAAGACCACCGAGTTCAGGGTTGTTATAGGTAGGCTGACATTTCCCTCGTATAAAACCAGAGAAATGTGGCTGTTATAGTTAGCTGAGATAACTATAACTCGCGCCCCAGCAATGTACTGCTGATGACGTCACATATTACATCACTCATGACATGGTCAGTGACATCACTGATATCATTTCAAATTACATCACTGATGACATCATCCACTTAATATGTCATGCAATTTCCAGCTCTTGTGTCAAACGTTCTAGCCTGACGCGTTTCACAGCATGTTTGCTCCTTCCTCAGAGGCTTCGACCAAGAAATTTGTGCTGATTTGGACACACCCACGCAATTTTTTACACATGAGCTGGAAATTAATTGAATGCGGTGACCTATGAATATTACTGCAAATTGTCTATAGAGTGCGGCCTTGCCTGTGGGCATCCTGGAGCTTCATGTATTACACAGCAGCCCAGCCGCAAAGGATCGCACCGCCCCGCCCTGTGATCATGGGGATCACGGAGCTTGGAATCTTGCCGAACCCCAGAGGTGATACAGTAGTGTATGGGATTAATGACCGTCACGCATCCAAGGGCCCAATTGAGGGCTTTGAAGTCAGCAATAATATCGCTTGTGCACCTATACAAGGTAGATATGTGGGACACGAACCACAAGGCCCAGGAGGCATTGCGTTGGAACTCATTGGAGCGCCCATTGGAGGGCGGTTAATTGTTTATAAATTGCGTGGGTGTGTCCAAATCAGCACAAATTTCTTGGTCGCAGCATCTGAGGAAGGATCAAACATGCTCTGAAACGCGTCAGGCTGGAACTTTTGACACAAGATCTGGAAATTAATTGAATGCGGTGGACCGCCTGATCTATGAATATTACTGCAATCTGTCTGTAAAGTGCGGCCTTGACTGTGGGCATCCTGGAGCTTCATGTATTACGCGGAAGCCCAGCCGCGAAGGATCGTACCGCCCCATGATCACGGGGATCACGGAGCTTGGAATCTTGCCGAGCCCCAGAGGTGATACAGAAGTTTATGGGATTAATGACTGTCATGCATCCAAGGGCCCATTTGAGGGCTTTCAAAAGGTAGAAATTAATTGAATGCAGTGGACAACCTGACCTATGAAAATTATGGCAAACTGTCTGTAGAGTGCGGCCTTGCCTGTGGGCATCCTGGAGCTTTATGTATTACTCGGCAGCCCAGCCGCGAAGGATCGCACTGCCCCATGATCACGGGGATCACGGAGATCACGGAGCTTGGAATCTTGCCGAGCCCCCGAGGTGATACAGCAATTGATGGGATTAATGACTGTTACGCATCCAAGGGCCCATTTGAGGGCTTTCAAGTCAGCAATAATATCGCCTGTGCACCTGTACAAGGTAGATATGTGGGACACGAACCACAAGGCTCAGGAGGCATTGCATTGGAACTCATTTGAGCGCCCATTGGAGGGCGGTTCATTGTTTATAAATTGCGTGGGTGTGTCCAAATCAGCATGAATTTCTTGGTTGAAGCCTCTGAGGAAGGAGCAAACATGCTCTGAAACACGTCAATTTTAGTTTCTATTTTTGAATGTGTGTATCAAAGGATATATTAGGGGGAGAGGAGGTCTGCCACTCTATCACAAAGATGATGTCATCAGTGATGTCATTTGAGAAGTCATCAGTGATGTCATGAGTGATGTCACTGACCATGTCATGAGTGATGTAATATGTGACGTCATCAGCAGTGCATTGCGGGCGCGCGAGTTATAGTTAGCTAAACTAACTATAACGGGGGGAATTTCAATGGTTTTGTATGAGTGAAAAGTCCAGCTAACTATAACGCCCCTGAAACCTATGGTTTTTTCAGTGAATTTCTAAGGTTTTTTAAATGCTAATTTCTAACTATAACGTGCCTAAACCCTATGGTATTTTCAGTGAATTTCAAATGTTTTTTAAATGCTAATTTCTAACTATGGCTACAGAGATAGGACATGTGAAGAAAGAAGAAAAAACGCACAGAAAGAAAAAAAAGAAATGCAGAAATAAGCAACAGAAGTCCTCAAAGACGAAGAAAAGTGCAGGAAGAAGGATAACATGCAGAAAGAACAAACAGAAGAACAGAAAGAAGCCTTGTTGCAAAATCATCCTGTACCCTCAACTTTTTCAGATGGATACTGGTGTTAACTGAGTCTGACTAACCAGTCCTAGAGCAAGTGCTATGTTAAAAGACACTCAGAATACAGTGAAAACACCTACATACCCTAGGGAACACTATGCGTTGGGGTCCCCCTTTGATCAGCATGACCTCCTCTGTAAGCCCCTAGTATATAATAGGGCATGTGATTAAACTACCTCTTAAAACGCGCCACAGGGCGTGTTTGCACACGTCACCTCAGGCCCCGTCCCCTCACTTCCCCACTGTGTAAACACACCCTGTGGCCGTTTTAAGTTGGGAGATTAAGTCCCATTGAATCCTGAGGGTCCCTAGGGTCCAACTAGACCACTAGGTACCTCCAGTAAGCGCCACAGAGCTGCGTTGCAGCGAGATGTAAAAAGGGGCACGGACTAGACCAGCTCTCTGTAACGCAGCGCAGTGGCGCTTACTGGAAGCACCTGCTGGGCTAGTTGGCCCCCAGGGTCCCTCAGGATTGAAGGGGAATTATTTCCCCAACTTAAAACGCGCCACAGGGCTTGTTTGCACATGTTAACTCAGGCCCCATCCCTTCCCTTCACCACTGTGTAAACACGCCCTGTGGCCGTTTTTAGTTGGGAGATTAAGTTCATTTGAATCCTGAGTGTCACTAGGGTCCAACTAGCCCACTAGGTACCTCCAGTAAGCGCCACAGAGCTGCATTGCAGAGAGGCGTAAAAAGAGGCACGGCCTGGACCACCTCTCTGCAACGCAGAGCAGTGGCGCTTACTGGAAGCACCTGGTGGGCTAGTTGGCCCCCAGGGTCCCTCAGGATTGAAAGGGAATTATTTCCCCAACTTAAAACGTGCCACAGGGCGTGTTTGCACATGTCACCTCAGGCCCCGTCCCCTCCCGTCACCACTGTGTTAACACGCCCTGTGGCCGTTCTAAGTTGAGAGATTAAGTCCCCTTGAATCCTAAGGGTCCCTAGGGTTAAACTAGCCCACTAGGTACCTCCAGTAAGCGCCACAGAGCTGAGTTGCATAGAGGTGTAAAAAGGGGCGTGGCCTCAGAACACCTGTCTGCAACGCAGCTCCCTGGCGCATACTGGAGATACATGTTGTGTTAGTTGGCCCTCAGGGACCCTCAGTATTGAAGGGGAATTAATTCCTCAACTTACAACTGGCTAGGGGGTGCGTTTGCAGAGTGCTGCTAGGAGGGGGCATGGCCTCCGGCGCGATGCCGGTCTTTTATTTATTTTATTTTTTTAAGATGGAGGGCTGTGTGGCCCCCCTTCTTTTTCTAATTTACTGGCCCTGGGGACCCCATCCCCCAGGGCCTTCACCCTAATTTTTTTGTTTAAAAAAAAATGTGGCCCTCCCAAGGCCTTACTCGGCCCCGGGGACCCCAACCCCCGGGTCATGGCCTTTTTTTTTTTTTATTCTTTAGGAGGCGGCTGCGTTGCCCCCCTCCTGAGGCCACTTATGGCCCCGGGGACCCCATCCCCCTGGCCGGCCTTTGTTTTTTAATATTTTAAAAAAATATATATTTATAGAAACACTTAGGACATGCTGGACAAACCGTATGTACCTATCACCATGATGATTTGTGTGATAATCATTAAAAGGCAACTATGCATAGAATGAATCCACATGGAATGTATTTACACCGCTAGTGAAGCTCTGACGTGTCTGACGCCCTACCGTGCCTAATCCCGGCGCCCCCGCCGTTGGGTACTCTCCAAGTAGACACCCTTGTCGTTTATTTATACAAACATGGGTAGCTATTGACGGGCACATTTAATATACACGCACACCAAGCCATTCAAAGGGAATTCAACAAAAATTTGTCCAAACTATGCAAGAAACCCCCCTCACGGTTAATAAAACACACATCGGCCGCCGGATGTGTAATTCTTTTTATTTTACTCTCTGGAAAGGAGACGAACCTCACTTGAGAGTCACAGCGTGCTCCTGGCTGAGCCCAATGCTGTGTTACACCCACCAGTGCCCGCCGAGTGCCTCACACCTCTGTGTTGTATTCCACCAGCTAGTGCGTATGCTATGACACTCTCTAGCCCATGTGCACTGTAACACCACCCCGTAAATATGTCGTGCCACACTTGCCTTCACACGGGTTATATTGCCCCATTTAACGTGCCTTCCTCGATGCCTATGTTATAATGCACATCGCTATGCCATACATATTACAATCTGGGATCCATATCTGTGTCACAGTGCATATGCAACGTTACACTCCCCAGCACATATTTTATATTACAACTTTAGAGACTAGTTAGGTTACACAACACTGCCCTGTGCATATTACACTCCAAGGCGCATATCGCATAGCACGAGCTAGTACCTGTGCTATCTCGCGCTCTCCAATAAATCTGTCATTGCGCACAATGTATTGCATATTACATTTCACGCCCCGGTTCATCTTATATCACTCTTTTTGGTGCATAGTTTATACCATATACTATATCTAGTTTTCATTTTCAATCGTGCTCTCAGGACTATGTTCTATATAACACTGTGTCCACCTACCCTTTTCACGGACATTACATTTTGCGATGGGGGGTGGAGGGTCAGGGGGTGTTTCTGCCAAGTGAGCCCGGAGTCACAGTCACAAACGTCCTCTTCTTCCTGAATAAAAGTGAGATTATGCTGCATACTTGTTCATATTTTAAGTAGTTCGCAGAGACACACATTTTAAAAACAATAAAGTTCCTAATACCCACCTTCTCTGAACAGTTAGCTTGCTGAGCCATCCACCTCCTCCCTATCCTCTGTTGTCTGAATCCATGGACTAGCCTCCTCCCTCCTGCCATGCATGGTCTGATGTGCTGCCACTGCCCTCCATTTAGCATGATGTACCAGTCCACTCCTCCTGCCCTCCATTGCCCAATTCTATGGCCCATCATTGAACCTCCTGCTTAGCCTCTGTGCTTAGCTTGCTGCCCCTATTCTCCTTCCCCCTGCCCTCTGATGTCTTTGTGCATGCCCCTGCTCCATCCTTTTTGCCCACCATGTTCCATGGACCTGCCACTCCTATCTACTCTGAGTGTTCTGTTGAGCTGCCACTTCCCTCCCACCTGCCTAGCATTGTCAGATGACTGTAACCCGTCCCTGCCACCTCCACCCTGCCTGTCCACATGCCATGCCCCTATCTCCTTCCTCGTGTCCTCCATGGTCCATTTTACTGCCACACCCTTCTGCCCTCCCTGGTCTGTTGTGCTGCAACTGCTCCTCCTGCCTGCCCCGTGCGGTCTGTTGTGAGGCCCCTTCCCATGAACTCTCTTGTCTGTGCCCAGGTCCTGACCCTCCCTTCTATCCTCCATGGTCCTTTGTGCATGCCTCTGCACCCTCCTTCTTGCCCATCATAGCCATTGTGCTGCCACTAACCCTCCTGCTTGCCATGCATGGTCTTCTGTGCTGCCATGGCCCCTCCCACCTTCCCTGTGTGGTCAGCTAGCTGCCCCTGACCCCCTCCCACCTTCCCTCCATGGTCTGTGTGTATGACATCATAGTCTCATTGTTGCTCTCCATGGTGTGTCTTGTTTCTAGTGCCCATCCTGCCTGACCTCCATGGTCATCTTGCTGCTCCTGCCCTGCCCCCTTGCCCCCAGCCCTCTGTTTCCATGTGCAGACCCCTTTTCCCTCCCTCCTGGCTTGCCTGTTCCATTGTAATGCCCCTGATCCGTCCCTCCTGCCCTTTATGGTCTGTTATGCTGCAGCTTTCTCTACTGTCTGTCCATTATGGTCAGCTAGCTACCATTGCCTGTTTCCCCTCTGTTCTCTGTTGTCCATGTGCATGGTCCTGTCCCCTCCCTATTGCTTTCCATGGATTGTTGTGCTGCACTCCCTGATGCCTGCCCTGTAGGGTCAGTTTGGTGCACCTCTCCATGTCCCTCCTGTCCTCGGGTTATCCGAGTCCATGTCCCTACCCCAATTCCTCCAATGTACAACACTTGCAAACATTTTGAACTTGGTAAGAGGGAGATTTTGAAAAAAAAAACTGGGGTATTGATTTTCCCCTTTGAGTTACATTAAAAAGAGGAGATTGTAGACAGGAGACAGATCAAGTAAAGCCCATTTGAGCTTAAAAACATTGGACGTTTCCTGGCTGAAACGGGTCTGTTGGCATATATGGTTGTACTACCACTGCCTCTTCCTTCTGCCCACAATGGTCTATTATATTGCCACAGCCTCTCTTGCCAGTCCTGTATTGTTGGTTTGTTGCCCCTGCCCCCTTTCCACTGCCCTCCATAGTCTGTTGTCCTGCCACTGCCCTTTCTGCCTGCCCAGTGTGGTCAAATTGTTGCCTCTGCACTCTCCTACCTGCCTTCAATTTTCAGAGTCCGTGCCCCTGGCCTCTCCCTCTCAACAGTATCCCAATGAACAACTAGATTGCTAACATTCTATATTTATTACAAAAGTGTGGAACGCCTGACGTCATCTTCATGTAATCAAAACTGTAATACCTAGAGTATTTCCTTTAGAAATTAGATATATGAGAGGGTCTTATTTGCATCACAATTATGGTTAGTGCTCTAAAAAACTAAAATGAGGACATATTTTCTGAGTTTTCAAATAGCGACAGAGAACTTTTAAATTATTTGTAATCTTTATGTTTTTTTTATCCAGTTGACCACTTGATTAAATGTTGCACCTAGGGGAGAGGATGTGGTGTTACTTCCAGAGCTGCAGACTTTGCAACTGGGGAATCAGGTTGGAGTTTCTGCTTCAGCTCAACATTCTGTGATTCTGGTCAAAACACTTAATCTCCCCATGTCTACAACCAAAATGAATTTGATCTTGTGTGATGTAACCAATGCTCATGTAAAGCACTCCAATACCTGACAAGTCTGCACTATATAAAACTGCAAATACACATTGGGCTACATGTGGGCTACATCTGGGTGATATTTGGGCTACATTTGGGCTCTTTTGTCTCTGGTGGCCATCTTGGGAGATTTATTTGTTATGAAGTTTCCTAATTTCCTCATTTACTGCAGTCTCCTCAGTAGGAAATGCTTTCAGTTTTTTAGTTTGGTTCCATCAAGAAGACATTCAGATGTGTCACACATTTGCCATACATTCTGAATGTTTGCACTCTAGTTGCTCATTAGATCACTGTAGTAAAGCTACTGCTCACCTGGGAAGTTTGCTGCTTGTATTCAAAGTGCATGTTTCAGTCAGAATTTTTTTATGAAACAGAAGAGGATTTGAGAAGTCAAAATGTGCACAAATTTTTCTTTCTGCAGCACGAATCATAATCATAATTGCTATGGCAAAATGAACCCCCCCCAGTTTGTTCCTTTGTAAATTAAATGTTTTAAGTGTTACCACTTTATTCTAATCAAGATGGCTTCAGGTGTGCCATACTTTTGTCATAAGTAAGACTGTTAGCGCTCTAGTTGTTCGTTAGAACGCTCTGGGACATTCTGTCATTGGGCTATACTTGGGCTACATCTCGGTGATATTTGGGCTACATTTGGGCTCTTTTGTCTCTGGTGGCCATTTTGGGAGACTTATTTGTTATGATGTTTCCTAATTTGCTCATTTACTACAGTCTCCTCAGTAGGAAATACTTTCAGTTTTTTACTTTGATTCCATCAAGATGGCTTCAGGTGTGCCATACTTTTGTCATAAGTAAGACTGTTAGCGCTCTAGTTGTTCGTTAGAACACTCTGGGACATTCTGTCATTGGGCTATACTTGGGCTACATCTCGGTGATATTTGGGCTACATTTGGGCTCTTTTGTCTCTGGTGGCCATTTTGGGAGACTTATTTGTTATGATGTTTCCTAATTTGCTCATTTACTACAGTCTCCTCAGTAGGAAATACTTTCAGTTTTTTACTTTGATTCCATCAAGAAGGCATTCAGATGTGTCGCACATTTGTCATAAATTCAGAATGTTAGCACTCTAGTTGCTTATTAGATCACTGTAGTAAAGCTACTGCTCACCAGGGAAGTCTGCTGCTGGTATTGAAAGTGCATGTTTCAGTCTGCATGTCAGAATTTTTTAATGAAATAGAAGAGAATTTGAGAAGTCACTCAAAATGTGCCCTAATTTTTCTTTCTGCAGCACTAATCATACTTTCTATGGCAAAATGAACCCCCTCATTTTGTTCCTTTTAAATTAAATGTTTAAGAGTTACCACTTTATTCCAACCAAGATGGCTTCAGGTGTGCCATACTTTTATCATAAGTAGGACTGTTAGCGCTCTAGTTGTTCTTTAGAACACTCTGGGAAGCTGCAGTAGAACACAAAGGAATCAACTGACAGTCTCTGCCCTTGTTGGATGTACATATTTTACTGAGAATGTCAGACTTCATTCTCCCATGACTGAGAAAGATAATGTGAATTTACAGAAAATATGCTCTCAGTTTAGCTTATAGATCACCTTCCAAACCTCTGTGGGAAAAGCATGAACAAATAGTTTTCTCTCAAACATGATTCATGATATCACATCCGAAGGCTTTTTCACATGGTAAAATCCCCTTAGAACACACCACAATTCCTAAAATGAGTATGGTATCATCAACAAATGATTTATAATGTAACTAAAGTCTTAAAACCTTCTATTAACTGCAAGCCTTTTTAATGAGGTGCTATCATGTATATTGGTCCCAAGATGGCTGCCAACACTTCTTGGATGAAGTGCTGACAGCCAATCAGATCTCAAGATGACATGTGTGGTTAGGCTCCAGATATGTATATGATTTTACTTTTGATTTTCTCAGGAACTACTGAACGGATTTATACCATATATGCAAAAGGCACTTCCTTGACCTTAGGACTACCTCTCTGCCAAATTTCAAGTAATTCTGTTCAGCCGTTCGGGCTGTACCTTCGACTAAAGGTCCCTATGGAAAAATGCATGGGGTAAATGCGTTTTGGGACCCACCTTTTTTCTCGGCCCCCGCTTGACGAATCACCCTGAGCTGAGCGAAGCGCCCCATTAGTTTTGAAAATTTCGCGAGGATTCGTCAACCGGCGCCAAAGTTATTCAAAATAGAATTTTGAGATTTCCTATGGAAAAACGATCCTAACTATAACTATCTACTGGCGACCGCCAGTAGATAATATATATATATATATATATATATATATTCACTGTAAAAACCAAAGGTTTCAGGGACATTATAGTTAGTTGGACATTTCACTTGAATTAAACCAGAGAAATTCGGCCGTTATAGTTACCAGAGCTAACTATAATTTGTGCCCCCGCAATGCAATGCTGATGACGTCACATATTACATCACTCATGACATGGTCAGTGACATCACTGATAACATCATTGATGACATCTCATTCTCAAATGACATCACTGATGACATCACTGATGACATCATCCAGTGACCGAGTGTTTCTGAAAAGTTTAAGAATGTTATCTATATATACACCAAGGTGTATTGAAGAATGAGTGGGTGTAGGAGTGTCTGTATAGATGACTATGTCGGTGTGTGACTGACTGTATAAGTGAGTGATTAAACATGTCTTAGTGAATGCATGGGTAAGTGACTAATCTGTGTGAATGTCTATATTAGTCTTTGAGTTGTTGTGTAAGTGGCTGCATAGGTTGGTGAGTAGCTACATGAGTTTCTATATGGGTTAATGATTGGTTGTGTGAGTACCTGTATGGCTGCCTGAGTGTCTGTGTGGGTGGGTGGGGGTGGGTGACACCCTTCATGGATCTGTGAGTTGGTGATTCACTGGGTATATGGGATCATGAGTGGGTGAGTGTGTGTATGGCGGTGTTAGTGAGTGAATGGATGTCTCAAAGGTACATATATGAGTAACTACATATGTGAAAGGCAGTATATGTGAGTGTTTGAGTATATAAGTGACTATATGTGAGAGTGAGTGATTATATAATACAGTAAGTATGTGTTAGTATCTGTCTGAATAAGTGAGGTGATGTGTGTATAACTGTATAATGAGTAAATGGCAGTGTGATTGATTCTTTAGCTGACTGACTAGGTATGTAAGTAACTCTATGGGTGAGTGGCAGTGTGTGAGCATCTGTATAGGTGTATGAGTGCATATATCAGTGGCTGTATTGATCAGTGACTGCATGTATGAGTGACTGTATGGGTGAGTGGATGTGTGTGTAGACCTATAAATTAGTGAGTGGCTATGTACTAACTGGTATTGATGTGTCTATGGTTCCAAGAATGTCAGTCTGTATTTTTGAGTAGGTGTAAGAAATTTTATATTAGGATGTGAGGAGGTGCATCAGATACAAATGTGGAAGATGTCATTAGTGATGTCATCAGTGATGTCATTTGAGATGTCATCATTCATGTCAATGACCATGTCATGAGTGAAGTAAATATAAAATGGAAATCCGTATTTGTAAACAACGAACTACTCACCCTTACGGGTCTCAAGGAACTGGGGGCCATTGTGGAAATTAAGTGAGCTACTGCCCAGAGTAACATGGTGCTGAGCTGCCACCGGAGCCGGGGATCGAACCATGAGCCCTGTGCTCTAAAGTCAGCTGCCTTGGCCGCTGCACCTCACCTCTACATGTAATATGTGAGGTCATCAGCAGTGCATTGTGGGGGCGCAAGTTATAGTTAGCTCTACTAACTATACCGGCCTTATTTCTCTGGTTTTGTTCGAGTGAAATATCCAACTAACTATAACGTCCTTGAAACCTATGTTTTTTTCAGTGAATTTCTAATGTTTTTTAAATGCTAATTTCTAACTATAACATCCCTAAAACTAATATTTTTTAATTGAATTTCAAAGGCCTTTAAGTACTAATTTCTAACTATAATGTCCCTAAAATCTGCATTTTTTTTCAGTGAATTTCTAAGGTTTTTCAAATGCTAATTTATAACTATAACCTCCCTGAAAACTATGTTTTTTTCAGATTTATATTAAGGAAACTATGACTTAAAGCCCTGGTAACAGCATGAGAATGTTGGTGGTCCTCAGTCTTTGAAAAAAGATAAATGCAGACAATAAATGACTCTGGTTAAAGGATTACTTTTCCTGTACAACACTCACCCGGCATGATAACATGCAATACCTTCTCTACTAGTCAAAAGTGAGTAGTGTGAGTACATACACATCACTGTACCTGCTGTCACTGCACTCCAGAAGAAATGTACTGCCTCTGCCAGGGCAGAAAACAGAAACTGATACAGACCCGTTTGGAGACCCCCCTTAAAAACTGCGGGTGCTCAACACCGGTGAGGCCTGGCCCAGTTTAACTTCATGGTACTGCATCAGTAAAACGATAACTTTACAAGTCAATGGTCGGTCATTGTATAAGTACATGGGTAGTACCTGAGAAAATTAATAGGTGAATGGATAATGCATGAGTGAATAATTGACTGTAACAGTACTACGTAGCTGATTCCATGATCGTATTGTAATGTGCGATTGTTTAGATGTGTGTAGAGGTGCTGCATGCTCCATTGTATGAAACATTAGCCTATTGCTACAATCAAGTCCCTTGAAAATACTTTCATTCATGATTTTTATTTGTTGCTTTTGCTTATCGCTGCGACGGTGAAGATAAATAAGTTTTCCTCGCAGTGAAAGACAGAGATTGTTCCGTACAACATTCTTTACTTTATAAACAAATTAGGGTGCACAGGTATTTTTAACTGTCGTCCTGTAATTTCCAGTGTTTTTTTTAAAGAAATTCTACTGCCTGTTAGTATTCCCACTCCCAGTGTTGTTTCAAACAGGACATACATTATCCAAAGTAACCACAACTGCTGTGGCTTACGAAGAGGCATGCCGTTTATAGGAACTCTTTCCCAACCTGTTACATGCTGCAGCAATGTTTTTTGTTCTCCTGCACATGAGATTGTACATAATTTTCTATAGCCTTCTTTTCCCGTTTAAAAAAAAAACAGACTTCATTAACGTACACTTAATGAAAGCACTATTGTTTCAACAAGAAGAGATGCTCACAAAAGCTTGCAAGAGCTTCAAATAGCAGGTGGCTAAACTACCAAGTGACATTGACTCAGTGCTGAATGCCAATTTCCCACTACTTTTTTCAGAGTTAATACACCAAATATTTAATGCTTGTAAAACCGAAGGCCAACCACATTTTTTTAAACTACTCGACTCTGACTGTTTTTGGAGTAATACCTAATTTTATTCACTCTAATTTTAGAAGCACATTCGGTAGGTTTGCCCTCATGCTCCTGCTGGTTTGCGCAGTGCTCATACTTGTGCTCCTACTATGAAATGGCTGCCCATCCTCAGCTTGAGCCCCATCCATGCCAATTGAACCTGTACCGTGAACGAATTCACAACATTTTGGATGCTTGCCATTGGCGAGTCGTGGCATGAGCAATAGGCTCAACTTCCTCTACGTATATTTCACATGTGTGCAACCTGTTTTCTACTGTCTCAGCTGCCCCTGTGACTGCGAGCTGAAGTCTGCCTCTCCACTACTTCATGTGCTGATGTAGATTGTGAACTGTTGGTGGCTCTGTTGCTGGCTCATAACCACCACTGTTCTGCAAACACATGCTTGATGGATGCATTTATTCATGCAAAAAGGGTGAGCTGGAATACATGTGCTGATGCGCACCACCTGTTGGAGCACAGTCTCATTTAATTTCACGCGGGTTGCCCTGACCTCCTCGTGCTTGCAAAAGATTACAATGACCATATCAGTTCTTTTGACTTACTGAATTGGTTTGGGACTGTTTTTGCTGCATCCTGAGGTGCTTCTGAATTCTTGGCTTTCAATGGATCTCCATAACTGCGCATGGAAAACTGAATTTATGGCCTGTTATTTCTACTCTTCAGAACCCTTTGTTTTCCCCATTAACTCATTTCCATTTTCATTGGTTGCAAACTTTCAGATACTCACTATTTCTATGAATACAGATTCACACATTTGCTTTGGCTCTGCGTTTCTTTGCGTTGTGTTTGCTTGGGTACTACAGAGTTCACCAAGTACCACCTGGCCGCTGAACATATTATCAACTTAACTATTTTAGCATGAGCCCTGCAGCCATTATCCAGCTTTTTTGCACAATAACACGACTCTTTATTTTTCCAAAATACCAAGTTTGTACTTTTCACATGAGAACTGTCTGCAGTATTTGTTCTCCGCATATGATTGGACTTTAAATTCAACAATGTGGGCAACGTCGATAAACAAAATCTCTTCTTATTGTCCTCTACTGATGCCGTAGCATCTGTACAAAATGTACTTATGCACTTGATCTTAACACCCATATTGTGATACAATTTCTCTATAGCAATAGGTGGAATACACATTTGGAAACAAATGTTTAAGGGGAAACAGTGAAACAGCTGCGATAATTTTAATTTACCGTCTATATGCAAAGTTATGTTGTCTGCAGACAAAGCCCAGATATCTTCTATTATATAATAAAACTTATTTTACCTATGAGAGGAAGATTAAGCATTGTACTCTATTCTCCTTTAACTTTTTATTTTCACAATTACCTTCATAAGATATACACTAACTACTAGTCTGATAATATTTGTGTCATACAGTTTTTTCTTGTTTTGGCATATATACTGCATGTTATGCCACAATAATTAAAATAAATATTAAAACATGTTTTATGTCTATGTGAGATATTAGAAGTACAACAGTCACAATAAAAGAATATGTCTTTATTGCAATTCCTAAGACATGTGGCACTGTTCTGTTCTGGCATATCTAATCACGTATTTCTCTGTAACAAATGAGGAGACCAAAAGACATAGGGGCAGATTTATGAGGCCTGTTGCACCATCGGAACGTCACTTTTTGTGACGTTCCGTGGCGCAGAAGCCTGCGTGATATTTATCAGGCAGCACTGAGCCACTTTTTTTGGCTTAATGCTGCCTCATAAATATCAGTCCCTTTAATGCAGTGTTCTGCGTTAAAGGGGCGTGCAATGGGTGTTGCTGGGGGCGTTCCCAGCAACACCCATGGCCTTTTGACACTGCCCCAGATTTACGAGAAATCGTAAATCTGAGGCAGCGCCAAAAGCTTCCGCCTCCCCAGGGGAGGCGTCAGGGAGGCGCAACGAGGAGAAATATCTTTATTTCTCCTTGTTTTTCCTCTTTCTATGTGTGCTGCATTCTGAAAAACCTCTTGTGATTATTTTTGTACAGAAAGGTTTCCCTTCCTGTACAAAAATATTCATCTCCGCAACGCAGGCCCCCTTGCACCATGGTGCAGAGGTGCCTGCGTTGGCGCAGGCAGCCCATTGTGAGCCGGCGCAGGGGAAAAGGACAGGAATGCGCCGCATTTTATAGATACGGCGCATCCCTGCCCTTTTCTTTTGCCGTAGGGAAGCGCAGCAGGAAGGCCTGCTGCGCTTCCCTACGGCAAAACCTCATAAGTCTGCCCAATAGTATAGCAAGTTACTCCAGAGGTTATGGGCACTGTGATGGTATCATAAGTCAGTTTGAATATACTAACATTCCATAATCTTATGCATAGTTGTGATCCTAGCCGAAATCTCTGCCAGAGCCAGAGTGAATGCATTACTGCATGGGTAATGCCTGATTAAATGGTTGAATGCAAGACTAGTAACTAGTTGATCGTATTATAGCTTTGGTAGTGCCTTACTGAGATCATAACTACAAGAGTAATACCTAGGTAATTATATGAGTACATGGATAGTGTGTTGGAGATTACATAACTCTATGCATAGTATGTGCGTGGTAGCATAATTGCATCGTTTGCGCGTCTGTGAAAGGAAAAATAACACGATAATGCCTTAGTCACCCCATTAATGCTACAGTTGTAATACACAAATTAGATAACATCATACGTAGTCTTTGTGTAAAAAAATGACCACTTGGCTCATAACTAGGCCTCGGCTAAAATTCCGTTCCGCTTGCGGAAATTACGATAATTTGACAATTTTGCGTTCTGCGGAGAGCGCAAAAATGTCTAAATTTACGCAATCCGCATCTTACCGGAATTTTTTTTCTTGCTCGCGCTGTAAAAAAATACATTCTCGTGTGAGCGCTATCGCCTTACCTGAATCCTCGCATTCGCCGACAAGTTTTCCCGATCATCTCCACGAGATGTTGGATTCTTGGTAGCCATTTGCGCTGTCTCGCGACAGTTCACGCCCGCATTTACATCATTTGCCGCACGATCACGTCATTCGTCGCACGATAACGTCTTTCTTCTCGTGATCATGCACCGCGAGAGTATGATCTAATTGAGATCTCGCGCCCGTGAGCAACCGCATGGGTAAGTTGGCGAGCCGCGATCAAGCAGAAAATACCGCAAACGGGCGGGAAAAAAACTTTCGCGTCTTCGCAATATTTTCGCATGTTTGCGGAGATTTTTAACATTTTCGCGATAGTTTGCGAAAGTGAATTTCGCAAATTCCGCCTACCCCTACTCATAACATCAGAAACACGATGAAAGTGTTGAAATATCATGAAGCATAACGTATAACATTTATAAAAAAAATAATATTTAAATAAACTTTAAACATTGTTTCAGAATATCACACATATTATTCTATGCACTCTTACCTTTTTGGGTAATTTGGAAACATGAATCTGTTGAACTATTTTAGACGACTAATCTCCTAAACAGGATTGAATATATTTTCAATTTTTACAACAACCTTCTGTAAAGAGAAGAACAAAAATGGTTATGTAATGTAATATGTTTCAACAATAATACTACTACATTATTAAATGGAAAACATAATTTTATAATTTAGTAACATTTTCATTTTACCTTTTTTTGCTGTTCTCAGATTTCATTTAACATGACTATACGCAGTGATTTCAACATAGTATCATCATGGATCAGCGGAAAAAAACAAGAAGATTGTAAATAAAAAAAATTAGCATTGAGCATTATTTACAATATCTGTAGGTATGTTTTACCAAACTCCAGTTTCTTTACTACATCCTTTTTCTACACTATTTCAGACATTTTAAAAATTTGCAATCTCATTTACAACGGGTATGGTATACAGAATATTTCAACTATTTTCTTTGCAATTTAATTTTCAAAATCCAATAACAATTACTACAGATAATAATCCAAACACTAATTATAATTACTAATAAATGTTTTCAGTAGTGTCTACCTCCTGTTCACATCTTCCCACTAGGCCGAATTATGTTTTTCAATTTTTGGCTTCTAAAATATCCAACATGAATTCATTCATTCATGCTCACATCTTCCCAAAAAGGCTGAATGATGTACTCAAAACTTTGGCTGGAGAAATAGCAAATATACATTTTGTAATTCATAAGGCAATCTAGGTCCAGAAGTAGCAGTAGGTCCAGCATAGAAAATAATAGCCACTGTTGTAAAAGTTCCTCCACAAATGGATATTTGACCAGCAACAAAATGTTTGATTTTACTGTCTACTTTGCTGCATTTTGTGCTACAATGTTATAGCATTAAAATAAGATATTTTCCATATCTTTCTCTGTGCAATGTAGACAACATCTCCGATTTGCAATGCAAATATTTCATATCGTGATAGGCTGCTTTTACTAATTTGTTAAACGGTACTGATTTGCAGTCTGGTTTGGCTAAGTAAATGAATCGTTCTGTGTCTATTGCAGTGCTGGAAGTAAATGAACACTGTTCACTTTTATGGTTCTATGTGTAACTTAGTCCAAATAAGTTTTCAATCTGTATACCTTCATTTTCTGATACTCTGAGCATAAGCATTTGAAATTCTTGTGCATCTTGTTGTGTACTAAGAGTAAAGGTCAAAGAACCAGTACATGTATCCAAAAGATGGTGAACACCAAAAGCAGTATGGATTTTAATTCTGTCAGTTACCAACTGTTGGAAAACATAGGGGTGGGCGTAATTTGCGAAATCCACTTAAAAATTATCGCAAACTCGCGGAAATATCGCGAAGATGCGGAAGTTTTTTTCCCGAATGTTCACGAGATTTTCTGCATGGTTGCGGCTCGCCAACTTACCCATGTGGTTGCTCGCGGGCACAGCCATCTTGTTTTCAGTTGTCTCGTGGTGCATGATCGCGAGAAGAAAGACGTGATCTGGCGATGCATGAAGTCACTGCGGGCGCGAACTGTCGCGAGACAGCGCAAATGGCTAAAAACAATACAACATCTCATGGAGAATGCGACCGGATCAAGAAAACTTGTCGGCGAACGCAGGGATTCAGGTAAGGCGATTGGGCGAGCGCGAGAATGTATTATTTGACAGCGCGAGCAAGAAACAAATTATCGCCATACTGCGGAATGCGGAAATTTTGTCATTTTCGCGCTTTCCGCGGAACGCGAAAATGTCAAATTATCGCAATTTCCGCGAACGGAACGAAATTTTAGCCCAGGCCTAGGAAAACATCATGTAGTACAGAAAATAATCTTTTTTCATGGTTACCCATGATTACATGATGAAGATCTTGTAGATAATACACAACATTCAGAATCACATTAGAATAACAGTTGTTACCTGAACTATTTTCTAATCTACAACATCATCAATAGAGTATTATTTTCTGTTTCTTTACACCTTCAACTTTCTTTTGATTTTGTTTTACTTTTTTCAAACTCACTTGGTTCTTTAACATATTTTAATTTTGCACACACTACACATTTCTTATATATGGGATATCCACCTAAATCTGGAGCATAAAGTCTTCTTAATCATTTATACTCTCTTACACAATTTACATCAGCACTAAACTTTTTGTCAATGAAATCAATCAAATATAAACCGTACAATGTTCCTACTCGAGATAATGCAACATATACCATTCCCTCTTTGAACACTGTACTTCCAATATTTACCAAAGCACCATCTATACTTAAACCTTGAGATTTATGAATAGTTAAAGCATATGCTCAAGACAGAGGAAACTGTTTTGTGCGAACATACAAGTGGTTTACGAGCAAAAAATGTACAATACAATGCCCAATCGGTATTACCTCTGTAATCTGATCAAATTTTATTTTCAAGAATTCTATTCCATCTCTGTTCTGATAGTTTACAAAATCAACAACTTTTCCCATTGCTCCATTTACTAAACCTTCTACTACATTCAAATGATGCCGCAAAATTGCCTACATCTAAAGTTGTTTCTCAACCTGCAGTTTTTGATACAGACTTTTCCAAAGAGTTAAATTTAGTCTGTAGTTTCCCTGAAAGAAGAACAGTCACTCTCTGGTGCTCAATGTTATCAATAGCTTGAATTCAAACTATTTCTTGTTTTTCCAGTTTCAGAAGCTCTTGATGAATGTACAACACTCGTGTAGTGTAGGCATTAGACAAACTATAGACTTGTTTTCTCCAATCTTCTTCCACATTACTTCAGCTGCTGTTTTTTCAGTTGTAAACAAGTTCCATAGTAGCCAACTTTCTAAAGCTTGTTTACCATGTTTCATCAGGACACCAATTCTTATATCTTCATGAACATTTCTATAATCTTCATGACTTGCTTGTCCCATATTCTTTATATTCAAATTGTAATAAAATGTTCACATTTCCAGTACTTCCCAAAGAGTTCCTAGTGCCTTCATGCACAAGTGTTTTGAAAACTGGTTGTCCTTTTATAGGAGTTAGTTGTAGTAGATCCCCAAATACAATTAAATGTTTTCCACTGAACAGAACATTGTAATCTGTTTTAAAATATGTTGCATTCTCAAGTGTATAAAGGCAAGCATTAAGTTTTAGACCATGCTCACCTTATCAATGATAAGCACTTTCTTCAGCACTCTTGACACTTCTTCACACGCATCTCTAGACAGCTTCTGACATTCCAATGTATTATCATGTTCAACTGGTAGCATAAAAAATCTATGTAAAGTAATCACCACTGATGTACATACGAATAGGTTTATATGATGACCATGGACATTCTTTCTTTATGCAACAAACCATGTTGTATCTGTTGTGTCACTTGTAGACATTTTCTTTCAATTCAATATTTAGTTTTCCAATATAATATTCTACGGTTGTGCTTGTTGCATTGCAATTTCTACTTCATTTATGGCTATTACTGCTTCATTTTTGATTATTGGTTGTCCCAGTGGATCTTGACTCAGTGGACCAGAACTTTGACTATCTTGAGAACTGTTTTTAGCTATTTCAGCTGCAATAGTGTTTTCTCATTTAATTTCATCATTTAACATTTGTAGATATGTAGGTAAAAAATGTTCATGCATCATTAAAATAATCTTCATAGCAGTTAAAATGTCCAAGCAATTCAGTTTTGCTACTCCATGGCTTGAACAGTTGCAGAAGTGCTAAATATAGGAATTCTCTCTTATCTGGAGTTTCACAATGAGTTTTATGTAGTTAATCAGATTTCCTTTGGCATGTTTTACTAAACATCCATCACATCCAATTACTGCATATTTTCCTTGTTTTATATTTGGTGTAAGATTTATTTTAAAGCTGTTATGTTGAAGTTTTTCATACAGACATAGCTCTTCCAGATGTGGACTCCTTTTGGGATAGTATATATCTAACATATTAGTTTTAAGAATGTCTTTACTTTCTGGTACATTCAGTGCTAAATATTCAATTTCTTCTAATGTTTTCAAGACTCTATTTTGTGTGCAGGCAAGAACTAAACTTACCCAAATTATTCCTCGTAACTTTGAATATAAACTGGGAGAGCACAATTGATCCGAACATTCATAGGATCTAATTTCTCTTTGGGAAAGCATTTTCAATCTAAAGATGTATAATTTTTTGCTAAGGCTCTTCTCTTGTGAATTTTCCTACCACATTTCTTTCATCTCTGCCTTTTCTGATTTCGTTATATATGATGTAGCATATTGTGCAACGGCAATTGAGTTATCTGCAACATATTGAATATCCATGTTTGCATTCCACATTTGCAAAATAACTGGATTGTAGTCATTAATATACTTTAACTTTTCTGTTCTTTTTAATTGTATGTATTCTTGGGAGATGTCAGAGTTATTGTATGCCTTACTGCTGACAAAAAAGAATGTACTCTTCCTTTAGAAATTACTGGACATGGGAATACAAACCGACACTTGGCATAAAATGTTCCTTTAGACTTGTTTTTTCGTCTACAGTACTTTCCACAACGGTGACTTTGGAAATGTAAACCTTATTGTCTCAAGCTCTTATATCCTCCTTCTCCTGGAATGTCACAGGTAACTTACTGTTCAATGAAAGACAATACTGTTTCATCACTATCCGTTGCAAATTTCAGAACATTGCTTATCCATAATAGCATGTGTATCTGACGATCACCTCTAGCTTAACACTTTTTTCACCCAAAAAAATCAATAACCTCTCCAAGAGGATAATTATTTTTATTGTCAATAAAAGACATCATAGTTTGAAACCTATGGTTAAAATACCTTAACACATTTACAGGATCCAATAAGCACAGTTCTCCAGGTGTCTTCATTTCAATATTTTTTATATTTGAATTTGCTTCTTGTAGAAATTCAAGTAAATCTTCCCATGCATATTCCGCACAGCTAAGTGTTATAAATAACTCTGGGCTGTGAACGCCCCGCTCGCTGAGTTTGCAGAGTTTTTTCTGCACTCCGCATTACGTGAAGCTCGCAGAGTTTTTTACCTCGCTTGCGTTCGTCAACGTCAAGTTGGCAACTGCGAGCGAGAAAAATCAACCGCCCGGCGAGATTTTTCCTCGTTTGCGATTGCCAACATCAAGTTGGCAAGCGCGAGCATGGAAAATCAACCTCCCGGCGAGATTTCTCAAAGCAGCTGTTCAGGTTTCTCAATGCGAGGGGTTGCGTATGCTCGTGACCGCTCGCGTTGAAAAACAGCCCGTTCGCTTTGAGAAAGCTGCCGCTAGAGTAAAAATCTACTCGAGCGGCAGAAAAGGAAAGCAGGAACCGCTTACGCTGTGCATAGTGCCGTTCGCGATGATTTCACAGTGTGGACAAGCATCCAGCACTATGCAATCACCGCGAACAGCATTTTTCTATCGTACTCCGCCGCTTGCAGAGCACCGCATAGTGCGGCAGAGTTTTTTTGCACTTTGCGGAGTTCCGCATAGTGCAACCCCGCGAACTCCACCCCAGGGTTAGATAGAAACCATGTTGGTGTACCTAAGGTTCTTAACATACACTTAAGTTCACCATAACAACAAAAGCAATATTCATTGGTACCACGTTGACATGCCATCAAATTAATTAACTGTATTTCTAAATTTGTATCTCTTTGTTGAACTTTGTCCATGAACTCTTTTGCAGAAACATGTGATTGATGAACACCCATTTTCAGTATGTGCATCACTGCATATGAAAGAGAATCACTT
The DNA here is from genome assembly GCF_964204655.1 of Triturus cristatus. Taxonomy (NCBI): domain Eukaryota; kingdom Metazoa; phylum Chordata; class Amphibia; order Caudata; family Salamandridae; genus Triturus; species Triturus cristatus. The sequence goes on from NC_140581.1 coordinate 20,377,390, forward strand.
TCAAATCAGAAGGTGAAATATATATGGAATGCACTGTCAAAATCTAGGATTTTCAGAGAATAATCTTGTTGAGTGATATTCTGAAGCTGGAATCCCTAGAGGTCACCGATCAAATCATCCACTTGTCCAGTGGGGAACAGCTGGTTGGAAAACAACGAGCTTCAAAGCTTTTCTCCCATACACTCATTGGAGTTCCCTTTGTTTTTTTCATTGAAAATAATTAAATGCTGTTTCCTATAACCTCTTTTGATTGTAGAGGATGTATTGTGTAATGTTCATAAATCTCTTCACTCCTCGACTAGTCCACTTTCTCTATTTGAATACTTGAAATTTCTGATTCATCTTCTAAACATATTACCTGTTCATCAACATTTACAGTTTTATAATAAATATTGTTCTCTACAAGATATAACATAGCCATTTGAAGTTTATTAACATCTACAAACACTTGCCATATTTTCAGACTCTTTGTTGGCAAGCCATTTACTAGAATACCTACTGGCTCATTTTCCTCTTTGTCTCCACCAACAGTTTCAATATTTTTCTTAAAATCTAAAGGTAATTACACTACTCTCCCTTTCAGACCTTTCAAAGGCAGTTTACCTGTTTTAGGCGCCATACAAATTATATCATCAAATGGGTGAACAGATTGAATAAGTAATGTCTCATATGTATTCGAATGTGCCAGTTCTTCTGGAATAGCTACTAATTCTAAGCTGTTATGTACTCCTCAAGCTGGCATTTTGTTCTCTTCTAATTTGTTGTAACACTATTTACAAATACGTTGATCAGTACCCAACTCAAATCGACCTTCCACCAACAAGTACGCTCCAAGTTACTGCCACCTATCATTGCTCTCCTTTTCACTTTTCAAATATAAGTTAACCTTCCTAGTTTGTCTTTTATGATGAGTACGTCAACAACAAATACAGGCATAGTTTGGTTTTTCAGAAGACACTGTCTTAAACTTTGTAATTTCTTCTACAAACTGATCAATGCAAATCTCTTTCCCATGTTCTTCAATATCTGCACTTGTCAAGCTCTCACTTTCTACACACTGCTGTTCTGAACCCAAAAAAAACAAAACTCTATTTCATCACACATTTTGTGTACAGCTGATAAACAAGAGTGTACAAGAGCTGTGTTCAGTTCACTTAAACATAATGCAGGAGATTTTACATAGTACACTTTCCTAACAAACTTCTGCATTCTTGAGTGGTGCACTGCTAACATTCTTAAGTGATGATTTGTACTTTTACACACTTTTCCCGAAAGAAAAGCCAGAGAATGTCCGTGCAACTCAATATATTGTCTTACATTACATGGATCGAGTCATTGTAACGATCTAATCTTCTGTTTAACACTATTGTTTGCACATTGTCATAAAACATTTTGCATTATGTCAATAGATTCCCTTTGAATACTGCAAATACTGCTACAATCCCACTTATATACAGGAGCTTGTGTGCGCTTCCCTTGCACTTCTTCAGCTATGAATTCTTCTGCACTCCTAACAACCATTTCTTCCTGTGGAATGGGACAACCATCCTTAATTTCATAACACCAACCACTAGTATGAACTGAAAATGCTAATGTTTTTTGTTGAAAGTAGCTTTATTAATTAAAGAAAGGCTCAGTAGTAGAAGTATGTTTCCATTCACCAGTGAAAATTTTGCAAATGTTACTTCTATAAATGTCTTTTCATTTGCTTTTGTCTTTTAGAAACTTCATTATTTTATCTAATGTTTTCATTCTCTTCAATATTAAAAGAAATATTTTTTTTTCAAGTCAAAAGCAATATCTACTACAGTTTCAATCTGTTGCATCTTCTTATACAATAGTAATCTTATTTTTACAATCCTTCAATAGATTCTGAATTACTCTATTTCGAAAGAGTCATTGTTGAATCTGTCAAAATTGCTTTTGTCTTCGTGTAACATGTGTTGTGTTCCCAAAAACTAATGTTTTTTACCATTTGAAGTGTCATTCGCCTTCACCTTAGTTGAAAAAATCTTCTTTTTCCTTTCCTTCTTCTTCTGTACGTGTAATTTCTCAGCAACTCTTTAAGAAAGTGATAAGTGCTCTTACCAGAACAAACTTTTTCCTTAGTAACATTGTCATTTGCTTGTAACACAGTCTTTTTACTTTTCTTTAGGTAAATCTGCTTTTTTGTTTTTTCTTCTCTTTTCATCTTTTCTCGCCATCTTGAATTTATAATCCAAATAAAATACTTTTCTGAAAAACAAACAGTGTCAATAGTTTTTTACATCTATTTATTATTTTAAAATAATTTCACATGATTACTGATATTAAATAGTAAGCAATTATTCATTGTTTCTTTCCTTATTTCAAATATCAACACACTACTCATTTTACTTAAATATATAGGCCCCGATTTACAAAAGTAATCCGAGACAAAATCCTAACGTTACGTTTTTCGGTGTTCTCAAAAGGCATTTAGTAGTAGTACATTTAGGAATCCTAACTTTACTACTACTAAATGACTTTTGTGAATACCAAAAGTAGTAAAGTTTGGATATTGTCTCAGGATACTTTTGTAAATCGGGCCCACAGTGTGTACTTCAACAATACCTTTCCAAAGACTCATATAAAGTACTGTAATCTCTAATCCTTTGCCACCATTTATTTATTTATTTACTTATTTATTTGAAGTTTTGTACAGCGCGTACATGACCCAAGCGGGTATCAGAGCGCTTTACATGACGGTTGCGGAGGACATGGATCGAGAGATGTGTGAGACATTTAAGGCAGTATACATCAGTAACAACAGTGAAAAAGTGGTTATATGTTCCGTGGCAGTGGTCAGATAGCAATCACGACACAATACATAAGGAATAACATTGGAAAGGTGGCATGCGACAAAGGTCCGAAACAGTGGCCAGGAGCTGACTAATTCAGTTAAAAACAGGCATGTTGCGAAAAGGGGCAATGCTTCTAGGTCAGTGTCTTGTTCATCAGTAGAGATTTCACTTCCCTTTTGAAGGCTTGGGTTGATGGAATTAGTCTTATTTCGGCAGGTAAGGAGTTCCATATTCTCGGGGCGACGCCAGAGAAAGTTGTAGGTTTTGAGTTTGGGGAATTTCTTTGGCTTGAGGAGCATAGTACTGGTGCTCCTTGAGGGCCTGGCGGTTCCAGATAGGTCAAGCTTATTCTTCAGGTAGATAGGGGTATTGAAGTGTAGTGCTTTATGGGTCATACAAGCAATTCTTAACTGGATCCTTGCCTCAAATGGGAGCTTTCAGGTCAGGAGAGATGTGGTTTGATTTCTTGGAGCCAGTGACAAGTCTAGTCGACGCATTGAGAGATGCTCTGAGTGGGGCTAAACTGAGTTTCGGGAGACCGCATAGAGTAGCACTACCGTATTCAAGCCGTGAGATGACTAGTGCTTGCACTGCTGATTTGAAGTCTTCTTGTGGGAGGTAAGGTTTACGTTTTCGAAGGATGCTCAATTGAAAGTCCGCTCCTTTGGTAGATGCTCTGATATGTTCTTGCATGTTTAGGTTCTTGTCAAGAACAACTCCCAGTGATTTAATGGAGTCAATGATGTGTGCTGTGCAGTTGAGCACAGTGAGGTTTGTTAGGAATTGCCACGCAATGGGGGATTGCCTAGTTCGTGCAATGAGGAGGAATTCAATTTTAAGGGCGTTAAGTTTGAGGTGGTTGGAGGTTAGCCAGTTTAAGGTTTTGTGCATGGTTCCGTTGAGTGACTGGATATCTTCAGGAGAAGATAGTTTTATGTACAGTTGGGTATCATCCGCATACATGTGACATTGGATGTTGGAAGCTTTCAGGATTACAGTTAGACGTTCAATGAAACGGTTGAAGAGCGTGAGGGAGAGAGAGTACCCTTTAGGGATGCCCAGACTACAGGGACTGGGGTTGGATAGAGTTTGATTGGTTTTGACTTTTTGTGATCTGTTGTTGAGAAAAAAGGCAAACCATTTTAGGACAATGCCAGAGAGCCCCATCCTACATTCAAAGAGGTAAAGAAGGTTGTCATGTTTGACTGTGTCGAATGCAGATGACAGATTGAGTAATATTAATAGACAAGCTTCATTCTGATCGAGCAAAGACAGGGCATCGTCCACTATATGAGTGATGGCCGTCTCAGGGCTGTGCCCACCGCGGAAGCCCGATTGGAATTGGTCCAGGAGTTGGAATTGTTCAATATGTTTGCGCAGTTGTTCAAGTACACATTTCTCAAGGAGTTTTGCCAGGGTAGGAATGTTTGTGATTGGTCGATAGTTATTCAGGTCTTCCGGGTCAGTCGTGGGTTTTGTAAGAATAGGGAAAACTAGACCTGCCTTCAGGCAGTCTGGGATCTCCCCTTGGAGAAGCGAGGCGTTGATGATTTTGGACCAGAGTGGGACCAGGGTTCCTACCATTTCTTTGAAGAATTTGGGGGAGGGGGTCATTGAAGTGATCGGAGGGTTTCAGGGTCGATAGTATGCTGAGGATGGCAGCGTCATTGACGAGCGTGAATTGGTTCCAAGAGGCATTGTTTTTGGGGGAGGTAAAGCATGGAGTACGAGGGGGGGCAGGTGATGAGGATTCAGGAGAGGCAAAAAGTTTGATTAGAGCCGATTTGAGGTCAATTCAATCTTATTCACCTTTTTGTGGAAGAAGTCAGCAACAGCATCACAGTTCGGCTGATGGCAGGAGAGGTGAGGTGATTGACGTTAAGTGTTATTGGATTGAGACTTAATCAACTCAAAGAGTCTTTTCGGGCGATTTTTGGATTCATCCAGTTGGGATTTGAAGAAGGTTGCTTTTGCCGTTCTGATGAGTTTATTGTATCTGCTCCTTTTTAGTCTAAGAGTTTTTAGTAGATCCGTGGATGGAGCTGATCTCCAGGCATGTTCTGCGAGTCTAAGGCTGCGTCTGTCCGAATTTAGGCTGTCATTGAACCAGGGTTTGGATTTTTTGATGGGCTTTCTTTTTAGGTGAAGGGGGCAGTTGTATTCAGGGCAGAGAGCATGGCGCTGTTATAGTGATCAGTAGGGTTGTGAACGTTGGTCATGTTAACAGAGGGCAGAAGTGAGGTAGTGCAGTGTGATATGAGCTCATTGATGTTGGTATTATGGAGGGATCTTTCCCAATGTTTTTGTTTTAGTGGTTGTGATCTATTGGAGTTCCAGCTTTCAAGGATATGGAACGTGATATAGTGATGGTCTGACCAGTCACAGGGAAGAATAGAATCGAGTTGGATGGAGGTGGGATTATCAATGATTAGATCGAGGGTCGCGCCTAGGTTGTGCGTGGGACTGTCACAGTATTGGGTGGGGCAGAGATCATTAAGGAAGTTTTTGAGAGTGTTAACCGCCTGATCAAGTGGGTCATTCCAATGGCGGTTGAAGTCTCCAAGGAAGATCTGGGGGCAGTGACGGCCCAGGTTGGAGGAGATGGTTTCCATAGTATGTTCAATAAAGTGGTGGTTGTCACCTGGTGGGTGATAGAAGATGTGCAGGGTACAGATGGATCTATGCTTGCTAGTGATATCTATGCATAGATATTCGCAGGATGAGAGTGTAGCTGAGGGGGTCTGTTTAGCTGACAGAGAGCTGTGGTAGATGCAGGCTCTACCTCTACCCGTTTTCTTGGCTCGATCTAGTCTGACAATGTTGTGGCTGGGCGGGACTAGAATGTCAAGGATGGGGCGGAGGAGTCAGTGAGCCAGGTTTCAGTAAGAATAAGGAGGTCAAGTTCCTGAGTCAGGATGAGATCAGCGAGGTCAGTGGCATGTTTCACTGCTGATGTGCGGGTAAGTAGCAGGCATTTCAGGTGTGCTTTGTGTCTTTAACCTCATTTATATGTTGCATCTTCACTACTCAGAAACTACTAACAGTGTTGGGACTACCCTAATGCATACCAGAAGCCATTTCCAGGTCACAGTTGAAAGTCTCACCATTTTACTGAAAGAATGCGTACATCTCCCTGACCTTTTCCTAGTGGCATCAAACTTGAAAGAAGCATACACATAGATGTATACCTGTGTTTTTTAGGTATCGAATATTCCGATACATAACTTGTGTGAAAATACATGTTGAAGCATAGACATACCTCGTGTAGGTTAAACTGTTAAGACGAATCGTCGAGCAATGCAAATTAGGCTGGTATGTAAGTTGCAACTGTGTGCAGCTTTTTTGTATAGCATAGAAGTCGATTAGGACTTTCTATGTGCTTCTCAGAGACCGCCAGCACCCCAGTGACGGTCTAAGGTATATTTTTCAGTGCAGATGGGCCTTTGTTACCTTCTTATTACAAACAAGGGGAGAGGGAGCGTTAGAGAGCGGGAGGAAGGGGGTGTCAAGGGACGTGTCATTCCAAATCTCGATCTGCTGGCCCTGTGATGTAGGCAGCAACAGCACGAGCAAGAAGCCTGACAATTACATTGACTTATATTCACGTGTACTTCACGAGTGTGAGCAAACCCGTGCACCAAATGTACAGGCAACATTTCATTTTTTTATCTCCCTGAAGTTAATAAAGCATGTCCCTTGTAAATCCCCTCCCAGTATTTTCCGACAAGGTACAACCTGCAACAATGCCATTTCTTTTAGGGTTCCCGGGCCGGTTTCGGATCCCAAATTATCCCTGTACCTTAGACACAAGACCATGTAGTCCTTTCAACATAACACACTGTACTCGTCTAGCATTGAAACCAATTAGCCCTTTCTCTGTGTTGTACAGATGTCACCAACAGGCCAGTGATGTATAAGTGGTATTTTTCAAGGTAGATGGGCCTTTGTTACTTTCCTTTTAGAAATAGTAGTGGGAGGAAGCATCAGGAACGTGTCATTCCCAAACTCTCAATTTGCCGGCCCTCTAATATAAGCAGATTCAGCACAAGGAGAGAGCCTGACAATTACCTTCACTTACATTCACATGTACTTCACCAGTGCGAACAAATCCGTACACAACTTGTGCAAGGAACATTTCCATTTCTTTTGTATCTCCCACACATTTATAAAACATATCTCTTGTAAAGACCCCCTCCCCCCATTATTCTCTGACAAGGCACAATCTAAAACATGGCCATTTCTCTTATGTTGGTCAGGCTTATTTTGGATCTTAATTCAACCCTGTGCCTCAGTCACAACACCATGCAGTCCTTTCAACATGAGAGACTCACTCCTCATTTCACAAAGACGAATAATACGGCGCATTTCAACTATACCTTCCCAAAGACTCATGCGAACTACCATAATCTCTAATCCCTTTGCCAGCATGTCTTTGGCCTCATTTGTCTTTTCCACCTTTACTACTCAGCAACTACTAACAGTGTTGTGCCTACCAAAATGCGAAGCAGAAACCATGTCACAGTTGAAAGACTCACCATACTCCTAGTGGCATCATACTGAAAAGAAACATACAAAACAATGTATACCTGTGTTTTATAGGTTTTGGATCTTCCCATGCATTATACATGTGAAAATACATGTGGAAGCATAGACATACCACACCAAAGTCAAAATGTTAAAACGAACACCAGAGCAATATACAATGGGCCGGTATGTAAGTTGCAACTGTGTGCCGCCTTTTTTGTACAACATAGAAGCCGATTGGTACTTTTCTGTGCTGGTCAGATGACGCCAGCAGCCCAGTGAGGGTCTAAGTGGTATTTCTCAATGCAGAAGGACTTCTGTTACCTTCCTTTTACAAAAGGGGGAGAGAAAGTGTTAGGAAGCGGGAGGAGGTGGGGTGGGATGGCAAGGGATGTATCATTCCCGGTCTCTTGATCTGTCCACCCTGTAATATACGCAGATGCAGCACAAGTAGGAAGCCTGACAACTACTTGCACTTATATTCACATGTGTGAGCAAACCCCTGCACCAAGTGTCCTGGCAAAATGTCATTTGTTTTCTATCTTTAGTAAAACATGTGGCTTCTAAAGCTCCCTCCCCCCCCAAGTATTTTCTGAGAAGGTACAATCTGCAAACGTGGGCCATTTACTTTATGTTCCCCGGGCCGATTATGTCCCTCAATTCATCCCAGTGCCTCAGTCACAGGACCATGTACTCCTTTCAACATAACACACTGCACTCATGTAGCACTGAAACCAATTGCGACTTTCTCTGTGCTGTACATATGCAGCTAACAGGCCAGTGAAGGTATAACTGCTATTGTTCAAGGCATATGGGTCTCTGTCAACTTCCTTTTACAAATAGGAGCGGGAGGAACCGTTGGGGGGGAGAAGGAGGGTAGTTGAGGAACATGTAATTCCTAATCTCTCATTCTGCCAGCCCTGCATTATACGTAGATTCAGCACGGGCAGAGAACCTGACAATTAACTTAACTCATATTTACATATACTTCACCAGTATGAACAAATCCGTTCACAAAATGTGCAGGGAACATTTCCATTTCTTTTTTATCTCGCAGACAATATTAAAACATATCTCTTGTAAAGCGCCCCCTTCATTTTCAGACGAGGCACATTCTGCAAACGTGCCCATTTCTCTTACGTTGACCGGGCCGATTTTGGATCCTAATTCAACCCTGTACCTCAGTAACAACAATCTACAGTCCTTTCAACATGAGAGACTCACTCCTCATTTCACAAAGACACTTGAATATTACGGCACACTTCAACTATATCTACCCAAAGACTCATACGAATTACGCTAATCACTAATCCCTTTGCCAGCATTTCTTTGACCTCATTTGTCTTTTGCATCTTCACTACTTATATTATTCAGAGTCTACACAAATGAAAAGCATAAACCCTTTCCATGTCACAGTTGAAAGTCTCACTATATTAGTGAAAGCATACGTACATCTGTCTGTGCCTTTTCCTACTGGCATCATACTTAAAAGAAACATACAAATAGATATACCTCTGTTTCATGGGTATCGGATCTCCGATGAATAACACATGTGAAAATACATGTAGAAATATACACGTACCTCAACAAAGACAAACACTCGGACAATGTACAATGGGCCAGCATATAGGTTGCAAATGTGTGCCGCTCTTTTGTGTAGCATGGAAAGTGATTGGAACTTTCGCTCTCCTGTTAAGGTAGTACCAGCAGCACAGTGAGGGTTACACTTATATTTGTTGAAGCAGATAGGCCTATGTTACCTTCCTTTAACAAACGGGGAAGAAGGAAGCGTTGAGGGGGTGGAGGAAGAGGGGGGTCAAGGGACGTACAATTCCTAGTATCTCGATCTGCAGGATCCTCACCTGTACACAGATTCTGCACGGCCATGGAGCCTGACAATTACATTGACTTACATTCACATATAGTTCACCAGTATAAACAAATTTGTGCACACGGTCAATGTACAATAAGCCGAGATATATGCCGAAATTGTTTGCCGTTTTTTTCTGTAGCATAGAAGGCGATTGGGACTCTCTCTCTGCTGTTCAGGTGGTACCAGCAGCCCAGTGAGAGTCCAAGTAATATTTTTCGAAGGAAATAAGCCTCTGTTATCTTCCTTTTACAAAAGGGGAGGTGGAGGAAGTGTCGGGGGAGGAAGTGAGGGGTCAAGAGACATGTCGGTTGATCTGGCAGCCTTCTAATGTCCTCAGATACTGCACGGGCAGGGAGTCTGACAGTTACCTCTACTTATATTCAAATGTAGCTCACCAGTGTAAAAAGTCAGAGCACAACGTCTGCACACAACATTTCCATTTCTTTTCCCTCAAATTAATAAAACATGCCTCTTCTATAGCCCCCCTCCCAATATTTTTCGACAAGGCACAATCTGCAAATGTGCCCCATTTCCTTTACTTTGCCCAGGTCAATTTTGAAACCCAAATCAACCCTGTACCTCACTCTCAAAACCATGCACTCCTTTCAAACACAACAAACTGCACTCCTTCTTTCTGGACGACACCTAAATGTATATGGGGTACTTCAACCACACCTTTCCACAGAGTCATACAAAGTACCCTAATAATTATTACGTCTACCAGCATTTCTTAAACATTACTTTTGTCTTGCACGTCCACGGTTCAGCAACTACTCACAGTCTATGTACATTTTGGAACAAATTTCAAACAGCACACTTCTGTAATAATATGTTATTTAAAAAAAAAATCTTTTCAAACTTAACAATATCACTCCAAAGACTTAACCACTCCTACACAATATATAACACAACTTATACATTTGTTACTCACATCTGTAGTTGTTATGCAGATTTCAAATTCCTCAAACGCATGCAATATTTTCTTTCTCACACAATATATGTAATGCAGCACTCTTATCAATGATCAAACCAGTAATGGCAAACTTTCCCTCTCGTTCCCCACAGAAATAGATGTACGTAACACATCAAAATTGTTTCTTCATTATTTCAAATTGCAAAACACATTTCTATTGGTTATTCATATTAACCCTCTCTAACTCTCTTCTAAAACTCCCCAAACTGGTTGTCTTATTTTGTGGATTGGAGACTCCATCACACTCCCGCATCGCCATAGAGCCCCAAACTCTTAGACAGTTCAGAAACCTATTTCTAATAATACTACTGCAAATTTTGAGCAACACACTTCTTCTAGACATACTACTGATTTTGAAAAACTAACTTTAATAGCTTATCAGTTGTAATTAAATTTCCATTTCATATGTTAATTCCACAGTTGTTTCTACTCCTCCCCCAATCTCCTCATTGACAGTTTCCATACCAACATTTTCTGCAACATGCAATGCCCCCACGGTCCCTGCCATCTCCTGCAGTAGCCGCCGTTGCTTTTAGGCAAAGCCAGCTGCTCCATGCAGCTCCCTTTGCCAAAAAACAAATCTGTTTCACTTAATTGAAGCAAGAGCAGATTTCCTCCTCTCGCTTCTATGAAGCAAAGCAAAAGTTTGCTATGGCAGAGCAGGAGTTCTGCAGAGATCCCGCTCTGCCATAGAAAACTACAATGTCCCGGGGGTAGGCACCATGGGTCATTGTTGGAACCAGCCCTCAGATATGACGATACCCAGGGCCATGGAAAGCTCCTCAAGGGAAATTGGATGATGTGCCTCCATTAAATTTAAAGGCCCGGGAACATCGTGCTCCTGGGGCCAGCAGTCCGCAACAGACCCCCGCATTTTAATTTGTGAATGTCCCGGGGAAGTAGTGGTCCCTGGTACTGTGTGGGGGAGATTTCACCCCTCCACACTTAAATTTTACATATAGCTCCAGGGATGTGCTGCTCTTTGAGGCTCTTTGAGGCACAAATGCCTTCCTCATATCATTATATTTCACCGTGGGAACTGCGGGCCCCAAGACAAAAATAGCCCCCACATTTTAATTGTAAATGCCCTGAGGAAGTAGTGGTCCCCAGGACAGTGTGAGGGAGCCTTCACCCCTTCACACTTATATTTTATATATAACTCCGGGGAAGTGCTAATCTTCATTATAGTTGCTCCAAGGAAGTGGCGGTCCCCGTGACAGAAGTAGACCCCGCATCATAACCGAACATTGCTACTAGGAACTGGCCCACTCAGGGACTTAATTAAACGAAGCGCGTAACACCGCACTTCGTTTTTCTTTTCCCTGCCATGATTTCCAGACCTTACGCTAATCCCAGTGGAAATATATTAAAAAATGTTATTTTTTTACCATCGGACTTCTTGTGACACCCCTTGAGCACCCTAGGGGGGGTCACAATGTTCCTACCCTGTAGTTTCTTCTTTTTTCACCCTTTTCCTCCTACTCTCTTCAACCGAGTCCAAAGATGGCTGCCAACACTTCCTACTTTAAAGTGTTGGCAACCAATCAAAGGCAAGTTCATGCTCGGGAGGGCTCAGACAATAAGATCACACAATTCTCAAATATTGATAACTGTAAGTCTTGAAATATCTCAAAAACTACTGAACGGATTTACACCATTTAAAGAAAATAAAAAAAAGAGTGCTTTTTGGACTAAGAGCTATCTCTCTGCCAAATTTGGTGTAATTCCTATCAGCAGTTCGGGCTGTAGCTGTGTTTAAAGTTTCCTATAGAAATTAACATGGAGAAAATATGTTTTGGGACCCCCATTTTTCTCAGCCCCCACTTGACGAATCACCCAAAACTTTCAAGACAGGAGCTGATCTGAGTGGACAATTAGTTTTGATAATTTCGCGGAGATTCGCCAAACGAAGCCAAAGATATTGGCAAAAGAAAAAACGGTTTTCCTATGGAAACTAGCTCCTAAATATAACTACCCACTGGCAATATATATATAAAGCTCGGACTCTCCAATTTGTGACAATGATTGTGAACAACTCGAAGGGATTAATACGGGATTGGCGGCTGCCAGTCCGTTTCGCCCTCCGTCTTGTTTTTACCCAATGATGCCTAAAGATTCTGTAGATGTTTTTAGTGACTTGGTAATTGATGACTTGAAAAAATTAAATTCGTTGACTCACTCCAAATGTGGTAAAATTGATTGGAAATTGAGGAATTATTGGGCATTAATCAAAAAGATACGTGATAATGGTCAGATTGTGGTCATGGGTGCTGACAAGGGAGGGAACATAGTTTTATGGCCTAAACTTGAGTATCTTCAGGAGGCGCAACGCCACTTATCGGATACTACCTGCTATTGCAAAGTAGGTCGAGATTATCTCACACAATTTAAAAAAACTGTTTTCTCCATGCTGGCACAATGGAAAAGAATGGGGCTTATCTCTAAGAATGAGTATCTATTTCTCAAAAATGATTATCCAATTACTGCCACCCTTTACTTCATCCCCAAAGTTCATAAGGGAATTCATCCTATACCTGGCAGACCCATCATCTCTGCCAGGAAGAGCCTTTTGGAAGCCATGTCCAAATATGTTGATTATTTTCTTCAGCCACACATGACTGCATTGTCGTCCTTTATCAAGGACACTGGCGATTTTTTGAAGAAAATACAAGAAGTTCATTGGCAACGGAATTTCTTGTTGATCACGCTTGACATTGCTTCCCTCTATACGAGCATAATACACTCACAAGGATTGGAGGCTGTAGAATATTTCTTGGGTTTTCGTTCCATCAATTTCAAAGAGCATAATGTCATGCTCCTACAAATGATTGACCTTTGCCTTAACAACAATGTATTCCTCTTCAATAAAGTTTTATACAAACAACTCAGGGGCGTGGCCATGGGGGCATGTTTTTCCCCTACCTATGCCTGCCTTTTGGTGGGTTGGTGGGAGGAACATGTCCTCCGAGTCACACACAAGAATGTGTGGGATTCACACATTCGATACTATGGCAGGTACATAGACGATATTTTTATCGTCTGGGAAGGATCTCAAGAGGAGGCTCTCTCTTTTGTAAATTCAATTAATAACAACATTATGAATTTACAATTCACGGCCAACATCAGCAAGGATAGGGTGGAATTTTTGGATGTGGAAGTCTTTATTTCAGACGACCACATAGAAACCAAATTACACAGGAAGAGCACAGCTGGGAATTCCATCTTACATGCCAGCAGTGCCCATCCACCCCACCTCATATACAGTATACCATATGGGGAATTTCTTCGCCTACGGCGCATTTGCAGCCGTCAGTCTGACCTTGTACAATGTCAGAAGGAAGCCTTTAATCGATTCCTTGCCCGAGGTTATAATCAAGCTAACCTCAAAAGAGCACTTGATAAGGCTAATTGTTGCTCACGTGAAACCTGCCTTCCCATTGAACAACCCCACACCACAGTTTCTGAGAGTGTAGTAACGAATGAGGTTACGCAACCAATCAGATTAATTACCACTTTCTGTAAACAACACAAAAATTTCCGGGGTATCATTTATAAACACTGGCCCATTGTCCTAACTGACATGACTCTTAAATTTTTGTTGCCTGACTTACCAAACATCACATTCAGGAGAGCACCCTCTATGAGGGATGCCTTAGTTAAATCTAATCCTGAAGTCACGGAAACGGTCACTTGGTTATCACGTTCTGGCTTTTTCAAATGTGCTTCATGCCGTGCTTGCAAATTTGGAACTAATGTTTCTGAATACACTACAGCGTTCAGTAACATTCCAACACAAATAAAACATCATTACACCTGTCGCACGGATCATGCGGTTTATGTGCTTGAATGCACTTGCCATCTCAAGTATGTGGGCAGCACAAAATTACCGGTTTTCAATCGCATTTTGCAACATCTTCGTGCGATTGTTAACTCGGATCCCACGTACCCTGTTGCCCGACATTTTAAGGCCGTTCATTCCAACAAAATCAGTGACTTAAAATACTTTGTCATTGGGGCAGTGCCCCCTTCTATTCGTGGGGGTAATAGAGAGAAATTACTCCGCCAGTTAGAATCCTCTTTCATCCTATTGCTTGACACCAAAATGCCAAATGGGATGAATACGAGTGAGGATCTGCACAATTTTTTATAATGAATGTATTAACTTGATATATGATCCTTTGAATTTGTTGTTTCTGTATAGATGTGTTATTTATTTTTGGATTAGTCACATATACATCTAGCTGTTTTATGCTTCCATGGCAGTGTCAATATCAAATTTATTCTTTCAAGATTATTTTTCTTTACTGTCTTCTGCTTCACCTCATTTTTTCCTTTCCCTTCCTTTTCCCTCTCCTTTTTCTTTCCATTCACTGTTCGATTATTTCAATTTTTTCATTTTTATATTTGTAACATTTTGGGATTTTTAAGCAATTATTGTTTACTTAATTTTCAAACTTATCTCTAGAGAATACTGAGCCTGAAACTGCATCATTTTTAGCCAATGAACTGTGGATTAAGTGTTTTAGTTTATTTCAAATTTGATTGGGACCAACAACTGTATTCAATTAACTCTGGGGCACTTGCCGGATATTTGTTACAATCATTGTATGCTCATTCATTATGATTTGTACTATTTTCGGAGTGTTGAACTCTTTGAAATTTAATTCACATCAGTTTCATGGTGATTGCTCGGTTCTCTAGTATTTTGTTTATGTTTATTGAGCACGAGGAAACTGATTGGGTGTAACTACCTTTTTAAGGAAGGTCCGGTCTCAGCGCGTCATGTGATCAAGATCGCGGAGGCGATCGAAACGCGTCTGAGGCGGACACTTGTCTGACTTATATGAAATAAATCAGAAACGAAATGCAACTTTAAACTGCTTGGCGAACTCTTATTGGACGAACAACAACGTGTGGGTCTCGTGGTCCGTACCTGTTTCTAGACTCCCCAGCTCGATTGGGAGTTCAGGACTTATCTTCATATATATATATATATATATATATATATATATATATATATATATATATTACCTACTGGCGGTCGCCAGTAGGTAGTTATAGTTAGGACCCCTTTTCCATAGGAAATCCGCAACATTCTATTTTGAATAACTTTGGCGCCGGTCGATGAATCCTCGCGAATTTCTCAAAATAGGTGGGGCGCTACGCTCCGCTCCTACCCTGAAAGTCTCGGGGGGATTCGTCAAGCGGGGGCTGAGATAAAAGGGGGGTCCCAAAACGCGTTTTTCCCATGCATTTTTCCATAGGACCTTTAGACAGAGCTACAGCCCGAACGGCTGAACAGAATTACTAGAAATTTGGCAGAGAGGTAGTCCGTAGGTCAAGGAAGTGCCTTTTGTAGGTTTGGTGTAAATCTGTTCAGTAGATTCTGAGAAAATAGCCTTTAAATCAATATATATATCTGAGCCCGCTTACGGTACGCTTACGGTACGCTTACCGTACGCGTACGGTGGCGTGCGCGAGCGCGATTCTGATTGGCTGTTAGATCTTAGTAAACATTCGAATCGGCCGAAACCAGGAAGCGGCGGCCGCCATTTTGTGTGTTTCACTCTGAAAAAAAAGAGTGAAAACAAGAAAAGGGGGCAATGAGGAGAGTTACAGACCCCCTTACATTTGTGAGGGGGTCAAAGAAGGACTGTAAAGTACAAAGAAAACATTTATTGATTTTTAAAAAAATCACGGGGTACGCGTACGGTAAGCTTACGGTAAGCGTACGGAAGAAAAAATAAATTAAAAAAGAAATGAAATGCAGATTTAAGAGTTTAGATATTAGGGAGCTCTAAAAAGAGCTGTTGTGTTTATGAAGTCATTTTTTTAGTGGTACCTACAAGTAAGTACCGATGCAGAGTCTAAGGTTCAAGAGGAAGACTCTGTTCCCTTCATCATTGAAGTGCACACCATCTCCTCTATAAATGTCTTGCATGTCATAACGCAAGTTGTTGTGGTAAATGGCACCCATACCATAGTCACGGAGGAAAGCAGAAACAGATTTGTTGACGTGCTTTCTTGCTTTGTCAATCTGCGGACAGAAATGATTGGACCAGTTCCATTTTTGCCTTTGGCATATGTTGGAAAACACAAAGGCAGTTTTAGGGAAAAGTGAAAACAGTTGTGCAAAGGTGTCCTTCATAAGCATTTCCAGACCTACCCCAGTCAAAGTGCCTAGGTCATTGCCACCACAGTGCACTATTATGAGGTCAGGGTGTTGGATTTGCATGAAGGATTTCACCAATGGCATCAATTGGTGCCACTTTAACCCTCTCTGACCAATCCATTTAATGTCTACATTTGGCAAAGCAAGGTCTCTCACCATATCTGTTTTCTCTGCAAACTTTTCACTCCAGAAGACATAGCTGTGCCCTACAATCCACACTGTGAACATCTTCAAAGGAGAACTGGATGCACTCAGGAGGTGTCTTTCAGTAGAATGGCAATATGAAAAGAAAGACAGTTTGGAAATGGAGGCATACATATTTTTTTCAAAACAAAAAGAACTGATTGGCTGTTTCATACCATTCTAGAATAAAAACTAGGCTGTATGTGTAAATTAATAGAAGCATGTTTTGTATTGGTACAAAAAAATGTGTTACCAAAGAACAGTACTATGGATTTGCTGTTAGGTTTGAAAAGTCAAGCACTCTTGCTCTGTGGAATTGAAACATTGTGTGGCGAACTTCTGACCTAACTCCACACAGCAGTGTTCCTTGAGCTGTTGCTATGGTAGCAGGCAGAAGTCAAGTTGGGGGAAGGGTACTAGGCAGAAGTCAAGTTGGGGGAAGGGTACTTTTGGAAAAGGGTTGGTTTTCAACCAATAGAAATGTGTGATTACATTTGAAAAAAAGGGGGAAGCACTGAGATTTGAAACTTACATGTATATGTGTGGAAAAATAGAGGGAAAGTTTGCCATTATCTGGAGAGAGGTGAACAGAACAGAGATCCTGGCTCTGATAATCTGCTGTTTGAGTGCCACATTTCTTTCACAACTAACTAATTTTAAAGGTGAGGTTAGAGTTTGAGAGGAGATGTATATGGTAAATTAAGAAATGAATAATAGAAATGGAAATTCTTTTTGTTGAAGTTGCGTTTATCATTTTCTGTTTTGGGAGAAATTTAAATGTGAGGAACATGTAAAATAATATGGACTATGTTTTCACGATAAATTAAGGTGTACTGGAAAAAAAAGAATAGTTTAAGGGTTTGAGGTTGGACTCAGTAATGCAAATACATTCAGCATCACTAAGGCTGGTTGCCCTTGCTGGAATGTAGGCAGCCACCCAGGTTACACATGGTGGTGGTCTGAAAAAGCAGTTTGGACATGTGCATTTAAAAAAATCAAAAAAGTGGTTTCATAATGTGTCAGTCTGTAAAAGTGATTTTCACTTGCCAAAAAAAAAGAGCAGTAAGTGTGCATTCAAATTGGCAAAGAAATTTCGTTTTGGGACTAATGTGAAACATGACTCTGTGTGGAAATAGGAATTACAGGCAGAGATTTATTGCGTTTTTTTCTGGTGATTTCACAGTTGCATTAGTAGGAAAAAGGGGGAGCGATTTTTTGGGGGAAGAAGCAGACTCTTAGCACACACCCATCTGCTTACTATGTGGAATCATGCACAGTATTTACAAGCGAGTGGGGTTTTCAGGTTTTAGTCTGTAATGCAAATACATTCAGCATCACTAAGGCTGGTTGCCCTTGCTGGAATGTAGGCAGCCACCCAGGTTACACATGGTGGTGGTCTGAAAAAGCAGTTTGGACATGTGCATTTAAAAAAATCAAAAAAGTGGTTTCATAATGTGTCAGTCTGTAAAAGTGATTTTCACTTGCCAAAAAAAAAGAGCAGTAAGTGTGCTTTCAAATTGGCAAAGAAATTTCGTTTTGGGACTAATGTGAAAACATGACTCTGTGTGTAAATAGGAATTACAGGCAGAGATTTATTGCGTTTTTTTCTGGTGTCAGACGGTATTTTAAAGAAATAAGTATTGATATTAGATGATATTTTTTTAGAATATTATGCATTTCTATAATGTTAAGTTTAAGTAAAAAGAGATTCTGGGCTTTTTTAATACAATCTTTGTGATTGTTATTTTTTTTTGCCCGCTGTAAAATAATGAATGCAATTGCTTTCACAATTTATAGTGAAATGCAATATATTCTGAAAACAGCAAAAATAAGGCAAAAATATTTTTTGAAAAATATGTAAATATGTGTACTGTATTATAAAATGTTTTAAAAATATTAATACTTTTTTCTTTTTTTTCAGATTGATATAGAAAAATTTCGAAAACTAGAACCATTTTTAAAGCTATTTTTTTAAAAAACAAATGAATAAATATTTTTTTGAGTGGGTATGGTAAGTCAATAATAATAATTGTAGTCTCTCAAGGACTTTGTAATGTGATAATTGATTTTTAGTGGTTTTTAAAAAAAAAAAAAAAAAAAAAGTACGCGTACCGTACGCGTACGGTAAAAAAAAAATAAAAAAAAAGTTTTTAAAAACATATGTAAAAAAAAGATGAAAGATAAGGTTGGCTCTTAAAAGAACCGTTGTGTTCATGCAGGGACAGAGGAAAGAAAGAATGGGAAAATTATTCAAAGCGACAAGTGTGCTGATCTATTTTGTTGTTCACTAGGGAAACACTGGTCTCCCTATGGCAAATTAGATCTTGACAAAAGGCGCATCGAATATCAACCCTCCGAAATCGAGGGTTCATTTCCAGAGGGCCAGCAAAAGGAGATGCTCCCCCCACAGATGAAGGGCTCACCTGACCTGCAGAAGAAGGAGTCAGCTCTGCAGATGATGGTCCAGGCTGAGCTGCTGTGGATGTACTTGCTTGTCTTTCTGAAGAGTTACCTCCAAAAAGATGACCATGTGTCCTTCTGTGTACATCCTTGAGGTGTCTCTTCATGGTATGATTCCCAAAGGAATACTTCCTGTCAGGATTACCTCTTGAAAGTACACGCTGACACAGCTTGCAAGTTACTAAGGGTGCATTCACCTTTTGCTGGCCTTCAGGAAAAGTAAAATAATCCCATACATAAGAGGGCTTTTGTTTCCTCACTCTCTGCCTCAAAACAGTGCTGCTAGTGCTAGCCTCACTCTCAGAAGAGCTCTGCTGTTCTGCCATCGTATCACAAAGACAACCCAGCTCCTTCTCCTAAGGGATCACAAGCAGAAATGAGAGGAATGGGTGTGGTGTAGGAGAGTTCTAGAACTGAAAGTAGTTTCAACCAATCAAAAGTTGTGTTTCATGATCACATGACCTACCGTACGCTTACGGTACGCTTACGGTACGCTTACGGCAAAACTACGCATGCGCGTAAAAAAGACACGCTCACGCGCACATGCGCATAACAGTCACTACCCGACACTTCCGCGTAACGTGCGCGTGTAGCGTACGTGCGCACGCGTCCCACGCGGAGTACGCGCGGCTACGCAAATTGCGTAACTATACGCAAGCAGCGTAGAAAAATTACGGGCGTTGCGTAAACCGTACGCTTACCGTAAGCTTACGGTACGCGTACTAAAAAAAAAAAAAAAAATAGAAAAAAAGGAATGCAAATAAATTTTACATGTTTATTTTAAAAAATATATTAAAAAAAAAATATTAAAGAATTTTAAAAATTTAACCATAGTCTTTATAAAAGGTAAGAAAATTAAAATAAAAATATGTTAAAAAAAATAAAAGAAAAAAAAAAAAATTAGCATTTAAAAAACCTTGCAAATTCACTGAAAAAACCATGGGTTTCACACACGGTATAGTTAGGAATTAGCATTTAAAAAACCTTAGAAATTCAGTGAAAAAACCATAGGTTTCACACATGTTATAGTTAGCTGGACATTTTACTCGTAAAAAACCAATGAAATTCCCCCGTTATAGTTAGTTCAGCTAACTATAACTCGCGCACCCGCAATGCACTGCTGATGACGTCACATATTACATCACTCATGACATGGTCAGTGACATCACTCATGACATCACTGATGACATCTCAAATGACATCACTGATGACATCACTGATGACATCATCCTTGTGATAGAGTGGCAGACCTCCTCTTCCCCTAATATAACCTTTGATACACACATTCAAAAATAGAGACTAAAATTTACAAAACAATGGACATACCAATAACAGTTACAACAACCTCTTCAGTAATTCTAAGATCCACATACACATCCACTCATTCACCAACAGTCCAATACAGTCACTCATACATGTACTCACTTATCATATGTACTCATACACCTATACATCCTGTTACACAATGCCACTCATCCATAGAGCTACTCACACACATAGTCACTCATGCTAATAAAGAATCAAACATACATTTACTTGCATATACAGTTATACACACACCACCACACTTACTTCTACGGAAACTTACACATACTTAGTCTTTTAAACAATTACTTATAGAAATACATACTTATTCATACAGGAACTCTTTCAATCTCTCACTCTCACATATACTCACTTGTATACACCAATAGTCACATATACTAGTTTTAAACATATGTAGTTACTCATAAAGACACTATTGAGACAGTCATTCACTCACTAACACACCCATACACACACTCATCCACCCATGCAGTCCTGCACACATGCTCTGTTCAACACATACAAACAGTGAGTCACTCATTCATGCACCTATGCACTACGTCATACCCCCCACCGAACCATGCAGACACTCATACTGATACTCAAAAAACCAACTAATAACCTATATAGACACCCATGTAGCTACTCACCAACCCATGCAGCCACTTATACACAAAGTGAAAAAATGATACAGATATTTATATATTTAAACATTACTCACTAAGCCATGTATTCACTATGATACACTTAATCAGTCAGTTACACAATCAATTTTTCAAAAAGAAATCATCCATTTAGACAGTAATATACCCATTTATTCTTCCATCAACCTTGAGATATACATATATAAAACATATTTAATTTTCAGAAAAACACACATTCACTGGATGATGTCATCAGTGATGTCATCAGTGATGTCATTTGAGATGTCATCAGTGATGTCATGAGTGATGTCACTGACCATGTCATGAGTGATGTAATATGTGACGTCATCAGCAGTGCATTGCGGGCGCGCGAGTTATAGTTAGCTGAACTAACTATAACGGGGGAATTTCATTGGTTTTTTACGAGTAAAATGTCCAGCTAACTATAACATGTGTGAAACCTATGGTTTTTTCACTGAATATATATATATATATATTCACTGAAAAAACCATAGGTTTCACACAAGTTATAGTTAGCTGTACATTTCACTCGTAAAAAACCAATGAAATTCCACGTTATAGTTAGTGCAGGCAACTATAACTCACGCGACCGCAATCCTCTGCTGGTGACATATGTGTCTTTATGAAAAAAAAATATTTGTAATATATGTATAGCTAAAATTTAATGGAAGAAGACATGGGCAAATAAGTGTCTAAATACAGTATTAGCATCAGCAGAGGATTGCGGTCGCGTGAGTTATAGTTGCCTGCACTAACTATAACGTGGAATTTCATTGTTTTTTTACGAGTGAAATGTACAGCTAACTATAACTTGTCTGAAACCTATGGTTTTTTCAGTGAATATATATATATATATATATATATATATATATATATATATATATATAATTCACTTAAAAAACCATAGGTTTCACACATGTTATAGTTAGCTGGACATTTCACTCGTAAAAAACCAATGAAATTCCCCCGTTATAGTTAGTGCAGGCACATATAACTCACGTGACCGCAATCCTCTGCTGATGACGTCAGATATTACATCACTGTATTTAGACACTTATTTACCCATGTCTTCTTCCATTAATCTTTAGCTATACATATATTACAAATATTTATTTTTCATAAAGACACATATCTCATCAGTGATGTAATATCTGACGTCATCAGCAGAGGATTGCGGTCACGTGAGTTATAGTTGCCTGCACTAACTATAACGGGGGAATTTCATTGTTTTTTTACGAGTGAAATATCCAGCTAACTATAACATGTGTGAAACCTATGGTTTTTTAAGTGAATTTGCAAGGTTTTTTAAATGCTAATTTGTAACTATAATGTGTGTGAAACCTATGGTTTTTTCAGTGAATTTGTAAAGTTTTTTAAATGCTAAGTTATGTATTTATTTATATTTTTTTTTTCAGGTTTTTCACCGTGCGTGCACCGGGCGCGCGCTGTGGGCGCACCGTGTGCTTCGCGTACCGAGCACCCACGGTTCGCCGTGCGCACTACGTGCGCGCACCTCGCAATTTAAAAAAATAAATAAATACATTTTTTCGCCCTTGGGGGTCCTTCTGTGACCCCGTGACCGAGGCTAGGGGGTCAGGAACTCTCCACTCTGCCCCCTTTTCACGTTCTCCACCTTTTTTTTTTAACCCCTCAGACTGCGAGAGACAAAATGGCGGCCGACACTTCCTGGTTTCGACCGATTTGAATGTTTACCGACATCTAACAACCAATCAGAATTGCGCTCGCGCACGGCAGGGTGCGCGCACTGTGCGCGCACGGTGCGCGCGTATAGATATTGATATGCTTTTAAATGAAATTTTCTCAGGAAATACTGAACAGATTTACACCAGACCTGCAAAAGGCACTTCCTTGACCTTATGGCTACCTCTCTGCCAAATTTCCCGTAATTCTGTTCAGCCATTCGGGCTGTAGCTGCGACTAAAGGTCCTATGGAAAAATGCATGGGGAAAACGCGTTTTGGGACCCCCCCTTTTTCTCGGCCCCCGCTTGACGAATCACCCCGAGACTTTCAGGGTAGGAGCTGAACGGAGCGCCCCATTAGTTTTGAAAATTTCGCGAGGATTCGTCAACCGGCGCCAAAGTTATTCAAAATAGAATTTTGAGATTTCCTATGGAAACTAGGTTGTAACTATAACTATCTACTGACGACCGCCAGTAGATAATATATGGATATATATATTTATATAAATATATATATAGATAGATAGATAGATAGATAGATAGATAGATAGATAGATAGATAGATATAGATATATAGATACATAGCTCTATCTATATATATATCAATATATATAGATCGATCGATAGATAGATAGATAGATAGATAGATAGACAGACAGACAGACAGACGGACGGACGGACGGACGGACGGACGGACGGACGGACGGACGGACGGACGGACGGACGGACGGACAGACAGACAGACAGACAGACAGACAGACAGACAGACAGACAGACAGACAGACAGACAGACAGACAGACAGACAGACAGACAGACAGATATACATACATACATACATATATCTATATTCACTGTAAAAACCATAGGTTTCCAGGGACGTTATAGTTAGAAATTATCATTTAGAAAACCATAGAAATTCACTGAAAAAAACACAGGTTTTAGGGACCTTAAAGTTAGTTGGACATTTCACTCAAACAAAATCAGAGAAATACGGCCTTTATAGTTGACCTTATTATAACGTGTGATTCCGCAATGCTCTGCTGATGACATCACATATTACAACTGACATCACTGGTGACATTTCAAATGACATCACTGATGACATCATCCAGTGACTGTGTGTTTCTGTAAAGTTAAAATATGTTAGATATATATGACTTATACTGGGTGCTCCCTTGTGTCTGGACAAAGCTATACCTCTCTGAAGAGGTCTAATAAGAGCGAAACACTGTATCAGGGGTTGCTTTTATTCATTTCAGGTTGGCTTAGTTGGTATTTTACCAATTCAAAGCTGTAATTCTGTGCCTGGCGTGGTAAATGTCATTTTACAGCTCGGCAAGGACAACACTGTGCTAGTCCTATGCTTAAAGACTTTGCTGTAGAAATGGCAAAAGACTGATTTCATGGACAGAGCATCCCGTTACTCAAACACAAACAGAAGGGTGCTGAGGCCAATTCACGGTAACATCATTACGTTTATTATTGGAATGCGTGGCAGGAAGCAAGAACTAAAGACATGCTGCCACACATTCCAATGATTAACAGGATGCTCTGGCCCCGCAGTTGAGGCTGCCCTGCAGGTTTGGAGGCCCCCGTCGACAGAGGCTTTGCTTTGGATGTTTGATGAGAGGGGGCATGACCTCTACACACAAGAAAAAGGATTTTGCCTGATGTCATGAGTGATGCCACTGACCATGTCATGAGTGATGTAATATGTGACGTCATGAGCAGTGGACTGCGGGCGCGCGAGTTATAGTTATCTGCACTAACTATAACGGGGGAATTTCATTGGTTTTTTACGAGTGAAATGTCCACCTAACTATAACCTGTGTGAAACCTATGGTTTTTTAAGTGAATTTGCAAGGTTTTTTAAATGCTAATTCCTAAATATAACATGTGTGAAACCTATGGTTTGTTCTGTGAATTTGCAAGGTTTTTGAAATGCTAATTCCTAACGATAACATGTGTGAAACCTATGGTTTTTTCAGTGAATTTGCAAGGTTTTTTTTTTTTTTT
The DNA here is from genome assembly GCF_964204655.1 of Triturus cristatus. Classification (NCBI taxonomy): domain Eukaryota; kingdom Metazoa; phylum Chordata; class Amphibia; order Caudata; family Salamandridae; genus Triturus; species Triturus cristatus. The sequence goes on from NC_140581.1 coordinate 20,402,085, forward strand.
TTGAAACCGTTTATTACAGAATCCAAAAGATATACAAAGATGGGCCTACAACCTTCAGGCCGGCCGCTAGCAAACAGGAAGAGCATATAATACAAACAGTAGAACACACGCTGCGGCAGAAGAGAGATCACAGGAGTTGAAAGAAGCGTTGGCAGCCACACCATCCGGGCCCCACACAACGGTTTCATTTTTATATAAATAACGACAAAAAACAAGTCCAAAAGGCAATCCACAATCGGAAACAACAGCATGTGCTCCCCTAGGGGGGGACCCTACCGATACACAGGAATATCAAGGGGGGGGATAGGTCGGGACGGGGACAAAGTGGACTCAATGCCCAGAACCAGGAAGACAAGCAGGCTAAGGAGACGGGGCCGGTGACGGTTCAGGCATCAGCGGCGGGGTACAGATTCCCCCACGGTAGGCGTTCCAGGGGCCCCACACTTTCACCCATTTCCCAGGCTTACCTCTCGCAACATACACCACCTTTTCCCGAAACATACACCAATCCATGTTGTCCTTCCACGCCGAGACAGTCGGTGACCTCTGGGAACCCCACAGTTGCACAATGTCACGTTTGGCCACCATATATCCCAGAGTCACCCACCATGTCTGCGGCACTGAGTAGTCGGTTGGCTCCCACACATTCAGAAGACATCTCCTCGCCTCGGGCAGCAGCGGCACATGCGTGACTGCCTGCAAAACCTCATGCACACCACGCCAGAATCGCGCCATCTCCGGGCATTCCCACAAAATATGGAGAAAGGTCCCCAAAGAACCACACCCACGCTTACACAACCCGTCCACAGCATAGCCCATACGCATCAGACTCGGCCCCGTAACATAGACCCTATGGAGTATCTTGAGCTGGACGAAGCGAAGGCGAGCCGGTATGGCCACCTCTTTCGGGGAGGCCACCGCAGACACCCAGTCCTCGTCATCCAGCTCCAATCCATCAGCCCCCCACGCCTCACGAAGACTAGTCAGCAGTCCCGAGAGATCATTGATGAGTTTTTTGTAAATTAATGAAATCGTGCCGTCCGGTACATGCCCATCTAGCACTCTATCCTCCAGAGGGGAGTACTCCGGGATGGAGGCAACGTCCGGAAATACGGAGCACAACGCATGACGGATCTGCATATATCGAAAGTACTCCCTGTCCTGCAACTGGAATTCCATCTGCAGCACATCGAACGTTTTGAATCCCCCCCTCGTCCAGAGATCGCCCACCCTGCTGATGCCTATCATGTCCCACTTCTCAAAGCCCTTCGAGGTCCACAGGGAGCCCAGCCGCTCAGATGCGTATAGTGGCGTCGCCCGGGTCAAACGATCCTTCCACCCCATCGCCACGTTAGCCGCGTGCCACACTCGTACCATGACCCGCGTGGGGCCCGTCAGACGTGCGTCATGCGAGCTAGAATAAAGCGCCCGATTATAGTCGCCACCCGGCAGTAACATTTTATCCATCTCAAAAACCGGGTTTAGAGCGGGCCCGTAAAGGCCGTGATTTATCGCAGCCAGCTGGGAGGCCCAGTAATATCGCTTGATGTCTGGGAGGGCAACCCCCCCCGTCGTACCACGGGAGCGTCAGCTTCGCCAGGGCGATACGCGGTCTACCCTCCCAGAACAGGCGGCGCTGCAAACTCTCCACCTCGCGAAAGTAGCGGGCCGGGACAACGTCCATTGTATTCTGTAAAGCGTACAGGAAACGTGGCAGCGACATCATCTTAAACAATGCCGCCCGGCCGAGCGGCGAGAGCGGCAAGCGCCTCCAACGCGCGACGTCCTCCTTCAGGCGCTGGAGGGGGGGAAGCAAGTTCTGTTTATATCGGGCCTCCGCGTCCAGGGTAATGAAGACACCCAGGTACCTAAATCCCCGCGGGGCGATCTGGATAGGACAACCCCGCGGAAGGATAGGAACCTCCCCAGAGAGGACATACACACACGATTTAGCCCAATTGATGACAAGGCCGGAGTTGAGGCCAAATGAGTGCAATACATCAACCAGTACTATCAGCGATTTACGCGGGGAAGCCAGGTACAAAAGAATATCATCAGCGTAAAGAGATACGCGGTCCTCATACTCGGGGGTCCATCGGAGACCACGGATAGAAGGATGCCACCGCAGCCACTCCGCCAGGGGCTCCAAGGCAAGCGCGAAGAGGAGCGGTGATAACGGGCAGCCCTGCCGCGTGCCCCTGCCCAGCTCAAACGGAGCCGACACTCTACCGTTCACAGCCACCTGCGCCAGCGGTCCAGAATACAACAATTTCACCCAACCGATGAATCCCGGGCCAAACCCAAACTTCGCCAGTGTCGCCCAAATATATGGCCACTCAAGTGTGTCAAACGCCATTGTGGCGTCCAGGGACGCCAAAATGGCCGGCTCCCGTATGAACGGGACACGCGCGAGCACCCCATGCAAGCGCCGCAGGTTGAGCGCAGTGTTGCGATGAGGGATAAAGCCGGACTGATCCTGGTGAATCAAATCGCACACCACGCCAACCAGCCGATTGGCCAACACCTTGGCGAGAATTTTGGGTTCCGCATTCAGCAGCGAAATAGGCCGGTAGGACGTGACCTGGTCCCGCGGCCTCCCCTCCTTATGAATAACCACGATAGTAGCCAGACGCTGGTCTAGCGGGAGGGAACCCGCCGAACGGGCCGCGAGGAACATAGCACGGAGATGCGGCGCCAGCGTATCCGGTCGCAGCTTGTACAATTCGATGGGAAGACCATTAGGACCCATGGCCTTGCCGGAAGCGACCGAACGTATGGCGAGGGCAATTTCCTCAGATGTTGGGGCGGCGTCCAACGACACTCTGTCCTCCTCCGAAAGGGAAGGCAGCGCGATATCCCTAAGCAGGGCATGGGAATCCTCTTCCGAGCGGGAGGACACCGGGGAATACACCCCACGGAAATATTCTGCGAAGCAATCAACAATTTCTTCCGGTTCAGTGACACACACACCATCCAGTTTCTCAATCGACGGGACAACTCGACTCGCTCTCTCCTTTTTATCCAGCCACGCAATCAATTTCCCAGCCTTATCACCCACATCATACAGTCTCCCCTGTTGCTCTCTACTGAGGCCCCTGGCCGCCTCCGTGACGAGGGCCTTATAGGCCGCCTGTTTGAGTCGGAGAACATGTAATTTGTCATCCGTCACCCCACATTCTAGGTCACCCTCCAACTCGGTTATCTCAGTTTCAACACGGGTAACCTCCTCCCGCTCGCGCTTCCGGGAATGGGAAATAAGGGACAGGGCCTCCCCCCGAAGTACCGTCTTGAACGCCTCCCACAGAGAGACCGCCGATGACACAGACCCCACATTATCGTCAAAATATCCCTTAAGGGACTTAACCAACTCTGCGCGAATGGTGGGGTCACGCAGGTACCAGGGATTAATCGGGACCACCCTACCCTCTCCCCTCGGGAGAATGTCGAAGTGCAACAAGAGCGGGGAGTGGTCTGAAATACCCCACGCCAAATGGCGCACCTCCCCGATCCTCCCCACATGCGCCGCCGGCACCAGGACATAATCTAGCCTTGAGAGACTGCCATGGGCCCCGGAATGAAAGGTGTACTGTATCTGCGTAGGATGTTTCAAACGCCAACCATCCACCAGCCCCAAGGTATCCAAGAGGCCGGACAACCACGCTTGGGCACGGGGGAGATCCCTAGGGGGGTGACGGTCCTCAGTTCCGGAAACCACAGCGTTAAAATCCCCCCCAACCACTAGAATCCCCTCCGGAAGGCCAAGGAGGAGGCGCCCCAGATCCGCAAAAGTAGTCGTTTGCAACCCTGGCGGGACATAGACAGAAACAAAAACAATCACTCTGCCCTCCATTCTACCCACCAGAACCGTGTAACGTCCCCTGTCATCATGGAGCACCTCATCAACTTCCAACGGGAGCGAGGTCTTAGCCATGATGCCCACACCCCTTGAACCAGACGTGAAGCCCGAATGGGCCAGAAGGCGGTAGCCCCGTCGATTCATAGCACGAAAGGAGTTGCCAATGAGGTTTGTCTCCTGCAGAAAAACTATGTCAGGTGAAATTCGTTTCAGGAACTGCAGGACCACACCCCGTTTTATCCTGTCCCCCAGTCCATTAACATTCCAGGACAAAAGACTCAGTCCCCTACCCCCCATCATAGCCGAAAGCGATCAATCGTCCCCCCGAGAGCACTTTAGGAATAGCACAACAATACTTTTGCCTTGTGGTACAAATGAACAATACCCCACCCCAACCCAACCGCCCCAACAAAACTCCCCCCTCCCTGCACCCCTGCATGAGCCCAGACAGCCCCCCCAACTTGCAGTGTGCCTGTCGCCCCTATATAATTGGAACTAGTTAGACCCCCTAGAGGAGGAAAGAGTACCCCCTCAAGACCCCGCACCGCCTCCAAAGGAGGGAAGACGAGTACAACAAACGAAAGACCCTAAGCTTGGCCGAAAGTGGCAACATCGTCGTCCGGAGGGAGCCCCAGCATCAGTACCTCAGACCCGGTCCGGTGGGCCGTCTCCTCCCGCAGCCCCCCCCCGCCATCCCGATCATGACCCCCAGACAAAGTGTCCAGCCAGTCCCCGGCCGTTTCAGGACGGTCAAAAAAGTGAGTGCGACCATCCACCTCCACCCGCAGCCTGGCCGGGAAGAGCATGGCGTATTTTAAGTTCATGCCCCGAAGCCGCCGCTTGACGCCCAGGAAACTCAGTCTCTGCTTCTGGACCGCTTGGGTAAAGTCAGGATAAAAGTTCACCTCCATGTTCTCCAGCTTAATCGGCCCTTGCAGTCTGGATGCTTGCAAAATCGCATCCCTGTCCCGAAAGTTAAAAATACGGGAAATAAGAGGCCGCGGAGGGGCTCCGACCTTCGGTCTGCCCCCGGGAACTCTATGGGCCCTCTCCACGGCAAAGAATTCACTCAGTCCCCGAGGCTGGAGATGGGTAGCGATCAGGTCCTCCACAAAGAGATCCGCCGCCGACTCCTCCCGTCCCTCGGGTACTCCGATGATGCGGATATTATTCCTCTGGGCCCGGCTCTCGGAGTCCTCCAGGCGCCGATCCATGAGCGCACTCGCCTGACGGAGCCGGTGCACCTCCGTTTGAAGGGCCGCCACCTCAGTCGTGAGGCCCGACGCGGTGTGGGCCAAAGAATCGACCCGGTCGTTAGTCTTAGAGAGATCAGCTCTCACAAGGTTAACATCAACGAGGACCGCGTCGATTTTGTGCGCTAAAGTGTCGAACTGCTGGCCCACCGAGGCCTTCATCTCAGCAATGGCGCTCATGACGTCTTGCAGAGTCAGATCCGTGGGCAAATCTGGGGCATCCGGGGGGCACTCAGAGGACTTGTGCGGTCCGCCAGGAGACCCCTTCGGGAGGGTGTAGCAGTCCATGATGTTGGCCTGATGTGCGGCGCCACGCCGGGTCGACTTGGCCTTCAACCGATCCCCATCCTGCTTCGTGGCCATCGTCACGGGTCTCACACCCGCACCAGCCACGCAGTGGAGAGCCAGCAATCAAGGCCACGAGCTCCGGGGGGCCACCCCGGGGCGGCAGAGCGGGCCACAGCAGGCAGGCAGGCAGGGTCTCCCGGCGAGGCCACCCCAACACAAAGATCGCCGCGATCCCACTTGCGAAAACGGCAAGGGGGCGCGAAAGTGAAAGTGAAAGTGTGGGGTACGCGACTCGCCAGGCCCAGCCCGCCGTTGTTGTTCACTTTGTCACTGGGTCGCCCCCAAACGTGAATCCGGGGTCAGGAGAGAAGTAGGCCGCAAACTTCAATCGGTGCTCACTCCGGCACCCGAGGTCCGATTCGAAAACGGGAAACGGGTACCACCTCGGCTCAGGCTCACCGACACAGTCCCCTCAACCGATGCAGGATGAAGACAGGATAAACGTAGGAGGTTGCGGAGGTCCTCGGGAGCCTCGCACCTACGCGGCCATCTTGGTTGCGCGCTAGGCTCCTCCCCTGCAAGGTTTTTTAAATGCTAATTCCTAACTATAACGTGTGTGAAACCTATGGTTTTTTCAGTGAATTTGCAAGGTTTTTTAAATGCTAATTTATGAATGTATTTTTATATTTTTCATTTATTTATTTTACAATATGCTACCTATGTATATAATTATAGATTTACTATATCCTGCAATATGGAATGGCTTAGCTTTTTTAAAGGGTTTTTACCATGCACGCCCCGTTCACGTACCGTACTCATACGGTACGGTACGCGTACGGTGCGTGCACGTGGCTTGCATGCGTACGTGCTCCGTGTGCGCATGTGTACGTGATTTGTGTGTGCATGCGTACTTCATGCGTGATGCATACGCGCGTGCTCCGTACACGCATGCACGCGTGCTCCTTTCACGCATGCGTGCGTGCTCCGTACGCGCATGCACCCGTGGTCCGTACGCGGATGCGCGCGTGCGTCGTACGGGCGTGCTCCGTACGCGCATTCGCGCGTCTTACATACGCGCATGCGTACTTGAACCGTGCGCGCACCGTAAGCGTACCATGCACGCATGGTAAGTCATGTGATCAAGAAACAACACTTTTCATTGGTTTATAGTAGTTTCAGTTCCAGAAACTTCCAACACCACACCCACTCCCCTCATTATTTCTTCCGATTCCCTGGAAGAAGGAGCTGAACTGTTTTTGTGATACAATGGCAGAGCAGCAGCCATCTTCTGGGAGTGAGCAGGAGACCCTTGTGAGACAGAGACAGAGAAAACAGAAAGACTCTTTTATTTGGCAATTTTTTAGTTTTCCAGAGGGGCAGAAGAAAGTGAATGCTCCCAAAGTCACTTGCACTCTTTGTGATCGTATCTTATCAAGAGGAGATCCTAAAAAGAAGTATTCTTTTAGTATCTTCACTATGATCAGGCACGTTAGGATGTACATCCTGTGGCTTATGCTTGAGCAGCTAGAGAAAACCCTCCAGCAGCTCAGCCAAGCACATCCGCAGCAGCTCAGCCGAGTACATCATCGGCAGCTCAGCCGAGCACTTCATCTGCGGCGGCAGCTTCACCTTCTTCAGCTCCTCTGGATATACACCCTCTGTTTACGAGGGTGCATATAAGGTGCAATACGTGTAATGCTCTTCTTGCTTTGGGGGAGACCAGCATTCCCCTAATAGACATGAAGATACAGCAGCACACGTGTGGCACCCTATAATTTTTGCCATTCTTTCCTTCCTCTGTCCCTCAATTAACACCTTTTAGAGCCACATAACATCTAAACACTTATTTTTTTTTTTATCATTTTTTTTTTCCCCCACCGTGCGCGCACCGTGCACGCACGGTACGCACACCCCTCGATTTTTTTAATAAAATAAAAAAAAAAATTCACCCTCCATGGTCATTCAGGGACCTCCTGTCAAAAGGTAGGGGGTCAAGAACTCTGTACCCTGCCCCCTTTTCACGTTCTCCTCCTTTTTTTTAAATGGAAACACACATTTATTTTTTTTGCATATTTTATCCCTTTCTAAATGATTTCTACCCCCAACATGACTTCTGCCTGCTAGCATAGCATTATATCATGTAACACTTGTGTGTGCAGAGACGTCAGAAGTTCAGCACATAATGTTTCTAATCCAAAGAGCAAGAGTACATTTCACAGATGAAGGGAACAGAGTCTTCCTCTTGATCTTTAGACTCTGCATCGATACTTACTTATAGGTACCAAAAAAACACTCAATTAACACAATGGCTCTTTTAAGAGTCAACCAACATCCAAACACTTAAACTTTTTGTTTAATTCTATTTTTTTTACGATTTTTTTGTCGCATCTCTATGCTTCCCCTGCGCAGGCATACAAACTGCAGCCATGCGCCGGCGCAGGCTCCCTTGCACAATGGTACAAGGATGCCTGCGTGGTGGGGAGATTGTTCTTGTGCAGGAAGGGACACCTTCCTGCACAAAAACAATCACACGAGGCTTTTTCCTCTTTCAATGCGTGCTGTAGAATGGAGGACACACTAAAAGAGGAAAAAACAAGGAGAAATAAAAACATTTCTCCTCGTTGTGCCTCACAACACCACCTCTAGGGTGGCGTAGCATTCACACACATCCCCAGAGTTACGATTTCTCGTAAACCTGGAGATGTGTCTAGTTCTTTGTGTGTTGCGTGGGAACACCCACAACAACACCCATGGAACGCCCCTTCAATGCACAGTGCTGCGTGTGAAGTGGCTGTATTTATATGGATTCTTTTTTGGTCAAATATCCAATGTTAATCCTATAAAATCGAAATATTGGTTTCTTCAGATACTGCAATTTGTATCTAAAATTTTGGTTTTAGAAAAATTAAGTAGGAATTTTGGTAATTCTGCAGGCAAATGTTGCTTGAAAATCAATTGAGAATCATTACACAGTGTCCAGCCTCTTTCACATTTTTGATAAACTGTGTAATGACCAGAAGTTATAGAAAGTCCATCATGGAAAATTATTGCAACTGCAACCAAAGTTTTTCCTGATATTGATAATTGATTTCCTGTAAACTTCTTTATAAAGTGTCCAATTTTGTTCCATCAGCTCTACAACGTTGCATCATTAAAATTACATACTGTTCATATTTCTTTAAAAAAACGTTGAATACAATGTCTGATTTACATTAAGAACATTCCATGTTGTGATTTGCATCTTTAACTAATTTACTAAAAGTCACTGATTTACTCTCTGGTAATGTTAAATATATGAATCTTTCAGAATCAACATTAGAGCTGCATGTGTTCAAGCAGTTTTCACAACTATGTTCCCATTTATAAGAGAGACCAAACATATTTTCTATTTCTACCCCTTCATCTTCCAGTACCATAAGCATATACATTGAGAATTCCTGTGAATCTTGCGGCACATTTTGAGTAAACTGTACATCCTGAACATACATCTAAAAGATTTCTAACATCAGAAGCACTTTCTATTTTAGTGTTATCATTACTCAGCTTCTCATAAAGAAAACTCAGCAGAGAACAGAATCTTTTTTCATGATTTAGTATTATCTGCTCTTGCAAACTTTCAAGATAAAATACAACATTCAGCACTACATTAGCGTAGCAGTTGACACCAGAGCTATTTTCAAAATGACAACCAACAACCTCTTCAACATTGACCTTTTACTTTTTGCTTGGAATCACATCACTCTCCTTTTGTTTTCTTTTCTGTACATCCTCATTACAGATATTCTCAATTCTCCTTTTCCGACAAACAACACGTTTTTCAAACACAGGATACTGACCTAAATGAGGAGCATAGCTTCTTCATAATCTATTATACTCCTTTAAACAGTTTGCATCAGCACTAACTTTTGACTCATCAAAGTCTATCATGAATAAACCAGATATTTTTTTCACGCGTGACAAAGCAACATATGCCATACCTTCTTTAAACATAGTAGATTCAGTGTTTACAAAAGCACTATCTACAGTTAATCCTTGAGATTTGTGAATAGTTACAGCATATGCTAGAGAAAACGGAAACTGCTTCCTACGTACATATAAGTCTTTCACAAGCAAGAAATGAACTGAACAACGACTAATGTCTTTAGCCTCTTCAATCTGATCAAATTTTATTTTTAAAAATTCAATTCCATCTTTTTTCTGGTAAATAACAAAACCCACAACTTTACCCATAGCTACATTCACTAAACCTTTTTCTACATCCAAATTGCGTCTTAAAATTACTCGACAGTTCATACATACATAAAGATTATTTTCTAAACCAGCTGTTTTCGATATGTTTTTCTCTAGAGAATCCAATTGAGTTGTCAATTTGCTTGTCAATATAATAGTTATTCCTTCATGCTGTATTTTATCCACAGCTTCCAGTTTTACAATCTCTTCATTTTCCAATTTCAAAAGTTCTTGATTGAATATAGAGCATTCATGTAGTGTTGGCATTAAGCAGATTACAGTATTTTTTCCAGCAATTTTCTTGTATATTTTCTCTGGAACTATTTGTTCTGTTGGAAGCAAATTACATAGCAATCGATTCTGTAAAGCTTTTCTGCCATGTTCTGTGAGTAGTCCAATTCTGATATCTTTCAGAATACTTGCATAATCATCATCATTTGCTTGCCGCATATTGGTAATGAGTTCTTTGTACTCAAAGTATGTCCAAATATTCACATTACCTATACTTCCTAACGGCTTTTTCGTGTTTTCATGTGTAAGAGTATGAAATACTGGTTGTCCTTTAACTGGAGTGAGCTGCAGCAGATCCCCAAAAACTATAACATGTTTTCCTCTAAATAGCACGTCATAGTTTGTCTTTAGAATTTGCTGCATTCTTAAATGCACAAAGACAAGCATTAAGTTTGCTACCATGCTCACTTCATCAATACTGAGAACTTTCATTTTTTTCAATACTCTTGAAACTTCAAAACATGCTTCTCCTGTTAGCTTGTGGTATTGTATTTTGTTCTCATGCTCTACTGGTAACATTAGCAAACGATGGAGGCTAATTTCTTTTATGTCATATGTTGCTAACCCAGTTGGAGCAGTAACAACACAAGACAAAGTTGAATCAGTTTTTTTCTGTAGGTAGCTTTTAATTACTTTAATCAAGAAACTGTTTCCAGTTCTAGCTTGTCCACTCACATACATTCTGATTGGTTCAAATGATGTGCATGTGCACTCTTTATTTTCATGTAGTAATCCATGATCAATTTGTTTTGTGACTTCCTCATAAATTTGTTGTTGTTCATCATTCAGTTCCTGTTCCAAATTTGGTAAGTTTATTAAATCTTCCTGAGCTTGATTCATAGCTGTTTCCACTTCAGTCATGGCTATTGCAGCTTCATTTTCTAGGATTGGTTGTCCTAGGGGATCTTGACTGAGCGTCCCAGAACTTTGACTGTCTTGAGAACTGTCTCTAGCTACTTCAGCTACAATTGTTGCTTCTTGTTCAATTTCTTCATTTAACATTTGTACATAAGTTGTGAAAGTACTGCATTCTCTGCTATCTTTGCATGCATTAAAGGAATCTTCATAGCTTTGAAATTGTCCAAGTAATTCATCCTCTGAGGGCCATGGTTTAAACAACTGTAAAAGTGCTAAGTGGTAAAATTCCTTCTTGTCAGTAGTGTCGCAACTCAGCTTTCTGTGATTAATCAAACTTCCTTTTGTTTGTTTTACCAAACATCCTTCCTCACCAATGACTTTATATTTTCCATTGTTGATGTCTTCTGTTGCATTCCGTTAATAAATGTAGTTCTGCAGCACTTCATAGAGACACATGTTCTCAAGATGATGACTTCTCTTTGGGTAATATGTGTCCAACATGTTTGTTCTTAAAATGTCTGTACTTTCAGGTTCGTACTCTGCTAAATATTCAATTTCTCGAATAGATTTCAGTACCCGATTTCGCATTCCTGCAAGGCCTAAACTTACCCAAATTATTCTTCTGGATTTGGCGTACAGACTTGCAGATGATAACCTATCTGAGCATTCGTAAGAGCCAATTTCTCGATGCGATAACATCTTTAAACTGAAACTGTATAGCTTTTTACTGACAGTCTTCTCGTGAGAAATCTCTTCCCACATTTCTTTCAATTCCGTTTTCTCAGATTTAGTGATGTAAGATGTGACATACCGAGCAACAGCAATAGAATTGTCAGCTACATACTGAATATCCATGTTAGCATTCCACATGGATAAAATGACTGGGTTGTAGTCATTTATATATTTTGACTCTTCTTTTCTTCTTAGGTTGTAGGTATTCTTAGGCGATTTTCTTGTAATAGTATGTCGCACAGCTGACATAAAACTGTTTACTCTTGCCTTTGATAGAACAGGTCATGGAAATCCAAATCGACATTTTGTGTAGAATTTATCTTTACTCTTGTACTTTCGTCGACAGTATTTTCCACACCGATGACTTTGGAAACGTAAAACTTGCTCTTTTAAATTTGTTTCTTCTGTGCTTTTAGGTGTAGCACATGTTGCATATCCTTCAATAAAAGATAAAACTGCATCATCAGAAACTGTTCCAAATTTTGGGGCATCCTTGATCCACAACAGCATATGAATATGAGGAGCACCTCTTGCTTGGTACTCTTTTCTCCAAAAGAAATCCACAACTTCTCCAAGAGGTGGATTTTTTTTATTGCAGATGAAGGACATCATAGCCTCAAATCTATGATTGAAATATCTGCAAACATTAACCGGATCCAATGAGCACATTTCTCCTGCTGTCTTGTAGTGGATGTTTTCAATATTTGAATTTGCCTCTCGAAGAAAATTCAGTAAATCATCCCAAGCGTACTCTGCACAGCTTAGGGTAAGGAACCATGTAGGAGTTCCTAAATTCCGTAACATACATTTCAATTCTCCATGGCGTCGGTACCAATATTCATTACTCCCACGCTGACAAGCCATTAGATTAATCAATTGAGATTCCAAATGATCATCTCCCTGTTGCACTTTGTTCAGAAAATCCTTTGCAGACACATTATGTAGATGTACTCCAGTTTTCAAAATGTGATTTACTGCATAAGATAGTGCTGATAAGTCACTTTCAAATAAAAGATGGAACAAATAAGGAATACTTTGATGAAATCTTGGATCTTCTGCATATAATCTTGTAGTCCGATACTCAGAAGCAGGAATCTGTACTGGACGTTCATCATATCTTCCACCTTTTCCTGTAGGAAACAGCTGGGGAATACAATGAGCTTCCAAGCTCTCCTCCCATACACTCACAGGAGTTCCTTTTGCTTTTTTCATCTGAAAGAGATCAATAGTGTTTCCCATAACTTCTTTAGAATGAAGAGGATGTATGCTGAAATGTTCATACATTTCTTCTTCTTTTGACTTATCCACTTTTTCAATTTGCCTAGTTGGGATTCCTATGTCTGCTAGTAAATCTTCGTCATCCTCATCCATATAAATTGATTCATACCATTAATTATTTCTTTTCAAATATAAATTTGCTCTTTGTACTTTTCGTACATCCACCAGATCCTGCCAAATTTTCTTATTCTTTGTAGGTACACCATTAACCAGAATAACTAATGGTCCAGTTTCCAAACTATCTGCATCAATTGTTTCAATATTTTTTTTCAAATCTAATGGCAAATAGACAACTCTTCCGTTTAAACCTCTTTGTAAATCTGTAGGAGGTAATTTGCCTGTTTTGGGCTCCATGCGAACTATAGTCTGAAACGGATGGACACATTGAATGAGTATAGACTCATACGTATTTAAATCACTAAGTTCTGCAGGTATATCAACCAATCCTAAATTATTATGTACAGCTCTAGCTGGCATTTTATTTTCTTCTAACTTGTTATAACAGTATTTACAAATACGCTGATCTTCACCCAAATCAAAACAATTTTCCAGAAACAAATATGTAGCAAAATCCTTCCACTCATAATTATTTTCTTTTTCACTTTTTTTATAGAGATCAACATTCCTTGTTTGATTTTTATAATGGCTTCTCTGGCAACAAATACAAGTAATATTTGGTCTTTCATTAGAGATGATAGTAAATTTTGTCATTTGATCTTCAAATGTTTTACTAACAGTGGGTTCTACATTCTCTTCCACATTTTCTTCAATAACTGTGTCATTTCCTGCACTTTCTTGCTCTGGACCAAAGTAACAAAACTCAATATCCTCACAAACCTTCTTCACATCTGTTATAGATCCACGGAACAGAGCACGATTCAACTCATGTAACTTTAGTGCTGGACTTTTAGCAAAATACAATCTTCTCACAAACTTTCTCATTTCAGTATGATGAACTGCCAGCATCCTAAAATGGTGAAAAACACTTTGACAAACTTTCCTACAAAGACAAGCCAGAGAATGTCCTTGCAAACCAGTATTCTCTCTCACTCTGCATGGATCTAGTTTTTGAAGCACCTTAATCTTCTGTTTAACACTTTTGTTTACTATATTCTCTTAGAAAGTCACGAAATTTATCAATAGATTCCTGTCGTAGAGTACAAATACTACTACAATTCCAAGTGTACACTGGGGCTTTAGGACGTCTCCCCATAACCTCATCAGCTAACACTTCTTCCTCACTTCTTGGAACCATTTTCTCCTTTTCCATTACACAACCATCCTTGACTTCATATGCTCGACCACTGGTGTCAACTGCATGCAGCAAACTATTACTTTGAAGATAACTCTCTTCATTAAAAAATGGTTCAGTACTTGAACTATGCTTCCATTCTCCTAAGAACACTTTACAATAGTTTTTTTTTCACTTCTCTTTTTCTTTTGCTTTTTGACTTCATTACATTCATTAATTTATCTAATGTACGGATCCTGTTCAAAATTAAAATGAATAGTTTCCTTTTTAACTCCAAAGCCTTTGCAACAATTGTTTCAATATGTTTCTTTTTCTTATAAAATTTGGCTTTCTTCCTATATTTTTTCACATCCTTTAGCAAATTGAACATCACTCTTCTCTGAAACATTTTTCTACAAATGTTTTTAAAATCTATTTTTCTTTTTAAGTCATTCTTTCTTACTTCTGTTTGTACATTAGCATTTAGTATATTCTGTCGATTGTCTTGTTGTTTTCTACTTGAAACACTATTTCCAGTGGATATATTTTTTACATTCTTTCTTTGCTTGAGGATATTTTTTTTTAAATCCTTAGTCTGCTTACCAGAAGGCTTTTTCTTTTTTCCAACATGAGGTTCTTCAACTAATTTTTGTTGTCCAGTTGTCTTCAAATATAGATATTGTTGCTGTTCTTTTCTCTTTCTTTTATATATATATATATATATTTCCGTCTTGTTCAGCAATACCTGAAAGAAACTAAACAAAAAAATACCTTTATGTAATTTATATTTATTACTATATTTTTTATGAGCTTTTCAAAACATATCATATGAGCTATCCCTTTCCTACGACTGCAAGTCTTACACAATAAAAGCTACACAAATTAAATCTCTGACAACAATGCCTGTGTGCACACAGACTCATGGTGTGATTCTAGGCAGAAAACAATATTTGATTGGCAATTTCAAAGCACATTGACTACTGTGGTTGAGCAAGTGATAATTACTGTAAGAGCCTGACACATTTTCCTTATAGTTTAGAGAGGCAGAAAAGAGCACATGTCCTAACAGCCACTTGAGAGCATGAGCATGTGGAACCTGAGTGAGTGATTAGACTAGAGCAAAAGAAATGAGCCTTGGTGATGTTGAATGTCGTAGCGTTACACACTACTATCTGAAATACCACACAGTGCTGTATACTTAGCATGGGAGTGCAGGAGAAGCGGCTGCCTGTGTGCTAAGAGTGTGTTTCTGGAGACTGTGTATTGTCAGGTGCAAGAGAGATCTGCATAGATGTATGTAAGATCACCTGTGCTAAGGGTTAATTGCAGTTTTGAACATGTAGGAACCACCTCACCCATTGCAGGAGTGGAAGGAAAATCTACCCTGTTATTTTCAAATGTGTTAGCATTTGCCTCTCTTTTGTGAGATATTGATTTGTGCTGAATGCTAGCCATCACAGTTCAAGAAAACAAGGTGCCCCTTTCCTGCGAATGCAAGTCTTACAGAACCAGACCAACATGAATTAAATCTCTGACAACAATTCCTGTGTGAACAAAGACTCATGGTGTGATTCTAGGCAGAAAACGATTTTTGATTGGCAAATTCAAAGCACCTTTACTGCTGTGGTTTTGCAAGTGATAATTACTGTAAGAGTCTGACACATTTTCCTTATAGTTTAGAGAGGCAGAAAAGAGCACATGTCCTAACAGCTACTTGAGAGCATGAGCATGTGGAGCCTGGGTGAGTGATTAGACTAGAGCAAAGGAAATGAGCCTTGGTGATGTTGAATGTGGTAGCGTTACACACTACTATCTGAAATACCACACAGTGCTGAATACTTAGCATGGGAGTGTAGGAGAAGCAACTGCCTGTGTGCTAAGAGCGTGCTTCTCGAGACTGTGTATTGTCAGGTGCAGGAGAGAAATGCTTGGACGCTTGCACAACTGCATGAAGACTGCAGAGTTTTATGTAAGAGTACATGTGGGGTAAGGGTTAATTGGAGTTTTGAATACGTAGAATCTACCTCACCCATGGCAGGAGTGTAAGGAAAATCTACCCTGTTGTTTTCAGATGTGTTAGCATTTACTATTCATTTGTTAGATGTTGATTTGTGCTGAATGCTAGTCATCACAGTTCAAGAAAACAAGCTGCCCCTTTCCTGCGAATGCAAGTCTTACAGAACCAGACCAACACAAATTAAATCTCTGACAAGAAATTCCTGTGTGCACACAGACTCATGGTGTGATTCTAGGCAGAAAACGATTTTTCATTGACAATTTCAAAGCACATTTACCGCTGTGGTTTTGCAAGTGATAATTACTGTAAGAGCCTGACACATTTTCCTTATAGTTTAGAGAGGCAGAAAAGAGCACATGTCCTAACAGCTACTTGAGAGCATGAGCATGTGGAACCTGTGTGAGTGATTAGACTAGAGCAAAGGGAATGAGCCTTGGTGATGTTGAATGTGGTAGTGTTACACAGTACAATCTGAAATACCACACAGTGCTGAATACTTAGCATGGGAGTGCAGGAGAAACAGCTGCCTGTGTGCTAAGAGCGTGCTTCTGGAGACTGTGTATTGTCAGGTCCAAAAGAGATCTGCATGGACGCTTGCAGAACTGCATGAAGACTGCACAGATGTATGTAAGAGTACATGTGGGGTAAGGGTTAATTGCAGTTTTGAACATGTAGGAACTACCTCACCCATGGCAGGAGTGGAAGGAAAATCTACCCTGTTGTTTTCAAATGTGTTAGCATTTGTCTCTCATTTGTGAGATAGTGATTTCTGCTGAATGCTAACCATCACAAATCAAGAAAACAAGCTGCCCCTTTCCTACGAATGCAAGTCTTGCAGAACCAGACCAACACGAATTAAATCTCTGACAACAAATTCCTGTGTGCACACAGACTCATGGTGTGATTCTAGGCAGAAAACGATTTTTCATTGGCAATTTCAAAGCACATTTACCGCTGTGGTTTTGCAAGTGATAATTAGTGTAGCAGCCTTACACATTTTCCTTATAGTTTAGAGAGGCAGAAAAGAGCACATGTCCTAACAGCTACTTGAGAGCATGAGCATGTGGAACCTGGGTGAGTGATTAGACTAGAGCAAAGGAAATGAGCCTTGGTGATGTTGAATGTGGTAGCTTTACACACTACTATCTGAAATACCACACAGTGCTGAATACTTAGCATGGGAGTGCAGGAGAAGCAATTGCCTGTGTGCTAAGAGCGTGCTTCTGGAGACTGTGTATTGTCAGGTGCAAGAGAGATCTGCATGGACGCTTGCACAACTGCATGAAGACTGCACAGATGTATGTAAGAGTACATATGGGGTAAGGGTTAATTGCAGTTTTGAACATGTAGGATCTACCTCACCCATGGCAGGAGTGGAAGGAAAATCTACCCTGTTGTTTTCAAATGTGTTAGCATTTGCCTCTCATTTGTGAGATAGTGATTTCTGCTGAATGCTAACCATCACAGTTCAAGAAAACAAGCTGCCCCTTTCCTGCGAATGCAAGTCTTACAGAACCAGACCAACACGAATTAAATCTCTGACAACAAATTCCTGTGTGCACACAGAATCATGGTGTGATTCTAGGCAGAAAACGATTTTTCATTGGCAATTTCAAAGCAGATTTACCACTGTGGTTTTGCAAGTGATAATTACTGTAAGAGCCTGACACATTTTCCTTATAGTTTAGAGATGCAGAAAAGAGCACATGTCCTAACAGCTACTTGAGAGCATGAGCATGTGGAACCTGGGTGAGTGATTAAACTAGAGCAAAGGGAATGAGCCTTGGTGATGTTGAATGTGGTAGCGTTACACACTACTATCTGAAATACCACACAGTGCTGAATACTTAGGATGGGAGTGCAGGAGAAGCAATTGCCTGTGTGCTAAGAGCGTGCTTTGGAGACTGTGCATTGTCAGGTGCAAGAGAGATCTGCATGGACGCTTGCACAACTGCATGAAGACTGCACAGATGTATGTAAGAGTACATATGGGGTAAGGGTTAATTGCAGTTTTGAACATGTAGGATCTACCTCACCCATGGCAGGAGTGGAAGGAAAATCTACCATGTTGATTTCAAATGTGTTATCATTTGCCTCTCTTTTGTGAGAAATTGATTTGTGCTGAATGCTAGCCATCACAGTTCAAGAAAACAAGCTGCCCCTTTCCTGCGAATGCAAGTCTTACAGAACCAGACCAACACAACTTAAATCTCTGACAACAAATTCCTGTGTGCACACAGACTCATGGTGTGATTCTAGGCAGAAAACGATTTTTCATTGGCAAATTCAAAGCACATTTACTGCTGTGGTTTTGCAAGTGATAATTACTGTAAGAGTCTGACACATTTTCCTTATAGTTTAGAGAGGCAGAAAAGAGCACATGTCCTAACAGCTACTTGAGAGCATGAGCATGTGGAGCCTGGGTGAGTGATTAGACTAGAGCAAAGGAAATGAGCCTTGGTGATGTTGAATCTGGTAGCGTTACACACTACTATCTGAAATACCACACAGTGCTGAATACTTAGCATGGGAGTGTAGGAGAAGCAACTGCCTGTGTGCTAAGAGCGTGCTTCTGGAGACTGTGTATTGTCAGATGCAGGAGAGAAATGCATGGACGCTTGCACAACTGCATGAAGACTGCAGAGTTTTATGTAAGAGTACATGTGGGGTAAGAGTTAATTGGAGTTTTGAACACGTAGGATCTACCTCACCCATGGCAGGAGTGTAAGGAAAATCTACCCTGTTGTTTTCAGATGTGTTAGCATTTACTTCTCATTTGTTAGATGTTGATTTGTGCTGAATGCTAGCCATCACAGCTCAAGAAAACAAGCTGCCCCTTTCCTGCGAATGCAAGTCTTACAGAACCAGACCAACACGAATTAAATCTCTGACAACAAATTCCTGTGTGCACACAGACTCATGGTGTGATTCTAGGCAGAAAACGATTTTTCGTTGACAATTTCAAAGCACATTTACCGCTGTGGTTTTGCAAGTGATAATTACTGTAAGAGCCTGACACATTTTCCTTATAGTTTAGAGAGGCAGAAAAGAGCACATGTCCTAACAGCTACTTGAGAGCATGAGCATGTGGAACCTGTGTGAGTGATTAGACTAGAGCAAAGGGAATGAGCCTTGGTGATGTTGAATGTGGTAGCGTTACACAGTACAATCTGAAATACAACACAGTGCTCAATACTTAGCATGGGAGTGCAGGAGAAGCAGCTGCCTGTGTGCTAAGAGCGTGCTTCTGGAGACTGTGTATTGTCAGGTGCAAAAGAGATCTGCATGGACGCTTGCAGAACTGCATGAAGACTGCACAGATGTATGTAAGAGTACATGTGGGGTAAGGGTTAATTGCAGTTTTGAACATGTAGGAACTACCTCACCCATGGCAGGAGTGGAAGGAAAATCTACCCTGTTGTTTTCAAATGTGTTAGCATTTGTCTCTCATTTGTGAGATAGTGATTTCTGCTGAATGCTAACCTTCACAGTTCAAGAAAACAAGCTGCCCCTTTCCTACGAATGCAAGTCTTGCAAAACCAGACCAACACGAATTAAATCTCTGACAACAAATTCCTGTGTGCACACAGACTCATAGTGTGATTCTAGGCAGAAAACGATTTTTCATTGGCAATTTCAAAGCACATTTACCGCTGTGGTTTTGCAAGTGATAATTAGTGTAGCAGCCTGACACATTTTCCTTATAGTTTAGAGAGGCAGTAAAGAGCACATGTCCTAACAGCTACTTGAGAGCATGAGCATGTGGAACCTGGGTGAGTGATTAGACTAGAGCAAAGGAAATGAGCCTTGGTGATGTTGAATGTGGTAGCATTACACACTACTATCTGAAATACCACACAGTGCTGAATACTTAGCATGGGAGTGCAGGAGAAGCAATTGCCTGTGTGCTAAGAGCGTGCTTCTGGAGACTGTGTATTGTCAGGTGCAATAGAGATCTGCATGGACGCTTTCACAACTGCATGAAGACTGCACAGATGTATGTAAGAGTACATATGGGGTAAGGGTTAATTGCAGTTTTGAACATGTAGGATCTACCTCACCCATGGCAGGAGTGGAAGGAAAATCTACCCTGTTGTTTTCAAATGTGTTAGCATTTGCCTCTCATTTGTGAGATAGTGATTTCTGCTGAATGCTAACCATCACAGTTAAAGAAAACAAGCTGCCCCTTTCCTGCGAATGCAAGTCTTACAGAACCAGACCAACACGAATTAAATCTCTGACAACAAATTCCTGTGTGCACACAGATTCATGGTGTGATTCTAGGCAGAAAACGATTTTTCATTGGCAATTTCAAAGCACATTTACCGCTGTGGTTTTGCAAGTGATAATTACTGTAAGAGCCTGACACATTTTCCTTATAGTTTAGAGAGGCAGAAAAGACAACATGTCCTAACAGCTACTTGAGAGCATGAGCATGTGGAACCTGGGTGAGTGATTAGACTAGAGCAAAGGAAAGGAGCCTTGGTGATGTTGAATGTGGTAGCGTTACACACTACTATCTAAAATACCACACAGTGCTGAATACGTAGCATGGGAGTGCAGGAGAAGCTACTGCCTGTGTGATATGAGCGTGCTTCTGGAGACTGTGTATTGTCAGGTGCAAGAGAGATCTGCATGGACGCTTGCACAACTGCATGAAGACTGCAGAGATGTATGTAAGAGTACATGTGTGATACGTTTTAATTGCAGTTTGTAATACATAGGAACTACCTCACCCATTGCAGGAGTGGAAGGAAAATCTACCCTGTTGTTTGCAAATGTGTTAACATTTCCCTCTCATTTGTGAAATATTGATTTGTGCTGAATGCTAGCCATCACACTTCAACAAAACAAGCTGCCCCTTTCCTACGAATGCAAGTCTTACAGAACCAGACCACCACAAATTAAATCTCTGACAACAATTCCTTTGTGCACACAGACTCGTGGTGTGATTCTAGGCAGAAAACAATATTCCTGGGTGGTACCAGTACACATTTACTTATGGTGAAGACATACTCCATAATATCTGACAAGTTCAAGGCAGTTAAATATCTTCCAAAACATAAAATATAAAACACAACTTTAAAACAAGAATCTCATTTACATTTTTTATATCAAAATGCACCACATACATCCCCTCTCAAATTCATAACTCACCTTTAAAATTAGTTAGTTGAGAAAGAAATGTGGCACTTACACACCAGATTATCAGAGCCAGAATCTCTGAACTGTACACCTCTCAGCAGAACCAGTAAATGGCAATGTTTCCCTCTCTTTTTTCACACATATACATGTTAACTTCAAATCACAGTGCTTCTCACATTTTTTCAAATGGAAACACACATTTTTATTGGTTGCAAATTTCCACCCTTTCCAAATGTTCCCTACCCCCAACATGACTTCTTCCTGCTACCATAGCAACAGGTCATGGAACACTGGTGTGAGCAGAGAGGTCAGAAGTTCAGCACACAATGTTTCTAATCCAAAGAGCAAGAGTGCTTGACTTTTCAAACCTAACAGCAAATCCAAAGTAATGTTCTGTGGGAACACATTTTTCTGAACCAATAAAAAACATGCTTTTAAAAATTTAAACATACAGCCTAGTTTTTTGTGTAGAATGATCTGAAACAGCCAATGAGCTCTTTTTATTAAAAAAAAAGTTTGTAAGCCTCCATTTTACAACTATCTTTCTTTTCATATTGCCATTCTACTGAAAGACACCTTCTGAGTGCATCCAGATCTCCTTGAATGGTGTTCACACTGTGGATTGTAGGTCATAGCTATGTCTTCAGGAGTGAAAAGTATGCAGAAAAAGAGGTATTTTCAAAGACCTTGCTTTGCCAAATGTAGACATTAAATGGATTGGTCAGAGAGGGTTAAAGTGGCACCAATTAATGCCTTTGGTGAAATCCTTTCTACATCTCCCACAGCCTGACCTTATAATTGTGCACTGTGGTGGAAATGACCTAGGCACTTTAACTGGGGTAGGTCTGGAAATGCTTGTTAAGGACACCTTTGTGCAATTGATGTCACTTTTTCCACAAACTACCGTTGTATATTCTAATATATGCCAAAGGCAAAAGTGGAACTGGTCCAACCAATATTGTCCGCAGATTGACAAAGCAAGAAAGCATGTCAATAAGTCTGTTTCTGCTTTCCTCAGAGACTATGGTATGGGTTCTATATACCACAACAACTTGCGTTACAACATGCAAGGCATTTATAGAGGAGACGGTGTTCATTTCACAGATGAAGGCAACAGAGTCTTCCTCTTGAACTTTAGACTCTGCATCGGTACTTACTTGTAGGTACAAAAAAAAACACTCAATGAACACAACGGCTCTTTTTAGAGCCAACCAACATCTAAACACTTAAACTTGATTTTTTAATCTATTTTTTTAATGTTTTTTTGCCACCGTGCGCGCACCGTACGCGCACTGTGCGCGCACCCCACGATATTTATTTATTTATTTATTTATTTTTAGACCTAAGAGGTCTTTCATGGTCCCCCTGAGAAGGCCTAGGGGGTCAGGGACTCTCTACCCGGCCCCTTTTTCACGTTCTCCACTTGTGTTTTTAGCTCTCGTCTGCCTCTAAAACTCAAAATGGCCGCTGGGGGGTGCGCGCACCGTGCGCGCACCCCGCGATTTTTTGAAAAAAAATAAAATGTTTTTTTCACTCTTCGGAGTCCTTCAGGGACCCCCTGACATAGGCTAGGGGGTCAGGAACTCTCTACCCTGCCCCCTTTTCACGTTCTCCACCTTTCTTTTTCCCTATCACACACACAACACACAAAATGGAGGCCGACACTTCCTGATTTCGACTGATTCGAATGTTGACTGTCATGAATCCACCAATCAGAATTACGCTAGCACACGTTAGGGTGCGCGCACCGTGCGCGTACGGTGCGCGGACGGTGCGCGGCTATAGATATGTATGTGCTTTTAACTGCAATTTTCTCAGGAACTACTGAACAGATTGACAACATATATCCAAAAGGCACATGCCTGACCTGAGGACTACCTCTTTGCCAAATTTCAAGTAATTCTGTTCAGCCGTTCTGGCTGTACCTTCGACTAAAGGTCCTATGGGAAAATGCAGGGGGAAAACGTGTTTTGGGACCCCCCTTTTTTCTCGGCCCCCGCTTGATAAATCACCCCGAGACTTTCAGGGTAGGAGCTGAGTGGAGCACCCCATTAGTTTTGAAAGTTTCGTGAGGATTCGTCAACCGGCGCCAAAGTTATTCAAAATAGAATTTTCAGATTTCCTATGGAAACACGGTCCTAACTATAACTATCTACTGGCGACCGCCAGTAGATAATATATATATAAATATATATATGCAAAAGATTCCATCTAGGACTTCCAAATTAATCCAGGAAAAATGAACATGGGCCCAAAAGTTGAGTGCCAGGTTGTTTATTGTATCCAAACACCACGCACCACCGCCATGACGCGTTTCGGCCTTCAGGAGGCCTTGATCACATAATATATATATCAGTCAGTCAAAAGCTTTATTTCGATAAAATTATATCATAAAAGCATACAGACAAACATAAAATACACAATAAAAGTCAGGACAAGATCCAATAAGAGCGAGAGGGTAATATGGAGGATCAATCGGCAGACTAGATGAAAATGCATTGTTACATCCCTTTTCCAGTCTCCCTTGGCCTGAAACATGGCATCTAAAATCGTATCAAATACAATTACAAAATTAAAAATGTATTAAATTACATTTAAACACGAGTAAAGAGTTATTTCCCCAAAGCATTTTGACACGGAGGTAAAAAAAAACACAAAAAAATGTTAAAACAAGGCAAGAAGAGATACATCACGACAAAGGACCCAGGAGTTTCAATCTAATCAGCCAGGATTATATATATATATTACCTGGCGGTCCCCAGTAGGTAGTTATAGTTACAACCTACTTTCCATAGGAAAGCATTTATTGATTTGCTAATAACTTTGGTGTCGTTTGACAAATCTTTGCGAAATTCTAAAAAAAAAAGTCTATCCAGGTCAGCTCCTATCCTGAAAGTTTGGGGGTGATTCATCAAGGGGGGATGAGAAAAAAGGGGGGTCCCAAAACGCGTTTTCCCCATGTTAATTTCTATAGGAAATTTTGTGACGAGCTACAGCCCGAACTGCTGAACGAAATTACCCCACATTTGGTAGAAAGATAGAGCTTGGTTCAGAAAGCGACCTTTTTTTTAAAATGGTATAAAGCCCTTCAGTAGTTTTTGAGAAATTCAAAAAATATCAATTTGTGCAAGGCTACAGCTGAAACTAGTGAACGGAATTACCACAAATTTGGCACAAAGGTAGTGAGTGGGTCAGAAAGCGACCTTTTTTCTAAATGGTGTAAATCCGTCCCATGCATGAGCTTCACTGTGATTGGCTGTCAACACTCCAAACCAGGAGGTGTTGGCAGCCATCTTGTGGCTCAGAGAAGCGAGTCATTAGAAAACAAAGAAACAAAGGTAGAAAAGAAGAGAAGGGGCAGGGTAGAAATACCCTGACCCCCTAGGCCTGCTCAGGGAGTCCCAGAAGGACCCCCAGGAAAAAAAAAACATTTAAAAAAAAAAAAAAAACGCTCAATTCGCACTTGGGTCACAGGTTCCTGTGTTTACTTTAATGAGACCCCGGGGTGGGCTAGGACTCGGAAACATTTCTAAAAAAATTATTGCGGGGGCTCGCTGGGGCTGCAGGGGCCCGCTGGAGTCCCCGCAGTCTCGGGGCTTCACTCATGTTGGATGGGGGTTGCACGGCCCCCCTCCTGGAGCCCTCCATCTGTTTATAACTTTGGCGTAGTTTGACGATTCTTTACGAAATTTTCCAAAAAGTTTCTCGTTTTTGATCAGCTCCTATCTTGAAAGTTTAGGGGTGATTGGTCAAGGACGGGCTGAGAAAAAAGGGGGGTGTCAAAACGTGTTTTCTGAATGCATTTTCCATAGGAAACTTTAGCCAAGGCTACAGGTCAAACTGCTGAACGAAATTACGCCAAATTTGGCAGGGAGAAAGGTATTGGTCCAGAAAGCGTGGTTTTGTAGAAATTGTGTAAATCTGTTCAGTAGTTTTTGAGATATTAAAGGAAAAAAAATGTATTTATCTGGTCGGTGCCTAACTTCCGAGCACCAGCTTGACTCTGATTGGCTGCTAACACTTCAAAGCATGAAGTGTCCTCTGATTGGCTGATAACACTTCAAACTAGAAACTGTTAGCAGCCATCTTTTGCCTCGCATCGAGTGAAAAAATAAAAGAAAGGTTCCAGGGGCAATTTAATATAACGGAGCTCTGTGTAATGAGTATTTGGACGCAGTGTCTACCTTTGCGAGCTAGTACGCTGCTGTACCTCTACCTCCTCGAGCTACTACGCTGTTGTTCCTTTGGAAGCGGATGGCTCATAGTTCTGCCTCTGTAAGTCGAGCAGACGGGCCGCAGTTGTCCCTTTGTGAGCCTGGGTATGAACTGTTCATAAGTCATACTATATGAGCATTGAAAAGCCATTTTGTGATTTAGTCTGTCAGCTGGCATCTGTCCGAGGCATTTCTGAAAACATATTGGAGCTCTTTCTGTGAGAGATACCCCTTTCTCGCTGCATCTCCCCACATTAGCAGGTAACGGACTCTCTTCCCACATCACCAGCATACCCCCAACAACCTTCATGGGCCCGGAAGTGTCCCTCTATGAACTATTAATAAAAAGACGCTTGTGAGGTTGTAGAAATAAGAATCTTAGTAATGTATAGATTTACATAAAAAACATTTTATTAAAACAAAACAACAACAAATAAAACTTTGTACAGCCGTGGCGTTTCATCGCTGGTCCCTTTGTGATTCACAGCCTGCAAGACAAACAGAAAGATAAGATGGTGCGTCATGAGTCCAGCAAAGGAGCTAGAGAGAGAAAGAAAGAGTGAGAGAGAAGGAGAGAGAGAAAGAGTGAGAGAGAGAGAAAGAGAGATAGAGTAAGAGAGAAAGAGAGAAACAGTGTGGGCCCGATTCACAGAACAAACTTAAGACTAAATCCTAAACTTAGTACCAATCTGGTATTCACAGAATGCACCTAGTACTTCTGGTATTCACAGAATGAACTTACTACTTTTGCGATTCACAAAATGAACTTAGGACTTTTGCTATTCACAGAATCCATTTACGACCACTAAACTTACGTCCGCACTCGGGCCGGAATTTCCGCACCCGGAGTGGGATTTCCGGCCCCGGAGCGGAAAGTCCGCACGCGGGCCGGAAAGTCCGCTCCGGGTGCGGAATATCCGCTCCTGGGCCGGAAACTCCTGCCTCGTGCTGGAAATCCCGCTTTCGGGCCGGAAGTTCCGATTACGGGTCGGAAAATCCGGTTTGGTGGCCATTGATCATGTGAGCCAAGGGTGAACCTGTCCAAGTCCCTACCATCCCCCACCATGCATCAGCTGACGCACTCCAGCCAATCCCAGCCAACAGCTCCAGTTAGCCATCATGTTGCTAGTGCCTACCATCCCCCACCATGATCCAGCTGAAGCCAATTAACACAGATTGACCAGCAGCAAAAAACATTTAAAAGCAGCACACAGTGAAGGAACCGGTTTGGCCACACATAGTTTGTATTTGCAAGCAGAGACCGGCTAAGAAAATGGAGCTCCTGAAGAGAAAGAGGAACTATACAGCAGAGGAGACCACCATGCTTGTGGAGTTCATTGTCAGGCACCACAAACGCCTCTATGGACTCCCACCCTACTGCACCAGTGGGACCCAGAAGGCAGCCCTGTGGCAGCAATTAGCCACTGCTGTCACAGCATTGGGGGAGGAGAGGCGCACTGTCCAGGATGTTAAAAAAAATGGCAGGATGAGCGGCTGAGGGTAAAGGAGAAATACTCCAGGATGGAATTACAACGGATCCTCCCAGCCACACACTCTGGACCACGCATCCGCCTCACCACACAGGAGGAGGACATCCTGACAACCATACACCCCCACTTGGTCCATGGGCTGCCTGTCAGTGACGTCCGCTATGTGGTACCAGGTAAGTGGGATGAAAAGTTAAAGTGCATGAATAGAATGTCTGTGTTGCACTGTCAGTGTGAATAAGGAAGTAGTCCAAAGTGTATAAATTAATCAGTCAGTCAGAGACTCCTGTGTCACCCTCTGTATGTAGCACTACAAGTCCCACAATCCTTAGCGATGGAAATGGCAAATCCCTCCCCCACTCCTGAAAACATGGCCACTGTCCAGTTGTATTAATACACCAGCCCGCTAAGTAGCAATTGACAAATAACAGCAGAGATGCGCCAGTAACAATGCCACACCCAATCCAACTCTTGTGCAACCGCGGATGCGTCCCATTGACAATGCGGTGCACTGTGGCGCTGGGATAGACAGATGGGTGTCGCAACTGATGGCATTAGGGGGATGCTCTGCTGGAGTAGTGTTGCAAGTGTGACGCAACTCCAACTATGTCCATGGACCGCCTACACCTAACGTTCAGGGCAACTCATTACAGGTGCCTCAAGCTGGTTTAAGTGTGCATGGCAACACCCTATGAATAGTGACTACGTGAAATGCCGGCGATTACAATGCATCACTTGTACGAGGCATAACCAAATAAACACACACCCTGCCTACATCACAGCTGATGCATGTTTAATGTTGCGCAGGACCGCACACCGTGAGGCATCCCCATAGATGCATAACATTGTGAATAAGTCTAAATGTGTCACCTGTATTACCCCACCGCTGTGTCACAGAAGTGACGCAACTGCGGTGTAAATGTATTACAAGGGGCGTGGAAACATGCCACTAAATCTCTAAGAAGTAAATCACCCCGTGCAAGCTTAAAGCACAAAGCAGAAGGTGAGAGAACCATCTGGTCCAAAAGTCAGACACCTATTCTGTTGTACATTTCCCACCCTGCCACGCCACTACGACCCCAATGCACCACTGCTCCTACCTGCCCAGTCAGCAGCAGTACTGCATAACACTGTTAGCATGCAGAAGAAATGGGGAAATCACAGAAATGTTCCACAAGCACATATTCCAGATGTTTAGTTTTCTCTCTTCTCACCCATTGACACATTCAGCCAGAGCACAGACAACTGCCGCAGCAGAGGTCCCTGCATCTACTGGGAGGCATCGCCACCGTACACCCTCACCGACTGGTAAGTCAAAGTGGCCAGGAGATGATCAAAATGCATACATTGCCAGGAGTGACCGAGGGACATTGGGGGCCCGATTCACAGAACAAACTTAAGACAAAATCCTAAACTTAGTACCATTTTGGTATTCACAGAATGCACTTACTACTTCTGTTATTCACAGAATGAACTTACTACTTTTGCGATTCACAGAATAAACTTACTACTTTTGCTATTCACAGAATGGATTTACAACTCCTAACTTTACGTCCGCACTCGGGCCGGAAATTCCGGCCCAGAGGTGGAGCTTCCGGGCCGGAGGCGGGGCTTACGGGCTGGAGGCGGGGCTTCTGGGCCGGAGGCGGAGCTTCCGGGCCGGAGGCGGAGCTTCTGGTCCGGAGGCGGAGCTTCCGGCCAGTGGCGGAGATTTAGCCATGGCCAAAATCTCCACCTCCGGGCCGGAAGCTCCGCCTCTGGGCCGGAAGCCCCACCTCTGGGCCGGAAGCCCCGCCTCCGGGCCGGAAGCTCCGCCTCCGGGCCGGAATTTCCGGCCCGAGTGCGGACGTAAAGTTAGGAGTCGTAAATCCATTCTGTGAATAGCAAAAGTGGTAAGTTTATTCTGTGAATCGAAAAAGTAGTACGTTAATTCTGTGAATACCAGAAGTAGTAAGTGCATTCTGTGAATACCAAAATGGTACTAAGTTTAGGATTTTGTCTTAAGTTTGTTCTGTGAATCGGGCCCGTAGTGCCCACATATGAAAGTCAACCAGAGATGTACAAATAGCAGCATTACTATTGGAGTAGTCAATGGACATCCACCTTTAGCTAATTATAATTGTGAACAGCTGAAGACAATATATTACATGTCTTGGCTCATCAAACCTTCGTAAATGCGGAACATGACATGTTTTACAGCAACAGGCCCAGACCTGGGAATCCAATCCTGTTATCGAGTGCCACAACTACTCAAAAGGGTGCCCCCACTATGTTGTAATGGTGTCTGTAGACGTAATCAATCAAAGTAATTGACTGAAATATGGCAATGATGAACAAGTGAGATCCCAGGGTCATTAGTATTGACAATGCATACACTGTCCAACTTTGAATGTTTCCAATATAGATCAAATGCCCAGTCCATACAGCTGGTCATGTACCACTTACATTGTCTGGCTTCTGTGTTGCCCATCAACAAAACACGATAGTGGACCTCACATCAGGATCTGTAGACATGTCATTGTGATATAGGTTGCATCCAGGTAGTGGGCCCATTCGAAGTAATGTGGGAGCAATCATGATATTACGTTTAACAATCTAATGCAACGCTGGTGCCCACAACTGCTTGTGCCCATCCTTTGTGCCAGAAAACTAGTGCATCACATGTGGCTGCGGGAATGTTAAGTAGCAAAACACACTTATCATTGTAGCTACAGCGAGGTCCTCCCAGAATCAAAGACACACACTGACTTCTGCTACACGGTTGGCTGTGACATCTGTTCAGGGCCCACACACTGTTCCCATGCTGGGCCAAGGGAGGGGAACCCAAGAATATATCAGGCTGACTGCTCAAGAAATGTGCTTTTCACGTCCGCCGTATGTTGCATGTGTATTACAACACTGTTGTTCTGCATCACAATATGCTCACATATGGCATTTGAACCCATGCAAGATCAGACCCTGGTGGCTAATGAAAGGATGACACAAAATGTATGCCAAGTGAGTGCAGAATGGACATTCAATAGTACCATGAGTCATATGAAGTGACCAAAACACAACCGGCTTGCAATTCAATGATAGGAAACAACATGATGAAAATAGCATGGCTGAGGCCAACACTGATGCCAGTAGTGTACCTTTGAGATGAATGTAGGGGCTGCTAAGGTGAATCTTCATGCAGTTACACATGCTAAATGACTAGGCAGAAGAGCAACACGCTAATCCAGTGCAGGCTGAAGGCATCAAAGCCTCTCAGCCTATCCGCAATGTGTGAGTATAAACCAAATGTTACATTCTGCTTGCCTCCTCTCCTACTGTATTCACATGTATAGGTTAGTGTTTGACAAAAGAGGTTTGGATGTCTGCTGTACAAGACACCAATCGTTGTCAGCTAAGTAGTACCATGATCTGGGAAATAGAGTACACAAAGAGATGACACTCAAAGGATGGACATAAGACATCTGTGTTCTCTCATACAAATATGTGTGACTTCAAGCGTGGGGAAGCACAAATGAGCAACATCATGTCCCTGACTATTGCAAATCTCACACATGAAACCCTTTCTGACTTGACAACAAACATGAGACTCTGGAAATATGTAAGTCTGAATGGCAAAGGTGATAGCAGTGTAATGGGGAGGAATCCGGGTCATGTATCCCTTCCTATCAGTCATCTTCTCATACATGTGTGTCTGTTGATGTGTCATCTGATTGATGTCACTGCTGTGTGGAGGGAACGGCTGGCAACTGCTGCATGTGAGCAGGTGCCCAAATGTAAAGTTCAGGAGCTAAACATGCTGCACATAGTTCTGGATTACCCACAAATGGTCATTGAGAATGACATGTTGGCTCAGAGCTACCATCTGTTGTTGCAAAATATAGACCTGTATGTCTTATCACAGCTGCCGACCGGATTACACCCCAGCAGCATGCACCATCCCGGGGACTGAATGACATCCAACCCTCGCGCAGCCGTCCTTCAGGTAATTCTAGCATGAGGTGTCTGTTGATGTGTCATCTGATTGATGTCACTGCTGTGTGGAGGGAACGGCTGGCAACTGCTGCATGTGAGCAGGTGCCCAAATATAAAGTTCAGGAGCTAAACATGCTGCACATAGTTCTGGATTACCCACAAATGGTCATTGAGAATGACATGTTGCCTCAGAGCTACCATCTCTTGTTGCAAAATATAGACCTGTATGTCTCATCACAGCTGCTGACCGGATTACACCCCAGCAGCATGCACCATCCCAAGGACTGAATGACATCCAACCCTCGCGCAGCCGTCCTTCAGGTAATTCTAGCATGAGGTGTGTCACTGGCTTCGACTCCAAAGCCATGTCAGAGATCCTGATTCCCCTCTGCATGTAATCAGCAGTTGTTGTGTACAAAGTTAAATACAAATCAGGAGTGTCATGTGCCTGTCTGACAATTGGTGATGCAGATAATTGAGAATGTTGTCACTTCCATCTACAGCTGCTGGTTGAGGGACAGCTAGGCCCGTGAGGAGACAGGTCCAGCAGGTGACACTAGGGGGGAACACCAAGGGACAGAGAGTTGTGGCTGGAGCTGGTGAGTTTGCCTGTATCTGTGTAACACCTCAGTGCTATGGTGTGAGCTGTCATTTGTGGTGGTACCCTACACAGGTCACATGATCCTCATCTGTTGATGCAAAGTACAGTTGATACAAACCCTTGTGTTGCACCACATGTCATACCAGGTCAATCCCTAATACGGTTGCAACCTCTGTTCCAGGGGAAGCTGATGACGAGGATGACAGGCCTATGACCAGTGCGGGCCGACGTGGAATCAGAGGGGAGAATCCCCTGATCCTCCAAGCTGTGATGTCGGCTGCAAGCACTGCTCAGGAGGAGGAGGAAGAATTTCCTGAGGACCTCTACTTGGTGGATTATGAGGACTACATGTCTGACGATGAAGATGCCAATGCGCGATATCGTGCCAGATTGGCTAAATCGGTCAGGGCATCAACTCCTCTGCCAAGCAACGTCCCTCAGCCTCCTCCCAGGCATACCATGGCCTGTCCCCAGACTCGAGCAACCAGCCACAGCACACACGCATCACAACACAGACATCACTCCCTCACAGTCCTCACGTCCAGGAGCAACATGGTGGTTCCCCTACCCACTCTTCCCTAGACAGTGTATCCCTGCCATCCTCTCCACCATCTGGGGGTAGTACCAGCTCTGTTGTGCTGCTGGGATCCCCTAGGCACCATTCACCTGCCCACAGGCTCCCACCTCCCACCCCACCCCCTGCCGTAGTACCTGCACATCCCATCCATGGCAGACAGATGCAGAGAGGGCCTGCACCTGGCTGTGATGACCAGTGGGAGCAGGACTTCTTCCAACAGCAGAGCGATGTGAGGCAGGACATTAGTGCCATAGGGGCTACCCAGTCCACCATGTCGGACTCCCTGTAGGACATGGTCCACTTCCCTCAGGCGGTGGAGAGGCTGAGCCAAGTGTTGGATAGGATGGATAGGACTTGGCAGGACATGTCCAGAAATATGCGAGACATGCTATCCATCCAGAGGGAAGAGAGTGCAAGACACCATGCCTTGGCCATGAAGATGATGGAGGGCATATTGAGAGTGAGCCAACCTTTCCCTTCACGGTCAATGCAGGGAGGGGAGCCATCATATCTGCCCACAGGACAGCACATCCCAACACCTGTACCAACTGCACACCAACACAGCAAAGGGAGACATCCACACCAGCGGGCTGAACTGGCACTCCCAACACCACCCCTTGTACAGGCACTCCCACCACCTGCACAACCACCACCAACACCTGTACAGTCACACCCGCCACCTGCACAACCACCACCACCTGTACAGTCACTCCCGCCACCTGCACAACCACCACCACCTGTACAGTCACTCCCGCCACCTGCACAACCACCACCACCTGTACAGTCACTCACGTCACCTGCACAACCACCACCTGTACAGTCACTCCCGCCACCTGCACAACCACCACCACCTGTACAGTCACTCCCGCCACCTGCACAACCACCACCACCACCTGTACAGGCACTCCCACCACGTGCACAACCTGCCCTTGTCCAGGCACAGCCATCAAGTGTGCACACACCATCTGCCCCAGCACAAGTGGATGACCCTGGACAGTCCCTTGGACAGTACCCACCTCCACGTAGGCGGCGAGCCAGACCTGAGCACTCAGAGCGGTCATCCCCCCCCAAATTGCGGCATCGCACTCACCAGTGACAGGAACCCAGGACAATGTGATCACGTGATTGTGTGTGCACCAAATAAACACCTACCAAAAATAATAATCTGTTGTGTATCATGTCCTGTGTAAAGTTGCAGGTGGCCTCGAGATGTGAGAATGTATGTGTGTGTGTGACACAGTTACAAGTGTAACCCATCGTTGCAACCAGCCATTATGTGCATAGCAGATGACTCACCAAATATGTGTCCATATTCATAACCAGACATTCAGAATGAAGTAAAACAAGTGGAAGTTATTAGTATTCAGAATTGTATTTTAAGAAGGTACAAAAGAACAACCGTCCGTTTGGAAGGGAGAAAGGAAAACAAATGATGATCTTAATGCAGAGGGAGATGGGAACCTGGATTGGGGTGGGGCAAAAATAATATAACACGTCAGGGAGCGTCAGGGAAAACAGTCTATTTACAAGGGGAAAATGAAATAATTGTTCACGTCAAAATTCAAGTGTCCTTCTGGTCATCCTCTAGGACCACAATGTCCAGATCCTCAGAGTCCGATGCAGGCACACGTATGGCGGGTGCAGGAACAGGCACCACTTGGGTTTGTGCCACACGAGGAGTACGGGGGGAAACAGTGTGGGGCAACGGACAGGGGGAGACATTGACAGTGGTATGGGAAGGGATTGGGGAGACAACAGACGAGATGGCTGCGGACAGTGAATTGATGCTGGTGGTGAGGGTGGCCATTGTTCGGAGCATGTCCTCTCGCATCATACGTACCTCCATACACACTTGTAGCTGGATGCGAGCGGACATGTCTGGCTGACCCTCACACATCCACATCAAGTCCACTGGCACAGCCACAGGAGGAACAACACCGGGAGGGGCATGGGTGGAAAAGGAGGGATGTGGTGCCTGAGGTCCGGAGCCAATGATGTTGGGGAGCTGGCGGCTACGATGAGGGGGACTGGTTGCAGGGGATGCAGCTGGGTCCCCCGATGGAATGGGGAACTCTAGAGGTAGGGAGGGGCTGATGGCAGGCCCAGATTGTTTGTTGGCCTGCCCCGAGGACACCTTTTCAGGGACCACAGGTGAAGATTCCTGAGGAGAGTAGCTCTCCAACACCTCATGGTCCGAGGTGTCGTGTTCACCCCCCCCGATTCAATGTCTGCAGCCTCCACCCGGGATGTGGCACCAGCATCAGGGTGTCCCTTGTCAGTCCGGGTGGGCGCAATCCCCTTGCCTCTTGATGTTGAGGGTCCCTCCTCATCCTCCTCTTCCTCGCTGGTGGAAAGAGGGTGTAGCCGCCGCCGCACTGGTGGCCTCTTGCTCCGGACCTGGTCCTGCTGCCCTTCTGTTTCGCCAGCTGTGCCTGCTGAAATGTAAGCAAAATCCGAAAGTTATGTTTGTGTCATGCAGGACGAGACACATTCATAGGAGCCAAGGTCAGACTTATTTTCCTCTGATCACACTCAATAGTTGTCAGTGTCTATGAGCTGACATTACGTGTATGTTCACCGTCAGTTCCTGGATTGAGTCTGACATGGCCATCTCACGTAGATGTGTGTGGCTTACACGACTGTATTGGCCAAGCCTCAACCTGGCATTCTGGGGATCTGTGTGTCCTGCCACAGCTACATGTGCAGGTTCCAAAAGCAGTCCACCAATGGAGAACATGAAGTCCCGAATCTCAGATTATGGCCATTCATTGGGAGTCGCAGCTATTGAAGGTCTGGACAAGTGTCATCTGCTTTGTAGCATTGTATGGGACACGACAAGTGGCGAATGTGGGTCACACATGCACTGAGGCTCTGGCCTATTTCTGTAGCTAAATTGTCTAGCCTTTGTCTGTCCCCACACATGTACTGACAATCCAGTGGCACATATTGGCTTTGGTGACTGATATGGTAATGCAGTACACCGCTGAACACTGGGGGAATTTTGTGACAGCTACCTGTACATGTGAAATGTGAAATAGGCCACTGAGGCTGAGACGTCTGTCAGTGGACACCCCTTGTAAATTTAGAAGCGCTTAAGAGTGATGCAAGGATGTCAAAGTCTGTCTTGACTCCATGGCACATGATGTTTTGTCACAATTGGAACCAAAACTCTAAAAATGCAATGCATGTCATAGCATCCAATACCCTTTGGCTTGCCATGCGCACACTGGACAGTGTCTGTACCATTGCTCATCCAATGCACACATGATTTCCTAGTGCCAATTGTAGTGGTGCGGGAAGAGCTGATTTCAGTACAAATGCACAAATATGGCTCATTTAGCCAGTTGTCATGACGAGACTCCAACTCCCAAAATGCACTCTGCCCTGTACAGTCCATATGCCACAGTGTGCCTTTTTAAACTTGGTTACTGCTGCATGGACACGGAATCTGTGAATGGAGGCATCGGACACACAATGGTACAGCACTGTTTCACTCACATCATACTCCCAGACACATTTAGCATATGATGCACTTACCATGTCCCTGCTGCTCATGCTCCTCCAGCTGAGCATGGAGGGTCGGCCAAGCTGATCGCAGGACCCTTCTGTACAGTGGGGATAGGCGAGGACGATGCACATGGTGCTGGGAAGACTGGCCCACCAGCTCCTCAGCCTTGTGCCGGGCCCACCGTTTTAGGTCCTCCCAGCTCTTGCGGCATGCCCTCGCACTCCTGGTGTGGACTCCCACTGCACTGCAGCGCTCGGCGATGTTGGCCCACAGCCTGGCCCGGGCTGCATTGTTTAGCTGGTGTTCAGGGTCCCCATATAGCTGAGAAAATTTGGCCAGGACCCCCTCTGCCAAGATGTCCAACTCACTTTCAGTGAAAGGGGGTGCCTTCTCTTCGTAACCCTCAGCCATTATGGGGATAAGAAGAAGGATGAGAGCAGCAGGATGTCAGAGGATCTGTCTGTGATAGAGGATGACTCAGAATGAACACAAAATGGCTGCTAACTATTTCCTGTGATGTATTTCCTGCCTCCCACTTCCTGTAAAACATTTCCTGAATGAAATTATGTGTTCCGGGTCATTTTCGGAGTTTACGGCCCGTAAGCGCAGTTTCCGGTTCCGGAGCGGGGATCCGCACACGGGCCGTACGCTCCGTAATCGGAGCTTCCGCACACGGGCCGTACGCTCCGTAATCGGAGCTTCCGCTTTTTGGCCGCAAATTCTGAAAATGACCCGGAACATATAATTCCATACAGGAAATGTTTGACAGGGAGTGGGAGGCAGCAAATACATCACAGGAAGTAGTTGCCTGCCATTTTGTAGTCATCCAGATCCATCCACAATCTGGAATCATATCTACTGCCATCCTGCTGTTCTGTTGTGGATAAAAAAGAAAAGACAGTGCATGTGAGAATTATTTAAATGTGACAAGAGGGTGAAGTGACCAGTTCAAGACATGTCTGCAGTTTCTGTTTCAGTTTCTCATGCTTTGCATTATGGTACATGTAGTCCATATTAGGTGCTTATTTGCAGAGTTGTGTGATGTGTTCCGGAACATTGTGTTTGAGAAGTGTGGATATATCACAGACACATAGGGGCAGATTTACGGCTTCTGGCGCATCTCTGCTAATCAGCAGAGATGCGTCAGAAGAGTTGCGATGCATCTGCCCACTCGTGCGCCAACACAGATGCGCCGCATTGACATTTCGGTGAACCGTGCTGCTCGGATGTGCAGATGCGTGACGCATCCCCCGTTGGAAAGGCGGCGCATTGCTGGAGTTGCGTCGCATGCACAACGCAGCTCCAGCAAGGCTCGGGGGTGCTCTATCCCTATGAGGCTGCGTCAATCCTTACGCCTGCTTCAAGCAGGCGCAGGGTTTTGATGCAGCATGGCCTTAAAAGTGACTGAGTGAAATATTGTAGATTTTTAGGAGGCGTTTCTGCGCCCGGAAGGCCCCCCCCTGCGCCAGAACGCCTACATGTGGCGCAGGCCTTTACAACGTGACGCATCTCCCAGATGCGTCATATAGTACATACCCCGCAGCATGGCGCTGGCTTTGCACCGCCGCAGCGTCACAAAAGTGACGCAATGGCAGCGTGAAAGGGCCGCAAGTCCCACATTAATCTGCCCCATGGTGTCTGATTGACCCCTTCATGATGTCTTTAGCGCCAGGATGCCCGTAGGGTTGCAGTGCGCTCTATAAATATTTTATACATACATACATACATACATACATTGCATCACTCACGTCGTGGGCGCATCATTTGTGGGGGAGTCACATCTGTTGATGGCACAGGGCCGACAATGCTATGGTTATGGCCTTTTCTGATTAAGAGACCTATCCTCATGAGGTCCGGCTGTGTCTCTCAGTACATGTATCATCTTGCATCTGCGGCTATAGATTCTTTCGGGACATCCACTACACTGATCGCTGACATGGGCACATGTGCTGATGCAGGCTCAACCTTTTGACTACTGTCAAGAGCTGTGATTAACATGCAGTTAGTGTGGCTTGCAAAGTTGCCTCAGGAAGGAATTTATTGACACAGTCGTTGTTGGAAGGCGGACCCCGAGGAGTCGGCGAGACCACTCAGGGGGGGCCCCCACACTGTACGAAGTAGCCGAGTGCTGCAGAGAAGCCTCCTGAGAGATCCTTCTCCTATTATGTACGAGCACAGTAACACCACCACACCGGACTCAAGGAGGTTGTCTCAAGATGAGCAATTCTTTATCAGCACTTTAAAAGGTTACGGGTTCAATATTACACAAAAAGGGGATCGAGGGATCCGCAAAAGTCTCAGTGTCTCTTTTAGGAGGGAAGGGGTAGCGGGACAGTCTTAGGCAGGAGCTTGGTACGAGGGTACCTGGGGCCCAGTTCTTATCCTCAAGCTGGAGGACCTCCGGGTCTCGGAGGGGTCGAGCCGCGACGGTGTCAGCAGGGCTCTGGCGTTCAGTTCGTGGAGAGCCGCGACCAGGTCAGCGGGGCTCTCAAGATGGTTTCTGTTCAGCTCGAGCCGAGACGTCGTCAGCAGGGCTCCGAGGGAGGTTTCAGCGAGGTTAGGCCGCAACAGCGTCAGCAGGGCCCCGATGTTCCGGGGGGGGCTTCAAGGTTTCAGCAAGCAGGAGCCGCGACGCAGTCTGCAGGGCTCGTGGTGGTTTCAAGCAAGAGTTCTTCTCCGTAGGGTCGGCCGCGATTCAATCAGCAGGGCTCTCGACTCCGGGATACAACTGCCGGTCTGTGGCGGGGCCGCCCCAGATATAGGTCTGGAGCCCTTTGATGTCCGGACACTTGCGCCCGGGGGGCGGAGAGGCTGGGTTGGGAGCGGCCAGACGCCCAGCAGGAGAGGCGCCCGGCCCAGGAGAGATGGAGGCCGATCGCACCTCGGTGTGTGGGGACGGTTGGGGGTCCCATCGATACCGCCCTCCGCCAGGGCGATGAGGTATTCACGTGACACCCCCTGGCCAGTTCTTGGTGCCTCAATGTCTGGGCCTTGCTGGGGCCGAGGCCGGGTTGAGCGGAGTCAGGAGGACTGGTGTGCAGGGTCATGTGGCAGGCGACAAAATGGCGGAACCCCGAGGCGTAGGCGACCTCGTGCGGCCCGAACGGGTAGCTCGTGGAGGCTAGGGCGGGGAACGGGCCCAACCCCTGGGAAGTCAGGACCACGCCACGAGGCCGGGTCCAACAGGCGTCCCCCCCAGCCGAAGGCGGAGAGAGTCACCCATCTTCTTGGGGATTCTCCTCGTCAAGGCGGAAGAAGCGGGACAGGCCGTC
Organism: Triturus cristatus; assembly: GCF_964204655.1. Lineage (NCBI taxonomy): Eukaryota > Metazoa > Chordata > Amphibia > Caudata > Salamandridae > Triturus > Triturus cristatus. The sequence continues at coordinate 20,440,892 of NC_140581.1, forward strand.
CGCGTTGGCGTGGTCCTTGCCGGGTCGGTGCTCAACCGAAAAGTCCATCCCTTGCAGGGCAATGGACCACCGCAGCAGGTTGGGATTCTCGCCTCTCATTTGCATTAACCACCGCAAGGGCCGGTGGTCGGTCTGGACCCGAAAGTGGGTACCGAAGCGATAGGGCCGGAGCTTCTTAAGGGCCCACACTACGGCGAAGGCCTCGCGCTCGATGGTGCTCCATCGTTGCTCCCGGGGCAGCAGCCTTCGGCTGATGAAGGCCACCGGGCGGTCGAGTCCCTTCTCATCAACCTGAGACAGGACGGCCCCGATCCCATATTCGGAGGCGTCTGTCTGCACGATGAACTCCTTACTGTAGTCAGGGGCCTGGAGTACAGGGGCAGTGCACATCGCTGCCTTGAGAGTCTCGAAAGCGGATTGGGAGCGGGGAGTCCAGTGCACCTTCTTGGGCTGTTTCTTCGAGGTGAGCTCTGTGAGAGGCCCAACAATGCTCCCATAGTCCCGGATGAACCGCCGGTAGTATCCAGTGAGGCCCAGGAAGGCCCTGCACAGCGGTCTGGGTAGTGGGGGGTTCCCATGCCTGGATGGCATCGACTTTTGGCTGGAGAGGGGCCACCTGACCGCTTCCCACCTGATGGCCCAGGTAGGTCACTGATCCTTGGCCGATCTGGCATTTTCTGGCCTTGATCGTGAGCCCGGCCCTTTGGAGGGCGGCCAGGACGGCTTTGAGGTGAATTAGGTGCTCAGCCCAGTGGTTGCTGTACACGGCAATGTCATCCAAATAGGCCGCGCTGAAGGCCTCGAGCCTGGCCAGAACCTTGTTTACAAGTCTCTGAAAAGTGGCCGGGGCGTTCTTCATGCCGAAGGGCATCACCCAAAAGTGGTAATGCCCATCCGGGGTAGAAAAGGCGGATCTTTCTCGGGCGCCGGGGGTGAGCTGGATCTGCCAGTACCCGGCGGTAAGGTCCAGCGTGCTCAGGTAGCGGGCGGACCCCAAGCGGTCGATGAGTTCGTCGGCCCGGGGTATAGGATGGGCGTCCGTCTTGGTCACAGCATTCAGGGCTCGGTAGTCTACACAAAATCGTAACTCCGGGGGATGGCCGGGGGCTGCGGCCTTTGGTACCAGGACGACAGGGCTGGCCCACGGGCTGTCGGAGGGCTCGATGACCCCCAGGGCCAACATCTTCGCTACTTCGGCCTGGATGCATGCCCGTACTCGGTCGGGTACCCTGTAGGCTCGGTGTCGCACGGGGGGGCTGTCCCCGGTGTCGACGTCGTGGACGCACCAGTGGGTCACCCCCGGGGTGAGGGAGAAGAGGGCTGCGTAGTCCTGCAGCAGTTGTTGACAGTCGATACGCTGTTCCGGGGTCAGGGAAGAGGCGAGTTGGACACCTTTGATGGATCCGTCGTGGACGTTGTTCTGCAAGAGGTCGGGTAGGGGCTCGGAGTCGTCCTCGCCCCCCTCGTCGGTCGCCAGCAGCAGGCTCAGTTCGGTCCGGGCAAAGTGGGGTTTGAGCCTGTTAGCATGTAGAACCCGGAGGGGGTTCCGGGGGGACTCTAGGTCGACTAGGTAGGTGACGGGACTTTTCTTCTCCACCACCTTGAAGGGCCCGGTCCACTTGTCCTGGAGGGCGCAGGGCTCAACAGGGGCCATGACCCAGACTCTCTGGCCTGGCTCGAACTCGATGGTAGAGGTGTTCCGATCGTACCACCGCTTCATGTCCTCCTGGCTGGCCTCGAGGTTGGCTTCGGCCATGGCTCAGAACTTGCGGGTCTGGTTTCGTAGGGTCAGGAGGTATCGGTAGACGTCAGGAGGGGCGCCTGGGAGCTTCTTCTCCCAGCCCTCCTTGACCAGGATGAGCGGTCCGCGGACTGGATGTCCGTACAATAGTTCAAACGGGCTGAACCCCAGGGACTTCTGCGGGACCTCCCGATAGGCGAACAGGAGGCATGGGAGTAGGACATCCCATCTCCGCCGGAGGGGCTCTTCCAAGCCCTGAATCATCCCCTTCAGGGTTCTGTTAAAGCGCTCGACCAGCCCGTTCCCCTGAGGGTGATAGGGGGTTGTGAATTTGTACGTGACCCCGCACTGCTGCCACAGGGACCGCATGTACTTGGAGATGAAGTTTGTGCCCCTGTCGCTCACCACTTCGCGGGGAAATCCCACTCGGGAGAAGATCCCCATCAAGGCCCGGCCTACCACGGGGGCCGTTACAGTTCTTAGCGGGACCGCCTCCGGGTACCTGGTGGCGTGGTCCACGAGGACCAGGATGAAGCGGTGGCCCAGGGCGGTCCGGGGGTCCAGGGGCCCCACGATGTCGATCCCGACCCGTTCGAACGGGGTGCTGATGGCTGGAAAGGGCTGGAGGGGGGCCTTGACCCGACCCCCCGTCTTCCCGCTGGCTTGGCAGGTCTGGCAGGACCGGCAGTGGTTGTCCACGTCTCTCCGCATCCGGGGCCAGTAGAAGTGGGTCACCAGAAGGCTGTAAGTTTTGTCTTGCCCTAGGTGTCCGGCGAGGGGCACGTCATGTGCCATGTTGAGAAGGAACTCCCGGAAGCGGAGGGGGACCACCAACACGCGGCTGGCCCCGAGTTCTGCCACTTTCTGTTCACTGTACAACAGGCCCTCGGCCCAGTAGACCCAGTGGGTGCCGGTCTGGTCCCCGTTGGCTTGTGCGGACGCTTGTTGTCGGACCCCTTCGAGAGAGGGACAGGACTGCTGTTCTTGCTGGAACTGCTCACGGGTGGAGCCCCCTTCGTGGCGTCATTGTGCAAGTTCTGGTAGGGCGCCGAGGGAAGCAATCTCTTCGGGGGAGGGTTCAGTAGGTCCAGTGTCGGTGTCCGCCTCCCCCTCGCTGCAGGCGGGGGGTGGTGCGAGCCCCTCGGGCTGGGCGGCACCGGGGGCCAAGGACGAGCGGGGGGCCTGGGCGGTCATGGACCGGGTGATGGCGCAGGCCCATTCGGATAGTCCCAGCATTCGGAGGTGCTCTCGTCGCTCCACTTGAGCCCAGGGGGAACTCTCCAGGTCGTTCCCCAGGAGGCAGTCTACGGGTGCGTCGTCGCGGACAGTCACTTTTAGTAGGCCTGTCACCCCTCCCCACTCGAAGGGGACCAGGGCCATCTGGCACAGGCTCTCGCTGTTGTCGGCCGTCCGGACGGGGCACAGCACATTGGGTAGGATCTGTTCGGGGGTTACCAGGTGGCAGCAGACAGCGGTGACACTGGCGCCGGGGTCACGAAGGGCTTCGGCCCGTTGTTCATTGACGGTGACCTGCTGCCGGTACTTCTGGGTGTTGCTTGGGATGGGGGTCCGGGGCACCATTTCACGGCTGCCCAGGCAGACCAGGGACATGGCCGCCGGCTCACATTCGGTGGTCCCTCGGTCGAGGGTTTCTTCTTCTTCTTCTCCTTCCCCCAGGGCGGCGGCTGCCAGCTGTCGGGGCGGGGGCCCGCCGGCCCCGCTTCTTTGGTTCAGGGGACAGACCGGATTGCTGGCATAGTGTCCGGTTTGTTGGCAGCCGTAGCATGTTACTGGGGGCCATGGTCCGGTTCTGGCTGGGGTCACCCCTCTTCGGGCTAGGCTCGGGGAGAGGGGTTGCTGCGGTGGCCCTTGAGGTGGGCTCCTGGGAGCCCCGGCTGGGGGGGTCCAGGTTCCTGTTCGGCCCTCCCCCTCCACCGCGTTGGCTGGGAGGTCCGGTGGGGTTCCTCTGGTACTCCCCCATCGAGTTCCGGGGGACTCGGGTGTTGACCCATCGATCGGCCTCGACGGCGAGTTTTCGTGGGTCGGTCATCTTGCTGTCGAGGAGGTGTTGCCTTAGCTCCATGAAGCAATTGTTGGAGAGATGTTCCCAAACAATGAGGTCGACCAGCTGCCCGTAGGTGGTGACTTTGCTACCCTTGATCCATCCTTCTAGGGCCCGGCTGAAAAAGTCCACATATTCCACCCAGGTAGTACCCGGGATCTTCTTGCAGTCTCTGAACCGCTGGCGGTACATTTCCGCGGTTAGCCCATAGCGGGTGAGCAGGGCCTCCTTCATGTGGTCGTAGGAGGTCATCACCTCCTCTGGCAGCTGGAGCAGTGTGTCTCGACCTTCACTCAGGAACCGACCCCACAGGCCGGCGCCCCAGTCCTTTCGGGGCACCCGATGGGAGGTCATGGCCACCTCGTATGCCTTGAACCATTGTTGGATGTCGTCATTCTTATAGTACTCCTTGACGACATCTTTCGGGATATGTACCTTGGCCTCGGCAGGCGGTAGGGTGTCTCTATTACTGGGGGTGTCGGTCCCCCCGTTCTTTGCCTTGATTTCGAGCTCTTTGAGACTTCGCTCGTGTTCAAGGGTCAGTCTTTTTTCCTCCAACTCTCGGTGCCGTCTCTTCTCTTCTATCTCCTCTTGTAGCCGTAGCTGCTCTAGGGCCAGTTTCTTTTCCGCCAGCTGGAGTTCGCCGTCCAGCCGCAGTCGTGCGAGCTCTAGTTCGTGGTTCCGGACCTTCTCCCGCTCTCGTATCTCCTCTTCGGAGAGGCCGGTTTCTAGGCTCTTTCTTCCTCCGGTTGCCGGAGTCGGTGCGGTTGATGTGGCCACAGTCAGGGGCAGGGGACCTTCTTCCTGGGAGTGGCCTGCCTCGGCCTCCAGCCAGGTCCTCAGGGCTTTTTGCATCTCCTCTTTGGTACCTAGGCCGGTGGTTGCAATGCCTTTGTCCTTGCAGAACTGTTTCAATTCTTTGTGCGTGTATTCCTCCAACCGTTCGGGCTGGAACTCCGTGGTTGCGTTATTTTCTTGGTTGCTCATGACTTCTGTTTGTCTGGATGGGTAGCTAGTGGGTTACTGGCTGGTACGTACTGCGTTCGGCTCGGATCCCGTCGCTGGCCACCAAATGTTGGAAGGCGGACCCCGAGGAGTCGGCGAGACCACTCAGGGGGGCCCCCACACTGTACGAAGTAGCCGAGCGCTGCAGAGAAGCCTCCTGGGAGATCCTTCTCCTATTATGTACGAGCACAGTAACACCACCACACCGGACTCAAGGAGGTTGTCTCAAGATGAGCAATTCTTTATCAGCACTTTAAAAGGTTACGGGTTCAATTTTACACAAAAAGGGGATCGAGGGATCCGCAAAAGTCTCAGTGTCTCTTTTAGGAGGGAAGGGGTAGCGGGACAGTCTTAGGCAGGAGCTTGGTATGAGGGTACCTGGGGCCCAGTTCTTATTCTCAAGCTGGAAGACCTCCGGGTCTCGGAGGGGTCGAGCCGCGATGGTGTCAGCAGGGCTCTGGCGTTCAGTTCGTGGAGAGCCGCGACCAGGTCAGTGGGGCTCTCAAGATGGTTTCTGTTCAGCTCGAGCCGCGACGTCGTCAGCAGGGCTCCGAGGGAGGTTTCAGCAAGGTTGGGCCGCGACAGTGTCAGCAGGGCCCCGATGTTCCGGGGGGGGCTTCAAGGTTTCAGCAAGCAGGAGCCGCGACGCAGTCTGCAGGGCTCGTGGTGGTTTCAAGCAAGAGTTCTTCTCCGTAGGGTCAGCCGCGATTCAATCAGCAGGGCTCTCGACTCCGGGATACAACTGCCGGTCTGTGGCGGGGCCGCCCCAGATATAGGTCTGGAGCCCTTTGATGTCCGGACCCTTGCGCCCGGGGGGCGGAGAGGCCGGGTTGGGAGCGGCCAGACGCCCAGCAGGAGAGGCGCCCGGCCCAGGAGAGATGGAGGCCGATCGCACCTCGGTGTGTGGGGACGGTTGGGGGTCCCATCGATACCGCCCTCCGCCAGGGCGATGAGGTGTTCACGTGACACCCCCTGGCCAGTTCTTGGTGCCTCAATGTCTGGGCCTTGCTGGGGCCGAGGCCGGGTTGAGCGGAGTCAGGAGGACTGGTGTGCAGGGTCACGTGGCAGGCGACAAAATGGCGGAGCCCCGAGGCGTAGGTGACCTCGTGCGGCCCGAACGGGTAGCTCGTGGAGGCTAGGGCGGGGAACGGGCCCAACCCCTGGGAAGTCAGGACCACGCCACGAGGCCGGGTCCAACAGTCGTGTATATCCAAGTTTCATCATTGGCAACAGACAGCAATCCACATTTGGTCCATTCCACTACAGGTTGCTCATGTGAAGAACGTGGCAACAAGCTGCTCACGGACTTGCATGCCCTGACCTCGGTTATGTGCCATGGCCCGGTTTCCCAGATTCATAGGTAGCCGAGGTTCCTACGGTATCTGTAAGCCATGCGTTAAGGCAATGTTGTGCAAGACACAACAGGCTAAAATGATCTTGCACACTACTTCTGGGGAGTACTGCAGCACCCCCCTGTACGGTCGAGACATCGGAATCGCGACTTCAACAGACCAAAAGTGCGCTCTATGATGGCTCGAGTCCGTATGTGTGCCCTATTGTACCTACGCTGTGGTACAGTGTCTGCACGCCTGTAAGGGGTGAGGAGATGTGGGGTGAGTGCATACCCAGCGTCACCTGAGTAGAGGGGAAAGGGCAGTTGGTTAGATTTCCCTCTTTGACTTGCACAGGACATGATCTATACTGTATTACATGCATTGTCAGGTGGGCCCTGTATCTAGCTTTATGATTCTTATAGTACAATGGTTAATGTTGGGGGGCATTCAGACATTTCAAATACACATATTCCTCCTTTCTAACGCTTGGTACTTACCCAGTAGCCACATGTTGCCAAATTCTTCCGCAGCTATCCGCCGGGCAAGAGGTGACATGCGGAATATGAAGCTGTCATGGGTACTGCCGGGGAACACCGCATGCACATCAATGAACCTCCCTCTGGCATCACAGACAGCTTGCATGTTGATGGAATGCCATCGGCGTCTATCGCAGAAGATGTGTGCAATGTGGCGGGGTGGCTGAAGGGCCACATGGGTACAGTCAATTGCACCCAGCACACGTGGAAATTGTGCAATGCGAAAGAAATCTCGTGCTGCCCTTTGTCTCAGGGCCAGTGTCGGTGGCATATGTATGTGGTGGTGGGATCTTGCAGTGATGCATCGCAGTACCTGATGCAGGCACCGCGACTGGCTCGCCTGGGATATGCCCACATGGTCACTGGAGACCCTTTGGAATGAGCCAGTGGCAAAGAAATGGAGCGCTGATAGGATCTTGAGGTATGCTGGTATTGCATGTGAGCAGCAGGTCACAGAGTCAAGTTCCTGCTCCCACTCACATACCATATCCAAGATGATTTCTGGAGGGAAACGGTACCTGGCCCTTATATCTTGACTGGACATTCCAAATAAGTTGATCCTCTGTCTGAAGATCCTCTCTGCTCTGGCTCTCCTCCTCCTCCTCCTCAAGTGGTTTTGCTGCATGGCAAGGGGCAGTGCAACAAACACATTCAGTGACATGTTGAAAGGGTTTGTGTGTGTCTGCTCTGCAGTTATACGTGCTGCCGAGCTAGGATTGGCTGGAGTGTGTCAGCTGATGCATGGGGGGGGATGGTAGGGACTTGGACAGGTTCACCCTTGGCTCACATGATCAATGGCCACCAAACCGGATTTTCCGGCCCGGAATCGGAACTTCCGGCCCGGAAGCGGGATTTCCGGCCCGAGGCCGGAGTTTCCGGCCCAGGAGCGGATATTCCGCGCCCGGGGCGGACTTTCCGGCCCGCGTGCGGACTTTCCGCTCCGGGGCCGGAAATCCCGCTCCGGGTGCGGAAATCCCGGCCCGAGTGCGGACGTAAGTTTAGTGGTCGTAAATGGATTCTGTGAATAGCAAAAGTCCTAAGTTCATTTTGTGAATCGCAAAAGTAGTAAGTTCATTCTGTGAATACCAGAAGTACTAGGTGCATTCTGTGAATACCAGATTGGTACTAAGTTTAGGATTTAGTCTTAAGTTTGTTCTGTGAATCGGGCCCATAAAGAGTAAGATACAAGGAAGAGAGAAAGAGAAACAGTGTGAGAGAGAGGAAGACAAAGATAGAAAGAGTGAGAGAGGAAGAGAGAAAGAGTGAGAGAGAGGAAGCCAGACTAAGAGAGAAAGAGTGAGACAGAGAGGAAGACAATCAGAGAAACAGTGTGAGAATGTGGAAGAGAGAGATAAAGAGAGAAACAGTGTGAGAGAGAGGAAGAGAGAGAGAAAGAGAGAGAGAGGAAGAGAGAGAGAGAGAAAGTAAGAGAGGGAGAGAGAGAAAGAATGAGAAAGAGAGGAAGAGACAGTGAAATAGAGAAAGTGTGAGAGAGAGAAAGGAAGAGATGGAGAGGGAGTGTTGACGCTGGAGAAAATCTTCACAGCTCACCTTTGTGTCACTGGTGTGTCTCCAACCACGTGCCGGGAAATAGTGCACCCTCAAGTTTAGTGAACTGAAAGATAGTATAGATTTAGTTATTGCAGAGTACATACAACTGCACATGTGTAATTCTCTGTTTCAAGGAAGAGAGAAACAGTGTGAGAGAGAGGATGAGAGAGAGAGAAAGAGTGAGAGTGAGGTAGAGAGAGAAAGTGAGGGAGAAAAGAGAAAGAGTGAGAGAGAGGAAGACAGACAAAGAGAGAAAGAGTGAGAGAGAGAGATGGAGAAAGAGTGAGAGAAAAAGATAGAAAGAGTAAGATACAAGGAAGATAGAAAGAGAAACAGTGAGAGAGAGGGAGGGAGAGAGAAAGAGTGAGAGTGAGGAAGAGTGATAGAAAGAATGAGAGAGTAAGAGACAGAGAAAGAGAGAAAGTGTGAGAGAGAGAAAGAAAGAGATGGAGAGGGAGTGTTGACACTGGAGAAAATCTTCGCAGCTCACCTTTGTGCCACTGGTGTGTCTCTGAAAGATAGTATAGAATTAGTAATTGCAGAGTACATACAACTGCACATGCGTAATTCTTTATTTCGCTAATGTGTAATGAGGCTGGTGCTCCCCATCCACTTCCACTGCTCGGAGGTGTCCGTGCACTCTTGTGCGCCCAGACTGCTGCACACTATCCACTCTCACCACCCAGAGGTGACTGCCCACTGCTGCGGAAAGAAGTCTCTCTGCTCTCCTTCCACCACCAGCATGTGTGTAAGAGGGTCCACCATGTGTCGAAGCAACTTTGTCATGTGTTCAGGATTGCCACTCATCATCGCAGATTTTTCCCGCGTTCAGCTTTGGTGGTGTTGGGGGGGGGTGAACATTGATTCCTGATTCACAGTCTGTTAGATAAAAAGCAAGATAAGATTGTCCTTCATGAGTCCATCAAAGGAAAGAGGAAGAGAGAGAGAAAGAAAGAAAGAGTGAGCAGAAGACAGAGAGAAAGAGAGAAACAGTGAGAGTGAGAGAAAGAGAGAGAGAAAAAGAAAGAAAGTGAGAAGAAGACAGAGAGAAAGAGTGAGAAAGACAAAGAGAGAGAGTGAAACAGTGAGAGAGAGGAAGAGATAGAAAAACAGTGTGAGAAAGAGGAACAGAGAAACAGAGGGAGAGTGAGTGCGAGAGAAACAGAGAGAGAGGAAGAGATAGAGAGAGAAAGAGACAAACAGTGTAAGAGGAAGAGGGAGATAGAAAGAGTGTGAGGGAGAGAAAGGAAGAAATGAGGAGGGACACTGAGTGCCCACACTGTGTACAAAACCGTCACAGCTTACCTTCATGCAACCGTTCTGTCTCCAACAACGTACCTTGACCTAGTGGAACTCTCAAGCTCCCACATCTGATGAATAGTACAGAATTAGTAATGGCAGAGCAGCGTTGGATAAGGATTCAAAATTGGCCCGGGCACACTTAAAAAAACAGGGGCCCACATTTGCATATCCCGTGTCCTCAAAACAGTGCTTCGGCGATATTTTATTTAAAAAAAGGGGGTGGGGGAGATACAAAAAAATGTATAGATTTGTTTACACTGGTGACTTAAAAACAAGTGAGGCCACTTCTGCTCAGGCCCCCTGCCCTGCTAGGCATGCATACATTAATCGGCGGTCATGCGAGAGAAAGAAAGTAACACCTTTGCCTGATGCTAAACGTGAGGTACTGACACCCATCTGCCTCCAGAAAGGCCATTCAGACACCCACTGGGCCTCTGGCTGTATCCAAACAACAGCGACACTGCCCAAATCTGCCCCCCAGACTGCTCCAAAAAGCAGCCCACAGTTGGAACTCAGAACTGGCTCCTCGGGCATTGCACGAGTGCCTGCATTACCAATCCGACACTGTGGCAGAGTACATACGAGTGCGTATGCCTAAATCGCTCTGCCATCTTTCTGCATTCAGACTGCTGTACCCCATCCACTCCCGCCACCCAGAGGTATCTGCCCGACACTGCGCACCAAGGCCTCACTGCTCACCTTTTCGCGGTCACAGCACCCTCCACATCATGCAGCGCTGTTCTGCAAGCTAATAGGTCTCACATTTGGAATTGAGTCTTCAAATCGCCATTGCAGAGGACATACTAGTGCACCTATCATCATCACAGGTTGTACACCCACTCAGTGCTTGCGGTGCTGCTAACTCAGTGAGAAGTGAGGCCAGGCATGTGGCAGTAGGCCCTCGCTGTTGGGCTCAGGCCTACATTGCGGTGCAGCACAGCACACAAAACATCAAGTGTCCAGACCACCGGGACGGGACATCACCATGGTGGTGTTACTGTGCCGGCCGCAGTGCATGCGTTGCTAGCAACTTTAAAATGGCATAGAGCATGTGCGCCTGGTCTTTTTTATTCGTAGGGTCATGTGTCCTGTGATGCCTGTGCTGAATGGGTGTGGTGTGGGTGTAAACGAGCCGTGAGGGAGTGGCTGTGGCATCAGTGTTGCCAGATTGGGCTAGATCACGTACAATTGGGCTATATTTTGCCGGTTGTGTGGTAAAATGTTGGTTTGTGCTAGTTGCCAGATTATAAATATATATACAGCGCTCCAGCAAAAGTAGTATGTTAAAGCGCTTTATTAGACAAATATTTACTTGGCATCCTGCTGCAACATCAATTCCAATGCATTCACCGCCTGCTTGAGGCTGTCCCTGCCCCTCCTTCCCTAAAGCAGCAATATTGGGCTACTTTGGGCTACTTTTTGGTTGGCTTTGGGCTATAGAAAGCTTAAAAAATCTGACAACACTGGATGTGGGTGTCCATTTTGGAGTGCTGCTGTCACCTGGGTTGCAAAAGCCAAAGTGTCACTCTGTGAGCCAAGACCAACAATATGGCCAACATGGAAGGTACAGGGAATTACTGACCCTATATTCATCCATAGTTCCACACAAGAAAGATGGTGGACTTGAGACATCTGTGTGGATATGAATGTTTATTGCACAGTCAGTGGAGTGTAGCAGCTGTAGCAATAGAGGGCCATGGAAAGTTGAAGTTTTCGTTTTTGGCACATGGAGGGCAGCCAATTAGAGACAAGCTTGTTGTCGGAGTTAGGCTGCGCCAACATATGTACTTATACAATCACTGCGACGATCCTCACACACTTATAAATTCAATATACAATCAGCTTGCAGTACTCTAATGATGCAGTCTCTACATACGTACTTGTACATTGACCGAGACAAAGTTACATAACTAAAGTTTTCCCACATTGTCAAAGGTAAGATGGTTGCATACGCTGTCGGGAGCACTATGTAATGTGGTAGGGCCTAGGCGCAGCATGTTGCATATATAATGAACACATGGACACAGATAGATAGTGGAACTGGGTACGGGTACGTGCGCTCGACTACTTTTTATTACCAGGGTCACATGTCCAGAGACAACTGTGGTGGATGTGTGTGGGGTGATTGTAAGCCAACCCTTCAGGAATGGTTGGTGCTGGCAACAAGTACAATAGTAATCACTGTATCAGACACAGAGATTCAATCATAAAGGGTCAATGATTTGTGCTGCACTAAGGTGCGGGTACCAGATATGAAATCATACAGAAAAGATTCTATCGTAAAGGGTTCATGACTTGTGATACAATGAGGTAAGATAGCAGATGTGAAAATATACACAAAATATTGTATCAGAAATGGTGCATGAGTTTTGCTGCACTGAGATAGGGGCATCAGAAGCATTTAGCGTCTGCACAGCCAGTGATGATGCGTGGTGCGGGCGAGCCACAGAATCGCAACTCGATTTGTGAATTGTGAGCCCTACTATTGCTAGTGTACATCGAAGACAGTAGTCATCACAGACATCTAGGAATGTTTTTAGTCACTTCCTCTTGACAAAGTTTGAGGACATAGAGTACAATTCTCTCTAATAAATAAATCATGTTTCAATTTAAATTGTGAGCTCTTCTGACCGCAGTGTAGGTGAATGGAACAAAAGATGAAACATTTATGGAATACACTGAGGAAATCTTGGTTGTTCTGAGTACAGTTGTAAAGTACGGTATTCTGAAGCTAGAATCTGAACTGGTTGTTCATCATATCGTCTACCTTTTTCAGTAGGGAAGAGCTGTGGAAAACAACGAGCTTCCAAACTTGTTTCCCACACACTCATGGGAGTTTGATTTGCTTTTTTTTCATCTGGAACAATTCAATAGTATGTCCTATCAGTTCTTTTGAATGTAGAGGATGTATAGTATATTGTTCATACATTTCTTCTTTTCTTGAATTGTCCACTTGAAATATGTGTTTCATCTTCTAAAGTAATTTCTTCTCCTTCTACATTTACAATTTTATAGTAAATATTGTTTAGCACCAGATATAATGTAGCCTTTTGGACTTTCGTGACATGTACTAACTCTTGCCATATTTTCCGACTCCTTGTAGATACACCATTAACAATACTGACTACAGGTTCAGTATTGTCTCTTTCTACACTAACACTTTCAACATTTTTCTTAAAATCTAATGGTAAATACACAACTCTTCCTTTTAAACATCTTTGTAGATCTGTTGGAGTCAGCTTACCTGTTTTAGGCTCCATACGAATTATAGCCTGAAAAAGGTGCACAGATTGAATAAGGATGGCCTCATATGTATTTAAATCTTTAAGTTCAGATAGTATAGCTACTAATTCTAATTCATTATGGACAGCTCTAGTTGGCATTTTGTTTTCTTCAAATTTATTGTAACAATATTTACAAATACATTGTACAGTACCTAACTCAAAACGACCTTCCACAAACAGATAAGCATCAAATTATTTCCATTTGTGAACTATCTCTAGCAATTTCAGCTGCAATAGTTTTTTCTTGATTAATCTCTTCATTCAACATTTGGAGATAATTTGGAAAAAATGTACATTCAATGCTATCTTTACATGCATTGAAAGAATCTTCATAGCAGTCAAACTCTCAAGGTAATTCCATTTCAGTCCGCCAAGGTTTGAAGAGTTGGAGAAGAGCTAAATAGAAAAAATCTCTCTTATCTGGAGTATCACAACTTAATTTCCTATGATTAATCAAATTTCCTTTGGCATGCTTTACCAAACATCCATCAGATCCAATTACAGCATATTTTCCTTCATTTATTTTTTCAGTAACATTTTTTTAAAAACTATAATATTGCAGTATTTCATATAGACATTTGTTTTCCAGCTATGGACTTCTATTTGGATAGTATGTGAGGAACAGCAATTGAGTTATCTGCAACATATTGTATGACCATATTTGCATTCCACATCTTCAAAATCACCGGATTGTAATCATTAATGTACTTCGATTCTTCTGTTCTTTTTATAGTATAAGTATTTTTGGGTGATTTTCGAGTGATAGTATGCCTCACTGCTGACATAAAATTGTTCACTCTTCCTTACGATGACTTATGGTGCACTGAGTTAGTAGTACCTTTGGCGCTCAGCTTGTACGTACCCTGCGATGATGCGTGGTCCAGGAGGGCCGCACTCGGACCAATGTCTTTTGTCTATTGAATTGTGCCTCAATAAGGCCACGTGGCGATGACTTATGGTGCACTGAGTTAGTAGTACCTTGGCGTTCAGCGTTTAAGTAGTCTGCGATGATGTGTGGTCCGGGAGTGCCGCACTCGGACCAATGTCTTTTGTCTATTGAATTCTGCCTCAATAAGGCCATGTGGTGATGACTTACGGTGCACTGAGTTAGTAGTACCTTTGGCACTCAGCGTGTACGTACCCTGCAATGAAGCCTGGTCCAGGGGGGCCGCACTCGGACCAATGTCTTTAGTCTATTGAATTCTACCTTAATAAGGCCACGTGGCGATGACTTATGATGCACTGAGTTAGCAGTAACTTTGGCGCTCAGCGTAGTACATACCCTGCGATGATGCATGGTCTGGGAGTGCCGCACTCGGACCAATGTCTTTTGTCTATTGAATTCTGCCTCAATAAGGCCACGTGGCGATGACTTACGGTGCACTGAGTTAGTAGTACCTTTGGCACTCAGCGTGTATGTACCCTGCAATGATGCCTGGTCCAGGGGGGCCGCACTCGGACCAATGTCTTTAGTCTATTGAATTCTGCCTTAATAAGGCCACGTGGCCATGACTTATGATGCACTGAGTTAGCAGTAACTTTGGCGCTCAGCGTAGTACATACCCTGCGATGATGCATGGTCTGGGGGGGCCGCACTGGAAGCAATGTCTTTTGTCTATTGAATTCTGCCTCAATAAGGCCACGTGGCGATGTCTTATGGGGCACTGAGTTAGCAGTACCTTTGGCGCTCAGCGTGTACATATCCTGCGATGATGCGTGGTCTGGGGGGCCGCACTCGGACCAATGTCTTTTGCCTATTGAATTCTGCCTCAATAAGGCCACGTGGGGATGACATGTGGTGCACTGAGTTAGTGGCACCTGAATCACTCAGCGTGTGCGCACCCTGCGATGATGCGTGGTCCGAGAGGGCCGCACTGGGAGCAATGTATCTTGTGTACTGGACTGCGTTATCTGCAATGGCTACTCCATCTTAATTGTGGTGCATGCTGTCCATAGTGTAGATCAAAGGCAGTAGTCTGTACAGACATAAGTCTTCGGTGCTGTGCCGCAGGGTTCGCAGGGGTCCTATGTCAAGGAGACCCACATGGCAGAGTGAGGCACGCCACTCTGGCACACTAGTTGGTCTTCACAGTTCACAAGTGACCTACGCCTAGAGCCCCGGCTTATGTAATCATACTCCTATGCTGGAGTGGTGTACGTTGGACCAGCCCACTGCGCTTATGCTTCCAGGGGAGGACAACACATCTACATGTCCGAGATCTTCCCCACTGCCTGAGGTAACATGGTTGCGTCCACTGTCCACAACACTACAAGCACCAGCAGTATATGCACATATGGAGAGGTTTACGAACTGTATAGTGAGGTCTGTCCAGCACATCACAGCTACACTTGGTAGTGTGTGCATTATTATTATTGATGGATGAGTTGCATCACATATTTGCTTGCCATATCTGCCAAAATTCAAGTATTGTGTGGCTGAGGGACCATGCCATTTTTGGACGGTCCGCTGTCCTGTTTTACGTTGCCTCGGTGGTAGTAGGGAGGGGGGTGGTCCGCGGGGCACGTCCTGAGGCTGGTGGCAGTGAGTGTTGTGGCCTTCATGGGTGTTTGAGCTGCGTGATCAGTAACTCTATGACATATGTTGCGCTTCAGATGTGATTCTGGGCTGCAATCCCTTTCACATTGTAGGTAGTCGTCCTGGTTTACTTTACACCAGTAAAATGCAGATGTTAGATACCTACTGCAAACGTGGCTTATTCCCTGTTTTTGGATCGCACCCCAGATTTGGCTGCTCGTTGAAAATATCGGGAACTGGTGCTTTTGTGTTAATTTTTGCATGGAGACGTCTACTCTGTATAGTATTACCATTAGTTGTTGTTCTCATTTGTGACAATTTTTATTCTGTGGAAGCTATTGCTGGAAAACTGGGGATAGTGGCTGTTTTCACTAGGTTGACAATGAATTGATAATTTAAAATCACTGAAAAAACTATAGGTTTAAAGAAGAAAATAATTAGAAATTAGCATTTAAAAAACTTTTTTAATTCACTGAAAAAAACATAGGTTTCAGGTACATTATAGTTACAAATTAGCATTTAAAAAACCTTTGAAATTCACTGAAAAAACATAGGTTTCAGGGACGTTATAGTTACAAATTAGCATTTAAAAAACCTTTGAAATTCCCTGAAAAAACCATAGGTTTCAGGGATGTTATAGTTACAAATTAGCATTTAAAAAACCTTTGAGATTCACTGAAAAAACCATAGGTTTCAGGAACGTTATAGTTCGTTGGACATTTCACTCATACAAAACCATAGAAATTCTGCCGTTATAGTTAGTTGAGCTAACTATAACTCGCGCCCCCACAATGCACTGCTGATGACGTCACATAATATATCATTCATGACATGGTCAGTGACATCACTGATGACATGATGACATCTCAAATGACATAACTGATGACATCACCCAAGTGACAATCTGATGCACCTCCTCACACCCTAATATAACCTTTGATACACCTCCTGTAAAATACAGACTAACATTTTCAAAACCATCGGCACACCAATACCAGTTACTACAAACGCACTCACTAATTCCTAGGTCTACAGACACATGCACTCATTCATCCATACAACCATTCATACATGTAGTAACTGATCAATACAACACTATCATATGTACTCATACACCTATACAGACACTCACACACCACAGCTCATCCTAGTCAGTCATGCACTTATCCTAGTTGGTCATGCAAAGAATCAATCACAGATCCATTTACTCACCTACACTGTTATACACACACCACCTCATTTATTCATACAGATACTAATGCATGCTTACTCTCTTATATAATCACTAATACAAGTATACACTCATCCATACAGCCACTCCCACAATCACTGACTCACACATGTAGTCATTTATATACTCCAACTCTCAAATACACTGACTTTTACTTGTGTACTTACTTGGACATCTACCACTGAGGCATCCAGTCACTAACATACACACACTCACTCACCCATAGAACTGTTTTCACATGCACTTTTAAAGCCATACACCCAGTCAATCAACCACTCACACATCTATGCACAGTCACACCACCCTCACCCAACCACACACACATTCTCAGTCTCCCATACAATTACTCAGGCAACTAATCAATAACCCATATAGACACCCGTGAAGCTACTGAACAACTGATGCAGCAGGTTATCCAACAACAGACAGACTGAAACAGACATTCACACAGTTTAGTCACTAACCCATGTATTCAGTAAGACATATTAATCACTAACTTAAACAGTGAATCACACAACTACTAAATCCTCCATCCAGACACTTATACATCCACACATTCTTCAATACAGCTTGGTATTTATATAATACATATTTCAATTTGAAAGAAAAACACATTCACTGGATGATGTCATCAGTGATGTCATCACTGATGTAATTTGAGATGTCTTCAGAGATGTCATCAGTGATGTCACTGACCATGTCATGAATGATGTAATATGTGACGTAATCAGCAGTGCATTGCGGGGGCACAACTCATAGTTAGCTCAACAAACTATAACGGCAGAATTTCTATGGTTTTGTATGAGTGAAATGTCCAACTAACTATAACATCCCTGAAACCTATGTTTTTTTCAGTAAATTTCAAAGGTTTTTTAAATGCTAATTTGTAACTATAACATCCCAGATGTTATAGTTAGGAATTAGCATTTAAAAAACCTTTGAAATTCACAAAAAAAACCATAGGTTTCAGGGATGTTATAGTTAGACATTTGACTCATTTAAAACCAGAGAAATGTGCCTGTTAAAGTTAGTTGAGCTAACTATAACTCGCGCGCCCACAAGGCACTGCTGATGATGTCACATATTACATCACTCATGACATGGTCAGTGACATCACTGATGACATCCAAAAGGACATCACTGATGATGATGATGATAAATATATTTTCTCAAAATCTTTCGGGTGCGGCCTCCTTGCGCCCTCGATGCGCAATTGCCATGTGACCTTAAAAAAAACCATTTGATTAGTTCATAACAATTCCCATTTTAACAGTTGGAGGACCCCACCCATTTTAGTCATTCTCTCTACATCGTTTGATGAGACACACCCCTTCTGCTTAGAGAGCTTTTTTGAAAAGTTTTTTTGCTGTGTACACATATCTTCTACTACACACATCTTGATCAATATTCATGGTCTGTACATTAGCCTTCCACGTGTGATGGCCATGCATCTCAAACGTTACATCAAAAATCGATGCCCCTGGTGTGTGTGTGTGCACATTATTGTGCTGCCTTTCAGCCTGGGTATTGCTGGCCCGAAGGAGAATCATCAGCCATGGGCAGAGTGCACATCCTAGATCACATGTGACAAACAGTAAACAGTAATGTGTACATTTGTATTGCTATATTCTCTGTTGTCAGGCTTTACCAGTATAGTAGTGTGTCATATGTGAGACTTTCAGATTCACGTTTGGCATGCATTGCTTGACTATAATGAACGTTATCACTATTTATGACGTAGCCTCACTGCTGATCCTCCCTCCATCCGAGCACATTCACATGTGTGCGCTTCGCGATAGCAACACTTTCAATAATACCGCACACCATTGACATGAGTGTCTGTGCATATCCACAACCTTGACAATGACATGTGATGTTGGCCATTCAATGTTTTCGAACAGCATATCATTAGCGATAGTTGCCCCTCTCCCGGTACATGCTACATTAATGTAAATTACGCATTCTACGATGTCAAAACTGCAACAGAAGCACACATAAGTACACTTCCTGGCCAGGCAGGAACTGAACAACGCCCAAGTCCCCGGAACTATTATTCACACCCCTACGCTCGCCTGGCATACGCAAGCCCAGCCCACTTTGCGTACGTATAAAAAGGATTACGATGACGGCACATGTCCCAGTTCTTCTACACTGCCTCAGGTGATATGGCCGCATCCACCTCGCATATCACAATCCGCAATAAAAAAAGGGATCCATAAGGCTACACCACCATCGTCGCAATCAACACTGCACCTGAATTGTGAACACTGCTGCCTGTCGTGTTTGGACACACAACAATGACAGCAGGTGAGCAGTGGGGCCTGGGTGCACAGGGGCTGCAATTGAGCGCGATGCTGCAGGAGGGGTGAGGTGCATCAGCCTGGGTGCACAGGTATAAACAAGCGATGTTGCCCTGCTTAATAATGTGCTCTCTGACCTCATTCAGTCACATGTCTCTCTCATTTTAAAGACCTGCTGGACCGTGCGGTAGGCCTGAGCCAGCAGGCAGCGCTGCCCTACAGATATGTGTTGAGCGTAGTGCTGCGGGAGGGGTGGGTGCATCAGCCTGTGTGCAAAGGTACGAACAAGCGATGTTACCCTGCGTACCGATGTGATCTCTCACCTCATTCAGTCACATCTCTGTCTCATTTTAAGGACCTGCTGGACCGTACTGCCGGCCTGAGCCAGCGGGCAGCGCTGCCCTACAGACACGTGGCGTTGGCTTTTGGGGCACTCTGGGCCGGTCACCCCACGCACCGCGCACACTCCCCGTGAGTGAGCCCAGGCTGCCCCCCGTTCCCACCGAGTGCCGCCACTGCCCGCAGCTGTGCTCCTGGCCCTCGACCGCTGATGCTGCATTTGCCTTGTTTGCGCTGCGTTGTATTATCCCTGTGTTAATTTTGTTCTTTGTTTAATTTTGGTGTATTTTTCCCCTGTTTGCCCCGTGCTGTAATAATTTTGTTCCTTGTCTAATTTTTGGTGTATTTCTCCCTCTGTTTGCCCCTTGTTGCGCCCAGCCCCTGCCACATTTCCCGCCACCTCCCCGCTCCCCGCCGCTGCCCCCCTGCGGCCCCGCCCCCTTCCATCTGTCGCCCTTCCCATTCGCCGCCCCGCTCCCGCCTCCCAGCTGCTCCTCCCTCCCACTGGGCCATATATGGCAGAGTGCACGCGGTGGTGAGCCATGACCTCTGACCCTCTGGGCCGATCACCCCACGCACCACGCACACTCCCCGTGAGTGAGCCCAGGCTGCCCCCCGTTCCAGCCGAGTGCCGCCGCTGCCCGCAGCTGTGCTCCTGGCCCTCGACCGCTGTTGCTGCATTTGCCCTGTTTGCGCTGCGTTGTATTATCCCTGTGTTAATTTTGTTCTTTGTTTAATTTTGGTGTATTTCTCCCCCTGTTTGCCCCGTGCTGTAATAATTTTGTTCCTTGTCTAATTTTTGGTGTATTTCTCCCTCTGTTTGCCCCTTGTTGCGCCCAGCCCCTGTCACGCTTCCCGCCATCTCCCCGCTCCCCGCCGCTGTCCCCCTGCGGCCCCGCCCCTTCCCTCTGTCGCCCTTCCCATTCGCCGCCCCGCTCCCGCCTCCCAGCTGCTCCTCACTTGCTCCGCCCCCCCACTCTCCACATATGGCAGAGTGGCAAACGCGCAGCGTTGACGCGCAGCGGGCGAGCCCTAAGCGCGCCGAAGGCACGCCAAAGGTAAGCCCGTCCGCGCCTGGACCGCGCCCAGTGCCAGGACCCCTGGCCCCCACCAACGCAAGACGACCCGACAAACCTACGACGTCGCGGCCCTCAACGCACTCAATACCGGCCGGACCCCCACCTGCTGCTGGGTCGCCCTAAAACGCTTCCACAGACTCTTCACCTGCACAACCTGCAAGTTCACCTGCCTCCGAACATGCACCGTGCCTGCCAAACCAAACCCCAGCAGCGACCTCAAGTGCATCCTGCTCAACACCCGCTCCGTCCAGAGACACGCCGTTGAACTCTGGAACCTGCTCGACACAACATCACCAGACGTCGCGTTCCTCACTGAAACATGGATGAACGCCTCCTCAGCCCCCGACATCGCCATCGCCATCCCGGATGGATACAAGATCATCAGGAGGGACCACGTCAACCAGACTGGGGGAGGCATCGCCATCGTCCACAAGTACACCATCCGCATCACGACCGACGCCGACGACACTTACACCTCAGCCGAACACCTCCATTTCCAGATTCACACCGACCCAAAGACAGCCCTCAGAGGCACCCTCATCTACAGACCCCCGGGACCACGCACACAATTCAGCGAAGACATCACGGACTTCATCAGCCCACACGCCCTCCCATCCGCCGACTACATCCTCCTAGGGGACCTCAACTTCCACCTGGAGAACAACAAGGACCGCAACACCGCCACCCTGCTGGACAACCTCGCCAACCTCGGACTCAAGCAACTGGTCAATACCCCCACCCACTACGCCAGCCACACGCTTGATCCCGTCTTCTCATCCAGCAAGCACATCGCCTTCAGCCACTCCACTGGACAGACCACAGCTGCATCCACTTCAGCTTCAGAAAAACCACTACCCACCACAACTCGCAACAGGATCCTCACAGAAGCTGGAGCAAGATCACCGCCGACCAACTCACCACCTCCCGAAGCCAGAACCCACCTGCTAGCACACCGGACCCCAACGAATCAGCCCGCAACTTCACGCAGTGGCTGACCGCCTGCGCCGACGACCTCACAGCACTGAAGAACCCTCCCAGCAAACCCAGAAGCAAGAAGGCCCCCTGGTTCACTGACAAACTCAAGGACTCCAAGAAGACCTGCCGCACCCTCGAGAAAGCCTAGCTCCTAGACCAGACCACTGACAACATAACCGCCCTCAAACACGCCACCCGCAAGCACCACCAGCTCATCCGCACCACCAAGAAGAAATCACTGAAGGATCGACTGGACAACAACGCCTGCGACAGCAAGGAACTCCTCAGCATCGTCAAGGAGTTCTCCAACCTCAGCACTGGCAACAACAACATCACCCCATCACAAGATCTCTGCGACTCCCTCACTTTGTTCTTCCACCGCAAAATTGCCGACATCCACAACATCTTCGGCGCACCATCCTCGCACCCAAACGTCGAATAAACGCACCCCACCGCCACCCTCCGCACATGGACCGCTGTAACCACCGAAGACACAGCCCGCACGATGAACACCATCCACTCCGGATCTCCGACTGACCCCTGCCCCCACCACGTCTTCAACAAGGCCGACTCCACCATCGCACCCCAACTCCGAGACGTCATCAACACCTCCTTCGACACCGCCACCTTCCCGGAGAGCTGGAAGCATGCCGAGCTCAGCGCCCTACTGAAGAAACCAACAGCGGACCCCACCGACCTCAAAAACTTCCGCCCCATCTCGCTCCTCCCTTTTCCTGCCAAAGTCATCGAGAAGATCGCCAACAGATAGCTTGCCGCCTTCCTCGAGACAAATGGATCCCTCGACCCCTCGCAGTCCGGTTTCAGAGCCAACCACAGCACCGAGACCGCCCTCATCGCAGCCACCGACGACATCCGAGCCCTTCTCGACAACGGGGAAACAGCGGCACTCATCCTCCTGGACCTCTCCGCTGCGTTCGACACTGTCTGCCACCGCACCCTAGTCCAACGCCTCAGCAACACCGGCATCCAAGAGAAGGCACTGAAGTGGATCATCTCGTTCCTCGCTGGAAGAACACAGAGAGTCCGCCTCCCCCGTTTCGTTCCGAGGCCACCGAAGTCATCTGCGGCGTCCCGCAAGGATCATCACTGAGCCCCACCCTCTTCAACATCTACATGAGACCTCTCGCAGCCATCGCTCGCCAACACAACCTCAACATCATCTCCTACGCCGACGACACCCAGCTGATCCTCTCCCACACCAGAGACCCCGACACCGCCAGAACCAGCCTCCACGAAGGGATGAAAGACGTCGCCGAGTGGATGAAGAACAGCCGCCTGAAACTGAACTCAGACAAGACGGAAGTCCTCATCCTAGGACCATCACCCTCCGCCTGGGACAACTCCTGGTGGCCCCCTGCCCTGGGCACCACCCCCAAGCCAACAGACCATGCACGCAACCTGGGCTTCATCCTGGACAAGTCAACGCCGTCTCCACTTCATGCTTTCACACCCTCTGCATGCTCCGCAAGATCTTCCGATGGATCCCGATCGAAACCAGAAAGACGGTCACCCAGGCCCTCGTCACCAGCCGTCTGGACTAAGGAAACACCCTCTACGCCAGAACCATAGCCAAGCTACAGAAAAGACTCCAACACATCCAGAACGCCTCCGCCCGACTCATCCTGGACATCCCTCGACGCAGCCACATCTCCGGCCACCTGAGGAACCTGCACTGGCTCCCCGTCAACAAGAGGATCACGTTCAGGCTCCTCACCCACGTACACAAGTCTCTCCACAACCTGGGCCCCAAGTACCTCAATGACCGCCTGACCTTCCACACGCCCACCCGCCAGCTACAGTCTGCTAGCCTCACCCTCGCCGCCGTACCACGCATCTGCAGAGCCACCGCCGGATGCAGATCCTTCTGCTACCTGGCGGCCAGGACATGGAACTCCCTCCCCATCCACCTTCGGCTGACCCAGGACCACCTCGCCTTCAGGAGACAACTCAAGACCTGGCTGTTCGAGCAGTAGCGGCCCCCTTCCCCCATGCGCCTTGAGACCCTTCCGGGTGAGTAGCGCGCTATACAAGTGTTATGATTGATTGATTGATTGTAGTGAGCTGATTACTAAGTATACATGCACACAGGCTTGCGCCACTGCATTACACGCGCACATTATGCTTCTACCATGCGCTCTGTTCCTTTGTATGTGAAAGTTGGCATAACATATTATTATTTAATCTTGTGTATTCTTGTGCACTCCAACTCCTCTTTGAACCACGATTACCACTAACAGTTCGAAGATCGTACTTCAAGAAGGAAGGATTCACTCAACTGGTGTTCTCTATTAACGTTGAAAGAAACCTTCATTTACCTCAAGATGTTTCCAACATTATATTTTTTCACCCTTTTCAGACACTGTGTTAGTGGAGCCAAAATAGGCGTAGCGGGTGCTCACCTCGTGATGATGCCCTGGGCATTCTGATGCCTTCCACTGTGGTATAGAGACAACGTCCCCGAACGGAGACCTGCTGGGCCACCCTGATAGCGAGGCCCCAGAGTTGGAACTCGCACCGGCACGTCCTTGGACACACCGGTTGTGGCAGGTAAGCAGTCAAGCCTCAGCGCGCAGGAGCTGCAATTGAGCACATAGCGGAGAATAGGGCTGGGGTGCAGCAGCCTGGGTGCACAGGTGCAGGCAAGCAATGTTGCCATAAAAAATAATGTAATCTCTGGCCTCATTCATATCACTGTTTCATTTTAAGGACTTGCTGGACCACACTCTGTCTCGCGGACCCCAGACACATGGGTGACGGGAGGTGAACAGTGAGGGCTGGGTGCAGTAGGCCGGCGCTCTGTCTCCTCCTCCTTCTGTTCTTTTCACTCCCTCCTCTTCTCCCTTCCACTCACCCGCTCTCTGTCCCATTCTCACTTTCCTCTGTTCATTCTCACTACAATTCTTGTTCTCTTTGACATGGCACACACACTTATGTTTCTTTTTTGTCTTGCAGGTTTTGTACGCTGCTTCCGGAGGAGTCCCACCCACTTCTTTCATGTTTTACTGTTGTTCGAATAAAGTTAAATTTCCATTTATTTGTGTTGTGTTAATAAAAGTATTTTTTTTTACCAATAAATAACTGAGTGTATGGGTCTTCTTTTTCTTACAACACTTGTCTGTAGTTTATTGTGAAAATCGGCAGTTGATAGTAGGTTATAAGGGAAATTTTGTTTACTTTTCCGGTGCACCTACCAAATATAAACCAAGAGACTATTACATAAATGAAGCCTGGGTAATTGTACAACGGCAAGAGTTCTATGAGTGTATCACTTTATAACACCATGAGTGCTGCCCGTGTGATTTCAGAACCAATAAGGCACTGCCTAGGGCCACCGAGGCTTCAAGAAGTGGAGAGGCCCACCCTGCATATTTAAGTATAGCCCCGGAGGTTGCCGATCCTCGATCTTGAGTTGGCCTCGAAGCCCCCCGAACAATTTGTAAACAATACCCAGGGAGGTGTCGATCCCCTAGTCTGCAAAACGTCTCTGTGCCCTCCCACGCCTAATTTACATGTGAGATTAAGATCCCCAGTGGTGTAGAGACCCCGCAATGTAATAATAAGATTGGCCCCGGAACAATACCCACCAGTGGGCTCATTTAAATGAACGGGTGAGACCCCGCTTCATTTTTTTTTTCTCCTTTTTTACTGAACGGTACCTCTTTATTGAAATGATACGAGGTTTTCCTCCTCTTGCTTCAATGAGGCAAACAAGAATTTACTATCACAGGGTGCAAGCAATGCTCCTGCCCTGTAACAGCAAACATAAATATCCACCCCGTGACATTGTATGACCTTCGCCTGGGAGGTGGCACTTCATGGGACCATAATGCTTTGTTTAATTCATACCTACAGAATTAGTATAAACGCATACTAACACTACTTGCACATGTGTGGTACAGCAACCAGAGTGTAGTGAAGAGGCAGAGGCAGCCCAAAATCAAAAAATATAAATCCTACCAGAGGTAGGTTCACATAGTTCGATCAGCCGACGACCCTGGGATGAGTAGAAACAGATTCCCACCTCTCACCTCCCAGACAGCTCGTAGTCTGGCTTGAAGTACCGACGGACAGAGCGGTGCCTCCATCTCCGAGCAGTCAGCCGGGTGAGGTGAGGTTTTTCTCCCACAGAAAGCTGGGAAAGAAGAGATAGCTCTTACCTCCAAGTACGAGGTTTGCTTGTCCGGTAGGGTGGCAATTGCAACATACTTACCCGATTATTGTATTTCCTTTATGAGTATTGTTTTTCACGATTTTATGCACAAATTGTGTTTATCCTGCAGTAGCCTTTATTCCACTACATCTAGGTCCTGAAGAAAGCCGGGTTTGTTGACCAATTCGGCTGAAACATGTCGACCGCATTAGACTTAGCCAGGAAATAGTCAATTTTTTCAAGACTATTGGTTTTTTAAAGTATGACACCTGGACAATCCTCAATACACATATTTTTGCCCAGGTAGCCATTTTTAACTCACACTTACACTAGAGCACTGCACGTCACTGGAGTTCATATAGTTTGAACACACACCTCGGCAGGAGCCCTTTTCAGGAGTATCAGGTCAGGTACCCAGCAGGGCCCGGTAGTTCAAAACTGTGGCCCTAGATCCTGACTTCCTAGAGTCTCAGATGACGAAGCTCCGCCAGTAAGGGTGGGCTGATGGACTCTTAACTCCTGCTAGGGGATGTATGTCATTACAACGCACACTTTTACAACGCATGCACTTACAACGCATTTTTTACAACGCAACATCCATTACAACGCATTCCATTACATAGCATGACACTACAACGCATTTTTAAAAACTACCTTTACAACGCATTCCATTACATCGCATACTACCTTTACAACGCATACCATTACAACACATAATATTAAATTGCATTTAAGGTAAGTATTAGATAGTATAGGGGTAAAAATTACTTTTCTAACTCCAGGGGGTGCAACAGTAGGGAAAGTGTTGGATAGTATAGGGGTAAAAATTGCTATTCTAATTCCAGGGGGTGCAACAGTAGGGTAAGTGTTGGATAGTATAGGTGTAAAAATTACTATTCTAACTCCAAGGGGTGCAACAGTAGGGAAAGTGTTGGATAGTATAGGGGTAAAAATTACTATTCTAACTCCAGGGGGTGCAACAGTAGGGAAAGTGTTGGATAGTATAGGGGTAAAAATTACTATTCTAACTCCAGGGGGTGCAACAGTAGGGAAAGTGTTGGATAGTATAGGGGTAAACATTACTATTCTAACTCCAGGGGGTGCAACAGTAGGGAAAGTGTTGGATAGTATAGGGGTAAAAATTACTATTCTAACTCCAGGGGGTGCAACAGTAGGGTAAGTGTTGGATAGTATAGGGGTAAAAATTACTATTCTAACTCCAGGGGGTGCAACAGTAGGGTAAGTGTTGGATAGTATAGGGGTAAAAATTACTATTCTAACTCCAGGGGGTGCAACAGTAGGGTAAGTGTTGGATAGTATAGGGGTAAAAATTACTATTCTAACTCCAGGGGGTGCAACAGTAGGGTAAGTGTTGGATAGTATAGGGGTAAAAATTACTATTCTAACTCCAGGGGGTGCAACAGTAGGGTAAGTGTTGGATAGTGTAGTGTAATATTATGCGTTGTAATGGTATGCGTTGTAAAGGTAGTATGCGATGTAATGGAATGCGTTGTAAAGGTAGTTTTTAAAAATGCGTTGTAGTGTCATGCTATGTAATGGAATGCGTTGTAATGGATGTTGCGTTGTAAAAAATGCATTGTAAGTGTAGTGCGTTGTAAAAGTTGTGTTGTAAATGTTGTTCCCCCCTGCTAGGTGATGAGCAAATTATCTGAGGAGGTTTCTTAGTATTTTTTCACAGCGTTCAGTGGCTGTCTCTATGAACGGACTGAGCATCTCCTGTTAGTTGTTAAATAGAAACAGATTCACCAAGAAAACGGGTCTTCAGCACACGACCCTGGGATGAGTAGAAACAGATTCACCAAGAAAACGGGTCTTCAGCACAATGCAAGCAAGCGCAAAATCTTGGTGAGTGCTGCCTTCTTTTCACCTTCTCCCGATCGTCGCCAAATTTATGTAGTGAACAGGAAGACAGCAGTGGATCCAATAAGTAGCTTTATTGCAGGAAAAGTAGACAGCTTAAACAGCCAACAACAGAACCAGACACCAAGGCATCCGTCTTTTCCAGCACTGTGTACAAACTCCCCAAGATTCCCCTCATGACAGCCCTACATTCTAACATTA
This sequence comes from Triturus cristatus, assembly GCF_964204655.1. Taxonomy (NCBI): domain Eukaryota; kingdom Metazoa; phylum Chordata; class Amphibia; order Caudata; family Salamandridae; genus Triturus; species Triturus cristatus. Next base: position 20,468,420 of record NC_140581.1, read on the forward strand.
CATACTTACATTATAGTATTATTACATACTAACATTGTACTATGACTTACATTGAAATAGTACACAGAGCACATCACTTTACAGCAATGAGCTCACGGTTTAATCCCCGAGTCTTCAGACCAGTAGGGGTGAGTAGTTCGCTTCCCACTCCCTGTATAGTATAAACACATACTAACACTACTTACAGTTATACTATAGCAGCCAGTATTCTACAGCGCCCACAGCCCATCACTTTATAACAATCAGCTAGGTTTGATCCCCGAGTCTTCACACCGGTAGGCTTAGTACTTCACTTCCCACTTTCGGTATAGTATAAAAGCACGGTAGAGCTCAGTAGTTCGCTTCCCACTCCCTCTATGATATAAACGCCTACTAACACTACTTCCACAGGTATCCTACAAACACCAGAGCACATCACTATACAGCAATGACCTTCCAGTTTAGGCTCGAGGTTTCATATCCGACTGTAACAGCATCTCATCTCAGCACCATGTCACTCTGAGCAACACCGCACTTTCAGACTGGTAGGTGTGACTACTTCGCTTCGCACTCCCCCACAGAAGTTACAATGCTCTTATCCTCCTGTTTCCTACTCTTTTCGCCCTTTTTCCACCTTACTCAATTCAATGGAATCACAAAATGGCAGCCAACACTTCCTAGTTGCAACCGCTCGCAGCGCTCACAACCAATAAGCAGCAAGTTCGTGCTCGTAACGCCTCACTCAATCAGATGGCAGAATTCCCAAATATTGATATCTGTAAATTTCAATATTTCTCCAAAACTACTGAACGGATTTACACCAAATAAACAAAATCATGCTTTCTAGACCAAGACCCTTCTCCCTGCCAAATGTGGGGCAATTCCGTTCACCCGTTCGACCTTTAGCCTTGTCTAAAGTTTCCTATGGAAATTAACATCGGCCCCCCCCTTGACGAATCACCCCCAAACATCCCACACAGGAGCTGATATGAACAAAGAATTTGTTTTGAAAATTTCATGAAGATTCATCAAATGACGCCAAAGTTATAAGCAAAACAAAAAATGCTCTTCCTATGGAAACTTTGTCCTAACTATAACTACCTACTGGCGACCACCAGTAGGCAAATCCACAAAAAAGTTACTCTGCATTAGAGGGCCTCTCACGTTGTGGCAATGAATTCCTATCTTGCTGGTAGAAGGAAGGCTCGTAAACATTGTCCTTTCAAGCATATTGATTCAGCTTTGCCTTAAAAACCAAACATGTTTCGGGCAGCATTTCCCTTGATCACTGGCATCGGTAAATTCAGGAAGCAGCAAACATTTAAAAGCGCACCTGCACCTCATTTAAATACACGCCCCTAGTTCACTCGGCATCATGGTAGATGTAGTATCCACAATGTCCTTAGCATAGTGCATGCTGCCAGATGAAAACGCTGTTAATCCTGTAGTAGGTTAGCATGTAAGTTCATTGTTGCTCACCTTCCCAAAATTCGATTTCCACCAACTGGAAGCACAACGTTCCCAACAGCGCTAAAAATAATTAGTGTCAGAGACCTGCACTTCTGCAGTGGGGCCCTCCCCATACTTTTTCCCCACAGGGATTCCTTGCGCACTCACGAATTAGGAAGTGGTTATACAGCGATGAATGCAATTTGATTTTTATTTCATTTCAGCATGCCAGTTATACAACTCTATGCATTTCGGTCTCTACGGAGACCTTGTTCATGAGACTGAAAACAGGAACCACCATTTTTTTCAAAATATAAGCCACACATGTCAATGATTACGTCATTTCCTGTTACAGGCAGCTAAGCATTCTGGTTTTTGTGTTTTCTTGTGATTTATCAAAACAATAACACGAACTGGTCAACACATTATGAAAAGAGTTATATGTGAATTCTAACATACCACTTCAATTTGTTCATCTCAATTTGTAAAAGCAAACAAAGCCCTCCAGTGGGCAAATATGTTGACTGAATCCATCTATCAATTATTGTAAACTTACTTCATTCTCGCCCTCTAGTGGGCCTTAATTCAAGCTGGGATGTGATGCCATCATTGTATCTTGATACACTGCTGTAGCGTGATCTCTATTTGCTAATGTACAATTATTATGGTCTCCCAAGATGGCCACCAGAGACAAAAGTGCCCAAATGTAGCCCTAAATATCATCCAGATGTAGCCCAAGTAAAGCTCAATCACAGAATGTCCCAGAGTGTTCTAATGAACAATTAGAGCGCTAACAGTCTTATTTATTTATTTATGCGATTTTTAAAGCGCTGCAATTACCCATAGGTGTCTCGGCGCTGTCTTACTTATGACAAAAGTATGGCACACCTGAAGCCATCTTGATTGGAATAAAGTGGTAACACTTAAAACATTTAATTTACAAAGGAACAAAATGAGGGGGTTCATTTTGCCATAGAAATTATGATTAGTTCTGCAGAAAGAAAAATTAGGGCACATTTTGACTTCTCAAATCCTCTTCTATTTCATAAACAAATTCTGAAATGCAGACTGAAACATGCACTTTGAATACCAGCAGCAGACTTCCCTGGTGAGCAGTAGTTGTACTACAGTGATCTAATGAGCAACTAGAGTGCTAACATTCAGAATTTATGGCAAATGTGTGACACATCTGAATGCCTCCTTGATGGAACCAAAATAAAAAACTGAAAGTATTCCCACTGAGGAGACTGCAGTAAATGAGTAAATTAGGAAACTTCATGACAAATAAATCTCCCAAGATGGCCACCAGAGACAAAAGAGCCCAAATGTAGCCCAAATATCACCCAGATGTAGCCCAAGTATAGCCTAATGACAGAATGTCCCAGAGTGTTCTTAAGAACAACTAGAGCGCTTACTGTCTACTTATGACAAAAGTATGGCACACCTGAAGCCATCTTGATTGGAATAAACTGGTAACACTTAAAACATTTAATTTCAAAAGCAACACAATGAGGGGGTTCATTTTGCCATAGAAATTATGATTAGTGCTGAAGAAAGAAAAATTAGGGCACATTTTGAGTGACTTCTCAAATCCTCTTCTATTTCATAAACAAATTCTGACATGCAGACTGAAACATGCACTTTGAATACCAGCAGCAGACTTCCCTGGTGAGCAGTAGCTTTACTACAGTGATCTAATGAGCAACTAGAGTGCTAACATTCAGAATTTATGGCAAATGTGTGACATATCTGAATACCTTCTTGATGGAATCAAAGTACAAAACTGAAAGCATTTCCTACTCGGGAGACTGCAGTAAATGAGGAAATTAGGAAACTTTATAACAAATAAATCTCCCAAGATGGCCACCAGACACAAAAGAGCCTAAATGCAGCACAAATATCACCCAGATGTAGCCCACATGTAGCCCAATGACAGAAGTGTGCAAAACACTTATTTTTTGTGTATTTGCAGTTTTATATAGTGCAGACTTGTCAGGTATTGGAATGCTTTACATGAGCATTGGTTACATCACACAAGATCAAATTCATTTTGGTTGTAGACATGGGGAGATTAAGTGATTTGACCAGAATCACAGAATGTTGAGCTGAAGCAGAAACTCCAACCTGGTTCCCCAGTTGCAAAGTCTGCAGCTCTGGAAGTAACACCACATCCTCTCCCCTAGGTGCAACATTTATTCAAGTGGTCAACTGGATAAAAAAACATAAAGATTACAAATAATTTAAAAGTTCTTTGTCGCTATTTGAAAACTCTGAAAATATGTCTTCATTTTAGTTTTTTAGAGCACTATCCATAATTTTGATGGAAATAAGACCCTCTCATATATGTAATTTCTAAAGGAAATACTCTAGGTATTACAGTTTTGATTACATCAAGATGACGTCAGGCGTTCCACACTTTTGTAATAAATATAGAATGTTAGCAATCTAGTTGTTCATTGGGATACTGTTGAGAGGCAGAGGCCAGGGGCACGGACTCTGAAAATTGAAGGCAGGTAGGAGAGTGCAGAGGCAACAATTTGACCACACTGGGCAGGCAGGAAGGGCAGTGGCAGCACAACAGACTATGGAGGGCAGTGGAAAGGGGGGCAGGGGCAACAAACCAACAATACAGGACTGGCAAGAGAGGCTGTGGCAATATAATAGACCATTGTGGGCAGAAGGAAGAGGCAGTGGTAGTACAACCATACAAGTCAACAGACCCGTTTCAGCCAGGAAACGTCCAATGTTTTTAAGCTCAAATGGGCTTTATTTGATCTGTCTCCTGTCTACAATCTCTTCTTTTTCAATGTAACTCAAAGGGGAAAATCAATACCCCAGTTTTTTTTCAAAATCTCCCTCTTACCAAGTTCAAAATGTTCGCAAGTATGGTACATTGAATCATGGTAGGCAGGAGGAATTGGGGTAGGGACATGGACTCGGATAACAGAGGACAGGAGGGACATGGAGAGGTGCACCAAACTGACCCTACAGGGCAGGCATCAGGGTATGCAGCAGCACAATACACCACACAGCGCATGCGGGACGGGAGTGCAGCACAACAATCCATAGAAAGCAATAGGGAGGGGACAGGACCATGCGCATGGACAGCAGAGAACAGATGGGAAAGAGGCAATGGTAGCTGGCTGACCATAATGGACAGACAGTAGAGAAAGCTGCAGCATAACAGACCATAAAGGGCAGGAGGGACGGATCAGGGGCATTACAATGGAACAGACAAGCCAGGAGGGAGGGAATAGGGGGTCTGCACATGGAAACAGAGGGCTGAGGGCAAGGTGGCAGGGCAGGAGCAGCAAGATGACCATGGAGGTCAGGCAGGATGGGCACTAGAAACAAGACACACCATGGAGAGCAACAATGAGACTATGGTGGCATACACACAGACCATGGAGGGAAGGTGGGAGGGGGTCAGGGGCAGCTAGCTGACCACACAGGGAAGGTGGGAGGGGCCATGGCAGCACAGAAGACCATGCATGGCAAGCAGGAGGGTTAGTGGCAGCACAATGGCTATGATGGGCAAAAAGGAGGGTGCAGGGGCATGCACAAAGGACCATGGAGGATAGAAGGGAGGGTCTGGACCTGGGCACAGATAAGAGAGTTCAGGGGAAGGGGCCTCACAACAGACCGCGCGGGGCAGGCAGGAGGAGCAGTTGCAGCACAACAGATCAGGGAGGGCAGAAGGGTGTGGCAGTAAAATGGACCATGGAGATCAGAAGGAAGGGGATGGGGGCATGGCATGTGGACAGGCAGGGTGGAGGTGGCAGGGACAGGTTACAGTCATCTGACAATGCTAGGCAGGTGGGAGGGGAGTGGCAGCTCAACAGAACACTCAGAGTAGATAGGAGTGGCAGGTCCATGGAACATAGTGGGAAAAAAGGATGGAGCAGGGGCATGCACAAAGACATCGGAGGGCAGGGGGAAGGAGAATAGGGGCATTAAGCTAAGCACAGAGGCTAAGCAGGAGGTCAATGATGGGCCATAGAATTGGGCAATGGAGGGCAGGATGAGTGGACTGATACATCATGCTAAATGGAGGGCAGTGGCAGCACATCAGACCATGCATGGCAGGAGGGAGGAGGCTAGTCCATGGATTCAGACAACAGAGGATAGGGAGGAGGTGGATGGGGCAGCAAGCTAACTGTTCAGAGAAGGTGGGTATTAGGAACTTTATTGTTTTTAAAATGTGTGTCTGTGCGAACTACACTCCAAGGCGCATATCGCATAGCACGCGCTAGTGCCTGTGCTATCTCACGCTCTCCAATGAATCTGTCATTGCGCACAATGTATTGCATATTATATTTCACGCCCGGTTCATCTTATATCACACTTTTTGGTGCATAGTTTATACCATATACTACATCTAGTTTTCATTTTCAATCGTGCTCTCAGGACTATGTTCTATATAACACTGCGTCCACCTACCCTTTTCACGGGCATTACATTTTGCGATGGGGGTGGAGGGTCAGGGGGTGTTTCTGCCAAGTGAGCCCGGAGTCACAGTCACAAACGTCCTCTTCTTCCTGAATAAAAGTGAGATTATGCTGCATACTTGTTCATATTTTAAGTAGTTCGCACAGACACACATTTTAAAAACAATAATGTTCCTAATACCCACCTTCTCTGAACTGTTAGCTGTTCAGAGAAGGTATATACCCACCTCCTCCCTATTCTCTGTTGTCTGAATCCATGGACTAGCCTCCTCCCTCCTGCCATGCATGGTCAGATGTGCTGCCACTGCCCTCCATTTAGCATGATGTACCAGTCCACTCCTCCTGCCCTCCATTGCCCAATTCTATGGCCCATCATTGACCTCCTGCTTAGCCTCTGTGCTTAGCTTGCTGCCCCTATTCTCCTTCCCCCTGCCCTCCGATGTCTTTGTGCATGCCCCTGCTCCATCCTTTTTGCCCACTATGTTCTATGGACCTGCCACTCCTATCTACTCTGCAGTGTTCGGTTGAGCTGCCACTCCCATCCCACCTGCCTAACATTGTCAGATGACTGTAACCTGTCCCTGCTACCTCCACCCTGCCTGTCCACATGCCATGCCCCTATCCCCTTCCTCCTGTCCTCCATGGTCCATTTTACTGCCACACCCTTCTGCCCTCCCTGATCTGTTGTGCTGCAACTGCTCCTCCTGCCTGCCCTGCGCGGTCTGTTGTGAGGCCCCTTCCCCTGAACTCTCTTGTCTGTGCCCAGGTCCTGACCCTCCCTTCTATCCTCCATGGTCCTTTGTGCATGCCACTGCACCCTCCTTCTTGCCCATCATAGCCATTGTGCTGTCACTAACCCGCCCGCTTGCCATGCATGGTCTTCTGTGCTGCCATGGCCCCTCCCACCTTCCCTGTGTGGTCAGCTAGCTGCCCCTGACCCCCCCCACCTTCCCTCCATGGTCTGTGTGTATGCCACCATGGTCTCATTGTTGCTCTCCACTCCATGGTGTGTCTTGTTTCTAGTGCCCATCCTGCCTGACCTCCATGGTCATCTTGCTGCTCCTGCCCTGCCACCTTGCCCCAGCCCTCTGTTTCCATGTGCAGACCCCCTATTCCCTCCCTCCTGGCTTGTCTGTTCCATTGTAATGCCCCTGATCCGTCCCTCCTGCCCTTTTTGGTTTGTTATGCTGCAGCTTTCTCTCCTGTCTGTCCATTATGGTCAGCTAGCTACTATTGCCTCTTTCCCATCTGTGCTCTGTTGTCCATGTGCATGGTCCTGTCCCCTCCCTATTGCTTTCTATGGATTGTTGTGCTGCACTCCCGTCCCGCATGCGCTGTGTGGTGTATTGTGCTGCTGCAAACCCTGATGCCTGCCCTGTAGGGTCAGTTTGGTGCACCTCTCCATGTCCCTCCTGTGCGCTGTTATCCGAGTCCATGTCCCTACCCCAATTCCTCCTGCCTACCATGATTCAATGTACCATACTTGCGAACATTTTGAACTTGGTAAAAGGGAGATTTTGAAAAAAAACTGGGGTATTGATTTTCCCCTTTGAGTTACATTGAAAAAGAGGAGATTGTAGACAGGAGACAGATCAAATAAAGCCCATTTGAGCTTAAAAACATTGGACTTTCCTGGCTGAAACGGGTATGTTGGCATGTATGGTTGTACTACCACTGCCTCTTCCTTCTGCCCACAATGGTCTATTATATTGCCACAGCCTCTCTCGCCAGTCCTGTATTGTTGGTGTGTTACCCCTGCCCCCCTTTCCACTGCCCTCCATAGTCTGTTGTGCTGCCACTGCCTTTCCTGCCTGCCCAGTGTGGTCAAATTGTTGCCTCTGCACTCTCCTACCTGCCTTCAATTTTCAGAGTCCGTGCCCCTGGCCTCTGCCTCTCAACAGTATCCCAATGAACAACTAGATTGCTAACATTCTATATTTATTACAAAAGTGTGGAACGCCTGACGTCATCTTGATGTAATCAAAACTGTAATACCTAGAGTATTCCCTTTAGAAATTACACATATGAGAGGGTCTTATTTGCATCAAAATTATGGTTAGTGCTCTAAAAAACTAAAATGAGGACATATTTTCTGAGTTTTCAAATAGCGACAAAGAACTTTTAAATTATTTGTAATCTTTATGTTTTTTTATCCAGTTGATCACTTGATTAAATGCTGCACCTTGGCGAGAGGATGTGGTGTTACTTCCAGAGCTGCAGACTTTGCAACTGGGGAACCAGGTTGGAGTTTCTGCTTCAGCTCAACATTCTGTGATTGTGGTCAAATCACTTAATCTCCCCATGTCTACAACCAAAATGAATTTGATCTTGTGTGATGTAACCAATGCTCATGTAAAGCATTCCAATACTTGACAAGTCTGCACTATATAAAGCTGCAAATACACAAAAAATAAGTGTTTTGCACACTTCTGTCATTGGGCTACATGTGGGCTACATCTGGGTGATATTTGCGCTGCATTTAGGCTCTTTTGTGTCTGGTGGCCATCTTGGGAGATTTATTTGTTAAAAGGTTTCCTGATTTCCTCATTTACTGCAGTCACCTCAGTAGGAACTGCTTTCAGTTTTTTACTTTGATTCCATCAAGAAGGTATTCATATATGTCACACATTTGCCATGAAATGTACAGCTAACTATAACTTGTGTGAAACCTATGGTTTTTTAAGTGAATTTGCAAGGTTTTTTAAATGCTAATTCCTAACTATAACGTGTGTGAAACCTATGGTTTTTTCAGTGAATTTGTACGGTTTTTTAAATGCTACGTTATGTATTTATTTTTAATTTTTGCGCGCGCGGTGCGCTTCGCGCACCGAGCGCCCACGTTGCGCATTTCGTACCGTGCACGCCTCGCCATTTTTTACAAAATATCAATTGTTTTTTTCTCCCTTGGGGGTCCTTAGATTTATATATTAAATGTGATTGTTAATTTTTTTTTTTTTTTTTTTTTTTTTACCGTATTCGTACGGTAAGCTTACCGTACGCGCACTCCGCGATTTTTTTTAAAAATTATTAAATTTATTTTTCATACTTTTTGGTCCTTTGTGAACCCCCTGACGAACGCTAGGGGGTCTGCAACTCTCTTCGTTGCCCCCTTTTCATGTTATCAACCTTTGTTTTTCAGTGCGAGAGACAGAAAATGGCGGCCGATACTTTCTGATTTCGACCGATTCGAATGTTTACAGTCATGTAACCACCAATCAGAATTGAGCTCGCGCACGGCACCGTACGCGTACGGTAAGCTTACCGTAAGTGCACGGAGCGCGCTTACAGATATATATATATTGATTTAAATGCTATTTTCTCAGGACCTACTGAACAGATTTACACCAGACCTGCAAAAGGCACATCCCTGACCTGAGGACTACCTCTCTGCCCAATTTCAAGTAATTCTGTTCAGCCGTTCGGGCTGTAGCTCGGACTAAAGGTCCTATGGGAAAATGCATGGGGAAAATGCGTTTGGGACCCCCCTTTTTTCTCAGCCCCCGGCTTGACGAATCCCCCCGAGACTTTCAGGGTAGGAGCGGAGCGTAGCGCCCCATTAGTTTTGAAAATTTCACGAGGATTCGTCAACCAGCGCCAAAGTTATTCCAAATAGAATGTTGCGGATTTCCTATGGAAACATGGTCCTAACTATAACTATCTACTGGCGACCGCCAGTAGATAATATATATATATATTTTACCTACTAGCGGTCGCGAGTAGGTAGTTATAGTTAGGACCTGGTTTCCATAGGAAAAGCTATTTTTTCACTTAGCTATGACTTTGGCGTCTTTTGACAAATCCTTATGAAATTTTCCCCCCAAAAAGTGTCAAAGTAGGTTCTGGTTGTCATGGAAAATTTGAGGGGGATCCTTGCAGTGGGAACTGAGAAATAGGGGTACGAAAAAAGGGTGCATTTGTAATGTTAATTCCCACAGGAATACGTTGTTGAACCTACATCCTGAACCGTTGTACGGAATTTAACCAAATTTGACAGAAAATTAGATGTTGTTACACAGATTGTGCTTTTTGGTATTTGGTGCAAAACCATCCAGTAGTTTTTTAGAAACTTTGGCTAAAAATAATAGCTATATCTCTGCACAATATTTTTGACAGTTTCACAATTTATCGCAGATGCTTGTGCAGGAATGGTGCCTGGGGCTGACAATTTGTGTGAAAGCCGACATAAGGGGTCAGGGTGGAGATACTGAGATCCCATGCTTGAGAAATGGGTGTGTTAGTGACACAAGTTATATGCCCAATTTTTTTTTTTATTGCTCGTGATATTCGCGATGACGCTGTGGCCACCGGCTGGGCCCCCTATCTACCATCGTCGGGATGTTGAAATATCGAGGCGACATCAAGAATATTGGTAAAAACATAAACAAGTATTATATATATTTATATATATATATATATATATATTTATATATATATATATATATATATATATATATATATATATATATTTATACACACACACACACATATATACACACACACCCTCTCTGGTCACTATCACAAACTCATTCACATACTCAAAAACTCGCTCAGGCACTTAAACACCTATTCACATACCCACTCACACAGTTATACATCCGGTTAAATGCCCACTCAGATAATTATGCACTTACTCACATACACATACAGGTACTTATACACCCACTTACAGACTCACTTGGAGGGTGATACACCCAAGTACAGACCCACTCAGAGACTCATGTACCTACTTAGCAACTCAGTCATAGACAAATGCATACAGTTTCTTACCTACTTAGAGACTCGAACACTCACTCACAGAACCACCTGGGCACTCATGCCCCCACTCACAGACCCACTCCGATACTCATGTACCCACTTACCGATTCATTTAGTCACACACTCATGTACTTACCCACTCAGATACCCATGCACCCACTAACAAACCCACTCACACACTGAAATATGTACTCACATACCCATGGAGACATTCATACATCCACTTACAGATCCACTCAGACACTCATATACCTACTCACACAACCATAATTTAACTCTCACACTCATCATGATTATGACACTAACCATTTCATGAGTGATGTAATATGTGAGTGTGGGGACGCAAGTTATAGTTAGCTCAGCTAACTATGACTGCTTATTTTCTCTGGTTTTGTACAAGTGAAACTTGAGCCTGACTATAACGTCTCTGTAACCTTTGTTACAGGGGGGTGCACCTGCAAAAGATGGTATCATTTTACAGGCATTCATAAGCTCTACATCCAGGTCTTTGCATGTTACCGTTGAGCATGGGATACACATGGAAGCCAGACATCTTGTTTTATTTCAGGAAATGGTCTGGAGACATCCATTGCAGATTTAAAACCTCATGCACTATGGGTTTCAATGTTTGCAAAACATCTAATTGTGTACATTGGGGAGCTTGCAAATGCTAAAAACAGTTTTGAAATTTACTAAACCCATTTACCAATTCAGAAAAGATTTTCTGAATTGCTAAATGGTTTTAGGAATCCATCACTATTTGAGATGGGCATGTTTAGAGTGTCCCTTCCAAATACTGATTTGTTAAGGAATGTATCAATGTTTTGGACCAAGAATTTTTTAATGAAATAGAAGAGGATTTGAGAAGTCACTCAAAATGTGCCCTAATCTTTCTTTCTGCATAACTAATCATAATTTTTATGGGAAAATGAACCCCCTCATTTTGTTCCTTTGTAAATTAAATGTTTTAAGTGTTACCACTTTATTCCAATCAAGATGGCTTCAGGTGTGCCATACGTTTGTCATAAGTAGGACTGTTAGCACTCTAGTTGTTCTTTAGAACACTGTGGGAAGCTGCAGTAGAACACAAAGGAATCAACTGACAGTCTCTGCCCTTGTTGGATGTACATGTTTTACTGACAATGTCAGACTTCATTCTCACATGACTGAGAAAGATAATGTGAATTTACAGAAAATATGCTCTCAGTTAGCCTATAGATCACTTTCCAAACCTCTGTGGGAAAAGCATGAGAAAATTGTTTTCTCTCAAACATGATTCATGATATCACAGCAGAAGGCTTTTTCACATGGTAAAATCACCTTAGAACACACCACAATTCCTAAAATGAGCATGGTACCATCAACAAATGATTTATAATGTAACTATAGTCTTAAAACCTTCTATTAACTGCAATGCTTTTTAATGAGGTGCTATCATGTATATTGGTCCCAAGATGGCTGCCAACACTTCTTGGATGAAGTGCTGACAGCCCATCAGATCTCACGATGAGATGTGTGGTTAGGCTCCGCCCAGATATATATGTGATTTTACTTTTGATTTTCTCAGGAACTACTGAACCGATTTACACCATTTAAGCAAAAGGCACATGCCTGACCTGAGGACTACCTCTTTGCCAAATTTCAAGTATTTCTGTTCAGCCGTTCGGGCTGTACCTTCGACTAAAGGTCCTATGGGAAAATGCATGGAGAAAACACGTTTTGGGACCCCCCTTTTTTCTCAGCCTCCGCTTGACGAATCACCCCGAGACTTTCAGGGGAGGAGCTGAGCAGAGCGCCCCATTAGTTTTGAAAATTTCACGAAGATAAGTCAACCGGCGCCAAAGTTATTCAAAATAGAATTTTCAGATTTCCTATGGGAACTTGGTCCTAACTATAACTATCTACTGGCGACCGCCAGTAGATAATACATATATATATATATTCACTTAAAAAACCATAGGTTTCACACAAGTTATAGTTAGCTGTACATTTCACTCGTAAAAAAACAATGAAATTCCACGTTATAGTTAGATCAGGTAACTATAACTTGCGCGCCCACAATAAACTGCTGATGACGTCACATATTACATCACTTATGACATGGTCAGTGACATTACTCATGACATCAATGATGACATCTGAAATGACACATTGTGCATTGCGGTCGCGCAAGTTATAGTTACCTGATCTAACTATAACGTGGAATTTCATTGTTTTTTTACGAGTGAAATGTACAGCTAACTATAACTTGTGTGAAACCTATGGTTTTTTAAGTGAATTTGCAAGGTTTTTTAAATGCTACTTCCTAACTATAACGTGTGTGAAACCTATGGTTTTTTCAGTGAATTTGTACGGTTTTTTAAATGCTACGTTATGTATTTATTTTTAATTTTTGCGCGCGCGGTGCGCTTCGCGCACTGAGCGCCCACGTTGCGCATTTCGTACCGTGCACGCCTCGCCATTTTTTACAAAATATCAATTGTTTTTTTCTCCCTTGGGGGTCCTTAGATTTATAAATTAAATGTGATTGGTAATTCTTTTTTTTTTTTTTTACCGTACCCGTACGGTAAGCTTACCGTACGCGCACTCCGCGATTTTTTTTAAAAATTATTAAATTTATTTTTCATACTTTTTGGTCCTTCGTGAACCCCCTGACGAACGCTAGGGGGTCTGCAACTCTCTTCGTTGCCCCCTTTTCATGTTATCAACCTTTGTTTTTCAGTGCGAGAGACAGAAAATGGCGGCCGATACTTTCTGATTTCGACCGATTCGAATGTTTACAGTCATGTAACCACCAATCAGAATTGAGCTCGCGCACGGCACCGTACGCGTACGGTAAGCTTACCGTAAGTGCACGGAGCGCGCTTACAGATATATATATTGATTTAAATGCTATTTTCTCAGGACCTACTGAACAGATTTACACCAGACCTGCAAAAGGCACATCCCTGACCTGAGGACTACCTCTCTGCCCAATTTCAAGTAATTCTGTTCAGCCGTTCGGGCTGTAGCTCAGACTAAAGGTCCTATGGGAAAATGCATGGGGAAAATGCGTTTTGGGACCCCCCTTTTTTCTCAGCCCCCGGCTTGACGAATCCCCCCGAGACTTTCAGGGTAGGAGCGGAGCGTAGCGCCCCATTAGTTTTGAAAAATTCACGAGGATTCGTCAACCGGCGCCAAAGTTATTCCAAATAGAATGTTGCGGATTTCCTATGGAAACACGGTCCTAACTATAACTATCTACTGGCGACCGCCAGTAGATAATATATATATATATTTTACCTACTAGCGGTCGCGAGTAGGTAGTTATAGTTAGGACCTGGTTTCCATAGGAAAAGCTATTTTTTCACTTAGCTATGACTTTGGTGTCTTTTGACCAATCTTCATGAAATTTTCCCCCCAAAAAGTGTCAAAGTAGGTTCTGGTTGTCATGGAAAGTTTGAGGGGGATCCTTGCAGTGGGAACTGAGAAATAGGGGTACGAAAAAAGGGTGCATTTGTAATGTTAATTCCCACAGGAATACGTTGTTGAACCTACATCCTGAACCGTTGTACGGAATTTCACCAAATTTGACAGAAAATTAGATGTTGTTACACAGATTGTGCTTTTTGGTATTTGGTGCAAAACCATCCAGTAGTTTTTTAGAAACTTTGGCTAAAAATAATAGCTATATCTCTGCACAATATTTTTGACAGTTTCACAATTTATCGCAGATGCTTGTGCAGGAACGGTGCCTGGGGCTGACAATTTGTGTGAAAGCCGACATAAGGGGTCAGGGTGGAGATACTGAGATCCCATGCTTGAGAAATGGGTGTGTTAGTGACACAAGTTATATGCCCAATTTTTTTTTTTATTGCTCGTGATATTCGCGATGACGCTGTGGCCACCGGCTGGGCCCCCTATCTACCATCGTCGGGATGTTGAAATATCGAGGCGACATCAAGAATATTGGTAAAAACATAAACAAGTATTATATATATTTATATATATATATATATATTTATATATATATATATTTATACACACACACACACATATATACACACACCCTCTCTGGTCACTGTCACAAACTCATTCACATACTCAAAAACTCGCTCAGGCACTTAAACACCTATTCACATACCCACTCACACAGTTATACATCCGGTTAAATGCCCACTCAGATAATTATGCACTTACTCACATACACATACAGGTACTTATACACCCACTTACAGACTCACTTGGAGAGTGATACACCCAAGTACAGACCCACTCAGAGACTCGTGCACCTACTTAGCAACTCAGTCATAGACAAATGCATACAGTTTCTTACCTACTTAGAGACTCAAACACTAACTCACAGAACCACCTGGGCACTCATGCTCCCACTCACAGACCCACTCCGATATCCATGTACCCACTTACAGATTCATTTAGTCACACACTCATGTACTTACCCACTCAGATACTCATGCACCCACTAACAAACCCACTCACACACTGAAATATGTACTCACATACCCATGGAGACATTCATACATCCACTTACAGATCCACTCAGACACTCATATACCTACTCACACAACCATAATTTAACTCTCACACTCATCATGATTATGACACTAACCATTTCATGAGTGATGTAATATGTGAGTGTGGGGACACAAGTTATAGTTAGCTCAGCTAACTATGACTGCTTATTTTCTCTGGTTTTGTACAAGTGAAACTTGAGCCTGACTATAACGTCTCTGTAACCTTTGTTACAGGGGGGTGCACCTGCAAAAGATGGTATCATTTTACAGGCATTCATAAGCTCTACATCCAGGTCTTTGCATGTTACCGTTGAGCATGGGATACACATGGAAGCCAGACATCTTGTTTTATTTCAGGAAATGGTCTGGAGACATCCATTGCAGATTTAAAACCTCATGCACTATGGGTTTCAATGTTTGCAAAACATCTAATTGTGTACATTGGGGAGCTTGCAAATGCTAAAAACAGTTTTGAAATTTACTAAACCCATTTACCAATTCAGAAAAGATTTTCTGAATTGCTAAATGGTTTTAGGAATCCATCACTATTTGAGATGGGCATGTTTAGAGTGTCCCTTCCAAATACTGATTTGTTAAGGAATGTATCAATGTTTTGGACCAAGAATTTTTTAATGAAATAGAAGAGGATTTGAGAAGTCACTCAAAATGTGCCCTAATCTTTCTTTCTGCATAACTAATCATAATTTTTATGGGAAAATGAACCCCCTCATTTTGTTCCTTTGTAAATTAAATGTTTTAAGTGTTACCACTTTATTCCAATCAAGATGGCTTCAGGTGTGCCATACGTTTGTCATAAGTAGGACTGTTAGCACTCTAGTTGTTCTTTAGAACACTGTGGGAAGCTGCAGTAGAACACAAAGGAATCAACTGACAGTCTCTGCCCTTGTTGGATGTACATGTTTTACTGACAATGTCAGACTTCATTCTCACGTGACTGAGAAAGATAATGTGAATTTACAGAAAATATGCTCTCAGTTAGCTTATAGATCACCTTCCAAACCTCTGTGGGAAAAGCATGAGAAAATAGTTTTCTCTCAAACATGATTCATGATATCACAGCAGAAGGCTTTTTCACATGGTAAAATCACCTTAGAACACACCACAATTCCTAAAATGAGTATGGTACCATCAACAAATGATTTATAATGTAACTAAAGTCTTAAAACCTTCTATTAACTGCAATGCTTTTTAATGAGGTGCTATCATGTATATTGGTCCCAAGATGGCTGCCGACACTTCTTGGATGAAGTGCTGACAGCCAATCAGATCTCACGATGAGATGTGTGGTTAGGCTCCGCCCAGATATATATGTGAATTTACTTTTGATTTTCTCAGGAACTACTGAACCGATTTACACCATTTAAGCAAAAGGCACATGCCTGACCTGAGGACTACCTCTTTGCCAAATTTCAAGTATTTCTGTTCAGCCGTTCGGGCTGTACCTTCGACTAAAGGTCCTATGGGAAAATGCATGGAGAAAACACGTTTTGGGACCCCCCTTTTTTCTCAGCCTCCGCTTGACGAATCACCCCGAGACTTTCAGGGGAGGAGCTGAGCGGAGCGCCCCATTAGTTTTGAAAATTTCACGAAGATAAGTCAACCGGCGCCAAAGTTATTTAAAATAGAATTTTCAGATTTCCTATGGGAACTCGGTCCTAACTATAACTATCTACTGGCGACCGCCAGTAGATAATACATATATATATATATATATATATTTTACCTACTAGCGGTCGCGAGTAGGTAGTTATAGTTAGGACCTGGTTTCCATAGGAAAAGCTATTTTTTCACTTAGCTATGACTTTGGCGTCTTTTGACCAATCTTCATGAAATTTTCCCCCCAAAAAGTGTCAAAGTAGGTTCTGGTTGTCATGGAAAGTTTGAGGGTGATCCTTGCAGTGGGAACTGAGAAATAGGGGTAAGAAAAAAGGGTGCATTTGTAATGTTAATTCCCACAGGAATGCGTTGTTGAACCTACATCCTGAACCGTTGGACGGAATTTCACCAAATTTGACAGAAAATTAGATGTTGTTACACAGATTGTGCTTTTTGGTATTTGGTGCAAAACCATCCAGTAGTTTTTTAGAAACTTTGGCTAAAAATAATAGCTATATCTCTGCACAATATTTTTGACAGTTTCACAATATATCGCAGATGCTTGTGCAGGAACGGTGCCTGGGGCTGACAATTTGTGTGAAAGCCGACATAAGGGGTCAGGGTGGAGATACTGAGATCCCTTGCTTGAGAAATGGGTATGTTAGTGACACAAGTTATATGCCCAATTTTTTTTTTTATTGCTCGTGATATTCGCGATGACGCTGTGGCCACCAGCTGGGCCCCCTATCTACCATCGTCGGGATGTTGAAATATCGAGGCGACATCACGAATATTGGTAAAAACATAAACAAGTATTATATATATATATATTTATATATATATATTTATATATATATATATATATATATATATATATATATATATATTTATACACACACACACACATATATACACACACACCCTCTCTGGTCACTGTCACAAACTCATTCACATACTCAAAAACTCGCTCAGGCACTTAAACACCTATTCACATACCCACTCACACAGCTATACATCCGGTAAAATACCCACTCAGATAATTATGCACTTACTCACATACACATACAGGTACTTATACACCCACTTACAGACTCACTTGGAGAGTGATACACCCAAGTACAGACCCACTCAGAGACTCGTGCACCTACTTAGCAACTCAGTCATAGACAAATGCATACAGTTTCTTACCTACTTAGAGACTCGAACACTAACTCACAGAACCACCTGGGCACTCATGCTCCCACTCACAGACCCACTCCGATATCCATGTACCCACTTACAGATTCATTTAGTCACACACTCATGTACTTACCCACTCAGATACTCATGCACCCACTAACAAACCCACTCACACACTGAAATATGTACTCACATACCCACGGAGACATTCATACATCCACTTACAGATCCACTCAGACACTCATATACCTACTCACACAACCATAATTTAACTCTCACACTCATCATGATTATGACACTAACCATTTCATGAGTAATGTAATATGTGAGTGTGGGGACGCAAGTTATAGTTAGCTCAGCTAACTATGACTGCTTATTTTCTCTGGTTTTGTACAAGTTAAACTTGAGCCTGACTATAACGTCTCTGTACCCTTTGTTACATGGAGGTGCACCTGCAAAAGATGGTATCTTTTTACAGGCATTCATAAGCTCTGCATCCAGGTCTTTGCATCTTACCGTTGAGCATGGGATACACATGGAAGCCAGACATCTTGTTTTATTTCAGGAAATGGTCTGGAGACATCCATTGCAGATTTAAAACCTCATGCACTATGGGTTTCAATGTTTGCAAAACATCTAATTGTGTACATTGGGGAGCTTGCAAATGCTAAAAACAGTTTTGAAATTTACTAAACCCATTTACCAATTCAGAAAAGATTTTCTGAATTGCTAAATGGTTTTAGGAATCCATCACTATTTGAGATGGGCATGTTTAGAGTGTCCCTTCCAAATACTGATTTGTTATGGAATGTATCAATGTTTTGGATCAAGATCCCATCACTACATCACTTACCACTAACTCAAAGGCGGTGGTCAACCCTTCGAACAGGGACCTTCTACTTGGTTGTGAATATGGACAGAACTTTTTTTAGAAGAAATGTTTGTGCAACCTTTCATTCTTTCAATAGATCCTGTTTACCTTTAAGGAAAGTTGACTACATTAAAAAATGAATATTGCTTTATTTAAAAGCAATCACAGACATGGTAGTTTGCTGATCCCAGCAGATCACCTTCCCTCTAATTGTGCCCTATCGTATTGGGTCACAATTTGCAATCTAATTAATATTGATGAGGGAGGTCAAATTTTGATCAACTACTGAACTGTATTTTGTGCCTGACCTATTGGTACATAGGCTGGTTGTCAAAATACCAAAGTATTCACTAGAAGTCAGAGAGCAAATTGCATCCACATTTCCTGCATCCATTTTACTGTATTACTAATAAGTAATCGCAAATTGCAAATCATTGTTAGTTGCACTTTACGATTTCTCACTTGGAATCTTTAAAGATGAAGCTCTTAGAAACAGTTCACTGCAAATCCTATGGTAAACTCCAAGGTCGCTTCAGTGTTCTTTCTTTGTGAAATTATTTTCCCAATTAAAGTTATCTTTAACCTAAGAACAACCATCAGCATTGACCCTGGATAGAATTCTGATGGGTCCCCAATCATTTGTTCAGTGGATAACTTAGCCTCTAGGTCTTGGACAACTACTGCTGCACAAAACCAAACTAATGTACAGTTGTGTTGAGCATGGATTTCCTACAAAAATGTATCCTTTGAAGTAAGCATTTGTATTTGTGTCCGTTATCCTCATGCAACTTACTTTATGTTTAGTGTTAACTCCTCTGCATGAAAGGAACCTCCGGCCTCATTTAAAACTTGAAAGTAGATGCACTGCTACTATTTTAAGACCTCAATATATCCTGTTAAATCTACCCTGTGAGCGGATGTTTGTAACAAAGATCTATTATAGAAGTTGGTAAATGTGTTTCCCTTCTTGCTTTATTGCAGTGATTTTGTTTACATCTCACACTATTTCTAAAGGTATATTTCTTGTCCTTCACTTGTTTTGTTACAGATTCCCCGCTCAGTCTGCAGTGAGAGTTGCATGCCAGGGTACCGTAAAACTCCTATACTAGGGAAGCCCATCTGTTGCTTTTACTGTGTGCACTGTGCAGAAGGGGAGTTTTCAAATAGCACAGGTGAGAGAAGCATCTGAAATGTATTCTACTGACTTTTTTATACAATAGCACTGATATTATATTAGGCTGAAGAGTGTAAGACAAATATGATAACACAAATGGCATATCTAGTAGAAATGTTTACTATCACTGCCATCTTCTATGGCACACCCTTCTTATAAACATTTGAGAATTAAGAGACCTAGGGCTCTATTTGCCAAATTCTCACACAATGCAATACAGCAGCCAACAATACTGCACTGCGTTCCGTGAGAAGACAGCAGAAGAGTGCCATATCTGAGTTTTTTTCAGAATCGCAATTAGGAAATCGCCATTCCTAATTAATGACATTTTTATTTTTACTTTTGTAATTCCTAGAGGGTCACATATTGACCTACCTCATAAATATTAATGAGGTAGTGCGCAGTTGTGTCCCATTAGAGATGAAAGCCATCACTGAGATTTTGGTCTGCTGGGGTCAGCTGATCACTATATTTGTGATTATTTTTAAAGAAAACAAACTTTTAAAACATTTTTAAAAATTAGAATTTTTCCCTTTAAGGTAAATGACATTTTTAACGGCCTGCTCTTAAACAAATATTTTTTCGTTTTGTCAACTTATACTGGAAGACTGTGGTCTTGGGGCACGGAGCCCTTTATGCGGTGCTCGTGGACCTTAAAGCTGCTTTTGATTTGGTCCCGCGTATAAAGCTTTGGCAGGTATTGAGGGAAATGGGCATTGCTCCTGAGCTTCTTACCGTGATTATCCGCTTGCATGAGGGAAACTTCGCTCGGGTGCGGTGGGGGGGCGTGGGGGAGGTGACCGAGGATTTCCCGGTTGGCAGGGGCGTGCGGCAGGGTTGCGTTTTGGCACCGAACCTGTTCTCGCTCTTTGTCAACGGGGTGGCCGGCCGCCTCTCGCTTACCCCCACCGACGCGCCGGCACTGGCAGGAGTGCGCATTCCTATCCTCATGTTCGCGGATGACACGTTAATTATCTCAAAGACCCCTAGCGGTTTACAAAAGGCCCTTGGGTGTTTTGAAGAATTTTGTACAGAAAGGGGCCTGGAAATTAATACAGGAAAAACGAAGTTCATGTCTTTCAATGCCCACAAACCCTTCAAAGGACATTTTTTTATGAATAAGCTACCTTTGGAGGAGGTCACCTCATTCACATACCTAGGTATAACATTACAGAAAGATATGCGGTGGGGTTGCCAACTAGACCGTGTTATGTTGCAACATAAACAAAAATCAGGTGCCCTTATGTCGAGATTTAAAATCTCGTTTACTAAGCCAATTTCTCCAGTTTTAGAAATCTATGGGACAAAGGTCCTGAGCTCTTGCCTGTATGGCGCCGAGCTTTGGGGCCTCGACAATCTGAATAGCTTGAAGACACTAGAAAATGCGTTTTTGCGCAAGGTTACAAACCTACCTTCAAGTACACCAATGCGACCTCTACTCCTGGACCTTGGCAAAAAGCCACTTGAACATCTGGCGAAGCTCCGTCCAATACTATATTGGCGTCGACTTTGGTGTACAGCTGAACTTGTCCATTACAGGAGTGGCTTTGTGGACTTAATTGAATCTGACAGGTCCCAAAAAATAAAGTGGTTAAACGGGATCAAACTCCTCCTGGGTAGCTTAGGCTTGACTGAACTTTGGAAAGATCCCGCAAATGCTGTTTTCCCATCTAAAGAAAATCTGAAAACATTATATTGGGAATGGGTTTACAAGCTGGAAATTTCCCAAGGTCTTTCCTCCCAGCTATCATGCCGTTTTTTCGATTTAAAAACCTACCCTCTTCTAGAGGAGTACTGGGATATTATCGAAAAAACTATAGATCGCAAGCTATATTTCCAGCTACGGGTGGGTACTTTACCCGTTGCAGAATTTACTTCTAGATGGGGGGGCAAAGGAAGTAAGAATGATAGGTGCTATAATTGTCTGGAAGAATGCGAGACTATAGGACATGTATTATTCTTCTGTCCAATGTATGTAGCACCCCGGGAAAGATGGATAAAGCCAATTTGTAAACTCCTGGGTATCAGAAGGTATGCTATAGCTCTTCGCATTCTAAGTACAGACCCTGCACCCCCGATCTGTATAGCTGTGGCCAAATTTTTAGGGTGGGCCTGGGGCATAAGGTCAAAAACCTTGAGGAATGCTGTAACCCTCCCCACCTAAAATCTAACGACATTGTTGCACTCTATTTGACGTAAATACTATATACAAGAAGATAGGCCATGTGTCCGTAAAACTTAATCTTGCTAATTTCCATGTAACACAAGTCTCCCTGGGCTGACCCTATAAAGAATGTTCCCTCTTTTTTGTGTTGTTGTTTTAAACAAGTTTTAAACAAGTTTTAAACAAATTTTGTTAGCTTGACGGTTGTCCAAATTTAATTGTATTTTAACTGTTTTTTAGGTAATTTATTAACTACCATTTTATGTAATCACTTTAAATGTGCTTTTATGACTTAATTGCCGAATAAAGCTTATTGATTGATTGACAAATATTTTATAACATTCTTAATGTTTGTGAATGGGTTACCACCTCCGTCGAGGAGGTGGTAAAATATAAATGTATTGTGACAGGAAGTCGGTTGCAAGACATTCATTCATACCACTGAGAGTCAATATCATTATTAGCTCCTTCTAAATACTGGATTGCAAACCAAAAATATAATTTTGTGGAATAGCAGTTTGGTGTTTGTGCATATGAAATGCATTTTATAGTCCAAACAGCCTGATTCTATGAATTGGGCAATTTGCTACCTCAAAAATGCTTCAGACATCTGGTCCCAAGTACTTTACTGAATATTTATTTTAGTAGTTTCATTGTACACTAAAAGATCATAGATGCAGAATAGCATTCATTGAATAGGAAAACCTGATATGCATGAAATAAGAGGGGCAAATTCTGAGTTGCAGTAACTCAACAGCATTAAATGATTTATCGCTATGACACAGCAATACATTGTTAAATATGTGCACATCGAATTGTAACTACAACTTGATTGTCTAAAGTGAACTACAGATTGTCTACCTTGAGAAAAGCAAAAGCAAATTGCAATAATTGATTTTGCTGTGCTAGTGCTACCATGATCACAGCAACATAAATATATGATGTATTGATCCTATAGTATCAATGTGCTTTACAGTTAAAGAGAGGCTATAGCTGTTTCAGGGGGAACCTTTGGAGCATTTCTTATCAAATGTAAGGTTCAGTTTCATGTGTCCCATGTTATGTGGATCAACTATTTGGAATATCTATATCTTTAACTTAATTTTCTTCTTATGTTTTATATTTTAGACATGGAAAATTGCTTAAAATGCCCAGAGGGTCAGTGGCACATTGATAGAAAGGATGGTTGTATCCAGAAAGCCATTGTTTATCTCTCTTATGGTGATTTTCTCGGAGCACTGTTGGCATCTGTATCTATTGTACTATCCATGTCCACAGCGTGTGTATTGGGAATCTTTCTCAGATATCGGAACACCCCAATAGTAAAGGCCAATAACAAGGATCTCAGCTACGCTCTCCTTGTATCTCTGCTGCTGGCCTTCCTCACCTCTCTTCTATTCATTGGACGCCCTGCCCGATTAACATGCTTGATCCAGCAAGCTGCATTTGGGATTATTTTCACTGTTGCCGTGTCTTGCATATTAGTGAAAACCATCACTGTTGTGATTGCCTTCAATGCCATCAAGCCAGGTAGCAGGTTAAGCAGATGGCTGGGATCTCAGGTGTCTGCTTCCATGGTCCTCGTGTGCACACTGGGGGCAGTAGTAATTTGTCTCACGTGGGTGCTCACTTATCCTCCTTACCCAGCCACTGACACTCAGTCTGAAACTGGAAAGGTGATCCTACAGTGTGACAACGGTTCTGTCATTGCTTTTTATGGGATGCTTGCTTACATGGGTCTGCTGGCCTTTGCTAGCTTTACTGTGGCCTTCCTAGCCAGAAACCTTCCTGATAGATTCAATGAGGCCAAGCTCATCACATTCAGCATGCTGGTGTTCTGCAGCGTCTGGGTGTCCTTCCTCCCAGCCTACCTTAGCACTAAGGGTAGATACATGGTGGCCATGGAGATCTTTGCCATCTTGGCTTCCAGTGCTGGGCTGCTGGGCTGCATATTCATTCCCAAGTGTTACATCATTCTGTTCAGACCAGATATCAACAAATGATGCATTTAGAAGTCAGAAGTAATTTATAATCACAATATCAAATGTATAACCTGATCATCATGGGATGTGGTGAAGAGCATCTGTTTTTTATATCTTTTTAATTAGAAAATATTAGCATTTTAAAAGGAATCATTCACTCATATCCCAAAATTAGTAAAGGGCTCAGAAAAAGGCTCATAATGCAACTAGAGGTTATCAACAAAAGTAAGTTACAAGTGTTGTCAAGTAATTATGCACCAAGAAAATAAATTACCTTGTTAAGCTGTTGTTGTCCACCTGTGGCTTCCACATTTGCTAAGTACAATACTTTCCTGTACATGTATCTATTTTATAATTTTGCTCAAACATTTATTATCTTTGATTTTCATTTATTTCTGTTTCTGGAATGTATGATAGTTTCCAACGTATAGCTCACCTGTCTATATTTCAAATGAATGCTAATGAGTAAATCATTCCAGGAGAAGACGGTTCAATACGACTGGCTTACCATTCTTCGGAGATAAGACTAAAAGGAATCAAATAGACTGGGGCACTGTGTTCTTCAACCCCCTGGTGGTTTATACCTATTGTTTTTATTTCTTCAACAAACTGGTTGCTTCTTACAGAAACCACAGTAGTCAATGCAACCCTACATAAACTTCATCTGAGCTCTCACTTGAAGCCACTGACAAGCACTTTGAAACTCCAAGACTTAACCCTATTTTCATAGGCCAACCAAAGCATAGGGTTTTTACCTTGTAGCAACTTTTTCTTTTTTTAAAGTAATTTTTAATAAAGTCTTCATAATAAGCTTAAGCATTCAGTATATAATCCAGTGCATACTCAAACATTCTAGGGTAGTGTGTCCTGCAAATACCATCTGAAATTACAGTATCACTGCTCACAAAATTGTTAAAGAACAATGGGGAGAGAGAAAACAAAAAAAAGAGGGGGTGAGCCACTCAGCTAGGGTAAACAATTTCATGACTCTACAAAGAATGTTCTATGGTGCCACTCAGATGCGTGTGATAGTGACATTGGATTGCATTGTGGGAAAATGACTGTCTCCAAATGGTTATGCTAATGTGTCTGTTAAGGGCTGTATGACTTGCCTCCTGGATTTCTTAGTGAGTACTAGATTTGTAGGTGTGTGTATGCAATTGCCTTCATTAGCACTACATAGATATTACTTCTGGATATCTATATCAGCAAATCTTCAGATGCTTCTATCACTATGTCAGTGCATGTTTTAGTGTGTGTCTGCTCGGTTACTACGGTGTGTCAGATTAAACTCTGATTGGTACAGTGAATGTGTAATGTGGCTCAGGAGTTTGTATAAGCACATACATTGTTTTTTAGCCTTTGGCTGCTTGTAGGACTTGTAAAGGGTCAGTGAATTTCAAAAATAGAATGATCACATCACAGGGTCTTGATGTAGCAGATGATGAAGAGAAGCAAGGACCTAATCTGACAGCAAGATGGAGGTTTAACTCTATGGATTGAGGTAAGTCCAGAAGCTGCGGAAAACATGAGGTAAATAAGGAGACTGGATGACAACCCTTAATAACTTCTGGAAGGCTGTAGGAAGCTGGCTCTGTCTATGATACTGCCGCTAGGTGGCAATACCATGCACAGAGCCCAGGGGTTCCCTAAAAGTATACAGGGCGCAACGTAAAACCCAAATTGCTCTGTTAGTGGTAGTGTGGGGGAGCAGCCTTAGGCCTAACACAGGAGTGTAAGACATTTATTGCACATCAGTGATCAATAATGGACACATGACTCAGGAAGGGGATCCATACCAATTTAAGAAAATTATATGTTGTTTATATTTTATTTTTAAGACCAAGGTCTTCACCTTATGGTGAGGATGGATCTCATTATTAATACTTTTCAGGTTTCAGAAGTTTGACAGTGCAAATTTCATAGCAGTTCAATAGTCACCTGTGGAGGAAAACACTTGTGAAGTGGCGGGATCCGCTATCTATGTCGAGGTGGTCAATACCAGTGATGATATTTACCCTTGTGGTCAGCGGAGAGTACTGCAGCGAATTGGCTTTCAGCAGACCACCAATACAGTTAGCACATGGTTACAGGTGGCAGGCTGCTGTCATTTCAGATTGTGGGATTCTGCCGTCGGTAAACCCTCACGGGGAGGTCGCAGTTGGGTGGCTGTGCAAGAGGAGCAGGAGAAGGCTGAAAGGGCTACTTGCAGGAGGGTACAGGCTCTCTGGGCACAGCTCAGGTCATGGGGCCAAGAGGATTTCTCGAGGTTGTGGAGGCTGTCCTGCTATTAGGTGATCTTCTGACCGGGTAGAGTTGAGTCTACACAAGTGCCGGTCCTCTACCACTGCAGTTGTGGAGTTTTTCAGTAGCAGTGAGTTGCGTCAACACATGGGTCAGTCTACGCTGCCCAAAGTGGAGGTGTAAACCAGAGGCTCCCATTTGCTGCTAGCAGCATAGGGTGGGGTTTCATTACAAAGACAGCAGGCCTTTGAAGCTCCCGTCTTCGAGTACTGGCCCATCCTGGGGGGAGGCATGACACCTCGGCCCAGCATGTGCATTGTTTCTGGTCCCAGAGAGCAGGGGCTCTCTACCCAGGGTCCAAAAGATGTCTAATGATGGCTGGCTGCCTAAAGCTGGTCAGACACCACACTGGGGTTGGTAGGGATTCAAGGGTCTCCTCTAGGGGCCCTCTGGGTACATGGTAAAATAAATCCTACACTGGCATCAGTGTGGATTTATTGAGAGGAGTAGTTTGATACCAAACAGTCATGTAATCATTGTGCTGTGGATTTCGAGTTCTTCACTGGCACCTAGAATATTAAGAAATAGTGCCCAATATTGTAGGGCCATATTTGCTCATGCAGATATGCTCTCACCCATGGTATGGTGCGCCCTGTGTTAGGACTGTGAGGCCTACAAGAGGGGTGACTCACCTATGTTGTCAAGCAGTGCTAGTGACATGGCATGCAGTCAGAGTGCCATGTCGGCTTTATCATGTTCTCCCTTACAGGGCGTGAAGGCTGCAAGGGCTGTGGCATGATCCCAGCTTCCAGGCCCTAGGTACCCAGGGTACCATTTACTAGGGACTTACAGGGGGCATAAGTAACAATTGGTGTTTGTTTTAGGGGAGGAGCACTGGCACGGGTGACCTGGTTGGCAGGGGCCCTATGCACTACATTTGAAACCACATCAAAACCAGGCAAACATTGGGGGTCTAACCATGGAAAAGAGGCTCTTTCTCACAAAGACAATATGAATATAAGTCATTGCGCCTATATCTGTTTTCCAGATCCTCAAAGTGTTTTTGCAACTGTAGATGATCCTTCTCTGAGGCAGAAATTCCAGAAGACGCGTCACGCATATCAACTCGTTCCACCACAGTTATTCTAGACTCTATAGACTACCATTTATCATTAAGGGTTTGAATACAGCAGTTAGTTCCTTAAATAAAAGGGCATAAGGCTCGAATTTCCTCTAATACAATATCAAGCGAACAGTAGATGTAGATTTCAGAGGAGAAAGTAGCTCTTCAGATGACCCAGCACCCTACAGAGCCGCCCCCAGCACCTTGAGACCCTCATGGGCGAGTAGCTGCATTTTACAAACTCCTGATTCATTAGATTGATTAATTGATCCTGTTTGAGTCTTTTATTATCAGAGGAAGGTGACTGTACTTTTAAAGGAGGAAGCACGGATGATGTTTAGAAGAATTAGATTGTGCCATATTGGAAGAAGTGCATAAACTATCCACCAGGGAAACTATAGATGAAGGAGCAGAATCTGATATATTGATGTGAGGCATTGTAATGGAATGCAAAAGTGTCCTCGTTCTGCCCATAAATGATGTGCTCAACACAAAGAAAAAATGTATTACTGTGGGAAGAATTTAGAAGCCTTGCATTTAAATCAACTGGTCTATGCTCCCACACATAAGCATGGCCATACTCTGGATACTTTATGCTCAAATTCCTCAAGTGTGAACATGGCACCACCTATACATCTAGTCTAGTCAGACCACTTTTTGCTACCCTTCCAGATTACCCTAACCTCTCATATCGTCAATCCGCATCAACTCTTGCGGAAATGGTCCAGAATCTCTATAGCATCCTTTACAGCAATGCTGGAAGCAAACTGTCCATCACTCAGTAATAATCCAAATACAGCAAACACTCAAGTAGAAAATTGGATCAATAGGGCGCTTGACAGCATTGCTCTGTTAACAAAGTGCAAAGCCACCCAAACCAAACCCTCTATAAAGTGGTTTAATGATTAGCTCCTTCTGCTTAGAAAAAACTGTAAGTGCTTTGAGCACAAACGGCTGATGGGATATAATGATATAACCAAAGCCAATTACGATAAAGCATGGACGTTCTATTACACACAGCTTAAACTTGTTCATAGCAAATTCTATGCCCACAAGATCGACCAAGCTCAAAACTCATCTCAAGAACTGTTTCAGATAGTGATATATATGACGTCACCTCTGCCTTCTTTTGAGAAGTGCAATGAAATTGCTTTTTTTTCTCAAATAAAATTGCAAAGATACACAAGACTTTCCTCATAGATGCTTAAGTGACCCCCTGCCCTGATAGCCGGCCTGAAACTACTTGTTCCACCTGTAGCCTGTGCAGGATAAACTCCATGACCATTCCAGAGCTGTGCATGCTGGCCTGCAAAGTAAAAACAAGCTCCACACTGGACCCAGACCATCCTGTGGTGTTAGAGGGTAGGCCGGAGGCCATTTTTCCAAGCATGTGTGACCTACCTAACCCATCCTTTCAAACAGGTACACTCCCTCAGAAATGGAAACATGCAATTGTTAAGCCTCTGCTGAAAAAACTTAATCTAGATGCCAGTAAGCCAGAACATTTCAGGCCCATCTCCTTGCTGCCTTTCTTTTCTAAAATAGCCCCAAAACATGTCAATTGACAGCTGGAACACTACATAGAAAAATTATTTGTTACATGAAACCCAATCAGGGTTTCACCCCAGTACAGCACCAAATCCACACTTCTGCTTGCCTCTGAATCATTAAAACTCACTGCAGATGAAATCAAAACTGCAGCCCTGATCATGCTGGATCTAAGTGCAGCTTTTGATACCGTGTCCCACGACCTTTTAATTAAATGGCTGTGGTCATAAGGGGTTGCAGGCAAGCCTTAAGGTGGCTAACCTGTTTATACAGAAGGGCACAAATCTGGTGGTCCAAGAGTCATGATCCTTGGAGGGTGTTGCTATGTAACAAGGGGTCGCACAAGGCTTTACACTGAGCCCAACACTTTTCAACTAACTTATGCGTCCCCTCGCTGATGTGGTTGAGCGTTAAGGTGTGAAAATTGTAAATACGCTGATGACACTCAACGTATCGTCTCCTTATCACAGGTTGATGGAATCTCCTCTGCAAGGTTTTGAGCCTGACAGAATGGATAGACAGTAGCTGTCTTAAATGCAGTAAAATGACAGTGCTCATTGTAGGGAAATAGCCATCAATCTGGTCCACAGCATGGTGGCTAGATACTCTAGGACCAGTACCTACTTCCAAACTAAAAATAAAAAATCTTGCAATCTGGTTTGACAGTGTTGGACCTGGTACCATTGGTGTGAGTCTCCCTTCCATTTTTTCTGATTGCCTCCTCTGTTTTTGATATGTTTTGCTGGTTTAGATGCGTTGGGCACTGTGCCACTGCTTTTCAGTGCCACAGTGCAAGTGCTCCCTATGTTAAATTGATGTATTGATTAGTGACTCCATGATTGGGTTATTTGATTTACTTGTCAGACCCTAGTACAGTGCACCATGTGTGCCCAGAGCTTGTAAATCAAATACAGCTGTTGGGCTTGCAGCACTGGTTGTGCCACCCACAGAAGCAGCTTGTAAAGTGTGTCTCCTGTCTGCCATTGCAGACCCTATGTGTCATCTGGCACTGCCATGCTGACTGACCAAGTGCACCCACTTGCCAGTCACTAAGCGTTCCCTTATCTTCATATCAGAGACCCCTATGGTAGGCCCAAGGGCAGGGTGCATTGTACGTATAAGGTAGGACAATCCCTGGTGTGTGTGGCATGTCCTAATAGTGAATTACAGCCATTTTCGCTTTTCACTATTGCAAGGCTATCTGTTCTCCATAGGCCATAATGGGCAGTTCGATTATTACATCTTATTATCCTAACTGACTCAGGGAACTAGGTAGACATTTGAGTTTAGTATGTCTGAACACAGAATGATAAAATACATCTTTTAGTTAAAGTTGGTTTTAACATTCTGTGTTTGAAAATACCACTTTTATAAAGTAGGTATGTTCTTGCTTAACAGTCCAAGCCTGCCTCTGCTAGGTTGTGTATTGAGTGTCTGGTTTTGTGAGTGACAGGGGCTGGGGACTCCAGGAGAGAGGGTGAGTCAGCACAGGGCTGAATAGGAAGATCTGCATGTAGATGGGTGGGAGGAGTTGCTCCTGGGACCTGAATAGGGCTGTGCCTTCCCTCCAAAATGCTGGCTCCACCTCCTGTGGTGCGTCTGATGTCTCAGCCCTGCACTGTAAAAGGATAGAAGGAGTCTTGTCAACAAAGTGCTCCAGGACTGACCAGAACTGGTTTGGACTAGGCAAAGGCCTCTCTGCGTTCAGAGAACAAAGGGAAAAGTAGTATAAATATGGGGACCCAGAACCCAAGACTTTAGATCACTTCTGGAACAAAAAGATGAACCTCTGCCAAGGAGAAGAACCAAAGGAAGCTGTAGGAGTAGACTACCCCCCTGCCAGTGTGCTGTGTTGCTGGGTTGTCCTACAGTGGTGTCTTCAGTGCCAAGGAGAGGAGAAGAAACTTTTGTGTGTACTTCATCATCTTGCAGAATATTTCTCCAAGGGCTTGAACTTGTGCTTGCCTCCTGCTGAAGTCTCAGGGACAAAAGACTTTACCACCAGCTCCCCTCTGAATTTCCTTGCTGGGAATTCTATCTGCAGAAGCCTGCGTGTCACTGGGAGCTGGAAGCGCGACGCAACAAGAAGAAGGGTGTCGCTGCTGCAGCTGTAGTCATCACATCGCCAGAGAAGCGTGCCTCTGCCGCATCTCCCAGAAGCATGTCTTCGTCGCAGCTGTCTGCTGTTGCATCACCGGGGAAGCGTGACGCCACCGTGAGGGTCGCCTTTGCCTCATCAGAGAAGCGTGTCGGAGGTCCTGTTGCGGCTCCATAGTACAGAGTCGCCGCAAGGCTGCCAGGGCGTGTATGCATCGTCTCAACATCGTCGCATGAAGGGCGCCATCTTATCGCATCGCACCGGATTGTTGCATCGCATTGAGGCGCCATCTTGCTGCATCGCAACCGGGCTGCAGCACGAGAATCTACGCATCACCTCCTCTCCAGTGAGGATCAAGACGCATCCCTTACTCTGCGCAAGCATTAAGGCACGATGTATCATCTCCCCCTAAGCAAGAAACCCACGCATCTCCAACCCTGCGAGCCTTTTGTTTATTTTACGTTGCGCATTCTGGTACTTTTGTGAGAACTGTCTCATTTAACATCAACTTGAACTAAGTTAATGCTACCATATTTAAATCAATTTTGAGTACAGTATTGTGGATTTTTGTCGTTTGTTGTCTTGTGTTAAGTCTATAGAAAGAATACTTATTTTTATAAAACCTGTGTGGTGTCCATCTGTTGTGTTTTCACTGTTTTACTGTATGTGTTCACAAATGCTTAGCACACTGCCTCTTAGATAAGCCTGTCCGCTCGTGCCAAGCTACCAAGGGGGTGAGCAGGGGTTATCCAGTAGTGTAATCCCCTTTCCCTGACTTAGAAGCAAGGGTTCCTATTTGGTCGAAGGTACCTACCTCTGCCAAATAGAGACCCCCAGTTCTAAGAGACACCAATCTCACCTTTGATAGCCAGATATCCAAACATGATGGCAAACATTTTGGTATTTTTGAAAATCTTATGCAAGATCCTAGGTCTGCTTCTGGAAGCGGCCAGGAAAACTGAA
Organism: Triturus cristatus; assembly: GCF_964204655.1. Classification (NCBI taxonomy): domain Eukaryota; kingdom Metazoa; phylum Chordata; class Amphibia; order Caudata; family Salamandridae; genus Triturus; species Triturus cristatus. The sequence goes on from NC_140581.1 coordinate 20,500,528, forward strand.
GTCCAAGCACTCCCGGTTTCCAAACTTGATTATTGTAACATAGTCTCTTTAAGTGCCATGCAAGACAGACCCAAAATGCTCCAAAGAGTACAAAATTCAGCAGCTTGAGAACTGGTGAACAGCTTGATGTGCTCCACTCTGGGACCAGCACTCACTATAGAGCACGGGCTCCCAATCAGTAAAAAAGTATCTTTCAAAGCCCTGTGCATCTGCCATACAATTCTAAACAGCTGTGGCCTTCATTATCTGCAGACACTCATCAACCCTACAAACCCAGCAGGTGCCTCAGATTCATTGGAGCGAGGCTACCAGCTGTGTCAAGGGTGAAAAGAGGCTCGCTGTGCGGCAGCTCTTTCAGCATCTTGGACTCTAAACTATGGAATTCTCTTCCACTTGACCTGAGACTAGAAACCTCAGAACAGACTTTTCGGAAAGAACTTAAAACCTGGCTCTTCAAAGCTTGATTGTCTTCCCCTTCTCTGTAGCCCTAGCAGCTTGCTGAACCAGTATGGGGACACTCCGTTGTGGAGTAACCAGGCGAATTACAAATTCCCTAACATAACACAACATAACATAACAATAGGAATTAAATTAGGCAGCAGAAACCAAAAAGACCCATCAAAGGGCATACTGGTATAAGTACTAAACGGAAATTAAGTAATGATTTCTCAGAAGATTGTCAGCATAACATTAAATGTGGCACACTGAGTCTCGAGGTAATAAATAAATGACAGGCATTTCTGTTGAGGCAAATCCTGTGAAAAACGTCAGAAAAGCAATAAATATAAAATGCTTGCAAGCAATACCTCAAGACCAATATAGTGCTGAGGAGAAAAACCCAAAGCTGTAAAAAATCAAAATGAATGAATGAATGAATGTGCATTTGTAAAGCGCATGGCTACCAAAGGCTTCCCAGCGCAGGAGACAAAGCCACCAAACAATCAAGCGCTCAGAAGGTGACTGCAGAGACAAAGCCACCAAACAATCAAGCGCTCAGAAGGTGACTGCAGAGACAAAGCCACCAAACAATCAAGCGCTCAGAAGGTGACTGCAGAGACAAAGCCACCAAACAATCAAGCGCTCAGAAGGTGACTGCAGAGACAAAGCCACCAAACAATCAAGCACTAAGAAGGTGACTGCAGAGACAAAGCCACCAAACAATCAAGCGCTCAGAAGGTGACTGCAGAGACAAAGCCACCAAACAATCAAGCGCTCAGAAGGTGACTGCAGAGACAAAGCCACCAAACAATCAAGCACTAAGAAGGTGACTGCAGAGACAAAGCCACCAAACAATCAAGCACTAAGAAGGTGACTGCAGAGACAAAGCCACCAAACAATCAAGCGCTCAGAAGGTGACTGCAGAGACAAAGCCACCAAACAATCAAGCGCTCAGAAGGTGACTGCAGAGACAAAGCCACCAAACAATCAAGCGCTCAGAAGGTGACTGCAGAGACAAAGCCACCAAACAATCAAGCACTAAGAAGGTGACTGCAGAGACAAAGCCACCAAACAATCAAGCACTAAGAAGGTGACTGCAGAGACAAAGCCACCAAACAATCAAGCGCTCAGAAGGTGACTGCAGAGACAAAGCCACCAAACAATCAAGCGCTCAGAAGGTGACTGCAGAGACAAAGCAACCAAACAATCAAGCACTAAGAAGGTGACTGCAGAGACAAAGCCACCAAACAATCAAGCACTAAGAAGGTGACTGCAGAGACAAAGCCACCAAACAATCAAGCGCTCAGAAGGTGACTGCAGAGACAAAGCCACCAAACAATCAAGCGCTCAGAAGGTGACTGCAGAGACAAAGCCACCAAACAATCAAGCGCTCAGAAGGCGACTGCAGAGACAAAGCCACCAAACAATCAAGCGCTCAGAAGGCGACTGCAGAGACAAAGCCACCAAACAATCAAGCGATCAGAAGGCACCACATACTCAATAAAAAGAGCCCAGCAGCCATGAGCAGACATGACATGCCAAGGAAGCAGGTCTGGTGAAGTTCAACTGCGATATGTCGGCCGCTTCAGGAGCCCAACATAATGGGAACCGCTATGAAAATATTAGCAGTTCCGACGCGGTGCACAGCTCCGAAGGTAGACGCCTATCTTGAGTGGCATCCAAGCCACGCCCCCTTTTACTTTGCATTTTTGATGCTCTAGAACAGGTCTTGCTCCTCACTTCTAACATGATGACGTCCTTATTAGGATTGTTGCAAGAGGTGGTGTTGACTATTCTGTGGCCACCTTGGGTTTCCGAAAGCTTCTTACAAATGAGTTTGTAATGCAAGGTGTTGTGCAAAACTGTTATGAAGAATAGTGGGTCGATCTTGGTTATTTTTGTTTGAGTTTAGTAGATACATTGGCAATAAGATTCTCTGTGTATGCCTTCATAAAAGATATTCTTAAGCCATTTTCTATAATTTTTACAAATGTAAGGTCTGATTTAGAATTTGGTGGAGAGGTACTGCATCATAAATGTGAAGGATACCCCATCCACCGAATTACAAATGCATATAATGCACGTATATTACGGCCAACAGGACATCCGTCCTTTTGTAACTGAGTACCATCCTCCATACTCTAAACCAGGTCTTAGTTTGTAGGGTAAAGTTTAAAGAATCTGTTGGTGCCTTCACATTATAGTTGAAGTGGCAATGTTGTCTTGCTGGCGTGAGATGTCAGTGCTTAGAGAACTGACCCCTTTGTTTTAAAGATAATTTGATATGATGACAAGAACTTGCAGGCTCAGTGTCTAGAATACTCTCCACTGGGCACAGGCGTATATGTGTGGACGCAGTGTTCTGACAGTTTCCCTTCACAATGTAAGAGAGTATTTCCCATTGATGACTTGAACTTGCATTTATCTTTCATTTAAGGTGCATGCTTTAGATACCTGGAGGTCAAAGACCAGCAAACATACATACAGAATAACTTTGTCCTTCTTAAGCATGTCTTTGCCCCATGCTGTGACACGGCCTCCATTGCTGCAAGGCTCACCTGTGCCAACCAGTAGTGACTGACCGGGTAGGCTAAGGCTGAGTCAGTAGAGATCGCCTTGTAACAGGGATGTAACTGTGATAGCACGTGTTGGTGGGGCAGTGGGATGCATAGTGTTTGTGTGCTGCCTTTGAGGTTCATGCCACAGTGCGGGCTGTTTTCTAGTGCTGCCACCAGGCTTTGGGGAAATCACCGTACCACTGCTATGCCGCTGCTTAGAGGATGGTTTGTGACAGCTGAAGCCAGATAGGCTCACCCTTTTTAGGTTAGCCTGGGCAGCGCATTCACTGCTCTGTGGGGCATGCTGTATTGAGGTATGGAATAGAAGCTCCGCCCATTTCCCACCCATCTTTTCTATTGGCTCCTGTTACTGTCCTTTCGAAATTGTTGCTTTTCATTTGTGAATAGGCTTAGCAGTCCCTCTTTGGTACCGCCTTGTCTGCATTAGTAACCTCCCATAAGGATTGGACATTTTACTTGTGTTTTTACAATGTCTGCTTTAAGTAGTTGGTGAGCACTATTTTCATTAATGATCTTCCCCTATTCCACCCACAAAGTCTCAGCAACCCGCCCCCTTTTATATTGTTATTAGTAATGTTTTTATTTAATTCACAGCGCGTTCCGCTTCAACTATAGCGGCTGTGCTTATTTATTTATTAAATTGATGGCGCCGTCTGCTTTCCCTTTAGCTCCCGCTCTTATTTATTTATTTAATTTACTTTAGAAGCCGAGATAGAGAACCTGTGTTTATTTATTTTTTCTTTTTGGGTGAAAACGCCCCATGCTGCGCTTTCACCTTATTGTTGGCCGCACCCCTTTCTTTATAGATTGCTCACTGTTACCTGAATACGGCAATCAGCTTCTAAAGAAAGGGACGCGGACACCATTAAAGTGGTCTTGCATTTGCAAGAGTCTGAGCTATTGGCATTAGAAATGACAATGCATTTTACATATGTGTTCACTTTTAAAAACACAAATAAAAGGTATTGTCATTTACAATGACAATAGCTTACACTCTCGTAAACGCGAGATCTATTGCATTGCAAATGCTTGTTTTAACAGTGTGCAGTCTCCTGCTTCGGATTAGACTGCAAATACCCCACACATAACTAGAGGTAGGAGGGCAGATGAAGCCTAACAACCTGCCTGCAGTCCGGCTTCCACACACATGGATTGTGGTGCAGGGGCTGCTAAGGCAGGCTGTACCTACAGGACGTTGAAAACACTTTGAGAGACCCACCTGACCTCGTTAATGTCAGTGGCATGCATGCCCCCATAACCTCCAATCCATTTGGGGTACCCTTCCAGGCTTGATGAGGATAGCACTACGGTGACATGACCATGACTGAAAATACTATCCAATGGCAATATTAGGATGTGATTTCAGCCCTGGTAAAGCGGCAAAGCCTCAAGAAACCTTACAGCAGGGGGCAGGTAAGGCTCTGTCATGCGAGTAGCGTTTGTTTGCTGCATTAAAGTACTATGTTCTGTTGTGACCCTGGATAGCATCATGTACAAGCTACCGGCAGATAGGCGCTACAGCAGCTAACAACCACTAGTACTCTATGGTGGTAGATTGCTTTATAGACTGACACAGAGATATAGTAAAGGAAGAACAAGCATTAGAAATGCAATATGTCTAGCATTTTTCTGCACAGATGAAAATAGTGCTTTGGTGCCATTACTGTGGCTGAAAGTGCTGCAGCAGTACCAGTCACAGAAAGTGATGTTAAGCAATGCGAAACAGAATCTCAGTGTCCAAGAATTGACACCCTACAAAGTCTAGTTTCGCACAAATGACACCCTAACAATCAGCTCTATCTACAGAGGAGACAGACCCACCATCAATTACAATTGTGATATTATTACCACGTTATGTTAAACTTACACTTGTCAGAGAGAGGTACTTATTCAGAGGAGAAACATGCACACAGGGTAAGTGTGTTGTGTTTTTTATTTGCACAAACTGTGCTTGGGGTCATTTTGCCCAGATATACAATTGCTAAGGACTGTCACGATATGACATGCTCAGGTGAAGAAATTGTTTATGATTTGGTTCCTTCGGGCAGTTCCTGCTGCAGAAACTGTGGGGTGTGCTGCACCAGCCTCAACTTCCTCATCATCCTGTGCATCGTCCGGTGCATCTGGAACTTGGATCCATGGGGCATTGGTACATACACATATATTGTGCAATACACAACATGTTATGTTATGTTAAAAACATTTCTATAGCGCACAGCTGCCCCAGCCAAGGGGCGTCCCAGCGCTTCAAGAAAGGTCCCAACACCACAAAGCTGTGCAAGGGTAGACGCACAAATCCGAGTACTAAACTGAAAAAGGAAACAGATACGTTTTGATCGCCCTCCTAAACTGCAAAAGCTCATTCATATCAGGAAGATAGGGCGGAAGAGAGTTCCATAACTTTGCGGCCTGAACCCGGAAAGACCGGCCGCCGGCCCTGCAAAGCTTAAACCGAGGGACCACCACCAAGTTTTGCCCTGAGGATCTCAGAAAACGCGAGGGCACATAAGGCACCAAAAGATCAACAAGAATCTGGGGAGAGGCCAATTTGAGGATCTTAAAAGAGAGACACAAGGTTTTAAAAGAAATCCTCTGTGCCATAGGTAGCCAGTGCAAAGAACGGATGGTACTTTCCGCAGAACAGGACCTCGGAAACCCAACCAGGGCTCTGGCTGCGGTGTTCTGAATACGTTGCATCCGGGCAATTTCCGCCTGGTTAGCTCCCAACAGGAGCGAACTGGCGTAATCAGGCCGAGATAGTATGGATGCCTGTATAACCAGCTGCCTAGTGGGAGCGTCAAACAACCTCAGAATGGGTTTCAGCCCTCGTAAGATGCCAAAACAAGTGGCCGCCACTTTTTTAGTATGAAAACTAAAGCTTAAGGCTGAATCCAGCCACACCCCCAAGTTTTTTACCACTGAAACTGGGATAGGAGTTACACCCAGTTCAGGGGCCACCACATGTCACCCCAAAGGTCTGTTCGCTTCCCCACAATCATGACCTCGGTTTTTTTGCGTTTAACTGGAGACAGTTGGCATTCATCCAGCTAGCTACCGCCAGGAGACCCTCCCGGAATATGGGGGCGTCAAGGTCGGAGTCTCCACTCAGGGCACCCGCCAGCTACGTGTCGTCAGCATAGGAGACCATCGTGATACCCCAATGCTTGACGACTCATAAGGTGGAATATCAACCTTAAAGGTCCAGTCAGTAAGAAAAGAGCAGAACCAATCGAGAGCAATGCTCGTAACACCTGCCTCCCTGAGCCGTTGAAGAAGAATCCCATGCGAAACCGTGTCAAACGCGGCACTCAGATCATGTAGTATCAGTGCCGCAGTCTGACCGGAATCGAGCACAGAGCGAAGATGTTCAGTCATTGAGAGTAAAGCTGTCTCGGTGCTATGACCAGCACGGAAGCCATTCTGGGAGGGATCCAGAATGCTGGCCTTTACAAGGTGTTCTGTCAGCACCCCATTCACATGGGACTCAACAGCTTTTGCGGCCCAGGGAAGGAGAGAGATCGGGCGATAGCTCTCGAGTTTTAGGGGGTCCAGTGTGGACTTTTTCAAGATGGGTGTCACCACCGCTTGTTTCCATTTAATTGGAACAGCACCTGAGGTGAGGGAAAGATTTATGAGATGGCACACTGGAGGAAGACAAATAGCAGCAGAATCCCTAAACTGAGCTGGCCTCATAGGATCAGCTGGCGAGCCCGATTTTATCTTATAGACCAATTTAAGAAATGTCTCCATCGACAAACTAGGAAATGATGCCAAAGTCTCACCTAGAACCGGTGGAGAATCCGGAGGCTCAACTGGAGGCTCAGAAATGGGGAAAAACGGTAAATGGATTGGACCTTTTCAAGAAAAAAAGAGGCCAGGTCTTCACAATGGGCCACTGAGCAAATTTCCGCCGCAGAGGCTCATTTAGCCGTGAGGTCCTTTAGGACCTTAAAAATTAGCTTGGACGGATTGAGTCTTGATCTAAATTCCTGTGAATAATAAGCAGCACGTGCACTACACACAGCTCTGTGATATTTTTTGACTAGCGAGAAATACAAAGATTTTTTCCCAGCCTCATAAGATTTCCGCCAATCCCTTTCTGCCTGTTTACAAGCTTTTTTTAACGGCACTAAGGTACTGTCATACCATGGACTAGGTTCTCTGGAGCGGCATTTCGTCCAGGCCGCTGGGATCAATACATCCAAGGCCCGAGACACCCAATCGCAGAAAAGGTCATATCCAGAGTCGACATTGGACAAAGGGCCAAGAGGATAGACCTCCAACAAATGGTGAAAATCCTCCAGTTTAAGTTTCTTCCAATGTCGTTTGAACACTACTCTGTCCAGGGGATTAAATGGAATTTCATTGATCAGAAGAGAAGCTTTAACTAAAAAATGGTCGGACCAGGCAACAGGGCAAGGCATACCTCAGTCAAATTAGTAAATAGAGGATCAAGAATGTGGCCCCCCCCCATGAGTGGGGGATGTAACCAACTGATTAAGTTGAAGGGCCTCCAGATCTGCCAAAGTACTGCTGATAGCAGAGATATGACAAGAGTCAAAATGTAGATTAAGGTCTCCCAGGATACTAAAGTTAGCGCAGCCCAGTGCCAAAGAGCTAACGCAATCCGGGAGAGCCTTTCTAAATGCGGTGTCACACCCAAGGGTAACAGGATTTTACAACCATAGCAATGCCACCTCCCCTAGATGCCCGATTGTGAGTAAAGATGGAATAATCTGAAGGAAGTGCGAGATTCATGACTGCCGTGTCCTCTTCCTGAAGCCAAGTCTCCGTCATAAAGAACACGTCCGGTGTCTCATCCCTTAGGAGATCGTAGAGTTCCGAGTGGTGCTTCGGAAGGGACCTAACATTAAGTTTCCAGATGGTAATATCTCGAGGGGCAAAAGGTCTACTACGAGAAGGCTTAGCTGTCGGAGACTCCGTCAGAGTCGAAATTCCAGAGGGGGCAGTAAGCAGCCAGTTCTCGCAGGTACATTTGTACGGGCCTCGCAAGGGACTCACAGGCTCATGCGCGCAGGATGGGACCAACTGTCCAATGTCCCACAACTCATCCCTGGAATACACACGTATCGGAGCCATCACATGAAAAGGAAATGGACTCACACGAACAGCGTTCCCACACGCCGCACGCCTCCTTAGCGCTGACGGGCGCAGACGGGCAGGACTCTGGCACGACTAGGTGCGAAGACGGCGCGCCCGCTGCGCGTTACCGCTGCACGCTTGAGGGCTGGTTAAAGTAGAGCGACTGCGCGTCTACCATACCACTGGACCGCTCAAGATGGCGGCCCAAAAACGTCCCCACCACCACTCCAAGACGGCGGCCAATTCCCCACAATATCGAGACCCCAGGACCGGACCCGCTAAAGCAGCGGTGAGTTGCCAATTTTAAAATGCAAGTGAGAGGGAGAGAGCCCAAAATTAAAAGCAAGGGAAAATAAAGTAAATCATAACGTAAATACAAAACCGGGAAATTAAAAATGCCAGCGCAGCGCACCTTCAAAGCAGTACTAGCGCGCGAATGTCCTCAGAAGCTCTAAGGAGCTAGGGTACCTATGATTGTCTTGCACACTATTTCTGGGCTGTACAAAAGTCTGCCACCTGTCATGTAAATGCACCAGAAAAGTGACTTTAGCACGCCACATGTGCACTCCACAATGGCCCTGTTGCGTCCGAGGGCCAAATTATACTGCCTCTGGGCCTGGGCGTTAGTGGCTTGGAGGGGTGTCATCAGCAATGGGGAGAGTGCACATCCTTGATCACCTGTAACATGTAATGGAGAAATGTTTCCATTAGTGGTTATGCATGCTGTGTTGCCAGTGTTAATTGTTTTGTAGTGTGTGATTTGTGCTACTTTGGAATTCATGTTAGCCATGTGTTGATTCTGACAAATTACCAGCATCATTGCTAATTACATTGCCTCACAGATGCTCGTCCCTCCCCCAGAGCCTATTTAATTGTGTGCACTGTGCGATTGTATCACTGGCACTCCGCCAACACTCCAATGTCAAGCTACTGAACGTAATGATGAGTTAATCTACATAGACTGGACTCCTTCCTCCATGATGCTGGCCTATGATTTCGGGGCACAATGTAATGCAGACATGATGGGGATTAATGAACATGTGCAGCTTTGTGCATAAATGGGCATGTTGTGTTTAGTTAACCTTACATGCCCAAAGACATTGACTGGTTTGTGACACCCTGTGAATGACACAGGTGGGTTGGTGTTTTCCACTGTGAGATACATACTCTTTATCTGAAAATGTTGGTATTTTTCCGGCCTGTGTACTGGGCTTAGTCCATGTCTTTGGCAGTCACATCTGTGTGACTGCATACACACTCAAAGTCTGTTTATATACCCTGAAATTTGTGGTCATGGTGTGAGTGAGGTGCTTATTGTTCTCATCTCATGACACACAAGTAAATGGCTGTGAGGAGCCAAATTTGAGACTACTTAGCTTCGTGCCCACACAAACCATATATGTTGTACATTTACTCCATAGTCAGATGAGATCACAAACTGTGCTTTCTTCCATTTTGTGGCAGACTACCTTAATGAACTAATGTTTGATTGCTTAGGCTCTATTTGTAAAAAGTACCCTCATCCTACCACCCAGCTCAACCAGACCAGGAAGAGTGTTGTTTGGACAATGCTGTTAAGTGTACTTGCAAGATGGTTGTCACTGCTGGCTGGTGTTTGTGGTACTAAGGCACATTTGTTAGTTGTGATAGGCTTAGACAGCAGTCCCCAGTGTCAGCCCTCCTGCTAGTACACATCCCCTCATTGTCAGGTAGCCATAGGCTCAGATGATCTGTTTGGTTTGGGTGGGAGGAAGATTATTTGCACTGACTACATCTCCCCTCAGGCTATGTCCTGAACACACCCTCCCATCAATGCCCAAACAGCACACCTAGAACTATGTTGTTACTGATAGTGAGTGGAAATGTACTTCCAAGATGTCTGACAGTGTTGCCTGGTGTCAGAGACAACCACAACTCCCATCATGGCCTTGTGCTCCAAACACCAGGCCCCAGTTTCAAGCATATTGTCAGTACATTTTCACTCACTCTCAGGAAAACATGGTTCCAGGTAGGCTGTTGGTGCTGGGTCAGAGGAGGAGTGTTTGCAATGTCCAGATCTCCCATCAGGCCCTGTACCACAAATACTAATTCCACCGTGCAGAAACAGCACCCTGGAACTGTGCTTTCTAGAGAGTGAGTGATATGTAATGACAAAGATGGCTGCCACTGGTGCCTGGTGTTTATAGCACACGGCCCTGTTGTTAGATGTGGAAATGTAATACACCAGTGCCCAGTGCCATGCATCCTGCTAGTAAATTTGGAAACGCTGTGAGTAAGCTTAGATCCTGTTGGGCTGTTTGTGCTGTGTGGGAATGAAAACGTTGGACAGGGCCTGATGTGAGTTGTAGCCTATCCAAAAACTCCTCCTCCCACCCAGCCCAGCTAACCTCTCTGAGACTATGGCTAGCTGGCAGTGAGGGGTAGTGTACTTGCAAGGAGGCTGACCCTGCTGAATGGTGGTAAACTTGAATCTAAATCCCAAAAAGGCCTTGTGCACCAAACACCAAGAAACAGTGTCAGCCATCTTGCTAGTTCACTTCCATTCACTGTCAGGTAACCATGGACTGGGTGGAGGGAGGAGTGCTTGCCATTACTCCAACTCCCATCAGGCTCTGTCACACACACATTCTTCCCACCAAGAGAAAACTGAACACATGTGTTAGACCTGGCACCATTGGCATTGGTCTCCCTTCTATTTTTCGCTTTTGGCTCCTGTTTTTGCTGTTGTTAGATGCTCTGGGCGCTGTGCGACTGCCATTCAGTGCCACAGCGCAAATGCTCCCTGTGTAAATATGTCTATGGGAATTGGTATGTCCATGATTGACTCATTTGGGTTGCCCGTTAGGCCCTAGTAGCGTGGCCTGTGTGTGCCCAGGGCTGGTAAACCAAATACTGCTTGTGGGCCAGCAGCGCTGTTTTGTGCCGCCCACAGAAGCAGCTGTAAAGCATGTCTCAGACCTGCCACTGCAGAGTCTGCGTGCAGTCCAGAACTGCCAAATTGGCTGTGAAGTGCACACACTTCCCAGCCCCTGAACCTTCCCTTGGCATCATGTAAGTCACCCCTATGGTAGGGTGCATTGTAAGTGTAAGGTAGGACATGCCTTGGTGTGTGTAGCTTGTCCTGGTAGTGAATTACACCCAATTTCTTTTTTCACTACTGTAAGGCTACCTGTTCTCCATAGGCCAGAATGGGCAGTTTGACTATTACATTCTATAGTCCTAACTGACCCAAGGAACATGGTAGAAAAACGAATTTAGTATGCCTGAGCTCAGACTATTAAAGTACATATTTTAGTAAAGTTTATTTTTCTAGTCTGTGTTTGAAAATACCACTTTTAGAAAGTAGCTATTTTCTTGCCTAAGCCTTCCAGTGTGCTCTGCTGTTATGTGTATTGGCTGTCTGGTTTTGGAGGGACAGGGCAGGCTGAGTCAGACCTGGGTTGAATAGAGAGATCTGCATTTGGAGTATGGGGACGGGTAGCTCCTTGACCTGAATAGGGCTGTGCCTGGCAAGGTGAATGCTGGCTCCACCTCTTACTATGCATCTGATGGCAGATCCCCTCTCTCTGAAAGGAAGGATGCAGCCTGGTAAACAAAGTGCTCTAGGACCGAGCAGAACTGGTTCTGGCTGGGTTCAGTCACTTTTGACTCTTTAAAACAAAGACTTTTTGGGTATAAATACCTGTGCCCAAACCCCTACAAATTGTATTGCTCCTGGATGTCAAGACAAACCTCTGTCCATGTAACTAAGGAATCTGCAGGAATTGGACTGCCCTGGTGCTTGTGTGCTGTTTCTTGAGTTGGCATGCAGTGGTTACCAGTGGACTTGGAAGAAGAGGGGAAAGGACTTTGGAGAAAACTTTCACATATCTTTGCAAAGCAATCACCCAAGGGCTAGAAGCGAGCTAGCCTCCTGCTGAGGTCTCAGGCCCATCAGACTTCGCCAACAGCCTCCTGAATCCTCCCAGCGAGGATTTATATCTGCAGGTGAGGCTCCTGTGAATTCCAGGACCTCTAGTTCTACTACAGAGAAGAATGTGCTGAAATCGTTGCTAACGCACGTTTGCAAGCCGCGGCAGCCGAAAGCGCCATTTTGGGAGGCGCACTGCTGCCGCCGAGTGCTCGCAACACTAAGATCATCGCTAACGCAGGTTTGCGGGCCGCTGCAGCTGAAAGCGCCACCAAGAATCATCGCGCTGCTGCCGCTGGGTGCTCGCTACATCAGTTCCATTGCATGGCACTAGGACCGTCGCTCCCGAGCGGAACGTCATTTCTTCGCATCGCAACCTACTCGCACACGCAATCAGATCGTCGCCTCGTCTCCTCCCTCGTGGCAAGGATTCATCGCATCGACGCCCTAGCGTGAAGACGTTGTCGCCTAGTCTCCGCACGCATGAGCAGATCGGCACATCATCTCCTCCCTCGCAGCAAGGATTCATCGTATCACTGACCTCGCGTGCAGAAAATCATTGCTACAGCTTCATTGCTCTGAAATCCAGGTACTTTGTAAGTAAACGGGTCGCAGAGACCACTGCTTTGAACTGAACTCCTTTTTGCACACCTTGAACTATTTTTGCAGCATTTCAACAATAATCCTATTTTACAGTATTGTGGCTTTTTACCGATATTAGTCTTGTGTTAAGTCTATATATAAAGATACTTATTTTTAATAATTACTTGTGTGGCATCCCTTTGTAGTGTCCTTCACTGTGTTACTGTGTATGGTCCTAAATGCTTCACACACTGCCTCTGAGATAAGCCTAGCTGCTCGTGCTACGTTACCACAGGGTTGAGCAGGGGTTGTCAAAGGGTGTAGCCCACTTACTCTGACTTAGGAAGAAGGGTCCCTACTTGGACAGTGGCCAGCCATTGCCAACTAGAGACCCCCATTTCTAACAACATGGCAGAATGGTTTTCTGACAGTGATTGGAAATGGATTATCAAGATCTGTGACACGTGTGCCTAGTGTCTGAGCTGGCCACAAATCTCAACAGGGCCTTATGCTGCACACACCAGTCCCCAGTATAATCTATACTGCCAGCACATACCCATTCACTATGAGGTAAGCAGAGTTTCACGGGTGCTGTTTATGCTGATTGGGAGGGTGTGTGCTTGCACTTAGTATATCTCACATCAGTCCCTGCCCTCCACACACCTTCCAGCCAGCACACACAGACTACCTGGAACTATACCTACTTCACAGTGAGTGGCAATGTACTATCAAGATATCTGACACTGGTGCCTGTTATCAGAGTTGACGACAAATCACATCCAGGCCTTGTGCTTCAAACACCAGTCAGTCATTTTGTCAGTACATTTCCACTCACTGTCAGGTAAGCAGAGTTCCAGGTGAGCTGTTTGTGCTGGATAAGAAGAGTGTGTGTGGAACAGGGCCTGCTGGGAGATGTAGTCAGGGCTAACACTCCTCCTCCTGCTTAGCCCAAAGAGCCCACCAGGAGCCATACTTACCTGACAGTGAGTGGAGAGGTACTGACAATATGGCTAACACTGGTGCCTGCTGTTTGAACTGACAGCGACACCCAACAAGGCCTTCTGCTCCAGACACCATGCAGCAGTGTCAGCCATCTTGCTTTTCCACTTCCCCTTTCTGTGAGGGAGGAATAGGCTCAGAAGAGTTATCAGGGCTGGATAGGATGAGCACTGTTTGCATTGATTACAACTCCCATCAGGCCCTGTCCTACGTATACATTCCCACCCAGCTCAAACAGACCAGCATTAACTATGCTTACCTCACAGTGGTGCAAAATGTACCAGCAGGTTGTCTGACACGGATACCTGTTGTTTGACTTCACTGCAACACACATTAGGACCTTCTGCTATTTGGGATGGGTAGGAAGTTGTGTGTTTGACAGAGCCTGATGGGAGTTGTATTGACAGCAAACACTCCTCTTCCAAACAAGCAGAAAAAGCTAATCTGGGCCAATGGCTACCTGACAGTGAATAGACGTGTACTCACACGATGGCTGACACAGGTGCATGTTTTTTGGTGCACAGGGCCTTGAAGGAAGTTGGCATCAAGATCAACACCTGTCACCAGTGTCAGCCACCTTGCCAGTACACTTTACCTCACTGTGAGGTAAGCATAGGCACAAAGGAGGTATCTGGGCTTGGTGAGAGGATGAGTATTTGCAACGGCTACAGCTCCCATTAGGCCTTGTCCCCCACACACCTTCCCACCTAGCACCAAAAGTCTACCTGTATCTCAACTCCCCTGACAGTGAGTGGGTACGTACTTGCAAGTTGTTTGACACTGATGACTGGTGCCTATTTTTCCACAACTCCCAGCAGGGCATAGTTATTTTTATTGTATAAAGATTTATATAGCATGAACAAGATCCCGAGGGATAGCAGAGTGCTTTACACAAGGATGAACGGGAGAATAAGACTCCAGTAACGATATCAAGAAAAAGTACCAAACAGTTGTATTCACAATAATCACAGACAAATGGTCCACAGCGAGTAATAAATTTAACAGGTAAAGAACAGGCTGCTATGGGGGGCACACCTTACAGCCGAAAGGGCGGTAATAGTTGTCCAGCCATCAGTCCACAGTGTCAGACATTTTGTCAGTGCACTTCCACTCACTTTTAGGTAAATATGGTTCTAGGTGGGCTGCTTGTGCTGGGTGGGATAAGGAGTGTGACTTCAACTCCCATCATGTCCCGTACTCCACACACCTTCCCAGCCAGACCAAAGAGCACACCTGGAGCTTTGCAGTCCCCGATAGTGAATGGAAATGTACTGGCAAGATGGCTGACACTAGGGCCTGGTGTTTGTAGCACAAGGCCATGATGGGATTTTGCTTCAAGTTCGTCACCATGTAGCAGTGTCGGCAATCTTGCAAGTAAACGTCCCCACACTGTCAGGTAGACAAAGTGCCAGATGAGCTACTTGTGATGGGTGTGAGGAGGAGTGTTTGCTGTCACTGTTCTTTTTGCATTTGTCGTCCTAAGTGGAAAAGGCATGGCAAGACGTGGGTCCAGTGCTCACTGCACCACTGGATTCAAGCTAGCCAGGCTGATGAGGGTTAATGCCCCCAAACCATTCCCAGGATGCTTATATCTGATCCAGGGAGGACCTGGCTTGGCAGTTCGGACTGGAATGTTCCCATAAGGAACAGGGTCAAAACTGATTTGCATATGGCAGGGTCCAACCCGGGTGGCATGGTGAGCAAAAGAACAATGGATCAAACCCAGATCTTTGTGACTGGGGGTGATTGTTTGCATTGTTTAGCATTCTGTCCTCAGTTGTTCTTTTTGCATTTGTCGCACGAAGTGGGAAGGGTATGCCCAGACGTCGGTCCCGTGCTCACTGCACCACTGGATTCAAGCTAGCCTGGCTGATGAGTGGTAATGCCCCCAAACAGGTCCCAGGATGCTTGTTTCCAGTCCAGGGAGGATCTGGCTTGGCAGGTCAGGCTGGACTGTTCCCACAAGGAACAGGGTCAAGACTGATTAGCATATGGCTGAGTCCAATCTGGGGTGGGGTGATGAGCTAATAACGATGTATTAAATCCAGATCTTTGTGACTGGGGGTGAATGTTCATTTTTTTGCATTCTGTCCATCATTTGTTCTTTTTGCATTTGTTGCCGTAAGTGGGACGGGTCTGCCTAAACATGGGTCCTGAGCTCACTCCACCACTGGATTCAGGCTGGCCTGTCTGATGTGGGGTAATGCCCCAAAACCGGTCCCAGGACACTTGTTCCCGCTCCAGGGAGGACCTGGCTTGGCAGTTTGGGCTGTACTGTTCCCATAAGGAACAGGGTCAAGACTGATTTGCATTTGACTGGGTCCAAACTGTGGCAGTCTGGTAAGCAAAAGAACAATGGATTAAACCCAGATCTTTGTGACTTGGGGTGAATGTTTGCATAGTTTAGCATTCTGTTCATCAGTTGTTCTGTTTACATTTGTCGCACAAAGTGGGAAGGGTATACCCAGACGTCGGTCCCGTGCTCACTGCCCCACTGGATTCAAGCTAGCCTGGCTGATGAGTGGTAATGCCCCAAAACTGGTCATAGGACATTTGTTCCCACTCCAGGGAGGACCTGGCTTGGCAGTTCGGGCTGTACTGTTACCATAAGGAACAGGGTCAAGACTGATTTGCATATGACTGGGTCCAAACTGTGGCAGTCTGGTAAGCAAAAGAACAATGGATTCAACCCAGATCTTTGTGACTGGCGGTGAATGTTTGCAATGCTCAGCATTCCGTCTATCTTTTGTTCTTTTTGCATTTGTCACCACAGCTCCCATCAGGCATGAGCCCACACACACACCGTCCCACACAGCTCTAACAGCACACTCTTTCATATTCAGATAGAGTGGTGATCAGACAATGAGATATAGTGAACTATCAAGATGTTTGACACTGGTGCTGCTCTTTGACTTGACTGCAACACTCATCAATATCAAGGCCTTCTGCTCCAGACACCATGCAGCAGTGTCAGCCATCTTGCTAGTACATTTCCACTAACTGTGAGGAACGCATAGTTCCATGTGGGCTTGTTGGGCTATGTGGAAGGAGGAGTGTTTTTTGTGATTACAAGTTTCATTAGGCCTGTGACCACACCCACCTTCCCAGCCATCCCAACCAGCCTACCTGCGACTCAGCTTTCCTGAGAGTGAGGGTAAATGTGCTGGCAAAATGGCTGCAACTGGTGTTTGGTGCACAAAACCGCACAGTGAGTTTGTAAGAAGTATGACATGTTAGGAATTTTATGAATTTGTATTTTCCTTGCAGGTATGTTGTTTATCAATATGACATACACATCACATGCTCATTTACTCTAGTTTTCTTTTAAATTAACAACAGTCATTTGTATCACTGTGTCCTTGACAGTGATGTCTATGGAAGTGTAATTAGTAACTTGGGGCCATATTATCAAGGCCTGCGTTAAAATTTTCGCCGCTTTAGCGGCAGAAAACGGCCGCTACAAGCGGCGATAATGGGTTTGATAATATGCCAATGAGAATTCCAATAGAAGTCCATGTTTTGGTGTGAACATGGGCTTCTATTGGAATTCTCTGCGGCATATTTACAAGCCCATTATCACCAATTTAGCGGCAGTTTCCTGCCGCTAAAGCGGCGATCATTTTAACGCCGTCCTTGATCATATGCCCCTTAATTTGAATGTGTAGTAGGTACTTACCAGAATCTGGTGCTTCTGTGAGTCTATAGATGCTCTCCGATGGAAGGATGGCATCTACCTTCTCCTCCCAGAAAGTGAAGTACACAGGTGGTGTAGGAGGGCCACCGCCAGTCTGCTGGCTTTGAGCATGTTCTCTGGCCAGCAGTTTTTTGACCTTCCTTCACAGATATTAATACCTACTCCTGATATCATCCATTGTGTGCATGACAGGTGCTTAGCATTCACCTTGTTGACTATCCTGTTCCGCATCCTATTTCTCTGGGAAAGGGGGGTCTGCCGGACTAGGATCCCATATAACTGTGGCTCATCTACAAGCACTTCTAACTCCTTCTCTGTGCACCTTGGCTGCTTCCAAGGGGCCACGGTGAGGGTAAATGTGAAGATGAGTGTGAGTGGGAGTGTGAATATGAATAGTTCAAACATGCAATATTTGCAGTTTGTGTGGTGGGTGTAGTGTGAGTGTATGAGGCAGAGAGCAGGGGATATGTGGAGACTCCTGTGACCCAGCAGCAGTTCTGTTACAGCAAAGGATCATGGTCCTGTGTTTGGCCCTTCATATAGATGGATTGGTGGGTGTGGATTGTATTTGATCTTTTTGGGGGGTATTTTGGCGGTGCCAATGCTTGTTTTGACTGCTTTTATTAGTTTCGAATTGATATATGTAACACCAACCGACATACTTCAGAAACCTCATCGGATGCATCGTTAAATGTTTGTGGGGTAAAACCGAGTGTGATTTGTGACAGGAATGCTGTTCTTCAGCCAGGGCCGGACTGGGAACCAAAACCAGCCCTGTAACAAAAGTGGCCCCCAGGGGCCCAAAACGGCCCCCACCTGTGCGGCGCACCGGGGGATTGCCCGGTGCCGCTACGGCCAGTCCGGCCCTGTCTTCAGCGTTTCTGAATGATTCGGTCGCGTCAGGCTTGTTTCCAGGCGCTTCTGTTGTGCGGATTGGTTTTCTACCGGCTCGGTAGGAGTTTAACAAGCGATTCATCCTAATTCGTAATCTGGGAAGCTGGCAGTCGCGTTCGGAGACTGAGTGAAGTGGGCTACTTTCCTGATGAGATGGTAAAGGCAGTTTCCTATCAATGAACCTTCTATCTTCTTTCTTTTGAGTCTGATGCTGGGGCCTGATGAAAAACCAAAGTAAATAGAAGGTCAATTGATTTACATATTAATTCAGGGGCAGGTGGTATGTTTCCCAGTTGTTTCTATGAATATATTTCGAAAAATAACAGAACTTGCAGTAGTTTGGGTGACGGGCAAAGGTTCTGTGGTCTCCTGTATTCTGACTGAGTTACTTGGAAAGAAACTTTATATATTCTGCCATTCACAAGCATCATGGTGAGACCTTGAAAAAGTAACAATCTCAGTTGTTGTAGAAGTTTATTTTTATTGACACATCAGGACTGTAAGATTAAATTGTAAATATTTCAAAAGTGTTCTTCGTATAATATTTTCACAAAAGCAGACTTATATTCAAACCCCTGTCACTGTTCTGGGGGCAGACACCCAGGCTTAAAATTCCCTCATGGCCAAAGGTAGCCTTGAGAATGCAGAAATGGAAGTGGTCATGCCAATAAGGAACTTTTATAAGGACCTCTTATCAGATGGACATCAGTTACCCAGCTCTCTGCACCAGCGCTGAAAGCACAGAGGCGGGATTGCGTGTGCTGATGCTGTTTGCACATTAGTGGATAGAGGAGGGCTCGCATGCTCTGCTGCTACCTGCACATTAGTGGATAGAGGAGGGCTCGCATGCTCTACTGCCTGCACATTAGTGGAATGAGGAGGGCTTGCATGCTCTGCTGCTACCTGCACATTAGTGGATAGATGGATTGTATTGTGCCCTCGTTCTGCTGACTCGCTTGTTTAATCTATTGTGCCCTCGTATTGTGTATTCAGTGGTGCCCTCGTATTACTGCCTCGTTCATCTATTGTGCCGTTTGTGATTCTGCTGTGCCCCCGTTTCCCCTTCCTTGCTGCCTTGTCTTTTTCGTTTCTTTTCCACAGGACGGGACGACCCAGCCACCGCTGAGCCGCCCCCTGCCCTCCTTTCCCGCCGCTGCCTCCCTGCGGCCCCGCCCCCCTCCTGCCCATTTGCCGCCCCGCTCCCGCCACCCAGCTGCTCCTCCCTCCTGGCTCCTTCTTATGACGCCCTCGCCCACAGTCGTACTTTAATATTCGGGACCGCGTAGGGGACAGGGCCCTACCCCTGTCTATCTTGGTATTAGCGAACCGCAAATGGTAAATGCGGCATGTACGAGTGCTTTATATACCGTTCTAGCTATGAATGCACTGTGTACACGTTCCCATGCTATATGCTGTTTTGGTCTCTACCAACTACACCTGCACATTTCCAAAAGGTCCATATGTCCACAGAGCAAGCCTTGCATCACAGGCACCTATGTATAGAGAATGTGTGAGCCTCTCGCCACACATGGTGACAGAAGGCCACGCCTCTCCTGATGAGATACCTAAAGACTCTGCAATGTTACAACAGCACCTGTCTGCCAAGGGTTCCCTTTAGCCATCTGCTTCAGCAGTAGCTCTGGAGTGCATGGTGTTTGATCATGAGAGCAGTGGCTGCTGGGATACTGGGTACTAAATGACCAGGAGCACTCTGCCTATTAAATATTCGTTATCCCTCTCCCTCGGCCACTGGATATATGCAGCAGAGGACGACCAAATGATGCTGCAAGAAAAAGTAAATTATGCAGTGCAGTATCATTCATTTTCAGATAGCATTACCTCTTGTATTTTGCAGTTTTTACACATGGTAGCACGACTCTAAAAAATATTTCTCCTTATCAGTACCAATTTATCATTCTAACAAGCAGCCAACCTTTGTTAAGGGCCTCCCAGTATGCAGGAACTCATTTCGCTATGTTTTAGTAACTTTTGATCTGTGAGATCTAGAAGCAATTTTTAAAAATAAAATCTGCAGATTATGCAGCAGCTGATGGATTCTGTGACCAATACAGAAAATCCATAATTATCTGAAAAACGCTGAGGCTGCAGAATCACATAATTCCAGAGGCCCTGACCTTCAGCCGTCTGTAGTGCATGGTGTCACCTGAAGCGTTAAGCTCCTGCATGTTCTGGTGACTGCACATTAGTGGATAGAGGCGGGATTGCGTGTGCTGATGCTGTTTGCACATTAGTGGATAGAGGAGGGCTCGCATGCTCTGCTGCTACCTGCACATTAGTGGATAGAGGAGGGCTCACATGCCCTGCTGCTGCCTGCACATTAGTGGATAGAGGAGGGCTCACATGTCCTGCTGCTGCCTGCACATTAGTGGATAGAGGAGGGCTCGCATGCCCTGCTGCTGACTGCACATTAGTGGATAGAGGAGGGCTCGCATGCTCTGCTGCTAACTGCACATTAGTGGATAGAGGAGGGCTCACATGTCCTGCTGCTGCCTGCACATTAGTGGATAGAGGAGGGCTCGCATGCCCTGCTGCTGACTGCACATTAGTGGATAGAGGAGGGCTCGCATGCTCTGCTGCTACCTGCACATTAGTGGATAGAGGAGGGCTCGCATGCTCTGCTGCTACCTGCACATTAGTGGATAGAGGAGGGCTCGCATGCTCTGCTGCTACCTGCACATTAGTGGATAGAGGAGGGCTCGCATGCTCTGCTGCTACCTGCACATTAGTGGATAGAGGAGGGCTCGCATGCTCTACTGCCTGCACATTAGTGGAATGAGGAGGGCTTGCATGCTCTGCTGCTACCTGCACATTAGTGGATAGATGGATTGTATTGTGCCCTCGTTCTGCTGACTCGCTTGTTTAATCTATTGTGCCCTCGTATTGTGTATTCAGTGGTGCCCTCGTATTACTGCCTCGTTCATCTATTGTGCCGTTTGTGATTCTGCTGTGCCCCCGTTTCCCCTTCCTTGCTGCCTTGTCTTTTTCGTTTCTTTTCCACAGGACGGGACGACCCAGCCACCGCTGAGCCGCCCCCTGCCCTCCTTTCCTGCCGCTGCCTCCCTGCGGCCCCGCCCCCCTCCTGCCCATTTGCCGCCCCGCTCCCGCCACCCAGCTGCTCCTCCCTCCCGGCTCCTTCTTATGACGCCCTCGCCCACTGTCGTACTTTAATATTCGGGACCGCGTAGGGGACAGGGCCCTACCCCTGTCTATCTTGGTATTAGCGAACCGCAAATGGTAAATGCGGCATGTACGAGTGGTTTATATACCGTTCTAGCTATGAATGCACTGTGTACACGTTATTCTGCTTCACTACGCGGGTTCCATTTTGGAAGCAGTGGCCCTCTTTTCATTGCCCTCACATAGGCTATAGTGGAGTAAATACGGGCCTCACAGTACATGGGCTTTCCCTCTGACTTCTCTGTGACCTGGGCAGCTGGCTCTGCTGCCCCAGGTCAAACCGGTCTCACGAGCTCCCCTTCCTCCGTCCACCTGTGATTAGCATCAGGGCTTGACCCGTCATAAAACCCTTTCATTCTACACAATCCCCCGGCTAATCTCTTCCACACCTGCTTGTTTCTGCTTTATGACTTGTTTCCCAAAACAGGAGATGCTCATGTTTATTGGGGGGTCTATTGACATACGATGTGGGATCTGAACCTTACTGTGTAAATCATTGTGGGCTGGCCGAACTGGAATGTGGGATGGTCATCATGACTCTGCTTTTTCGTTTGTAATGTATACCTTTATATGGCCATGTCGTAAACCAAGGAATGTGTGCCTGGAGCATGATATTTTGTATTTAAGATGAAGTCCGTTCCTATGATTTTCAGCAGTCTCCTGAGAACATACACGCTGTTGTACTTCTAGGATACCTGTCATTGGTCTGCAGCCAATAAACGAATCTTTGACTTCACCCAGAAGACTCTGTGTTTCTGTAGGTCCGGAACAGGGTGAACCCAGAAGTCATAGGGTGTGTGCCCCTGCACCGCTGGGTCTAAAATACCCAGTACTTCAGTTTGGCGCCCAACTCGGGACGATTTCAGCGGTACCAGTCCAAGCCAGAGGTTCGTGAGGAGCTTCGTGTGGAAATTCTGGAGGAAGGCCGCCACTTCATCGACCCCTGCATGTCGACGTGGTCCGAAAGTCTTTTCTGCGAGGTTCTCCGCGTTCCGACGGCTGCGAAGGACTGCTGCCCTGATTAATCGACCTGTTTTGGACCCTTGACGAGTTTTGAGAGAGCGAAACAATCGAGAGAGTCTTCTGGTGACGCCATCGATCAGCAATATTCAGTTAAGTATAAGTGGAGCGTCTCCCATTTGTTTTTGGTATCCTTCGGGATCGTTTGATTTGGTAATTTGATACTTTGGAGTTTGCAAACGCCAAAACCAGAGGACTCGTGTATTCACGAGAATATCGTATTCGATAATCCTTTGACGTTTGGATCTAGACTAGTGAGCAAAGATGCCTGGTTCTGGACTATTTGGTAGATTATTCTGTTTGGGTTGTGGAAAAGATTTCCAGCTAGAGGAATCATGTCCGGTTCCTCCGGTTGGAACTCCAACTTATGAGCTCTATGTAAAACATGGCGTAGGCCCCATTGCATATAACGAAGTGTGGATCCACTACACCAGGAAAGATGGTGTTTTAAAATGGCCCCAAAATGGTAGTTTTGATACCGATATTTTAGATAATTTGGAAATTAAATTGTTTAAGAAGAAAGCCCGGCCGGCGATGTTTGACTCTTTCCGCTTATGGCGAAAGGAAGCCAAACAAAAGGAAATTAAGCTAGCGAAAAAGAATAAGAGAGAGAGAGGTATGTCAGTAATGCAAGCAGCTGTACAATTTAAAGACAACGAAGAGGAGCAAATGAATGAGCAATTGCACAGGCAGCATAAGTTAGGGATTGACAAATGTTACCCAGCTTTACCACATTCTAAGCAGAACGAGTCCGAAGAAAAGGAGAAAGATCCCCTGATGTCACATTTGTTGAGTTCGCCACCCCCGTATGCTCAAACTGCCACGGCGCCTCCCCAGCTTGTAAATATGCCTCCTGCAGTGCATATACTGCAAGCCTTGCCGCAACCGCCAGTTGCTTTGCAGCCAGTTCCTATCCCTGTAGCGCAGCCCTCTCAAGCGCCGCCAGTTGTGCTTCCAACTGCCCCCGCACTTCCTGCGACTTTGCCTAATACAGCAACTGCCTCCCCTAACACTCTTCCTTCCACCACTCCAGTACCTGTCTCTACATCCTCTTTTCTTCCCTCTGTTTTTCCCCCTGTTCTCGCCTCAGCTTCTCCTTCAGCGCGACAGCGCTTAGCTAATGTGGTTACTACATTAATGTCTCCTCTCTTTGAGTCATCTGGTGCGACTCCTGGTTTACAGCGTAAGCAGTTGCGTAGCCAATTGCCTAACCCCGATGAGAAAAAGGTAATAGATAACATGGCGCGTAGATGGATTGTTTTTCCTTCACTGTATGATGTGGAATCAGTTGTCAACGTTTTCCATCAATGGGATGCCCCAAAACAGAGATATGTGTTTGAGAAAATGTGCGAAATTCTCTGTGAAGAATTGGAGGATAGTGGTAAAAATCCAAACCCGCAGGAGTTGTGTAGAGTGAGGTTCGATTTTGGAACTGGTATAATTGTGGACCGTGAAGTAGATAAAGCAGTTGCGGTTGTATTGTCCTTAAGGAATGATGATTGCCAACAGTCATTGTTTGAACAAGAGGTCCTTGTGGGGAAAAAGGCAAAAGCGCGCCAATACCCTATGAGAGAAGTTCCCCCGGTATGGAAGGAAGCGGTTGCAGCTGCCGGTGGTAACCCCGCTGTGGCAGCGCATTTCCAGCGTGTTTGGGTGCATGTTCCATGGAAGCGCTCTGAGGTGTTAGCGCTTAAGCAGTCCTTGCCTGATCCCCGTAAAAACCCAGCAGGTTATTATAAAGAGTTGTCACAGACGGCAGGGTCATGCATTATGAATCTGGCCGACATAGACATGTTGTTTGGTAATGTTGTTCCACAGCCTCTATGGGGATCAATTCGTAATGTAGATCACAATGCAGAACTAGGGGATACATGGGCTAACATTGTTGCTGCTGATGCTAGACAAACGGGTGGTGCGAAACCAGAACCTTTAGTAGCTGAATTGCCTGGTAGAATCATCACGTATATGAAGACAATAATGCCTGCGATGCGCGTAAATTGGGACAAGTTATCTGCATGCAAGCAGAAGAAAGATGAGACAGTGTCAGACTTCTTTACTAGGTTTGAAGAAACGTTTATTGACCACAGTGGGCAGGATATGAGTACTGAGGGTGGCCAACGGCTGTTTGTGGATAAGTTTGTGCAGAATTTACTTCCTGACCTGTGTAAAAAGTTAAAAGATTCAGAAAGTTCCTGGGCTGTTTCTTCTTCAGCGCAAATACTGGCTACTGCACAGTATTATGAAAACAGAGATAAGGACGATAAAGATAGAACAGAAAAGAAAACGAAGGAACTGAAGACAAAGGTCCTTTTACAGCAGGCCTATCCGCCACGTGGAGGTCAGAATAATTATAGGCAACCCCAAGGTGTCTATCACCAACCCCAACAGTTTCAGAACAATCAGCAAATGAATGGGTATTACCAACCACGTGTCCCTGTAGGTCCCAACCAATGTTCATACTGTAAAGAGGAAGGTCATTTTAAATATAGTTGCCCTAAATTAATGCAGCGGAACGGTAATATGTATGGCGCAAGAGGTAGGGGTGGTCAGCAAGCTCCTAGAGGCAGAGGGCGTGGAAGTGTTCCCCAGAACGCGCGTCCTCTGCCGCCTCAAAATACCATCAATAGCTTTGATCAGCAAGCTAACGCGATTAGTAATACGGCCCAGTATTATAATAATGATTATTATGCAGAGGACGGTGATGCAGAGAATAATGACTACTAGGATAGCCGTAGGCAGAGAGAGGGAGTTGTTTCAGTGCCAGTGGATCAGAGTGGACCGTATGTTGAGGTGACTACAGCAAATGTAACAGAGCCTTTTCTGCTAGACACTGGTGCTGCAAAGAGTTCAATCATGCATTCAAAACTCCCTGGCGCACCTTTGTCTGGCGATATAAATGTTTCAGTAGGTTTTTCTGGCGCCCCGGTTAGGAACCCGATTTCCAGTCCCATGTCACTTTCTGTTGGACCTTGCGAGCTGAAAGCACCCCTGATCCTGACAACAGGTTGTGGTGAGAATTTGCTGGGATTAGATTTGTTGAAAAGATTGCACGCTACACTGTACTGTTCTCCTTCAGGAGTACAACTTACATTAGGCAAGAAAGTAATTTCCCCAATGTATTTGTCTAAAAATACAATGCCACCTGAATTGTCATCCCTTCCGGATGCCCTTTGGGCTACTGGTCCCAATGATGTGGGCCTCTTGGAGATACCGCCATATGTGGTGACTTTAAAGGCTAATGTCAGACTGCCACGTATTCCCCAGTACAAGATCTCTAATGAAGGGCAGAAAGCATTGTTAGACATTGTCAGCGACTTGATTAATAAGGGTGTGATCGAAGAGACAAGAGGCAACGTTTGCAATAGTCCGATTTTACCTGTCTTAAAACGAACGGACCCTTCACAGCCACCTGTTTACAGATTTGTGATCGATCTTAGAGAGGTTAATAAGATTGTTGTGCCACAGTTTCCGGTTGTCCCCGATATAACTGCATTGTTAACAATGATTCCAGCCTCTGCGGCATGGTTTTCAGTGATCGATTTAAAGAATGCTTTCTTTAGTATCCCAATTGCAGAAGAGAGCAGAGATATTTTTGGTTTTAGTCTGGGAGGCCGAAGCTTCCGCTTCAAACGCGCTCCCCAGGGCTACTGTGAGAGTCCATCCATATACAGTCAAGCTTTGAAAGCGCAGCTTGATGCACTTGTTTTACCTAGTGGCGCTATCCTGATTCAGTACGTGGACGATTTACTGATCGCTGCGGATACTGAAAAGATTTGTAAAGAAGCCACATTGTCACTGTTGCGCCATTTATCCGCTTTTCATCACAAAGTGTCTCTCTCTAAGCTGCAATATTGTCGACAAGAGGTGACCTACTTAGGTCATCTCTTATCGAAGGAGGGAAGGAAACTGACCCCAGAAAGAATTCAAGCCATTGCACAGTTGAGTGTGCCAAAAACACAGAGAGAAGTGCGTGCTTTCTTGGGCATCACTTCATACTGTAGGCATTGGATCCCTAGTTTTTCTTTATTGGCAAAACCTTTGTTAGCCTTAACATGCAAAGACACACCGAATCCTATCCCATGGTCTGAAGAGTGCCAGAAAAGTTTTGTGGAATTGCGTAATGCATTATGTTCAGCACCTGTGTTGGGTACCCCCGACTACAGTAAGCCTTTTACATTGTATGTTCACGAGAAAGATGGATGTGCGTTGTCAGTGTTAACACAGCCTTTTGGCGACAGACCGCGCCCATGCGCATATTTTTCATCAACCTTGGACCCTGTAGCAAGGGCATTGCCAAGCTGTCTGAGAGCGACAGCTGCTGCAGCGATGTCTATCCGACAATCTGCTGGTTTGGTAATGGACAACACATTGATCGTTATGGTTCCACACGCTGTAGACACAATATTAAATAGGACCAAGACACAACACTTGACTAGTGCGCGGCTATCAGGTTATGAACTTACACTGTTAGCTAATCACATACACATAAAGAGATGCAATACGCTGAATCCAGCCACATTGTTGCCAATTCCAGCAGACTCAGATGAGATTGAGCAACATGACTGTCTGTTCAGAACAGAAGAAGAGACGAAAGGGAGAGTAGATCTAAAAGATACTCCCCTGACTGAGTGTGATGGCACTTTATGGGTAGATGGGTCATGTTTCAAGCTCCCTAATGGTAACACGACTGCTGCCTATGCTATTACGACTTTGCACACGGTCGTGGAAACTGCACGAGTGCCACATAATTCGGCCCAAGCAGCAGAATTAATCGCCCTCACGAGAGCATGTGTGTTGTCTGAAGGAATGAGAGTAAACATATACACAGATAGCCAGTACGCCTTTGGCGTGGCTCATAATTTTGGGCGTTTGTGGAAAGAGCGTGGGTTCCTGACATCGCATGGAGCTAAAATTCAGAATGGCAAGTTGGTGAATGATCTCCTTGAGTCACTGACCCTACCGTTGCAAGTTGCGATCATGAAATGCAGTGCGCACAGGAAAGTCACAGATGATGTTGGACGTGGGAATGCGTTTGCTGATGAGACTGCGAGAGAAACAGCACAGAATGTGAAGACTAGAATGTATGTTGCAGGTCCCGCAAGATGGGTTAATGATGTGGGAATGTGTGAGAACACAATAGAGAGTGTGAAGTCGCTTCAAGCTGAAGCCACAGAGGAAGAGTTAAGCAAGTGGAGAGAAAGTATGGGTAAGTTGGATGAGAATGGTTGTTGGATTGATCTGACAGAACATAGGCGATGGTTGTTACCTGATGCATATGTGCTTCCAGTGGTTACTATGGCACATGGAATGGCACACATCAGTACGAAAGGTATATGCAAGTTGTTGGCTCCAGTATGGCAGAATGCTGGGATTCCCAAGTGTGCAGAGAATGTGGTCAAGAATTGCATAGTATGTTTGAAGTACAACCCTGGTAGGGGAACCCCAACTCCGGCTGGTCACTTTGCACCCCCATCATGTCCATTTGAAGTTTTGCAGCTGGACTTTATTCACATGGAAAGATGCAACAACCTGAAATATGTACTGGTGGTTGTTTGTGCTTTCTCAAAATGGATAGAGGCTTATCCTCTGAAAGATAACACTGCCCTATCCACAGCCAAAGCCCTTGTGAAAGAGTTCTTCCCTAGGTTTGGGATGCCAAGAATGGTGTGGTGTGATAATGGAAGTGAGTTTGTGGGTAAAGTGATGAAGAATGTATGTGAAGGGCTAGGGATAAAGCAGAAGTTCCATGCTGCAAATCACCCCCAATCAGCTGGATTAGTAGAACGCTACAATGGAGCCTTAAAGCTCAAGTTGGCCAAAATCCAGGCGAGCACCGGTCTTAAAGGGCCTGACGCTCTGCCTCTAGCACTCCTGTCCACCAGAATGACCATACACTCACGAGTGGGGCTTAGCCCTTATGAGGTCGTCTTTGGCCGCCCGGCTAATGTATGGGGCGTGCCAAGACCGGCGAAATTTAGTGAGATACAACATCCAGTACTGCTCGATTACCTGTATGATTTGACTGTTAAACTGCGTGTTTTGCACCAACAGGTACATGATACTCTTCCCCAAGCCTCTGAACCTCCTGGACACCCTATCAACCCTGGTACGTGGGTGCTAGTCCGAAATTTCCAGCGCGAGAGCAACGACGAGCCTCGCTGGATCGGCCCTCATCTTGTTCTTCTTTCAACAAGATCAGCAGTGCGAGTG
Source organism: Triturus cristatus (assembly GCF_964204655.1). Lineage (NCBI taxonomy): Eukaryota > Metazoa > Chordata > Amphibia > Caudata > Salamandridae > Triturus > Triturus cristatus. Next base: position 20,529,155 of record NC_140581.1, read on the forward strand.
AAAGGGAAGAAGCACTGGATTCATGGTACCCACTGCAAAGTAGTCCCCTTGCCTCTGCCATATGACCAGTGGGTCAAGGAGGGTATCGCCGACTCAGAGACAGACATTGTACCTCGCTTTGTACCATTCAGTGACGCACGCATAAGAGGCACAGTTTCAGACCAAGAGAGTGACAATATTCTGCAGGAAGCTGTGCCACCATCAAGTCGACTGGACACCACTGAGCCTGAACTTTTGTTTCAAGACCAAACAGCACCTGGCCGTCTCCGCTATAATTTGAGACCAAGGCCCATGGACAAATAAAGATTTTCTTACTATTTCCCTTTTGACATTTTTTGCTCTCCCATCTGAAGGACTTTCTTGATTTTTGTTTTTCGAACCACCATCCGGGTTCTGCCGCAGGGTCGCGGTGCCAAGACTTTGGGGTACAGGCCGAAGACGCTAGGTCGACGGTTCTGGTTGGTCTAGGGCGTTTCCCTGGACTGACAGGCGTACTCCTTAGCAGAAGAAACTCATCCACCGCGAGCGGCCCGAGTAGAGGATGGAGTTTTTTAAGATGGAGAGACCAATTGAGGAAATGAACTTTAACGCAAGGATGTGTAGAATTGTAAAAAGTAAATGTTTTGTCTTTTTGTGCCTTTTTACACTGTGTAGTATCATAATGTTTATTGTAGGATTTGTGTTTTTCTCCACTCAAAAGCCCATTGCACCCACTGAACAGCCTACACCTCTTTCCACTGCCTCCTCTCACTCTTTTCACCCTTTGCCTGAGCACGAACAGACCAGACGATCAGAGTTTGTAAATAACTCGTTTATCCAGCTCTTGCACCAGCACCAACTAGTAATGAATATGACCAATTGCTGGGTGTGTGGGTTAATGCCACATACCATCAACAAGGGTATTCCCTATCTAGTGCTGCCGTATAGTTACAATGGATCGTCATGGGCATTCCAAACCATGTTTTTCTATGCTCTAGATACATATTCCCCTCGCCAACCGCGTTCCATCAGACCCATCACCAATAATAAGGCTTTGATGAAAGGAGTGGCCGATATGAGTAGGGATATCGATGCATACTCATCCATTCCCAAAGAAGAGTTGAGACCTTATGTAGGATGGAACGCAACGGGGTATAGTATTAGTCTGGGTGAAAGACAGCGAAAAATCTCGTCTCCAATCTGGGTCGTACCCCACATGGGTCGGTTCTGCTTACAGGGTAATGGTCAGAATCCTAGAGCTCAACTGGGAAGGAGTGACTGTACTGAAACGTACACCTTCCCGGCACAGTTTTCCCCTGCGTTTTTGGCTGCTAAGGGCACATATTTCATCTGTCATGACCGAGCATATACATGGCTGCCCCCTGATTTTTCGGGCACATGTTATATTGCGAACTTGCTACCGCCGACATTTACTGCTGCCTCTGACTATCACAAGACCGGAGTTGTGAGAGGTGTGATTAGTAAGGAGGATACTGCCGGTCAGGAAGCGGGAGACTTCTTCTTGGGTTTCCTGCCGTTTTGGGGACCTATGGTCAATAGTAGGAACCTGAGACAGCTGACACGTGTGGTTGAATCCACTGTCAATGTAATGGCTGGTGCCCTTAGTAATCTGACAGCTGAGCTCCAAGCGGATCGCCTTATGACTCTGCAGAACCGCATGGTTCTAGACGTTATTCTTGCAGACCGCGGTGGGGTATGCAAGGTCATCCAATCCAGTTGCTGCATTTTCATACCAGATAATGCTCCAACAGTGTATCAAGCCATCTCCAAACTCCATAAAATATCTGAATCCATACACGTGGATAAGGGAGATTGGTCACTGGTGGGGTGGTTCTGGGAATTGATATCTGCCTGGGGTTGGAAAGTTCTGATGGTCATTGGAATGATCTTAGCCATTCTTTTCCTGTTCTGTCTGTGTATACAGTGTGCTCCCACGATATGTGGTCTCTGTGCTACCTTATCTGTAAGGAAACCTGTATCGAGGGACGAACTAAGCAATAGGATGATGCTACAGCAACATCTCCATGACTTTGCGGACATTGACCTAGACTCGGATTAAGATGAGTATAGTGATTGCCTATGTAAGGGCAAAAGGAGGGTCTGTCGTACTTTAATATTCGGGACCGCGTAGGGGACAGGGCCCTACCCTTGTCTATCTTGGTATTAGCGAACCGCAAATGGTAAATGCGGCATGTACGAGTGCTTTATATACCGTTCTAGCTATGAATGCACTGTGTACACGTTATTCTGCTTCACTACGCGGGTTCCATTTTGGAAGCAGTGGCCATCTTGTCATTGCCCTCACATAGGCTATAGTGGAGTAAATACGGGCCTCACAGTACATGGGCTTTCCCTCTGACTTCTCTGTGACCTGGGCAGCTGGCTCTGCTGCCCCAGGTCAAACCGGTCTCACGAGCTCCCCTTCCTCCGTCCACCTGTGATTAGCATCAGGGCTTGACCCGTCATAAAACCCTTTCATTCTACACAATCCCCCGGCTAATCTCTTCCACACCTGCTTGTTTCTGCTTTATGACTTGTTTCCCAAAACAGGAGATGCTCATGTTTATTGGGGGGTCTATTGACATACGATGTGGGATCTGAACCTTACTGTGTAAATCATTGTGGGCTGGCCGAACTGGAATGTGGGATGGTCATCATGACTCTGCTTTTTCGTTTGTAATGTATACCTTTATATGGCCATGTCGTAAACCAAGGAATGTGTGCCTGGAGCATGATATTTTGTATTTAAGATGAAGTCCGTTCCTATGATTTTCAGCAGTCTCCTGAGAACATACACGCTGTTGTACTTCTAGGATACCTGTCATTGGTCTGCAGCCAATAAACGAATCTTTGACTTCACCCAGAAGACTCTGTGTTTCTGTAGGTCCGGAACAGGGTGAACCCAGAAGTCATAGGGTGTGTGCCCCTGCACCGCTGGGTCTAAAATACCCAGTACTTCACCACGCGCAGCGGTCTCGCGCATCGGGCGCGCCGATTGTGCTCCGAAGGCACGCCAAAGGCACGCCAAAGGCAAGCCCGTCTGCGTCCGTCCGTGCCTGGACCGCGCCCAGCGCCAGGACCCCTGGCCCCCGCCACCGATGCAAGACTGCACGACAGACCTACGACGCCGCCGCCCTCAACGCACTCAATACCGGCCGGACCCCCGCCTGCTGCCGAGCCGCCGCGAAACGCATTCACGGACCCTTCACCTGCAGAACCTGCAAGTTCACCTGCCTCCGAACCTGCGCCGCACCCGCCAAGCCAAGCTCCAGCAGCAACCTCAAGTGCATCCTGCTCAACACACGCTCCGTCCACAGACACGCCGTGGAACTCTGGAACCTGCTCGACACAACATCACCAGACGTCGCCTTCCTCACGGAAACCTGGATGAACGCCTCCTCAGCCCCCGACATCGCCATCGCCATCCCGGACGGGTACAAGATCATCAGGAGGGACCGCGTCAACCAGACCAGAGGAGGCATCGCCATCATCCACAAGAACACCATCCGCATCACAACCGACTCCATCACAACCTTCGCTGCCGCAGAGCACCTCCACTTCCAGATTCACACCGACCCAAAGACGACCCTCAGAGGCACCCTCATCTATAGACCCCCGGGACCACACACACAATTCAGCGAAGACATCACGGACTTCATCAACCCACACCCCCTCCCCTCCGCCGACTTCATCCTCCTAGGGGACCTCACCTTCCACCTGGAGAACAACAAGGACCGCAACACCGCCGCCCTGCTGGACAACCTCGCCAACCTCGGACTCAAGCAACTGGTCAACAGCCCCACCCACTACGCCGGCCACACGCTTGATCCTGTCTTCTCATCCAGCAAGCACATCACCTTCAGCCACTCCACCGGACTCCACTGGAGCGACCACAGCTGCGTCCACTTCAGCTTCAGAAAAACCACAACCCACCACCACCCGCAACAGGTTCCTCACAGAAGCTGGAGCAAGATCACCGCCAACCAGCTCACCACCTCCCTCAGCCAGAACCCACCCGCCAGCACAACGGACCCCAGCAAAGCCGCCCTCAACATCACCCAGTGGCTAACCCCCTGCGCCGACGACCTCGCACCACTGAAGAACCCTCCCAGCAGACCCAGAAGCAAGAAGGCCTCCTGGTTCACCGACGAACTCAAGGACTCCAAGAAGACCTGCCGCACCCTTGAGAAAGCTTGGCTCCTCGACCAGACCACCAACAACATGACCGCCCTGAAACACGCCACCCGCAAGCACCACCAGCTCATCCGCACCACCAAGAAGAAATCACTGAAGGAACGACTGGACAACAACGCCCACGACAGCAAGGAACTCTTCACCATCGTCAAGGAGTTCTCCAACTCCAGCACCGGCAACGACATCACTCCCTCACAAGATCTCTGCGACTCTCTCGCCTCGTTCTTCCACCGCAAGATTGTCGACATCCACAACAGTTTCGGCGCACCATCCACGCACCCAACCATCGAACCAACGCCCCTACCGCCACCCTCCGCACCTGGACCACGGTGACCACTGAAGACACAGCCCGCACGATGAACACCATCCACTCCGGATCTCCGACTGACCCCTGCCCCCACCACGTCTTCAACAAGGCCGACTCCACCATCGCACCCCAACTCTGAGACGTCATCAACACCTCCTTTGACACCACCACCTTCCCGGAGAGCTGGAAGCACGCCGAGCTCAGCGCCCTTCTGAAGAAACCTACAGCGGACCCCACCGACCTCAAAAACTTCCGCCCCATCTCGCTCCTTCCTTTTCCTGCCAAAGTCATCGAGAAGATCGTCAACAGACAGCTTGCCGCCTTCCTCGAGACGAACGGATCCCTCGACCCCTCACAGTCCAGTTTCAGAGCCGGCCACAGCACCGAGACCGCCCTCATCGCAGCCACCGACGACATCCGAGCCCTGCTCGACAGTGGGGAAACAGCGGCACTCATCCTCCTGGACCTCTCCGCAGCTTTCGACACTGTCTGCCACCAGCAACATCGGCATCCAAGAGAAGGCACTGGAGTGGATCGTCTCGTTCCTTGCCGGAAGAACACAGAGAGTCCGCCTCCCCCCGTTTCGATCCGAGGCCACCGAAGTCATCTGCGGCGTTCCGCAAGGCTCATCACTCAGCCCCACCCTCTTCAACGTCTACATGAGACCTCTTGCCGCCATCGCACGCCAACACAACCTCAACATTATCTCCTACACCGACGACACCCAGCTGATCCTCTTCCTCACCAGAGACCCCGACACCGCCAGAACCAGCCTACACGAAGGGATGAAAGACGTCGCCGAGTGGATGAAGGACAGCTGCCTGAAACTGAACTCAGACAAGATGGAATTCCTCATCCTGGGACCATCGCCCTCCGCCTGGGACAACTCCTGGTGGCCCCCAGCCCTGGGCACCGCTCCCAAGCCAACAGACCACGCACGCAACCTGGGCTTCATCCTGGACTCCTCCCTCTCGATGACCAGACAAGTCAACGCCATCTCCTCATCTTGCTTTCACACCCTACGAATGCTTCGCAAGATCTTCCGATGGATCCCAACCGAAACCAGGAAGACGGTCACCCAGACCCTCGTCACCAGCCGATTGGACTACGGAAACACCCTCTACGCTGGAACCACAGCCAAGCTACAGAAAAGACTCTAACGCATCCAGAACGCCTCCGCCCGACTCATCCTGGACATCCCCCGACGCAGCCACATCTCCGGCCACCTGAGGGACCTGCACTGGCTCCCCGTCAACAAGAGGATCACGTTCAGGCTCCTCACCCACGCACACAAGTCTCTCCACGACCTGGGCCCCAAGTACCTCAACGACCGCCTGACCTTCTACACTCTCACCCGCCAGCTACGGTCCACTAGCCTCGCCCTCGCCGCCGTACCACGCATCCGAAGAGCAACTGCCGGAGGCAGATCCTTCTCCTACCTAGCGGCCAAGACATGGAACTCCCTCCCCATCCACCTTTGGCTGACCCAGGACCATTTTGCCTTCAGGAGACAACTCAAGACCTGGCTGTTCGAGCAGTAGCAGACCCCCTCCCCCAAGCGCCTTGAGACCCTTCCGGGTGAGTAGCGCGCTATACAAGTGGTTTGATTGATTGATTGATTGATTGATTGATTGATTGATTGATTGATAGAGGAGGGCTTGCATGCTCTGCTGCTGCCTGCACATTAGTGGAAAGAGGAGGGCTTGCATGTTCTGCTTCTGCTGCACATTAGTGGATAGAGGAGGGCTTGCATGCCCTGCTGCTACCTGCACATTAGTGGATAGAGGAGGGCTCGCATGTTCTGCTGCTGCCTGCACATTAGTGGAAAGAGGAGGGCTTGCATGTTCTGCTTCTGCTGCACATTAGTGGATAGAGGAGGGCTTGCATGCCCTGCTGCTACCTGCACATTAGTGGATAGAGGAGGGCTTGCATGTTCTGCTGCTGCCTGCACAATAGTGGAAAGAGGAGGGCTTGCATGTTCTGCTTCTGCTGCACATTTGTGGAAAGAGGAGGGCTTGCATGTTCTGGTGACTTCACATTAGTGGATAGAGGATGGTTTGCATGTTCCGGTGCCTGCACATTAGTGGATAGAGGAGAGCAGCATGTTCCGGTGCCTGCACATTAGTGGATAGAGGAGGGCGTGCATGTTCCACTGTTGTCTGCACATTAGTGGATAGAGGAGAGCAGCATGTTCCGGTGCCTGCACATTAGTGGATAGAGGAGGGCAGCATGTTCCACTGCTGTCTGCACATTAGTGGATAGAGGAGAGCAGCATGTTCCGGTGCCTGCACATTAGTGGATAGAGGAGGGCGTGCATGTTCCACTGTTGTCTGCACATTAGTGGATAGAGGAGAGCAGCATGTTCCGGTGCCTGCACATTAGTGGATCGAGGAGGGCAGCATGTTCCACTGCTTCAAAGTAGGTTTCAGCTTCGTTTCCAATAAATGCTCACGAAGCTGGATGGTCCTTAGCATAGAGACTGCTTTAAGACATATAGATAAACTTAAAAATGAAATAGCAGATCTAGAAAAACAAATTCTGGAAGACACTTCAGTAACAGATGCTCGAGAATTTTTAAAAAAACTGGAAACGACCATATCTGACTTTCAGAGAAACAATATACTAAAGAAGACAGAAAAATTACAAAAGGATATTAAAAATTACTCTAGAGAACGCACTTATCCGTTCTTGAAAAAAGACTTCTTCCAACAAAACCCCAATCAATCAAATTGGGTGCCTAAACACACAACCTTTTCAGATACAACTTCTTCCAGTTCAGAAGAAAATAATAGCCGTGGCAACACCTCCAATTATAGATACGGTAGAGGACAGAACCCTTCCTCACCTTTTTTAGGGAGGGGACAACAACCACAGAGGGGAAGATCCCGGAATACCAGGAGAGGGTGGTTCAGGAACCAATACACCCCGGGATTCCGTCAAACCAGGAACACATATTACGAGTGGTAGAACCAACTATCAGTATAAATCCCCAAACAATGATGAATCACACTAATCATAATTTGGAGATAGTTCCGATTTTCAACCTCCCAAGCCATGTACTAAGTAATAAGGAGATTGAACTGTTAAGTCATGGTTTATCTTTTGTCCCCACTAACAGAAATGATATGTTTGAGACACAGATTGAACTATACAGGTTCTTCAGGAGTATTCGTCTGAAGTACATGTTTAGTAAAACTCCATCCTCTACAAATTATAATGTGACAGGTTTACGTTGTCCATCTTCATTCTATCCTGCCACTAACCTGATTCCAAAGGAATTGGTCACGTTTGAGAATGTGGTACTCATGGAGATCGAACAGATGTTCAAGAATAAACAATATGTGAAGTATAATTTTTCAAAGGAGGAGTATTCTACTCTTAAAACCCTTGCCAGTAGGGATGATATCATTATCAAACCTGCTGACAAGGGTGGAAGTATCATCATACAAGATAAGATTGACTATGATACTGAGGCCGTAAGACAGCTGAGCAATACCACCCATTATGTGAAGTTAGTGCGGGATCCCACAGATAGGATTCGAAAAGAGATTCTTGATCTTACGAGTTGTGGGCGTGAAGGTTTATGGCTTAGCAACAAAGAATTTGAATATCTAAATAAAAGTAACTATTCGATACCAGCGTTTTATACGCTACCGAAAATCCACAAAGATGACAAAAAACCACCCGGTAGACCAATTGTGGCAGGTTGTCAATCCATCCTACAACCACTAGCAGAATATGTTGACTTTTTTATAAAACCTTTTGTGCCGTTGACCAAATCTTATACTAGGGATAGTACTCATGTGATTATGGGACTGGAAGGACAGGTATTCAATAAAGAACAAAATATCCTGGTCACAATGGATATAGAAAGCTTGTATACAAGCATACCGCAAGGGGAGGCTTTATCAGTGATCAGTGACATATTAGAACAAAGATCACGCCCCCACCAGGTACCCTCTGACTTTATCACAAAGTGTGCGAGAATTGCACTGGAGCAGAATTACTTCATTTTCAATGGTGATTTCTATGGCCAAATAAAGGGAGTCGCAATGGGGGCAATTTTTGCCCCAGATATAGCGAACCTCTATGTAGCAGCATTTGAGGAAGAAGTGATTTATAACAACAATCCCTTCCAAGGTCAGATTAAAAAATATCTCAGGTACATAGACGATGTATTTCTTGTCTGGGAGGGTTCAATCACAACCTTACAAGAATTTCATCTTTGGCTAAATCAACAAAATAGCCATTTACAATTTACTATGGAGCATGATGACCGATCAATCAATTTTCTAGACCTCCGGATCTGGAATGATGAGGACAAGCTTTCGTTAAGCCTCTTCACAAAACCCACCTCAAGGAACACATTACTTAAATATACAAGTCATCATCCACGTAATCTACGGGATAATCTCCCGTTTGGTCAGTTTTTACGTATCAAACGAAACTGTACCAGACGGGAGGATTATTTCAAAGAGGCAAAAATCCTACAGACAAAATTGGTCATGAGAGGCTACCCATATAGGTTGGTCAAACGCTCTTTAAAAAGGGCCTGGTATTACGACCGTGAGGCATTGTTACACAATAAGGATGAGCCTACACCTAAACAAGAATTGATCACTTGTGTTACGACATTTGGAACTGAATCTAATTCAATCAAAAAGATAGTGACCAAAAATTGGCACTTGATCAAGAAGGCAGAACCACAAATGGCATTACCCCGTTTTGCATTTAAGAGGGCAAGAAATCTAAGGGATTACCTGGTGAAAACATATAAAGAACCTATCCCCAATACGTTGACCAACTTATGGGGTTTACCTCCGATCATGGGACATTATCCGTGTGGTCATTGCTCTGCTTGTCCAACCACATCAGTGGTCAAATCATGTATATTGAATGGGAAAGAGTGGACATTACGACAACACTCGAATTGCCTCACTAGAAATGTCATTTATTGTATAGAATGCCCTTGCGGGTTGTTCTATATTGGAAAAACTACACAGGAGATAAAAAAACGAATTATCCAACACCAGTCACGCATTAGATGCAGAATTGAAACTGCACCAATGGTTGAACACTATCTAACAAAACAACATTTGCCCTCTGACATGAAATGGTTTGTACTTGAGACTGTGAAAATGAATAAACGCAGGCTAAATGTAGATCGTTTGTTAACACTAAAGGAAAACCGGTGGATTTGGTCAGCTAAAACAGTGGAGAGGGGACTTAATTCCTTTGTGGAATGGCAAACCTTGTCAACTTTATAATTATGGCTTCTGCTTGTTATAGTGATAAAGTATACTGAGTGCACATTTTTTTTAGCTTTTGAAATATGTTTATACTGCAAACTACAAGCATATCTGATCCACAGAAATTGCATAGGTTAGCTTTCTACTATTGTACTAAGATAGTATTTGATACTGTCCCAAGATGGCCGACACATTATGCAGCCCCGGTATTTGCAGTTGATTTTGTAGTACATTAACATCATGCACATACAACACATCTTATATTTGAAATATCTACATGCTGTAATAGCGCTCTGCTTTTTTGTTCCACGTTGTGTACCTAAATATGACCAGGACAGTTCCGATTAATTAGAGTGTTCACGATTCAAAGATGGCCGATTTGTTTTTTGGTTTCACCATGCTGAGACCGGCATGCTGTTGGTTTAAAATTTCGGAGCCAGCCTGCATTCGGGGCTCGACTGATTTGGTGAGTGAGACACAGAATTCATAGCTGTGGGATTTGTACGTAAATAAGTAAGTAAATAGCGAGATAGCACAGGCAATCTATATACATCTACACGGTTTCGGTAGAATAGGTGGCTGTAATATTGGTATTGTTACTTTCCCAGATTTCAACGGGAGAGACGATTGCTGCCTTCTTGTCGGCGAGTAACAGCCGGTATGTTTGCTTATACAATACGTTAATGGGTCTGAGTAACAATTGTTGTCTCTCGTTGGTTTTTGAATCTATTGGTTTTTGAATCTAGTGCTTTTTCACCACAGAACGTTGTTTAAACACTGTTCAATTCGAGAACAGATTGGATTCCTTAATACAGTGAGTTTTGGGTCCAATATATTTGGTGGTTATGATTCTTGCGATTCACGGGAGTTTGTTCTCTTGGCTTGGTTTATAGGTGTTGGGCTTTTTAATTGGCACTCCTTTTAATTGGCACTCCTTTTTTGGGTGATGGAACAGATCACACCTGTTTTCCTTTCGTGTACATTTAATACAAACTTGTGAACTCAAATATATTAATAGAATATATGTATATATTTTAATAGATTCATGGTGCAACTCCGGTCCTGAGGATGGTCTCGGTGATTGTTCTTCAAGAGTGAGACCGAAACGTCGACGCTGTGACATTTTTTTACATAATTAACAGGCATTTGAAGCCGTGTAAAATCTTTTTGTTTGTATGGATTAAGTTCAATACATAGCCAAATGTGTCGTTGGCTTTGATTTGTTTGTAAATAATGTCATTGACTACTGCTAAATGAGATCGCAAATAAGACAGTAGTTCTATGTTGCCGTACATGAAATAAAAAGTACTAAAAATGAACTTGGGTCATTTTTGAAAGTATATTTTGTGAGTTTCTTCTTTTTTTGAGTTCAAAGAAATTGAGATCACTATTGTGACTTCCTAAATTAATTAATTTCAATAGAATAAATCCTCAAGGGTATTATTTGCTATTTGACTGTTCCACTGCTGTCGGCACATTAGTGGATAAAGGAGAGCAGCATGTTCCGGTGCCTGCACATTAGTGGATAGAGGAGGTCAGCATGTTCCACTGCTGTCTGCACATTAGTGGATAGAGGAGAGCAGCATGTTCCGGTGCCTGCACATTAGTGGATAGAGGAGGGCAGCATGTTCCACTGCTGTCTGCACATTAGTGGATAGAGGAGAGCAGCATGTTCCACTGCTGTCTGCACATTAATGGATAGAGGCAAGCAGCATGTTCCAGTGCCTGCACATTAGTGGATAGAGGAGGGCGTGCATGTTCCACTGCTGTCTGCAAATTAGTGGATAGAGGAGAGCAGCATGTTCTGGTGCCTGCACATTAGTGGATAGAGGAGGGTGTGCGTGTTCCACTGCTGTATGCACATTAGTGGATAGAGGAGAGCAGCATGTTCCACTGCTGTCTGCACATTAGTGGACAGAGGAGAGCAGCATGTTCCGGTGCCTGCACATTAGTGGATAGAGGAGAGCAGCATGTTCTGGTGCCTGCACATTAGTGGATAGAGGAGGGCGTGCATGTTCCACTGCTGTCTGCACATTAGTGGATAGAGGAGGGCAGCATGTTCCGGGGCCTGCACATTAGTGGATAGAGGAGGGCGTGCATGTTCCACTGCTGTCTGCACATTAGTGGATAGAGGAGAGCAGCATGTTCCAGTGCCTGCACATTAGTGGATAGAGGAGGGCGTGCATGTTCCACTGCTGTCCGCACATTAGTGGATAGAGGAGAGCAGCATGTTCTGGTGCCTGAACATTAGTGGATAGAGGAGGGCGTGCGTGTTCCACTGCTGTATGCACATTAGTGGATAGAGGAGAGCAGCATGTTCCACTGCTGTCTGCACATTAGTGGACAGAGGAGAGCAGCATGTTCCGGTGCCTGCACATTAGTGGATAGAGGAGAGCAGCATGTTCCGGTGCCTGCACATTAGTGGATAGAGGAGGGCGTGCATGTTCCACTGCTGTCTGCACATTAGTGGATAGAGGAGGGCAGCATGTTCCGGGGCCTGCACATTAGTGGATAGAGGAGGGCGTGCATGTTCCACTGCCGTCTGCACATTAGTGGATAGAGGAGGGCAGCATGTTCCGGGGCCTGCACATTAGTGGATAGAGGAGGGCGTGCATGTTCCACTGCTGTCCGCACATTAGTGGATAGAGGAGGGCAGCATGTTCCGGGGCCTGCACATTAGTGGATAGAGGAGGGCGTGCATGTTCCACTGCTGTCCGCACATTAGTGGATAGAGGAGAGCAGCATGTTCTGGTGCCTGAACATTAGTGGATAGAGGAGGGCGTGCGTGTTCCACTGCTGTATGCACATTAGTGGATAGAGGAGAGCAGCATGTTCCACTGCTGTCTGCACATTAGTGGACAGAGGAGAGCAGCATGTTCCGGTGCCTGCACATTAGTGGATAGAGGAGAGCAGCATGTTCCGGTGCCTGCACATTAGTGGATAGAGGAGGGCGTGCATGTTCCACTGCTGTCCGCACATTAGTGGATAGAGGAGGGCAGCATGTTCCGGGGCCTGCACATTAGTGGATAGAGGAGGGCGTGCATGTTCCACTGCTGTCTGCACATTAGTGGATAGAGGAGGGCAGCATGTTCCGGTGCCTGCACATTAGTGGATAGAGGAGGGCGTGCATGTTCCACTGCTGTCTGCACATTAGTGGATAGAGGAGGGCAGCATGTTCCGGGGCCTGCACATTAGTGGATAGAGGAGGGCGTGCATGTTCCACTGCTGTCTGCACATTAGTGGATAGAGGAGGGCAGCATGTTCCGGTGCCTGCACATTAGTGGATAGAGGAGAGCAGCATGTTCCGGGGCCTGCACATTAGTGGATAGAGGAGGGCGTGCATGTTCCACTGCTGTCTGCACATTAGTGGATAGAGGAGCGCAGCATGTTCTGGTGCCTGCACATTAGTGGATAGAGGAGGGTGTGCATGTTCCACTGCTGTCTGCACATTAGTGGATAGAGGAGGGCAGCATGTTCCGGGGCCTGCACATTAGTGGATAGAGGAGGGCGTGCATGTTCCACTGCTGTCCGCACATTAGTGGATAGAGGAGAGCAGCATGTTCTGGTGCCTGAACATTAGTGGATAGAGGAGGGCGTGCGTGTTCCACTGCTGTATGCACATTAGTGGATAGAGGAGAGCAGCATGTTCCACTGCTGTCTGCACATTAGTGGACAGAGGAGAGCAGCATGTTCCGGTGCCTGCACATTAGTGGATAGAGGAGAGCAGCATGTTCCGGTGCCTGCACATTAGTGGATAGAGGAGGGCGTGCATGTTCCACTGCTGTCTGCACATTAGTGGATAGAGGAGGGCAGCATGTTCCGGGGCCTGCACATTAGTGGATAGAGGAGGGCGTGCATGTTCCACTGCTGTCCGCACATTAGTGGATAGAGGAGGGCAGCATGTTCCGGGGCCTGCACATTAGTGGATAGAGGAGGGCGTGCATGATCCACTGCTGTCTGCACATTAGTGGATAGAGGAGGACTTGCAAGCTTTGCTGCCTGAACATTAGTGGATAGAGAGGGGCTCAGCAGGTAAGGAAGGAAGGAAGGAAGCATGTCTCTTCATATTTTGCATAACTTATAGAGCTGCTCCCTGCATGTAGCCAACAGGCTCTGGGACATTGTGCACAGTGTTGATGAACATAAAGCAACTGGTGTCCTAGCAGGTCTGGCACTGAATGGCCTTTGGAAGATGTGCACAGTGTGAAAAAACAAACTGGCGTATCCCACAATCAACAGAGTCAATAGCTGAAAGGGGCAGACCTTTTTTCCACGCTGAAAGTTTTAGTGGGTGGAAGCTAAAGAATTCATGTCAGTTTAAAAGACCAATGCTTGAACACTGCTGACAAAAAGTCTCTCTGTTCTCTGGGAGTGAAGCCATGTTTTCCAGGCCCACTCTTTAGATGGCACAAAAGGTGCAGCACTCCCCAGCTGGCGTTTATCTTCTAGCTCCTTGATACATATTTTGGTACATTTTGCACACAATATATTATGGAGGTATTGTTAATTCACATAAAGCCAATTACGACCGAGAGTTGTATTTCAAGTTCATGGTAGGTATCCTCCCCTTGCGAGAATTTACTGCGCAGTGGAAGCCACCTTACCAAACTCCCCCCTCCTGCCCAAGCTGTGCGGCTGCCATAGAGTCAATTCCACACTTTATGTTTTCCTGTCCTGCCTTTAAAGTACCAAGGGGACGTTGGCTGAAACCACTTTGCAGGGAGTTAGGTACCCGCAGTCACCAAGTAGCATTAAGCATTTTAAGATCTGACTCAAGGGACCTCCATGCCTGTGTAACAGCTAAATTTCTTAGATGGGCATGGAGCATTAGAGTGAGAAACTTGAGCATTAATCCCTAAACAATTTAAGCGCCAAAGTGGCGCTTGCTTCCTAGCACAAGCACTTTCACCCCTACAGGCACAATGTATATACCATTTTTTTTATTTTTTTTTTAATGATCCTGTTTTTAAATGTCTCTTTTAACTATTTGTTTTAATGTACATTGTTCCCAAAAAATGTATCTTGGAGTATTGTAATTGTCTATTTGGGATTATATAGCTTTTAAGATATTTTTTATCGAAATAAAGCTTATATTGACTGACTGACTGATAAAGCCAATTAAACCATTCTGAAATCCTGAAGGCCATTTCCAGTTTAAGGCAATGCCCTTCAGGTTCAAGACTCCTCCTGTCACCTTTCAGAGGCACTTTATTACAGAATATCTGGATGATATTGCTTTCTCTAGCTCACCAGGCAAGAACCTGTGACCCAGCTCAGGGAAGGCTTTATATTCCCCACCAGGTGGAACTGATTTTCAAGGCCAGCAAGTGACAGAAATGGCAGAGGTCTGTAGCTGGGCATTCTAGTTGGTGCTGAACATGTGCAGTTTCTCTAGCCCAAAACCCAAACTATCATGGCTTGGCAGCTTCCCACTTCCCAAGCTCAGCTCAGAGCTTTCCTGAGTCTGACAATATATTGCAGGAGGTTTCCAAGGAGTATGACGCCACTATAGCCCTCCTGACAGTAGTGACCTAAGAAGTGCACATGGAAGGAGGATGAGCAGAAGACCTTTAACACCCTGTATGAGGCTCTGTGTACTACACATGTTGTCACGGGACCTGATTTCAGAAAATACTTTTTGGCCAAAACAGATACAACTCACCATGGCTTTGGGACAGTGCTTTCACAGCTGAATGATGAGGGTCAGGATCTAGCCGTCACCTTCATCAGCAGGTGACTACACTCTAGAGAGTATGGTTGGAGTGCCACAGAGTGACTGGCATTTTCATTGGTTTAGTCATTGAAGAAGCTAAAGCAAAGATTTAATGAGGTTTTGCATCGCCCTTGAGCCACGCAAGCTGATGCGGGTTGACACAAAACCTAGGAGATTTAAAAAGTCATGCATGCCACCTACCATGTCCCCGAATAGCGTGGTCAATCAATCAATCAAACTGGATTTATAAAGCACGGCTAATCATCCATGAGGGTATCCAGGAGCTGAGAGCTGCTGTTTTGGGAGTTTTTGTTGAACAGCCTGGTCTTGAGTCCCTTCCTGATCGCTGAGGGAGACGGTGAGCTTCTTAGGTGAAGGGGGAGGTAATTCCAGGATATGACGGTGAGGTAGGAGAAGGAGCTTCCCTCACTGTTGCTTCGCTTGTGAGAGAGGGAGAGGGAATTTGAGCCCAGGCATCTCTAGGGTAGCTGAAAGTTCAATGTCTTTTAAATGGAAAGCCCGTGTTCTCAAGGTGTGGAGGTGATGAGGGTCTGTTTGGGGAGATCGAGGATGAGCCTGGATGCAGCATTCTAAATGGTCTGCAGTCTCTTCATGAGGTGATTTGGATGTAGAGGGCGTGGTTTAGTCAAGCTGGCTTGTTAGCAGGACTTGGTTAATGGTTCGTCTTGAGCTGCTGGAGAGCTATTTGAAGATTTTTCAGAACATACGAAGAGTGAAAAAGCAGGCAGACAAGATTGCATTGATCTGGCACTTCATCATGACATTTCTGTGAAGGATTATACCAAGGTTGCGGGCATAGTGAGTTGTGTGAGCGAGGGTCTTAGTTCAGGGCCACAGGGAGTTGTTCCAAGGGGAGGTGCTGTTGCCAAAGATGAAAACCTCAGTTTTACCGGTATTGAGTTTCAGGCTGTTGTTTCTCATACAGTCAGTGACGCTTGTCATGCATCTGTGGAAGTTGCTGAAGGGGTCTTCTTATATCAAGAGGATAAGCTGGGTGTCATCTGCCTAGGATATGATGTTGAGTCCATGGTTTCCGACAATGCTGTCCAAAGGGGGACAGGGAGAGTGGGGCGAAAATGTGAGCTCTGTTGCAGGAGATGCTCTTAGGTGTGTGGTGAAAGGAGGTAGGCAGATCCTCTATCTTCTGGTGGGGAAAGGAAGCAATCCTTTTGAGTGTTTAACCTGTAGTCCAATGTGATGAAGCCTCTTGACAAGGATGTGATGGGAAATGGATTTTAATGCTGCAGAGAGGTTGACTAGGATCAAGGCTGCCATTTCTCCCCAGTCAAGGATAGTTGTGATGTCATCTTCTGTGCCAATCAGGGTAGACCCGATGCTGTGGTTGGTACTGAATCAGGAATGGGAGGTGTCTATCATGTTTTTAATTTTTGAGGCGTTCGATGAGTTGGATGTTGGTGGGTGTTTTGAGGACCTTGGTGGAAAATTAGGAGCAGAGAAATGGGGCAGGAGTTTGTTGGAGTCGGTGGATGTTTCCTTGAGCAGGAGCTTAACTACTGCATGCCTCTATTCTTTGGGGAAGGTGGCTGTGGTAATGGATGCATTGAGGATGGAGGATGCTGGTGATCTCCTTGCTTCAGTGGTTAAACATTTGGTAGGAGCAGGGATCCATGGGTGATGCAGAGTGGATGGCGCTCATGATGACTGAGTGGTCTTTTGTGGTACGCTTGTCCCAGGAGGTGAGTAGGTGGTCAGAATTCGTGTCTGTGGGTGTGAAGAGGGTGTGGAGGTCAGTGGGTTGGTGTTTGAAGTTTTTGGAGGTGGCAGCGATCTCGTCATGGAAGAAGTCAGCCAGGGTGTTCCAAAGTTCCTGAGAAGGGGAACAGGTGTTCTGTGTGGCTGACTATGATGAAGAACTCTTTACTTTGGTTGGCACTTGATTCGATGGGTTGGCTAGGGTGCACGTGTTCATGTCTTTCAAGAGTTGGTGGAATTGGATGGGTCAGAGGGATCCTTGTCGGTGTACCTGTTTTCAGTTCTGGGGTGTACCAACTGGCTTGAGTGGTGGCTCTCTTGGGATGGAAAGGCTTTATGGGGTGAATTAGTGGCGTAGTTGGTGATCTAGGCAAAAAAGGTCCTGACCACCTAATCTAAGTTGGCTGTGGTGTCTTGAGGCCATTGTACACTTTGCTCCAGCTGTGTAGTGCGATGCTAGGTGGCCTGGTGGTGGTACAGGGGTTCCTGAAATGGTGAACTGGACAATAGCGTGGTTGGTCCAGGTGAACTCTGTGACATCACTGTACTTGATTCCGTCACTGGCCATGAAGCTGGGACCAGCATGTGTCCGGCAATGTGAGTGGAGTTAGTGATGAGTTGGGGGAGGCCGATGTTTTTCATGCTTTCCAGAGGGTTGGTCGTATTGCTGTCATTGAGGTCTTCAAGGTTGAATTTGAAGTCTCCAAGAAAGTGTTTGGAGTCGATTGCAAGTGAGGCAATAAAGTCGTTGATGGCGTTGTAGAAACTGAGGTGGGGTCCTGGAGTTCTGGTGGTGAGTGTGCCTCTGATGGTGGTTCTGCCATCGGTGTGGAATTGTAAGTTGAGGAGTTCCATGATCAGAGTGGGGTGGTCAGCAGTGGTGGTGCAGTGGATGGTCTCCTGTGGATGATGGTGACACTGCCTCTATGCTTGTTGAAGAAGTCTAAGTATACTATCTTGTAACCCTCGGGAGTAGCTGCAAGTGATGCCAGGAGCTGAGGAGGGCAATATCCAGGTCTCAGTGATGTAAACGACATAGATGCAATAGAGGTGATGGTGTCTCAGATCGCTGTGGAGGGCTTGTAGAGTGATTGTGTGTTGAGCAGGAGGCAGTTGAGTAGACCTGGGGTGGTCGAAGTTGGCAATGTGGGCATGTTGATAGTAGTTGTCATGTGTGTGGCTGCTCCAGTGGTGCAGGAGAAGAGGTAGTTCTGGCAGGTGAAAGGTCAGAACTTGAAGCGTGGAGAGGTGAGACAGAAGTTGTTGTCATGGGAACTGGTGCACGGGCCAGACACGGGCCAGCTGCATACCAGCACAGACAGGATAGCCTGTATGGCAGCCTCCATTAAGTAGGTCCTGGAAGGAGGTAGTGGTGCAGGGACATTAGAGGTACAACAACATTTGTGAAAAGGCGAGCAGTAGGGAAAAGAGAAAAGGGCAAGGCAAGACTACACAAAGGGGCCGATTCCAATCCTGGAAAAAGGCTGTACAAATCATTGTATGGAGCGTTTTTCCCATACAACTCATAACTTTTCTTACAACCTAGGAAGTACGATTCGTACAGAAAGCCTCTTTCCATACAAATAGTACAAAAGACCATACGGCTAAAATAAACCAACGATTCTGATCCGGAACAGCTTGTATGCGACGTCTGTATGTATTTAAGCAGCGGTTTCCGGCCCAGCAAGTACGATTCGTCCATACGGCACTCCGTACGGCTCTTTTCGTATGGGAGCCAAAAACAGCCGTAAAAGCAGAGTCCCCAGGGGTACGAGTCGTACAGGCATACACCCCGTGCGTTGTGTATGTATGGTGCGTACCCCCAGTGCGCATGTACTGTGCCTACTCCCAACATCACATACCCCAACATCGCGTACCCCAACATCGTGTATGTACTGTGCGTACCCCCAACATCGTGTACCCCAACATCGCGTACCCCAACATCGTGTATGTACGCACCGTACATACGCGATGTTGGGGTACGCGATGTTGGGGGTACGCACAGTACATACGGGATGTTGGGGTACGCGATGTTGGGGGTACGCGATGTTGGGGTATGTGATGTTGGCGGTATGAACCGTACATACACATCGCACGGGGGTGTATGCCTGTACGACTCGCACCCCGGGAACAATTTTTCCCGGGATACGTGTCATACAAAGTTCGCTTCGTAGCAGGTAATGGCATTCCCCGTGTACGGGACGTTTTCCATACAAATCGTAAATCGGAAAGCCGGTCCAGATCGTGCTAGTATGGTCGGACTGCATTTTTACAATTTGTACGGAAAAGTGTCCGGGTCCATCTCGTACAACTTTTCCCAATCCGTACAAATCGGATCGGGAAAAGCTGTATTTTTCCCGTACGAATCGTACTTCACGGGTCGGACGGAACTTTTACGATTTGTATGGAAAAATTTACCAATACGAGTCGTATGGGAAAAAAATACAGGATCGGAATCGGCCCCAAAGTAAAATAAAAAGAAACTGGTGCAAGTGACTAAGGAGAACAGAAGCGTAATTCAGTGCCAGGATACCCACGGGGTGATAGTGCATTTTTTAAGTCTGATTAACCTGACATAACATAACAAGATAGCCCCCACCATGCTTTCCAAAAACATTCACTGAAAGGTCTCAGCGCCGTGATTCTCCCCAGCATTAACTAAGGTTAGGTGTCAGTGCAAATTATTAGAACGGAAATGGAGCCTGGCTTACAAATAATAGGATTTTGATCTTTTCAAGGATGATCAAAAAATCCGTCATAGACTGATAAAACGAGAAAAATTAGATACTATACCTAAAACATTGAAGAGGTGAGGTTCGACTTAAAATCTATTTTTTATGTTGAAAAAACATTCCTGCATCCGAAAGCATTAGCTAGAGATGTTTGTCCTTCCCAGACTTTGTGCAATGGTATCTTAGATGTGTTTGAGGATAAGATATCTGCCATTCAACAAAGCTTAAATCTGACATCAGCACTGACCAAGCAAATGTTCCATTTATAAAGGTTAGTAATACCACTAATCAAAGCAACAGTGCCCGATGTGTTGAGACTGATGAGTCTTAAACCTTTACAAAATAAATTTCTACCACCCTCTCTAATTTAGGGCACATTTTCCTCCTTCCTATGTTGATTAAAATCCTGGAAAACATTACCTACAACATATGTCTTTCCTTGAGATTTCCAACATACTACATCTCCATCAATCTGGTTTTAGGCCTAAGTATTCAACTGAATAAGCACTTCTTGAGACTCAGAATCTATGAAAAAACCTTGGATGCAGGAAACAATGCAGTGCTGATATTTTTAGACTTATCCGCTACATCTGATACCATCTCACATGCAATTTTTTTGCAACAGATCCAAGATGCCAGAATATCTGAAAAGGTCTTAAAATGTTTATAATATATTTTTAGACTAAAATAAGTCATTAAGTATCACTTGGACAATTGTTTTCTCCAGGAAAAAAAGGTTAGGATTGGTGTACCCCAGGGTTCTTCTTTAAGTCCAGCCTGCTTAACATTTATATGGCTCCATGCATGTCTTTAATTATCTCTTATAGAATTGACACTATATCATATGCCGACGACACTCAGTTGATCTTGTCCCCTATTAAGAACACATCAAAACTAGAAATGAAGCTGTGTAACTGCCCAGGTGACATTGTTCAGTGGGTGCAGGACAATCATAATAAATCTTAAAGGAAATTCTGAAAAAATGGAAATGTTCTTCTTTGAGACGTCTAATTGTTTTTCCACCTCACAGTGGTGACCAAGGATATCTCCTTCTCCCCCTGCGACTGTAAGCATTGCAAAAAATCTAGGTTCAAATTTGGAAAAAATCTTTCAGCCTCAACTGTTGCAGGGATGTTTTTAGCCTCATAAAATGTTTCAGAAAATTGATCTACTTCTTATCTTTAGCAGCTAGAAAACAGTGTTATTCTCTCTTATCTCTTTTGGATTATTGTAACCGCCTCTATGCTGACAGTACCAAACGTCTCATTATAAATTGCAGATGGTACAGAACATGCAGCTAGACTGGTTCTACAACTTCTCAGTATGAGATTTGCTTCTGGAGCTCCCTATACTTTGCACTGGCTTCCAATCTACAAAAGGATTTTGATTAAACTACTCTTGATCGTCTATAGAGCATATAAAAAAAGACAAAACTACCTTAGTGATCCGTTCTACCACTATCTACCTCAGCGGACCCTAAGATCATCCGCAGAGAACTTTCTGAAACCTCCCTCTTTCCTACTAAAATCTCATTGTGAAAAGTCCTTTGCAGTTTTAGAGTTAAAGCATCAACTTTTCTACCTCATAGCATGCGCAGTATTGAATGTGAACCAAATTTAAAAGAGGAATTAAAAACATGGTCATTTTAAGCCTCTGAATCTTTGTGCCATTCACTAATTTAAGGACACCTGCTTCTGTGGCAGCTTTCTAGCAAAGAGCCAGGATGCACCTTGGAGTGACAGCTGCACTTCATAAATACTTTTCATTCATTCATTCAAAAATGGGTAAGAAAAGTTAATCTGTGGGAAAAAGAGCAAGCGGTAGGGCATGGCTACGCAAAATAAAACAAAAGAAACAGCTACAAAGTGACTAAGAACAACAGGAGCAGCAGCAGGAGAAGACAATGCACCAATACAGTGGTAAAGGCAACATCGGTGAAAACAGGCTACATATATTAATAAGCAGTATAAAGGCAAACTCTGAGAGGGAGGCTGCAGACGCTAATGCAGCAATACAGTGGCTAAAGCAGTGAACAAAAGCCATGTAAACCTATGCAGCAGGTGGTGAAAAATGGCAGCAGAAAAAGTGAGTGCCTGGCTAATAGTGTACACAGAGCAGATCAGCAGGGGCAGGAGCTGCAGAGTCTGGAGACCTGAAGAATGAGTGGCAGTGGAGCGTTCTCATATTTACCAACACTGGTAGACCTATGAATGTATCAGAATTATATGCCTTTCTCTGAGAGGTGCAAAAAGCAGGAATATCTTTATAGAATGCAGCACAATTAGAATAAGGAAAATGCCCATATGGATTGTTTTTGTGCAGAAAGGGCTCCTTCTTTCACACAAACAATTCTGCCTGTAATACAGGCACCCTTGATCCATGGCATAAAGGGGCCTGCATCTGCGCTGGCTGTGGATTGTGTACCATCACAGGTAGAGAACAGAATGAGTCATATCTTGATAAATATGGTGCATTTCTGCACTCTCCCTTTCATGCAGCACAGCAAGTTGTCTTGCTGCTTGTGTTTCATGAAAAAATATGAAATCTGCCCCCACAGCCCCTACCTATTTGGGACTCCATTCCAGGTTCAAACCAACCACAGACATCTCTGATAGCTAATGCAGATGAGAAGAGAGAATCTCCTCACCTTTCATCCAGGGATTTTAGAAACTGCCTCATTTTGCATGGTCACCCCATTTTCTGTAGACTGACGCTGCAGGTTTTTTTAGTGTGTGTGCTTAAACACTGCTAACCTGGGTCCAGTACACATGGAGAAAATGTCTTAATCCTCATTGACATATTTCACTTCTCTATAGGGCTATGGTATATTGTGTTCTACAATGCACCCATTGAATGGAGCAAAACACTGGGGGAGATGATTGCTTACTACTCTAGCCACACCTCTGTCTAGGCACATAGGCTCTGCACAAGGGGAAAAGAGTTTCTCCATCTTGAATTTAGTGAGTGAGGAGAACTGTGGAATTGTGTGTAGTAGGTGACAGAGGAACTGGAGCAAACTGCTGGAAAGGTAAGTAGGGTTACCGATCAGAACGTTTCTTTATTGGTTTATGGAATGACCAGGAATCCCCCCACTTATGAGCTAGTACTGGGCATAAATGTAGAACCCACTGACACCCTCCTCCGAACACTACTTGTATTTATAAGTGGTTTGGGACTAGAGAGGATAGCCGATGGGTTGTACTTTTACCAAGACAAAGAAGTGGAGTTAAGGTGAGTTGGCTGATCTCCTGTATAAGCCACAGGGCCACAAGCTGGAAGAGCACTTTCCCGAAGTACCCAGATGAACATTACCAACTGGGACCTGGCCATACCTATGCTGGTGGAATTTCCTGGAGTGAGTCTTGGCCACCAAGTGTTGTTACCGAGGTCCTGAGACAATTGGCTGTGTCTAAATGGATTTTTTCTAACATCCCTGTGATCGTGGAACTTTGAAACATTTAGAAGTTCCAGAGGACCACCCTTCCAAGTTATTTCACCCCATTAGCATTAAGCCTCTTTGCACTATTACATGTCAATCCCAGGGGTTGAGTTCATGTCTAAATTACAGAAACTTTTCACTGGATCTAACAAGATAGTTAGCCTATTACATGTGGCGGGCTTCCATCCACCTCAATAATTCAGTCAGTCAGTCAGTCAAAATAGCTTTTTTTCGATAGCCAATATCTTAAAAGCATTATCAAACTTACATCCTTCATTTTGAAGAAACAATAAAAATGTTAAAAAGAGGCATCAATTTAAGAATATAAAAATCCAGTGAAACATTAAATTCATCAATTTCTCGTTACCCCAAAAATTACAAAATTTGATTATGGCAAGAAGAAACTTGGATCGTCATTTTGTAAAAATTCATTTCAAGCCCTTCTTTGCATAATAAAAACATTTTCTTTCCCCTTTTGGTTATTCTTAATTTACTTTTGGGAAATAAAGTGACAGTGCAAAGTATCATATGCAAACCATAGAGCTAAGAATATAAGAAACATAGTAATTCAATAAGGTGCTCCACAGAGAAATGTAAACCTTACAATCCAGGCACAACCAAGATACTTGGCTACACCACACGCAAAAAAAAAGTCCGTGCATCGGTCTTTAAGATACGTAGAGCAGTGTGATATTCGCACGTACTCAGCTCTCTGCAAACGGGTTTAAGCCATCTCGTTCTAGCACTATTATAGGCAGGGCAGGCAAACATGAGGTGGGCTATACTCGGTGTTTTGCGGCAGGGGCACCCTGATGGTGTCTGATATGGGATGCTCCATTTTGCAGTTAACTCTCTCGCCGGCAGTGAGCCTACCCTAAACTGTATGTAAAGTGCTCTGTCTCGTGGTGTCTGGATACAATCTAGGTAGGGTTCTAAAGATGTATGTTGCTTATGGAGGTAGAACTCTTCCATGAGCATTCCCACTATTAAGTTGCTAAGTTCTTGAGCGTTGACCCAGGCCCAATAGCGTCTTTTAAGCTCGACCTTACTGGGAGGGGTTTGCGTATCCCATGCTTCCTTGAAACCAAGTGCAAAAAGAGATTTTTTAAGATTGAGCACCCAACTAATTCTTTGGATGGCATCTAGAGCCATGACGTCTGTAAGCGCGGCTGCATAGTTGATTAATTCGGGGGTCCGACATAAGCGGGCCCAGAATAACAGAGGCTGTAGCCTGGCTACATCTTTAAAAGAGTCATTTAACAGTGATTTCAATGGTACATTTCGAGGGAGCATCACTAAATCTCTAAGAAATTTATGTTCTGACCTGCAAATGCTGTCAATATTCTCGAAACCCCACAGTTCAGCACCATAAAGGGCTGAACTGACAGCTTTTGCTGCATAGATTGTAAGGGCAGGGGCCACAGGTCTGCTCTGCGAGGAGCGATGTTCTTTAGCTAGTATGCCTGCGACACGTTTATGGTTTAAAAGCATTTTATCAATATGATGCCTTCATCGCATTTTCTTGTCTAATCTTATTCCCAGGTAGTCAAACGTTGAAACTTTATCCAAGCGGGTTCCATCTAAAGTGAAATTACCTCTATATGACTTATAAGGGTTAAACACCATAAGTTTAGTCTTAGAGGTATTCACAATCAAACCCCTAGACTCACAAACGGTGTGAAATCTGTCTAGAAGCTTTCGGAGCCCTGCTGGCGTTTTAGAAATAAGCAGCATATCGTCTGCAAAGAGAAGAGTGGGAGCTCCTGTCTCCTGCCAGGGTGGGTGCATCAAATGGAGACTCCTGCAAATAGGTCACCACCCGTTCATATATAAAGAGAACAGGGTGGGGGCCAGGACACAGCCTTGGCGTACACCTCTATTCATTGGGATCCTATTTGTTTTCTGTCCCTGTGACCCCCACCTCACTTGGGCATAATTGCCCTCATGTAGGCGAATCAGGTGATTCAAAATTAGTGGGGGCATCCCCATTTCTTCTCATAAGTGCCATAGACGATCGCGAGGAACCAGGTCAAAGGCAGTCTTTAAGTCAATAAATGCCAAATAAAGGCTGCCCTTGCCAATCAGGACCACCTTCCGGTAAATTAAAAACAGCCTAAATGCTTGATCCACCGTCCCCGTGCATGCCCTAAATCCAGCTTGGTATTGGGAGAGTATATTTTCTTCATCCACCCAACGATGGATTCTCTGCAGTAGCACCCTGCCAACTACTTTCTACATGGTATCAACCAAACTGATCAGGCGGTAGTTGGCAGGGTCATCCCTTATTCCTTTTTTAAAAATAGGTACCACCTCTGCCCCTTTCCATGACTCTGGTACTGCACTCCCCCTTGTAATTGAATTAATTAAAAGCGTAACATAATTTGCCCAGGTACAAGGGTCTGTGAGAAAAAGAAAAAGATCTCCTGGGAGGCCATCAGGTCCCGGGGCTTTTGCTGGGACTATTTTCTTTATGGCCATCTCTACTTCTTCTAATGTAAAGAGATAAATAGGATTTAAAATAGTATAAGAACTTATATGTTCATATATCCCCCCTCGATGAGTAAGAATAGAAATTCTCAAAATGGTTGAACCAGTCCTGGCATGTAATATGGTTAGGAATTACGTCAGGATCTTTGTTACCGAACCGCCTAACCTTATTCCAGAAAATGTTGGGATCTCGAGCTGTACTTGTGTCTTTTAGATCTTGCCAATGTAGCTTATCCCACTCTAGTTTTGCACGATGGGTTGCAGTTTTATAGATCTTTCTAACTTCTCTAATTAGAAGGCAGTTTTTGTTCTTTATTGCTAAGATTAAGGCCTTTTTTTTGTCTGCAATCCCCATTAAACCAGGTATTGCGCTTTGTATCTCTTCTATTTAATTTGCCTGTATTGCTTACTATAAAGTATGCTCCTATCTGAGCTGTCATATTATCATACAAATCTGGTATTTTAGTTAGTCCCTCTGATTTCTCAGTGGCCTCTAATAATAAACAAGTGTTTTCACTCTTGATTCTTGAGCAAGAACTCTAGGCCATTTAAGGGTCCTTCTAGAATTTGAAGGTACTAACTCTTTAGTTATCATAAGAGGTTGAAAAATCTGATTACAAGAGGGGAGAGGAGCCCAAGGGCTTTCCATAGTCATACTTAGTGTGTTATGGTCAATATCAGAGGAAGGGAGAATTTCCATATCTATTATCATTTTCCATAGTCTCACATCTTCTAATATGTAATCATTTAGTGAGGGACAGTTAACTCTATTAAATCTATGAGCTCCTATAGCATCAGTGGGAGTTCTGCCATTCACGGCCCTTAGACCAAATTCTAGTGTAAATGCGCTAATCTGGATTGCTATTTTGCACCATTTCTTAATGGGAGGTATATTTAATGTTGGAACGCCCCATTTGGAGTCTTCTTCATCTAACCCCATCAAGTCCTCGGAATCTAGTGGCTCAAAAGTGCAATTAAAATCACCTGCAATCATAATGCACGAGTTTGGTGAGCAGTTGGCTAACTCCTGCTCTAAAGACAGTACAATGTTTGACGGTTTGCCTCCACGTGCACCTCTTATGTATACATTAAATAGTTCCACAGTGTTGCCGCATCTATGTCCCTTGATCGAAAGCCACATAAAATCTGGGTTATCACAATGATGTTCAATAATTTGGCAGCCCATATCAATTTTAATCCAAACAATAAAAGGCCCCCGGAAGGCCTTCCCCTCCCCTTGGTGGTAGCAGATTTAAAAAAGCAAGTATAACCAGATTTGTATAATGGGGCTAAGCTCCATGTTTCTTGGAACATGCAGATATGATGTTCCTCAATCAAGTCGTTCCAATCAGGTAGCAACATTTTTCTGTAAAGACTTGCAATGTTCCATGAAAGAATCTTAAGCTGGGATATTGAAATTTTATTGGAAATATAATTTTGGCATATCAATTGTGATTGTTGTCAGAGTCCGGTGCTCTCGGAATCACTCGGGAGCAGAATGCTGCTGTTCCCAATGCCCCTTCCCAGCTTTCCAGGCCACACGCTGTTAATACGAGTTGGCCCAAGAAACCCAAGGGGGGGAAAGGGGAATTGGACAGAGAAGAGACAGTCACTACGTCTTTTTCTTTCTTGCATGTTGTCGCTCTTTCTATCTTGCTTGCGACGACAGGAGTGTGTATACTGTAAAAGACATAATCACAAGGTAAGTACCCTACTCTACACTCTGTACTATCTATGTTCAAAAGGATCCTTCCTCTCTGATACCCACCCTGTCTTTAGTGACCAATGCTCCTCTTCTGTTGGGGAAGGTGGTGTTGTCTTGATGTGGTGTTACTGTAATGACAAAAACTCCACCACAGTACAGGCATTGCTTGTTCAACCTCCTTTTTTCTTTCTCTTCTTTAGAAAGTGGACCTCGAATTGTCCCAATTTGCATGGGTTCTCCTCCACGAGCAATGTCACCTTCCTTGCTGCCTTCTGTTCTCACCCGGTCAAAACGAGGCACACTAGGACGATAATCTCGCTTTCTTTCTCCTCTTCTTTCTCCTTGACGGAAGTCAATCTCCAAGACTAAATCGATTAGTGCTGATATCTCCGTAGGTCGATTGGGTACTTGTGCTAATGCGTCCTTCAACTCATCCTTCAAGCCTCGGTAAAACACAGCAGCTCTCTTGTTCTCTGGCCATTCAGTTTCTACCACCAACTTATTGAATTGAGCCAAGTAAGCTACCAGATCTCTGCTTCCCTGTTTTATTTCCAACAATTCATTGTCCGTGGCTTGGGAGACTCTTCTTCTATCGAAAATGTGAAGGAATTCCTTCTTAAATTCATCCAGATCATATAACAATGGAGCATTACTGGTGACCAGAGGCATAGACCACGACGCCGCATCTCCACTTAAGTACGACAATATGAAGGCCACTCTAGACTGCGCATCAGGGAATAAAGCCGGTCGACACATAAAATGTAGGGTGCATTGGGTTAAAAACACCTGTGCCTTTTGTGGATCACCACTAAAACGCTCTGGGGGAGCCAAAGGAATTACAGGTGACAAGGAATGAATTACTTGTGTCGTTATTTTAGACTGAGTGATTGGGGGCTCACTGGAAGTTCCTGCTGGATTGCCTGAGTACCTAGAACTTGGGTCAGAGGCTAAGCTACTCATTTTTAGGTTTAAATCTGTGGTTTCCTTTCTCAGTTCCCTATTCTCCTCTCTAACAGAAATTAACTCTCTTTGGATTCCTTCTAGAACTTCTCCTAATTTCTTCAAATCCAATCCTTCAGCCATTCTGCTCAAGAGCGAACAAAAACGTGGGCACTTCACTCTGTCAGAGTCCGGTGCTCTCGGAATCACTCGGGAGCAGAATGATGCTGTTCCCAATGCCCCTTCACAGCTTTCCAGGCCACACGCTGTTAATACGAGTTGGCCCAAGAAACCCAAGGGGGGGAAGGGAATTGGACAGAGAAGAGACAGTCACTACGTCTTTTTCTTTCTTGAATGTTGTCGCTCTTTCTATCTTGCTTGCGACGACAGGAGTGTGTATACTGTAAAAGACATAATCACAAGGTAAGTACCCTACTCTACACTCTGTACTATCTATGTTCAAAAGGATGCTTCCTCTCTAATACCCACCCTGTCTTTAGTGACCAATGCTCCTCTTCTGTTGGGGAAGGTGGTGTTGTCTTGATGTGGTGTTACTGTAATGACAAAAACTCCTTCTATTAGAGTTGACTACTCTACCTCAATTCTCCTCCTATTTCCTAATTCTTTCCTCTCCTAGTGGCCCTCTTACCCAAGACTCTACTGAAGGTGCCTCAACTGGAATTCTGGATTGGTGAGTACTTCTTCTTGTTTTTTCTGAGTATCTTCTATGGTGTATTTTCTGTCTGTTAGTCGTTACTCTGTACTCTTCAAATAAGGAAACTTAGTAGCGTACCTCCTTGAGACTAACTACGCCCGATAAGTACTTCTCACACGGACCTCGATACTAATAGGTTCTGACTTGATGCTCTGACTTGATGCTCAGCTAGAGTTAGCTGTCTGTGTCTTTCTGTGATTCTCTGCAGGGATATTCGGTGAGCCTAGCTCACGCGGTGACTAATTACTGAAAATTCTCCTCAGGAATTATCGCTCTTATTGTTGGTTACATACTGTTCCTCTGAACAACTATTCCATTTGAAGTGAAGGGAACCTTGAGTTGAAATTCCTTCACACGCAATTCTCACGGAAACTATTCTTCACAAATTGCCGCGCTAAAGCCACGGAACAGTCTTACTGAAATTTCTGGAATCCTGGAACTCGACTTCTATGAAACTCGACAAGACTTCTCTCTCACTAAAGCACGGCACACAATGGTCGACTCTCTCCTCTCATAACTCTGGTGAAGTGCGCCTCTCCACCGGGCTGATACTTGGATCTTGCTGATTGCTATGGAACACTAGAGCGCTAACCTGCGGCTCACATGTTCCAACTGTAGCGGCCATTTTAGGTTCTGGTCCTGACAGTACCCCCTTTCAACGAATGTCCTCCCACTCTGGGCTTATTAGGAAATCTCTTATGAAATTCCCTAATTAATCTAGGAGCATGAATGTTTGAAGAAACTTCCCAAGCTCTTTCCTCGGGCCCATAACCTTTCCAATCCAACAAGTAGTACATCTGTCCATTTCGTATCTTAGAATCTAAGACTCGCTGTACCTCAAATTCTTCTCCTATTTCTGTTTGGATTGGTTTTGGGGTATTTTAACTCGTAAATCTCTTGACACTTTTTTCAATAGGGAGACATGAAACACTGGGTGCACATGCAATCCTTTGGGCAACTTCAACTGATAGTTAACAGCACTTAATTTTTTCTCAATCTCATACGGACCTACAAATCTGGGCTGAAACTTTCTAACTCCCTTGAGTCTAAGGTTCTTTGTGTTTAACCACACCTTATCTCCTACTAGT
This sequence comes from Triturus cristatus, assembly GCF_964204655.1. Taxonomy (NCBI): domain Eukaryota; kingdom Metazoa; phylum Chordata; class Amphibia; order Caudata; family Salamandridae; genus Triturus; species Triturus cristatus. Next base: position 20,559,457 of record NC_140581.1, read on the forward strand.
AAATCTGGTTCCTTCCTTCTTTTCTTATCAGAATAGAACTTGTAAGTCGCCTTTGCCTTGGTCAAGTTGTCTGTGGCTATTGAATGCACTCTTGTCATGTGTTCAACTAAATTAGTCACTGCTGGAACATCAACCTCCTGAAATTCTACAGTTTGATGGGGATGTCTTCCTGTATTTAAATAGAAAGGTGAATAACCTGTGGACATATTTTTTGCATTATTGTGGGCAAACTCTGCTGCCCACAGATAATCTGGCCAATCTCCTTCCTGTTCTAATAAACATAATCTTAGGTACTGTTCTAACTCTTGATTTGTGCGCTCTGTTTGGCCATCTGTCTCTGGGTGGTAGCTAGTCGTGTACCTGGAGTCAATGCTTAATTTCTTGGTAAAGGCCTTCCAAAAATGAGATAAGAATTGGGACCCCCTGTCTGATATCAAAACCTTGGGTACCCCATGGGCTCGAACTATGTGTTGACTAAAGGCATGTGCCAAAGTGGCTGCCGAGGGAACTCCTTTCAAAGGTACAAAATGTGCCATTTTACTAAATGCATCTACACACACTAAGATCGTATCATAACCCTTGCTGGATGGTAAATCTACTATTAAGTCTAAGGTTATAGTGTGCCATGGATGTGGTGGTGTAGGCAAAGGCTGTAGTAGCCCCTGCGGGGCTTGCCTTTCCGACTTCCCCCTAGCGCAAATTTCACAAGTGGCCACATATTGTCGCACATCCTTTGTCAAACTGGGCCACCAAAAACGTCGCCTCACAAGTTCTTCAGTCTTTGTTATTCCCTTATGGCCTGCCATAAGATCATCGTGACTTCCTTTCAAGGCCTTTTGCTGCAGTTCTGCTGTCGGCAAATAAAGGGCTCCATGATGATATGGTAAACCTTCCCTAATCTCTCTTCCCGAATCTTCTTTCACCCATTCTTCCAATTCTTCTTCTGACATAGAGAACTGCTCCTTCCTTTCCAGCGATTCTCGCAACACTGCTCCAATTATCTTTTCTGAAGGGATGATAGTCTGGACCTTAACCTCCTCCAAAACTTCTTCTGTCCCTATCCTAGATAAGGCATCTGCCTTACCATTTTGTGCGCCTGGACGGTAAGTAATTAGGAAATCATAATCCGCAAAATATAATGACCATCTCAGCTGTCTCGATGTTAGGGTTCTTGCAGACTTCAAAAATTTCAAATTTCGATGGTCGGTGTAAACTGTTACTACATGTCGGGCGCCCATTAAGTAATGTCTCCAGTCCTTGAAGGCATCCTTAATTGCTAGCAGCTCTTTCTCTGTGATGGTATAATTAACTTCCGGTGCCGTCAACTTCCTAGAGCGATAGGCCACCGGGTGCAGTTGTCCAGTTGACTTGTGTCTTTGTGATAACACTCCTCCTAAAGCCCAATTGGAGGCATCAGTTTCTCCAAAAAACGGCTCAGATGGATCAGGATGTAGTAAAATTGGGGCTGATGTAAAATCCTTTTTTAACTGCCTAAAAGACTCCTCTGCTTCCTCAGTCCACTCAAATTTGACGCCTTTTCTTAGTAGCCTAGTCATTGGAATTGGTTTCTGGGAGAAATTTTGAATAAATCTCCTATAAAAATTAGCAAACCCAATGAAGCTTTGGATTTCCTTCACAGATTTCGGAGATTCCCACTCCAGAACTGCCTTGATCTTGCTTTTATCCATAGTGACTCCACTGGGGGCGAGCACAAAACCCAAGAATTCCACAGATGTTACACTAAAGGCACACTTTTCCAATTTGACATAAAGACTATGCTCTCGCAATTTCTGCAACACCTTCTTGACGTGCTTTTCATGTTCTTCCACGTTGTTCGAGTAAATTAGTATGTCGTCAATATACACCAATACATTTTGATCAATAAACTCCTTCAAGACATCATTGATGAAATGCTGGAAGGCTGCTGGGGCATTACATAGGCCATACGGCATTACTTGATATTCAAAAAGACCATGTTTTGTCCTAAATGCCGTCTTCCATTCCTCTCCTTTCCGAATTCGGACCAGATGGTAGGCCCCCCTCAAGTCCAGCTTGGTATAGATTTTGGCTTCCTTCACCTGGTCCAATAATACTGAGATCAATGGCAAGGGATACCTATTCTTAATGGTTATTCTATTTATTGCCCTGTAGTCAATGCAAGTTCTCAACTCTCCACTTTTCTTTGGAATAAAAAAAGTGGCGAGGAGACGGGAGACTGGGATGGTCTGATAAATCAGTTTTCCAGATATTTATGCAGATACTCCTTCAGGTGCTCATCCTCTTTCTCTGTCAGAGCATAGATTCTACTACATGGGAGATTAGATCCGGGTTCCAATTCTATTTTGCAATCGAAGTCTCGATGTGGAGGGAGCCTTTCCGCTTCTACTTCACTAAAAACATCTAAATACTCTGCATATTCTTCAGGTAGTTCTGTGGTATTGATTACACAAATCGTGGATCCTCCTTCGCTTAAAAGAAGGGCCTGCGTCTTTTCTTGACTTCTTTGACCTTCCATATAACAGTGTTCTTTACAATAATCGGAGTTCAAATTCACGGTACGAGCTCCCCAATCTATTGTAGGGTTATGCTCGGTGAGCCATGGCAAACCCAAAATTAATTGGAACTGCGGAGCATCAATCAGATTGAATTGGAGATCTTCTCGATGACCCTCTTCGGATTCCAACTCCACTATTTCTGTATGACTCACAATAGGTCCAGATGAGAGATTTGTTCCAGCTACTGCTCCAACAGCCTCACTTCTTTCCTTCTTGATTGCCTTTAACCCAATTTTTTCTGCGAATTTTAGATCACAGAAATTGCCTGTTGCTCCCGAATCTAACATGACTGTGACTTGTCTTAATATTTGTTCCCTATATCGTAGCGTCATCATTAGGGTCAAATGCGGAGCTGCAGACTGCAAAGTATTCGCCAGGGTGTGAGCATCTGGAGCTGTTTCAGCATCAGCAACCACCAGTCCAACTCCACTTACTGGTGGTGCAAGGCGTTTCCCGACGGCTTCTGCTTGGGCTTTTTCTGGCAATCCCGAACAAAATGTCCCGTTCCACCACAGTACAGGCATTGCTTGTTCAACCTCCTTTTTTCTTTCTCTTCTTTAGAAAGTGGACCTCGAATTGTCCCAATTTGCATGGGTTCTCCTCCACGAGCAATGTCACCTTCCTTGCTGCCTTCTGTTCTCACCCGGTCAAAACGAGGCACACTAGGACGATAATCTCGCTTTCTTTCTCCTCTTCTTTCTCCTTGACGGAAGTCAATCTCCAAGACTAAATCGATTAGTGCTGATATCTCCGTAGGTCGATTGGGTACTTGTGCTAATGCGTCCTTCAACTCATCCTTCAAGCCTCGGTAAAACACAGCAGCTCTCTTGTTCTCTGGCCATTCAGTTTCTACCACCAACTTATTGAATTGAGCCAAGTAAGCTACCAGATCTCTGCTTCCCTGTTTTATTTCCAACAATTCATTGTCCGTGGCTTGGGAGACTCTTCTTCTATCGAAAATGTGAAGGAATTCCTTCTTAAATTCATCCAGATCATATAACAATGGAGCATTACTGGTGACCAGAGGCATAGACCACGACGCCGCATCTCCACTTAAGTACGACAATATGAAGGCCACTCTAGACTGCGCATCAGGGAATAAAGCCGGTCGACACATAAAATGTAGGGTGCATTGGGTTAAAAACACCTGTGCCTTTTGTGGATCACCACTAAAACGCTCTGGGGGAGCCAAAGGAATTACAGGTGACAAGGAATGAATTACTTGTGTCGTTATTTTAGACTGAGTGATTGGGGGCTCACTGGAAGTTCCTGCTGGATTGCCTGAGTACCTAGAACTTGGGTCAGAGGCTAAGCTACTCATTTTTAGGTTTAAATCTGTGGTTTCCTTTCTCAGTTCTCTATTCTCCTCTCTAACAGAAATTAACTCTCTTTGGATTCCTTCTAGAACTTCTCCTAATTTCTTCAAATCCAATCCTTCAGCCATTCTGCTCAAGAGCGAACAAAAACGTGGGCACTTCACTCTGTCAGAGTCCGGTGCTCTCGGAATCACTCGGGAGCAGAATGCTGCTGTTCCCAATGCCCCTTCCCAGCTTTCCAGGCCACACGCTGTTAATACGAGTTGGCCCAAGAAACCCAAGGGGGGGAAAGGGGAATTGGACGTAGAAGAGACAGTCACTACGTCTTTTTCTTTCTTGAATGTTGTCGCTCTTTCTATCTTGCTTGCGACGACAGGAGTGTGTATACTGTAAAAGACATAATCACAAGGTAAGTACCCTACTCTACACTCTGTACTATCTATGTTCAAAAGGATGCTTCCTCTCTAATACCCACCCTGTCTTTAGTGACCAATGCTCCTCTTCTGTTGGGGAAGGTGGTGTTGTCTTGATGTGGTGTTACTGTAATGACAAAAACTCCTTCTATTAGAGTTGACTACTCTACCTCAATTCTCCTCCTATTTCCTAATTCTTTCCTCTCCTAGTGGCCCTCTTACCCAAGACTCTACTGAAGGTGCCTCAACTGGAATTCTGGATTGGTGAGTACTTCTTCTTGTTTTTTCTGAGTATCTTCTATGGTGTATTTTCTGTCTGTTAGTCGTTACTCTGTACTCTTCAAATAAGGAAACTTAGTAGCGTACCTCCTTGAGACTAACTACGCCCGATAAGTACTTCTCACACGGACCTCGATACTAATAGGTTCTGACTTGATGCTCTGACTTGATGCTCAGCTAGAGTTAGCTGTCTGGGTCTTTCTGTGATTCTCTGCAGGGATATTCGGTGAGCCTAGCTCACGCGCTGACTAATTACTGAAAATTCTCCTCAGGAATTATCGCTCTTATTGTTGGTTACATACTGTTCCTCTGAACAACTATTCCATTTGAAGTGAAGGGAACCTTGAGTTGAAATTCCTTCACACGCAATTCTCACGGAAACTATTCTTCACAAAATGCCGCGCTAAAGCCACGGAACAGTCTTACTGAAATTTCTGGAATCCTGGAACTCGACTTCTATGAAACTCGACAAGACTTCTCTCTCACTAAAGCACGGCACACAATGGTCGATTCTCTCCTCTCATAACTCTGGTGAAGTGCGCCTCTCCACCGGGCTGATACTTGGATCTTGCTGATTGCTATGGAACACTAGAGCGCTAACCTGCGGCTCACATGTTCCAACTGTTGCGGCCATTTTAGGTTCTGGTTTTACTTTAATTCGCTCTCCTGTGCTGTATTGATTACCGGGGGGCAGGCCTTTGGTCCTAAACATAGGATTCGTTCTCAAGTGTCTGCTGGTCCTGACAACTGTGCAGGTGATTGGGCAAGAATGTTAGTAGATATTACAGCCCCCTGATCTCTTGAGCTGTTACCGAAATCATTGCTATAGGTGTTAGATTTTGGGGTAGTTGGGGTGCCGTCAAGTGTGGCATTTGATCCAAAAATACCAGGAATATTTAGAATATTAGTGATTATAATGGGTTGTGATTTCTGCCTAAGCTGATCGGGCTGCCGTAGTCAATCCACGGCCTCAAGCGGGGACCAACTAAATGTGGATGGTAACTAGCCATAGCAGTTGTGTGGAAACGCCTAACCTGAATAGATGAAAAATCAGGAGAGGAAGTTCTATACTCTAATGCCAAGAGATTTTCTGGTAGCTCCGAATTGGTCAGAGTAAGATCGAAGCAATCCAATGGTTGGTTAATGGATGTGCATCTCCTCGCTCTGACCAAGTCTTCCCTAATCAACGAACGGCAACCCCTGACATGACGCAGCCAGTGTATGGACTTGTTTTCAGGGATTCAACGTTCTCGTTTCTTGTACCTATTTTGGGGACATTGACCATAAAAACTGTCTGGGCATGATTAGTAGAGCAAGGTAGTTCTGCGTATTGTTGAGAAGGTGTATTTCTACCCAAAGGAGGAGCGAGTGGAACGTTGATTGGCCTTCTGCAATTTGCAACTACTTGTGAATAAAGTTGTTTTTGCAAAGTGTTGGGGGGAATTCCAGGAGGACCTAATGACTTAATAGGTTGAACCTTAGCAGGTCGCTGTAAGGGAGCAGCGGGGGCCAGTGGCGAAACACTGTCTTTTTGATCTCCAGACATTGGTATACAGTGCAAGTTGGATAAAGCACAGGTGACTGGGACATGCGATATGTTATTTGAAACTAGTAGTTTGACAGTAGCCACTAACTCCTCAATTGTTACTTTCAGGGACCCATCCTCCTCCCTAAGTAATTTAACCGTATGGAGAAGAGTCTGTGGAGGTGAAGAACCAGTGTCCTCTGTCTCAATTAGGCTCTTCTTCGAAGTTGTAATGGGATGTGAAGATTGTGCTTCCTCATGGGAATCAGACTCCCCAACCATAACTGCAAATCGATTTGTACAGATAATAAGGGGATCTATGTGGCATGCTGTGTCCTGAGCATGAGGGGTGAACAGTTGGGGAGGAGAGTCAGGCATCTGAAAAACAGACCCTGACTGTATTGTCTCTCGACAAGCGACTGTTTCCTTATGATGTATTTTCTGGAACATTGGTGGAACAATGGTAGGGTGTAGAGGAGTAGTGTCTTTTAAAGGTGTCAATTTGACAGGATCGGAGGGAACCGGGAGATCAACTCCCAATATCCCTTCGCATTCTATAATAAGATTGTCGATTCTATCCATGACACAGTTGTTATTCATGGCTACTTTCTTAACTATTTTCCTAGCCTTTTTCTCCTTTCCTGCCCCACCGGTAGAACCACTTGCCCCCCTGTACCCTCGATTGTTTTTCTTTTGGCCATGCGCCGCGGTGAACGTTGGCGCCTTTTAGCGCAAGGGCAATGTGAGCTCCTCCCTCCTGGGAGCAGAGCACACTGGGGCTTGAAGTCCCCTCAGGCTGGCAGTGCTGGGTAGAACAAAAGGCGCGTACCGCGCCGCGGTGAACGTTGGCGTCTTTTAGCGCGAGGGCAATGTGAGCTCCTGCCTCCTGGGAGCAGAGCACACTGGGGCTTGAAGTCCCCTCAGGCTGGCGGTGCTGGGTAGAACAGAAGATGCGTCCACAATAATTCCTTTTCTCCCAAGTTGTGTTAAGGACAATGGTGCAATAAAGTAGAAGAATTAGCAGATTGTGATTCAGCAGGAGGATGGTATGTGAAAATAGTTATAGGTGGCAAAGTTTACATTGTTATGAGAAAATTGTTAGATGTAGGCATTAAACGGGAGAAGGTGAAAACTGTGCTCAAAATATGATGCTACACCTGTTTGAATGAGTTTCTACTAAGAGTTGTGTTAAGAAAAATGGTTTAAAGGAGTGATGAAATGGTAGATTGTGATTAGATAAGTTATGTATCTTTTCCTGTGGGAGTCTGGTGTTGCAGACAGCATTCACCTTATCCACTATATTGTTGCGCATTTTCCTTCTCTGGCCCATGGTTGTATAGACTAGGACTCCAAACAACTGTTGCTCAACCCTAATTGTCTCACCTCCCTTACCAAATTGCACATTTTCAGAGAATCTTGGCTATCTCCTTCCAAACATTGTGAAAAGAAAAGTTGATGTAGTTCTGCTGCTAATATTTTAAATTGTAAGTGGTATATGGTTTCTTGGTTTTGTTAAGTGTATTTTTTTTGTGCGATCTGCTGTATCGATTTGAATTGATTCTGAGAAGGTGTGTGATTATGAAGGTAGCAGTGCAGCAAAGCTATCATTATACCAAAGGCACGCTAAAGGCAAGCCAATATGCGCTCATCCACACCTGGACCGCGTCTTGTGCCACAACCTCTGGTCCTCCCACCTTCTGCCGCTACTCCAAAGACGAGCTCCTTGAGGTCAGTACCTGATGGCAGGACTCCTGCTGCTGCACTTCCTCCCTGTGCTCCACTGAAGGATCTTTCACCTTTCAGCACTTCCCCTTCTCCTGCCTCACAGGACTGTTTACTCACACAGGACCCAACACCAACACCTCCCATAAGACCTCCAACAATCTATAACCACTACACTGCATCCTGCTCAATGCCTCGTCTCTCACCACAGAAATCTGGGACACCATCACCACCCTCTCCCTAGACATCGCTGAAACATGGCTCAACCCACCTCTAACCCCGACATCACCACCACCACCCCAACAGATACAAGATTACACACCAGGACCACCTCAACAAGCACAGAGGAGGAATCACTATAATATTCAAGGAAACCATCCAATTCTCCACCATGAACAATAACCCAATGCCTTTCATGTAGCACCTCAACTTCCTACTACACAATGACACCAAGACAACCATAAAAGGCACCCTCACATACAGACCACCAGTACCCCAGCCAGCATTCTGCAATGTCATCAGCAACATCATCGTCACCCTCACCATCAATTCCCTCCACTGAGTCCTGCTAGGCGATCTCAAGATCCACATCGAGGACTGTAAAGACACCAACTCCACATTCGTACTGTAGAACCTCGGCAACATCGGACTCACTCAACTAGTCTATGAACCCACCCACAGAGCTGGCCACACCCTTAACAACATCTTCTTCTCCAGCGACAGAATCAAATTCACCCACACCACAGTACTCTCCAGAACTGACCACACAATTGTAAATTTTACTATCTTGAAGGCACAGAATACCACCACCAAGCAGCAAAGTGCCATACACTGCAGCTGGAGAAAAGTAACAGAGAGCCAATGGGTAAAGAATCTCAGCACCACACCACCCGACATGTTAGCCAACCTCGATCAGGACATCCTCAACTTCTCCTACTGGATCCGCAAATGGGCCAACAAAGTTACTCACCCGAAACCGGCAAAAACCAAAAGATTGCCAAGGCAAGCCAGCTGGTACACCCCGGAACTCAAACCACCAAGTGCAACTGTTTTCTACTCGAAAAGTGAGGACACATCACCAAGGACCCCTCCGATAGAGGCTCACACAAAACAGCACTCAACGACTACCAACGGCATGTCAAGGAGGCCAAAAGAGCAGCATTCATGTCCTGCATCAATGTTGCAGCCAACCACACCAAGAAAATGTTCAAAATGATCAAGGAATCCTCCAACCCGGCTGCCACAGAAAACACAGTATGTACCTCCCAACAACTCTGTGACTCACTATCTGACTACTTCCACAGCAAGATTGGCAACATTCACAACATATTGAACACCCAACCCACAATCCAACCCACAATCAGATCAATCTAGTCAAAACCTTCCTTGTAGAGCAATCACTGGTCCAAGAATGCCAACTACCTACCCATTCGAAAGGCTTCACCCTAGACTGGATCACCTCTAAAGAAAAAGCTGTCGACAAAATCGAGATCACCCCTTGTGACTGGTCTGATCATCACATCATTACCTTCCAAATACCCCACATAAAAAAGAAAACCTCCTCACAACCAATATAACCCAGTAAATGGATTCACAACACTAGAGGACTCAATATGAAAAGTCTTGCATCACGCTGTGAGGAAGAATTGCAACCTCCAAATAACCCAGAAGACGCCAATGATCTCACAGAGTACTTCAATAATACAATGACAAGCATTATTGAGTCCATAGCCCCATTAAAACTCAAAAGGGTCCCAGACAAAGATAAAACCCCTTGGTTTAACGGTTCCCTCAATGAAGAAAGATGATCACTCAGACTCACAGAATGGAAATGGCGACAACACCCTTCCTCACCACACTTAACCCTACTAAGACAGGCCAGAAATGCCTACAATAAAAGCATTCTTAATTCAAAAAAGACTTCTTTAGAAAAGAACTGGATAATGCAAAAAACAGACCAAGGAAACTCTTCGAAATACTAAAAGATCAATCCAATAAAACGGCCAAATCTGCACCAACAGCTACAAAATCAAACATAAGCAATGAATAATTTTCCTCCTTCTTTACAGCCAAAGCCATATCGATGGAAGTGGAGATAAAAAAAAGGCAGCAGATTGCCCTTCAATCAAGAAGAACACCCTAGCCAAGCCTCATTCTCAACCAGTGCTGGAAAGACGTAAAAATAATGCTATATTGTCAGAATTCAAGCCTGTCTCTGACACAGATATCGCAAAGATTATCGCGACTATAAAACCAAACAATCACTTCAATGATCCTCTACCTGCAAATTGCTGGTCTACAATAAACCATCTGCTCATCCCCTCATGGACAAAGATTATTAACGCTACCATTCTGCCTAAAAAAAAAAATTACCCCGCAGACCTGAACAACTTCAGACCAATAACAAACATTCCTATGCTAGCCAAAGTCCTGGAAAAATGTGTACAACAACAACTGAATGACTTCCAATCAGGATTTAGACTGAAACATAGCAGTGAAACAGCAATTCTGCACATAGTGGGCGATGCTCTACTTGCCCTCGACTGCAGAAAATCCTGATTGACCTTTCAGCAGCATTTGACACTGTAAACTATACTAAAATGCAAGATTGCCTGAAAAAAGGTTGGTCTTAGAGGGTACAGTCCTAAAGTGGTTCAGCTTTTTCATAGAAAACAGATCGCCTAAATTCATAGTAAACCAAACTTCATCTGCTTCATCCAGACATTTTATTGGGGTACCACAGGGTTCAGCACTATCCCCTGCTCTATTCAATTTGTACTAGAGCCACTCACTGATTCCTTACAGCAAACAAACATCTCCTTCCACATGTACGCTTACGATACACATCTTTACATAAAGATACATCGATAGAAGAGATCGGTATCATGAACCAAGCATTAAAGAAAACCGTCCATTGGCTCACCAGTAATCACCTCAAGCTTAACCCACAAAAAAATGAGTTCCTCTTGATTTCCCCCCAGAAAAGAACCACAAATTTCATGGAGTGGACCAAACTAATCACGGCGCTAAACTCAAACCTGCAGTACAGGCACTAGTCATATCAAGGATTGAGTACGGTTGCAGAACACTAGCCGGACTCCATAAGATTTCAACAGCTCCACTAAAAGCCTGTCTCACTGCGCCTACAAGACGTATAACTGGATACAGAAAATCCAACCACATCACCCCAATCTGAAAGCGCTCAACTGACTGCTCCATGAAGCACGAATAAAGCTAAAAATGGCATGTATCACTCACAAGGCTATACATTACAATACACCCAGGCACCTAGCTCAGAAAATCAGGAGGTTGCCGGGTTTCCTGGAGTCATGGAGATCTATTACTAAAAGCGTCCCACTTCCAAAAGAAAAAAACTTATGATCGAGCTTTCTCTGGCACAGCACCAAGTATTTGGAACGCTCTCCCCCCTAATATTAGAAAGATTTTGTCCATCGCAGCGTATTAAAAGCGCAACCAAAACCTTTCTTATGAGCAAATTCCTGCAATTCCTGCCACAACTCCAGCAGGCCGGTCATTATTAGAGGACCCTCTTGTTTAATACAGACACTAATGTCATTTTGATCTTGATTTTGTAAATTCGTATGTCATGCACAAATGTCTCTATCACAATTCAATGTATAACTAATTTATGAATTTGTAGCATAACTGTTGCTAGTAACTAACCGTATACTGATTAGGTTTACTGAAATTGCAAGGTGTTTGTGCTGTGATAAGTGGAAACAATTTAGGGAATGTTATTAGGGTCAAGTTTGCGCTATATAAAACACCAAATAAATAAACATTGCTCAACCTCATCCAACCAGCGAACAACAGCTCAGCCACACCTACCTGGTCCCCACTCAACGTCCAGACCAGCATGACCATCACGTACTCCATCCACTCTGGGGCACCCACCAACCTCTGCCCCCACCATCTCTACAACCTTGGATCCAACATAACCAGCCGTGAACTAACCAACCTCCTCAATGCTTCCATCTCCACAGCATCCTCACCAGACTAATAAAAGCACGCAGACTACTCCTAAAGAAGGCCTCAGCTGATTCCAGCTACCTCAAAAACTGCCTGCTTCCATAACCAGTCAAGATACGCGAGAAGACAACAAACCAACAGCTTATTGACTGCCTACAACAAAACCACCTACTCAACATATCACAATCAAGTTTCTGGACCAACCATAGCACATAGACCACACTCATCACAGAACCCTCCTCAACCAAGGAGAAACAGTGGCTTTGATCCTCCTCTACCTATCTGCAGAATTCAACACAAGACATCATAAGGGCGTGCTCGAAGGATCTTCCCTCATTCTGTTCAACATCTACATGATCCCCCACAGACATCTTCAGATCCCACGGACTCAACATCATCTCCTACATTGACAACACTTGGCTCATAATTCTCACTCACCAAGGACCCCTATAACACCAAAACCAACCTCCACAACACCATGATTGACATAGCCGACTGAATGAGAAACAGCTGCCTCAGACTGAACTCAAACTGAACTCTGACATAATTAAGGTAATTGGAAAGAAAGCCTCTGCCTGGGACCACAGCTGGTGACTGGAAGAACTTGGACCTACACCAATACCGACTGACCACGCTCTCAACCTTGGCATAATCCTGGACAGCGAACTGACCATGAAACAACATGCATTGCAGTCGCCTCTTTCAGATTCCACACCCTCTGCATGCCCCACAAAATTGTCAGATGAATGCCAGTAAATACCCGAAAGATCATTGAACAAGCCCTCGATAGCAGCCACCTCGACTATGGCAACACCCTCAACACTGGTATCTCCACCTAACTCCTTAGAAGATGCCAGACAACACAGGGCACAGCAGCCTGACTCATTCTGGACCTCCATAAGCATGCCCACATTCCTCCTCACATCAAAAACCTCCACTGACTCTCTGTCCGGATAAGATAACAGTTCAATATGCTCACACATGCCTACAAAGCACTCCTGTTAGAAATGGGTGTCTCTAGTTGGCAAGGGTTTGCAATTTTGTCCAAGTAGGGACCCTTCCTTCTAGTCAGGATAAGGGAGTTACACTCCTAAAATAACCCCTGCTCACACCCTTGGTAACTTGGCACAAGCAGTCAGGCTTCTCTTAAAGGTAGTGTGTAAATCATTTGCACATTACCAACAGTAACACAGTGTAAGCACTACAAAAGGACACCACACCAGTTTAGAAAAATATCTAATATTTTTCTATACCTAAGACAAGACCAAAAATGATAAAAATCCACAAAACAGTACTTGGAAATTTTCAGTTAGCATAATAAACTTGAACTAAAGTTCCTTAAACTCAATAGCTCCATCTGGGGCTGTCACGGCATCGTGAACAACAAATTCCAAACAGTTCTGGCTGTCCGCGGCTTCGTGAGCCAGCTACGGTGTAGGGAAGACCACAAAATATTACCTTTAGAAATGCAGAGCATCGGTGACCTCTTGTTGAGCTTCTAAAGCACGGCGTCCACAGGCATTGGTTCCAGAGGTTGGTGCAGGAGTCGTCGGGCCCTTGAAGTCACATGCGTTACAGATCAAACTCCTCGCAGTTGAAGTCAGGAGCCCTGGCATTGGCAGGCATCGGGTGCGGCAGTGCGAAGTGCAATCGTGCTCGTCGCGGTGCTGGCAGGTCACGGTGCAAGCAGCGGCATCGTGGTTGCTGAAGCACTGTCGTCGGTTGATGAACTGGAGCAGAGGGCGCCAGCATCGGTAGGCCAAGATGTAAGTGTGGGATGAGGATGGTGTGTTGTGTAACTTAGGAGCAGTGCCCTCAACTCACAAAAAGCGATTGCAGAAAGTTCAGTACAGTCCTTTCACTGCCCAAGAAAGAAGCAGCCCCTGCAGGCCCACACAGCAAAGTGGTAGTTCCTACTCACAGCTTCTCCAGCTGTTCTTCTTGGCAGTCTTCTTGGACCAAAGAGTTCTAAAATTCTGGGGTCTTGGCCCCAATATTTATACCACCAAATCCTGGAGGCAAAGAGAGTCTCTACCCAGCCCAAACCTGTTCTGTCCTCACTGGCGCAGCTTTCTGGAAGGGGGTAGGAGACAGCAATGCGCAAGGCAGACCAGACCAAGGCAGACCAGGTCCATTCAGGTGCAAGGAAATCTCCTCAAATTTCTCTAAATGCAGCCCAGGTCTATTCAGCCCAGCCCTGACCCATCAGGCTCTACTGCCCCTCTCCAGACCCTGTAATCCCAAAGCTAGAAAGTCAATCCACAATCCCAGCAGAGGCACACTGGATGGCTAAGCAAGAGTTCGAGAGTAGAAGTGCTGATGCTGTGAAGCCGGACTTGAGGTATGCCAGCAGTGTTCAGCCTGTGTGCTTTACTTGTGCTTGTTTAGTTGGGCTTTTTATTAGTGATAAGAAGAGCTCTGCTTCGCTGCATCGAATTGCCTGCTTGGTATAGAGCAGGGAGAGATAAACACATTAGAAGAAAATGTAGAATGTTTTAAAATAGTTTTAATGGCGAGGAGAAGCTTAAGGGAACACAAAATTAAACCTTGACATAAATGATATTTCATGTGCAATTTGTAGGAGAGTAGGATCTGCTTCACATGGGTACCAACACTTTTTGCTGGTGTTTCACTGTTTTTCGACTTTAGTCTGCCTGTGGCCCTGCTAATCAGGACCACAGCCTAGCTGCTTCCTCTATAAAATGGTTTCCTTGCACATTAGGTACTTATCTAATTTGATTTTGGAGTGCCTTATAAGCCCTTAGTATATGGTATACTCTGTACCTAGGGCATAGGTACCTCAGAGGCCTACCAGGGGCTGCAACATGTATTATGCCACCCCTGGTTAGCACTCCAAAATGACACCACAGGTCTGCTACTGTAACCTGGGTAAGGGTGTGCTTGCACCACTTACAGTGGTATAGGCTACTTATATCACTACCTTATACAGACACATATAAACCTATAAGCCACTCTTATGGCAGGCCTTCACAATCCTGAAGGCAGAGTGCTTGGTTTTATGTTAGAGGGTGCCCAAGCATGAGCTGAGCCCCTCTGCAGCATTCAGAATTGCTTCCTTATGCATGTTCTGTGATACAGCCATACCATGTACTCTTAAGTGCATTATAACCTCGCGGTAAATGCTAACTTTGACATGGCTGCATCAAAACATGTCGTGTTTGGTGTCAAACGCTTTGGAATACTACCCCCCCCCCAGTTCTTGTGGGGGGGTAGCATTCCACCCTTATAGAGGGAGAGACATGTTCACACTGGCTAAACCCAGTTAAATCCTTTCAAAGCCCTGGCATCACAAAATGAATGCCACTGCCACAGACACGGGTCTGGCCTCCTGCTGCTGAGGGAAACTCGAGCAGGGGAGGCCTGGACAATTGGTTTCCTGTCACAGGGAGGTGTAACCACCTCCCCAGACAGGAAGATGTGTGTTGGGGCAGGGTGGGTGCATTCACAGAATGCTTGCGAGACACTGCCTGAGACACAGCCCAGTTCAAACCGGTTGCTCTGGCCTGAAACTGGACAAAGGGGAAGGGGTGTAACCACCCCCACCCCAGGCCCACCCATAGGTGGTGCCTTAGAGTTAGTCCATCCCCTAAACTTAGCATAACTGTAGGAATTCAGTCCCTAGGAATTTAGATTACCCTGGATGAACCTCTGAAACATATAGCCTGGACCTTCGACTTTCTATCTCGACTAGAAGACGGAAGAAATCTCTCTTGGGGTCAAGGAGTGACTCCCCTGCTTGGCAGGCACCAAAGAAGCAACTGACCAGTCAGCATTGCTGAAGCTCCCACCAGACGCCGAAGTCTCTGCATCACCAGAGGTAGATTTCCAGACTTCCCCGAGGCTACCCTGAGTCCACAGCAAAGCTGATGCCCGTGGCTATCGTGGGTAATGTGGAACAGTGACCCCTGGACACCGTGAACTTTTGCAGCAGCAACACCTTCCTGGTCATCCTCGAAGTTGTGCTTTGGGCTCCCAGTAGCCCTAGTCTTGAGCACCTTCTGCACCAAATATTGTTGGCCTCCACTCCGCGAGTGACCCGTGGGCCAGCTCCAAGTGTGACCGCTCGAGGCTCCTTCAGATGTGTGTGCCCTGTACACCAGCATCCCATGGGAAGCAGGCTTACGAGCCTTGAGAGACACTTTATTTCAGAGGGATGCCACACTTTATGGACACACGATGATGCTATTAGACATGACCAAATTGGTCTTAGAAAATAATGTATTCATGTACAGAGGGGAATGGTACCAACAAGCAATAGGAGTAGCCATGGGGTGCAAATTCTCACCTTCCATAGCGAATATTTACATGGGGATGTTCGAAAAGCAACATCTTTGGATGAATGGTCCACCAGAACTTACTACACACATCATGTATTGGGGACGATACATTGATGATATTTTCATCATTTGGACAGGAAGTCAAGCACAATTCATCTTGTTAACGGAATTTCTGAATGACAATACCTTTAACTTAAAGTTTACCTCCAACTTCAGTACCACACATGCTGCTTTTTTAGATATCACTCTTTATGCAAAAGTCAATAAAATCATGTCCAAATTATACAGAAAGAAAACGGCATGCAACTCGGTCTTGCATGCTGAGAGTGCTCACCCCATGGCACAAATCAATGCCATCCCTCTAGGGGAAATGTTCCGTCTCCGTAGAAACTGTAGTGAAGATGAGGTCTTTAAGCAGGAATTACATCTCTTACATGAATGTTTCATGTGTAGGGGATATGCACCAAAGGTCCTAAAAACTGCTAAGAAACGAGTGCTTTCCACACCTAGGGACTCACTCTTAAAAAAGAGCAAGAGCGTGGCGAGTAAGAAAAGCACCAATACCAAAGAAATAGGCCTTATTACTGACTTTCATGTGGAGAGTAAGGCAATCTACAAAATAATGTTGAAGCATTGGCATTTGCTACTGCTGGATAAATCAGTGAAGAAATACCTATCTGACAAACCAAAGATTGTGCACAGAAGGAACAAAACTTTGAGGAACATATTATGCAGAAGCTACCTCCCACCAATACCCAAAACGCTCTCCTGGTTACCAACCAAACCGAACGGGTTTTATAGATGTACACACTGTAACATGCGCCCCTTGGCGATGAATGGCATCAAGGAATTTAGGTATAACACTGGTACTACTCACTATATCAGAGATTTCATGAATTGTGATTCAAAATACATAGTCTACTGCATAGTTTGCACCTGTAACCTAATCTATATTGGCAGCACCATCCGCATGCTTAAAGAGAGGATTCAGGAACATGTGAGGGCTATTCGAAAAAATGACCAGAGCTATCCTCTGGCAGTACATTTTAACAATATGCACTCAGATGACTCACTTCTCAACATGAAATTTCATGGAATTACTCAAGCCTTTAATCACCCCAGAGGGGGTGATCGCACACTGAACCTCAGAAAGTTAGAGGCACAATGGATCATCCGACTACGGGCCGTAGAACTGGGCATCAACTTTGATAGGGAACTACAAGTCTTTCTCAAGGATTAGATGCCCCTATACTATTTGCACCGCATACAGGAGCTTAACAGGATGGGTAGGATGTGAATTGGTAATATTACTGGAATATGGAGTGTATACTAACCTTTACAGTTCTTCCTGTGCCTATGTCTAACTTCCTTTTGGACTTTCTTTAACTTTATTTTTCTTTCCTTAATTGACACAGCCCTTATGACACTACATGTCTTTTCTTATTGATGTTTGCTGTAATTTACTATACAAGGAATAGACGGTATGAACTATTACAGAACCGAAGTATTACTTGTCTGGCAGAATGACAGTAGAGTCTATTCATTTATCACTTACTCTCCAGAGTCTGATCGCATTTGAGCGAAATTCCCATTGATATCTAGCAATCGCTCACCGCATTGACTATCAGGGAAGTTCATAGGTAGTTAACATACAAACTTCACCTCTTTCGTTGGTTCGTCCACTCCAAGATGGTGGATGTATTTGCAGGAAACGTAGTCCTGTTTCTTTGAATCCAGGAACAGGAAGTCTAATTAAGACATGCAGTCTTTCTACTCTTTCTAATTTGGGATACTAATAGAGGTGACGGTAGCGTCAGAGACCGCCCTCACGGACGCCGGCTGCACGATTTGCTCAACCACTGCTGAGCGCTTTCTAGTAAGTTAACACGTGATAGTCCGCGCTGATTGTGGATACGGAAATTAGTTTAGCCTTTGATTTTGCTTTAGTCCGAAAATACATTTTTAGACTGTACTTAACATGTCACTACCGTTCTCTATGCAGGCACCTACCATATTGCTTTTCGGGAGACATTCTCTGCAACATGGTCATCGTAAGAACTTATTAAGTAAGATTATTGTTCTTCCCTTGTTCCTGTGTTTTCTGCATAACTTGTATGGCTAGCTCGACGTGTGCGCGTGGGCACTTTTGTTACTCGTCATAACGGAAATTGTTGTCTAACTGTGTTTTTGTGTTTTTTTTTTTTTTTTACTTGCAGTACTTGGTGACATTGGGTCTTTTGCCTTTCAGGTCTTTGTTCACTCATAGGAGGTTATAAGTGTCTGTTTCCCTCCCAACTTCGTTCATTATTGTTACTGAACACTGTTTGAATAGCGCGACTTCGATAGCCTGGGCACCCATTCGACTATTTTCGGAACAGAGTTTCCATGGGGGTAAGAACATATATAACACACACGATTGCGCAGGAGGGGTCCTGATAATAAGTGTAGTACAGCAAATCTATATTTTACACGTTATAATTGACCTTGCCTCAGGACGTAATTCTGGATATTGTCTTTAGCTATGAAATGTCATATGTTCATATACATTAGTGAACAGTCACTTACTGATTCCGCTTTTGCCCTTGTTCTCAGGTCCGTGTGAGACTCTCGGGTTCGCTTTGATGACGCTTACAATAGCGCAGGAGAGGGCCTTTAATAATGAGCGGACCACAGTAAGCTCTTACCGTTCACGCTACTACTGACCCTGTCGTAGTGTTGAATTTTGTTTAGTTCTTGTAATACGTCAGATACAAACCTTGCGGGAGAGGCATGGGTTGACTGGAGATAAGAATCGTTTTTCTCTCGTACTCCTCTTTCAGTTAGGCGTTTGCCTGGATTACCTTGGAATCCAGCCAACTACTCACGTCAAGGCACGAAATCCGAGACGTTGAACCTTTGGGGACTACGAAATTATCCTCTCAGTCCACCGCATAGGATTCTCGCACACAAGGTAATGGGGTGTCAGGAACGAAGTTGTGGATGGGCTAGTCCCAAGATAACTAAACGTGTCGAGTACAGATATATCATTATTTTGTCGTTCCTAAATGGCTGTTACATATGTATCTATTGCAGAAAACGGACAGACTGGATAGCATTCGCCTACAGGTGTTCGGGACTTATCCTGACCTAGCATTGGAATTTTCCTTGGGACTGCAAGGTCAAAATATATTCGTTGCGCTAATTATTGATACAATAGAAGGTAAAACTCCAAAACCTTGCATTTCTTGATTGATTATTCGAGAGCGTTACCATGACTAATTAGGGGTCTCTTGGATCT
This sequence comes from Triturus cristatus, assembly GCF_964204655.1. Lineage (NCBI taxonomy): Eukaryota > Metazoa > Chordata > Amphibia > Caudata > Salamandridae > Triturus > Triturus cristatus. The sequence continues at coordinate 20,578,832 of NC_140581.1, forward strand.
TTTCTATCCACTTCATGCTCTTGATTTTTGTTTTATCTGCTCACTCGACATGGTTCGGTCTGTGATCTGACACTTGGGATCTATTTTTCCTGCCTTCTGGTTTACCTAGCTATTGGGTACATGGTGAACAGCACTGTGCCATTGAATGGAAATTGCACTACCCTCGGTGAAACGGAAATTATTTGTGGGAGCACACCTTTTTTTTACATGTGACTGAAACTAACACATATAAGCGTTACTATAGGATGGAATTATGCCTATTACTGCAACTGTACACTGGAATCTGACTCATATGTTTCATAACCTTACTCCAACAGCCTTGAAAAAGTTACATTGGTAACGAAACACGTGTCGGCTGTTTTTGGATCATCACTCTACCATACTTTGAACACGTCGTTACTTGTCTATGCTGCACGAGAAACTGGTGCATCACACAGAAATTATTCAGATATTGTTGTATTCAGAATTTTGGAAGTTTGAATTACGTGTTCATGTATTACTTACTTATGTTGTAAATATTAGAAGCCAGATTCATATGGTCTTTATTTGTTTATGCTGCACGAGAAACTGGTGCATCATACAGAAACTATTCAGATATTGTTGTATTCAGGATCTTGGAAGTCTGAATTACGTGTTCATGTATTACTTACTTATGTCGTAAATATCAGAATCCAGATTTGTATGCAAATTAAACCAATCATGTGTTATGACTGAACCTTGCTGGTAAAGTACTGTTTATTTGTGAACATCGGGGAAAAGCTAAAACTGTGAATACTAATACTGTTGAGCTTAAGTTCTCACCTTCACTATACTGTGTGACACGCTAATTTGTTACATAAGAGTGCCGGGATAGTACCCAGTTAGAAGTTATGTTTTAGCCACCAGTGCCCTTCCCTTGGGCCTCGTGGACACTCGCATCCTAGGTAGTGGGGTGTTTTTCTATCCTTATGGGCACCATAAAATATTCTAGCTACTAGGGAATGGATGTGCGACCCAGCTCCATCACTACCTTGTCTAAATTGTTGTAAAGCTCCTTCGCGATCAGTAGCCCGTTGCCTAGCAGGTCCCCACGAAGGCAACACTACTTCTACTTGTACTTTTCTGGTTGCTCCAGACTTGCTCTTACTTACCCTTGCTGGGTGAGTCCATCAGACCATGCTGTTCTGCACCGCAGTCCTTTCTCTGATTTCCTGAGACTTGCTGTTGCCAAGGCTTGTTGGGTCCTTCCTGGTCGCCGACACTGCAGCACTCGACAGACTTTGTGGTACAGCTCGAATCCGGCTCGTGGACTTTGTCGATGCCTCCTGGATTCAACTGAGGCACCCAACATATGTGGACATTGGTCCATCCTGCCCTAGGTCACTGGCAAGTGACCCAGACTCTGTCCCCTCTGCTTTCAGGTTCCTTATATCCTAGATCCAGGCTTGGATCTCTCCGGACACTTCTCCTCTTCACGGCAGCAGCAGTTCTTTGCAGGCTTCCATTGAGATTGACGACGCGACCCGACACCAAAAGACACCTATGCACCCGGCTTCCCTGGGTGAGGTAACTCAAGTACTCTGGTACTCTAGAGGGTGCAAGCCCTAGAACTGTCTAAGTCCAAAAGGGTTTGGTCCTTGTTCGATTTGAAGTGTCCCTAATCTTTAAAATTCCAACTGCGACATTCCCAATAGAAAGTAATAGGAACCAGCGGTTGTGTTTCCACACTGCATACGGCTCCCGTGTGTTCCCTGTGTCACTACCTTGGGTGGTTCCTTGGGGTCCCAGCGATTCTAAAGGTAATAGGCACCTTGCCTATTTTAGTCTGGGTTCTTATACCACTTTTTTAGTATATGGCTTGGTACACCCGTAGGGCCCAAACGTGTATTTGTGCTTTTACTGATGCTTAAAGTACTTCGAACTCCAATCTCATAAAGAGACTAGAGTGGTGTGATTTATCTTAAATACATATATTTTGAATATATACCTGGTGTGGTTGTCTTTCGTTTGATCACTCGAGATTATAGACTGGTTGTTGGAGGGAAGATTTATTAAGGGTCAAGAGGGCAGGGGGCTGTGCACAGAGCCCCGGGAGCCTTCAGGGAGTGAGCGAGGGAGTGAGTTAGGGACAAAATGGGCACCTTAATTTGAGCGAGGGTGTCTGGGAACGCTTGCTCTAAAAATGAAGGAAACAGATATATGAGCCATGGAAACCAAGGCTGAAAGTTTAACAGATTTATTTAGAAGGTGCAACTTCAAGAAACTGCAAGACAAAGTGAAATGATGAGAAGTCTTCGTTGATTAAATGTAGATTTATTCTTAGATGCAGAGAGCCGCCCCTTATGCCACCAGGATCGAGACCACAACTGTCAGCTCAGAACATTCAATACAGAATTCTTCCAACACTCTGAATGTTCTACATGTGACCTAATAACATGACATCACCACACTTCCCCCTTAAATAAAACAACTTTTTCTTTACACAATAAAAAAAAACAATTATTGGCAATTATACAAAATCTTGTAAATTACGAGGTCTAGAACAAACTCTAGTGCTTCTCCTAACACCATCCCCTCTTGAAGCATTTTGATTGCATTTGCTAATACCAGAATAAAAGGATGGATCCTTCGCTATGCGAGAAGTGCTCCACCAATTACCATTTGATAATTTTACAGTATTTTTACGTACATCAACAATTTGTTGTGGCTCAAGAAATTTAATAAATCCTTTTCTTACAGAAACTGGATTCTTGACTCTAACCCAATCTCCGATTGATAATCTATGAAATTCTTTTTTACTTGAAGATTGACAAAATTTTGATGAAGCTTCACATGAGGTCTTCCATGCAGACTCCCATAAACATTTCATATCACAACCCTGATGATAAGACTTGACCATCCAGAAAGGATACACTTGGCTAGATGCTTTTCTGCCTCGCATAAGTTCAAACGGTGAAAAATTTGTAGCAACATGAGGTGATGTACGATACGACCACACAAGATCTTTAACAGCTTGAAAAACATAACACTTAGATCTAAAAGCTGCCTGTACACACTCTACCACAACTCTATTAAATCTTTCTGTCTTACCATTACTCTGTGGATGATATAAAGGAGTTCTAGTATGTTTTATGCCACAGGAATCTAAAAACGTGGTCATTTCATGTGATACAAACTGCACTCCATTGTCCGTAAGAATTTCCTCCGGACAGCCTTCTCTAGCAAAAATGTTATTAAAACAATTAATAACACTTTTTGAGTTTGGTGCAGAGATAGGTTCAACCTCAACCCATCTAGATAGATGATCAATAATGACTTAGAAATACCTTGAAGAAGAAGGAAGAACATGAAATGGACCAAGAAAATCCATTCCAATTTTTTGCCACACTCTACCAGGAGGAACAACAGGAGACTCAACAGTACCTTCGAGTACTAACGCTTTATCACTGGTGTTGCAACGTGAACAATTTTTAACCAATGTATCTATTTGAACATCCATCCTGGGCCACCAGAAATCACCCCTGACCTTCCTTTTAGTAATAGTTGACCCAAGATGACCAGAGTGCGCAGCTAAGACAATTTTTTCACGATAAATACTAGGAGGTATGAGTTTGTCACCCCTAAGTATCTTACCACCTTCTACTGAAAGTTCACTACTGACTTTCCAAAACATTTGCAGTTCAGGCGACAAACACTTCTCTTTCGGCCATCCTTTTTCTATCAAAGATGCCACTTCCTTTAAAATCGGATCTTTATCAATCCGTACCATCCAATCTTTTTCAGCGAAAGATAAATTCTCTTGACCAATAAGAGCTACAAAACACTCCTCAACTTTATTTTCCCAATCTTGATCATCCGGCTCTGAAATGGGAAGTCTGGATAGACAGTCAGCTCTACAATTTTTCCCTCCAGGAATGTATTCCACACTGAAAGTGTATTCAATGAGTTTTGTCGACAGTCGTGCTATGCGTGCAGTGGTACGTTTGACATTTTTACCAGAGAGAATGTCCACAAGGGGTCTATGATCAGTTTTTAACATAAAAGATCTACCCCAAACATACTGTTTAAATTTTTCCACACTCCACACACAGGCCAAAAGCTCTTTTTCAATCACAGAGTACTTCCGTTCAAACAGACGAAGAGTCCTGGAAGCAAAACCAACTGTATATTCCTTCCCACAGGTATACTGTGAGAGAACCGCACCTAAACCATAATCAGAAGCATCAACAGTGATAACAGTTTGATTCCCTTCTTTAAATGCTTGCAAAGCAGGTGCTTTAACAATATGATCTTTGATAGCTTGAAAACCTTTTTGACATTCTTCAGACCATACATAATTTGCACCTTTCTTAAGTAATGCCCTAAAACACTCAGTAGTCTTCGCAAAATCTTTCATAAACTTGGAATAAAATTCACAGAGACCTAAAAATGACATTAGTTGTTCCTTGTTTTGGGGAGATGGAGCCTCAACTATACTTTTAATAAGGCCTGGTCTGGGTCTAATTCCTTGCTCAGAAATGACATGTCCTAAATACTCAATTTCCCTTACTTTAAAAACACATTTACTCTTTTGCAAAGTGACGCCTCTATTTAACAAAACATTGAACACTTTATCAATCACAACATCATGTTCAATCTCATTTTGCGAAAAAATAAGAATGTCGTCTTGAAAAACCACTACATTGGGGTCATCACTAAACATTTCTGTCATTAATCTCTGAAATATTGCTGCAGCTGAGGCAAGACCAAAAGGAAGACGACAAAATTGAAATACCCCATCAGGAGTAACAAACACTGTCAGATGTCGAGACTGAGGATGTAATTCAACCTGATGGTAAGCAGCTTTGAGATCAAGTTTGGTGAACCATGACGAATTTCCTACCCTAGCGATAAGATCTTCAATACGCGGAAGAGGAAAACCATCATACCCAAATTGCTTCGTTGAACTCCTCAAGTCAACACACATCCTCAGTTCTCCAGATCTCTTTTTAGCCAAAACTATAGGAGAAAGCCAAAGTGTGGACTCAACTTTCTCTATTATACCTTGCTCGCATAAAGTTTTCAAATGCTTTGAAAGATCACTCCTAATGCTTAAAGGTACATTGCAAAGTTTATGTTTGATTGGTGAGGTACCATCTTTGACTTTGATAAAATGTTGGAAATCTATAATTTTGCCTAAACGATCCTCAAAAACCTTTGCATACTTTTTCTCCCAGGAGGTATTTAATTGAGAGTCAACAGTCAAACTAACATTTTTAAGAGGTCTGTGGTGACTTTGATTGTCAATGAAAACTGGAATTGGTAGACCAGGTTTAATGGTAAGACCAAACTCTGCTTGATGTACAAGACCAAGAACATTGATGCCCCGTTTGGCTACATAAACTTTCCCATTGATAGTTACATTAAAAACACTAATACTTGCCCAAAAATAACCAAGAAGGTCAATTTTACTACCCTCAAAGGCTACCGTGAGTATATCAGAAGATAGTAGATTGTTATTGATCCAATGCACTGTGTATTTGTCTTGTGACACTATGGTGATACGAGCACCAGTGTCGACAAGAAGTTGAATGTGACTGCCGTCAATGACAACATCAACCTCTGGATCAGGAATATTTTGTGTAACACAGTTGTTTGCACTAGTTTTAACAACCACAAGATATTCTTGATTAGTGACTTCGTCACTGAGTTGACTATCAAAATCATTACTTACATCTTCAGAATCGTTAATTACACATCTCACATTGCCTCTCCTACCCCCCATGCAAACATTCGCAAAATGTCCTAGTTTTCCACATTTAGTACACTGACGATTGAGTGCGGGACAATTCTTGAAAGACGATACATGCATGGATGACCCACATCTGTAACAACTCAAGTTATTGTTATATTGTCTGTTAGGTGTGAATGTTCTTCCTGCTCTGTTTGGTGTATAACCTCTTCCACCTCTAAATGAAATAGGTCTTCTTTGAGCATTCCATGAAGTAGGACCAGAAATTGAAGGTTTTGAGTTGACTGCTCCAGAAATAGTGGTATTTGATAGGGCCGACTCAAGTTGTTTTGCGTCGTCCATGGACCTTTCGATGCTTTTAGCGATATCTACTGCTTCATCAAGAGTGGGATCTTTACACGTGAGTAATTTTTTTTGTACTTTTTTACAATAGCATCTAGCAACAAGTTGATCCCTTATCAACTGCGAAGTGAAATTGTCAAACTCACATTTTGCAGCAAGAACTTTCAGCGCTGTAATAAAAGTGTTCAAGCTTTCGTTGGGTTTTTGTGCTCTAGTGAAAAAGTTGTATCTATGAACCACTATGTTTTTTGTTTTTGCAAAATACTTATCCAATTGCATGACTGCTGCATCAAACTCATCAGGATCTTCTCCTTCAGGTGCCTCCAAGCCAGGTAGATGATCAAAAACATTCTGACCTTCAACACCCAAATGATAGTACATTACATTTTTCTTTCTCTCCGGTCTGTATCTTTGACCATCAATAGCACCAAGATAAGCTTTAAAAGACCTAATCCATAGTTTCCATTTGAGTGGAGGCTCACCTGGTTCCTGTAAAAATGGAGCAGGAGGAGTAACACTTTGCATGTTACAAGGTGTGATAAGCCAATGCAAAAGAAAGTAATTAATACAAATTAATAAAAAAAAAATGAATGTGCAGAAAGAAGAAATGACAAAAAAAACAATTCGATAATGTGATGCATTAATATACATTACCACCAGATGGCAGTACCCTCTTTGTAGTATTTGAATACTAATTAATTACAATCCTATATTAACAAACTGGACATATACATCTGCACATAAAACTTGTGTTTTTAACAAAATCATTGAAAGCTGTGCGCGTCAGCGCGATGCAAAATTAACTCTCCTCTTTTTTTTTTAAATGAAATCACAACGTGTTTGCTGTGCGCATCAGCGCAATATGAAGATTGTAGTCCAGTTTTCCAGCTCTGAAAATATGCGAAGTTGTATTTATTGTGCGCATCAGTGCAATACTGGGTTTGTGATCCACTTTGATGCACTCGTATAAACACAACAAAGAACTGGCTCAGCTGTTATGCAAAGTGCGTACGATGAAATTGACGCGCCTTCGCTGTGCGCATCAGCGTGAAGCTTCCTCATTGACGACAATCACGCTGCGTTCCACCCCACTGCTGCGTCAAGGCGTTCCTATGGAGGAACTTCAAGAGTGCAGAGTTCGGAGGAAGGAGAATGACGTTTCGAAGGAAAAGACTGGTGAGTCGCGCGAAAGCTTTCAAATGATGCTCGAGCTCGAGCAAGGCAAAGCGCAACACTCAATTGTAAATATGCTTGTTTGAAGACACTTTTTCCTGTAATCAAAATATCCTTTGAACTCTCTCCCATGTATTGCGTGCTTCAGATAAAGTTCCAACTCGGCGTAAAGTTAAAAAAAAAGGGAACGGCTCTCTGTTTCAACTCGGGCTCTTTATTTCAGTTTCTAAGCCAAATTGTCC